>NC_133622.1:116898452-117610952 GCF_048593235.1 Sminthopsis crassicaudata
AGAAGAAGAAGAAGAAGAAGAAGAAGAAGAAGAAGAAGAAGAAGAAGAAGAAGAAGAAGAAGAAGAAGAAGAAGAAGAAGAAGAAGAAGAAGAAGAAGAAGAAGAAGAAGAAGAAGAAGAAGAAGAAGAAAAGAAGAAGAAGAAGAAGAAGAAAAGAAGAAGAAGAAGAAGAAGAAGAGAAGAAGAAGGAAGAAGATGAAGAAGAAGAAGAAGAAGGAAGAAGAAGAAGAAGAAGAAGGAAGAAGAAGAAGAAGAAGAAGAAGAAGAAGAAGAAGAAGAAGAAGAAGAAGAAGAAGAAGAAGAAGAAGAAGAAGAAGAAGAAGAAGAAGAAGAAGAAGAAGAAGAAGAAGAAGAAGAAGAAGAAGAAGAAGAAGAAGAAGAATTTCACTCAGCTGGGAATGCCATGTTTTAGTGCCATGTTAATAATCTGGAGAGTGTCCAGAAGGTGATGACCAAAATGACCTCAAGAATATACCTATTCCTAAAAATTACTACTACTAAAACTTCCTAGAGACAAGGAAATATAGAGGAAAGACAAAGTTTGTTCCAATCACTGAGGAAGGAGATTAGATTTGTTCTGTTTGACCCCAAAGGGCCAAACAGTGACTGAAAATTACAGACATATATATTTCAGCTAAACATAAGGACAAAATTGCTAATAATTAGGGCTCTCTAAAAGTTGAAAATAAGATACCTTGGTACTACTAGATTCTATCTTCTTCAAAAAGAAATATTGGATAACCACTTGCCAAATATGTTATCAAAGAGATTCCTGTTTAGACAACAATTATACTTAAAAACTAATAAGGTACTTTACAACTCCTAAATTCTGTGATTTCTTTCAAAATTCAGAATTGTGATGAATGGACAAAGCTACAGTTAAAATTAAATGTCTATTAAGTAATAATGTGATCCTAATAATACCTCAAATTGAGGATGAGGTTTCCAATTTGCAAAGCATTTACATGCATTATTTCATTTATTCATCAAATCTTTTCTTTATACATAGTAAAAATTAATCATGTAAACAGGATCATAAATGAATGTTTAAAATACTTACAAAGCAAACTGTTCAAGCACTATCCGGCACTTAAGAATTTGTTTACATACTAACAGTTTATACTTTAATTACACATCCAATCTTCTTATTCATTAACATAGGGATCTTAAACATTTTTTTAAACCATTCACATGGATGAATGGATGGATGGATGGAGAGATGGATGGTTAAATGAACAAATGAATAAATGAATGAATTTTGTTTATCACAGTTGTTTATACTTAATGACAATAAAATTGCAATTTTTATAAGTCTGTAATTCAGATTTTTTTAATTCTTTAAACAAATTTACTCCACTGTTCATTTAGTTCACCTTAAGGAATTTTCTTTTGATTAAATTTAGTTTTTCATTTTCCCCCAGTTATTGTTAAAAAAATTCTTTTAAAACTGTTAAAATTTATAAAAACAATTTTTAATATTTTTTTAAAACTTTGAGTTTCAAATTCTCCTCCCCTTCATTAAGAAAAAATATTATGAGATGCCCTTTCCTAGATGAAGAAGGAAGAAGAAGAAACATGAAGAAGAGGAAGAAAGGGGAAGATAGAGATTCACAAAAGAGACTCAGGGAAGTTAGCAGGTAATTTTTTTTTGCATAATGTGGAGAGGCCCATGGTCTTTTCTATATAATTAAGCTTTCTGTTAGCATCTTAGTGGTAGGACTAGGGGAAATTGAAAAAAAAATCTCATTCTATAGTTCTAATCTATTCCTGTTAAAGGAGACAGCTTAATAAAAATCAGGATGAGTGCAGATAACTTGTTTGAGACCCTTATCTACTTTTGAATCTGCTCTCCTTTTTCTAGGGAATGGTGACATAGGTATTGTGTTTTCTCCCTTCCAAAGGTATCTGAATAGTCATCTGGTTTACAAATCTCACAGCATGATATAATCAGATTTTAAATGAGGCAAATGAATGTTGAAGAAGTTAAGCAACATACTCAAGCTGAAGTATATCAAAAAGCAACAGGATGAAGATTCAAATGCAAGTTCTTTTTTTTTTAAACTGTTTTCTTTTCTTGTTGCCCAACAATATAAATGAAAAATCACAGCTTAAATAATGCTTATTTCAAAAAACAGAAAAAAAAATGCGTACAAACAGGGAAATATTATAGATTATACATCAAGTGAATTCACAGTAAATACAAATGAAAATTATTTCACATATATACATATATTTCACATGTTTTATAGAGTATTTTACTTTAAATGAATAAAGTCTAGAATTTCCATTCAGCAACATTGAAGCCCAACTTAATAAATTTGGGTTTCTTTGTTGTTTAAGTTTTGATAAAATGTTTCTTCTTTGAATATTTATGCTGGGATTTCTAACAAGATTTAAATACACACAAACACATTCAAACACACAAAATTTTTGAAAGAGTCCAGGATAACATTCCATAAGAGTTATTTTTCATATCAAAAAACCTTGTTATTTAGCAGGGTATTAGAGTACCCAATAAATTAGCCCAGTGAGTGTCCATTGATAGAATGCGATGAAAATGGTCTGTAGACAGCCAAAGGAGAAATCATTCAAGAATGAAATAAGTATAATAACAGCTTTCATCCTTCATCAAATAGATGTAAAACAGATTAAATAGATGTCAATTCCTAGTGCTAACATAGGTGGTCTTCCAAATGTCTTTAAAAAGCCAAATTTCACAAAGGTTATTATAATTTTGTAATGTGTTGTATTTAGACTTTAAATCTTCAATACTACACCTTATGTTTTTTTCTTATTAGTTAAAATGTAAGATTTTTAAAAGTATAATTGCAATAAAAATTTATTTGGTAGTTTTTTATATGAATAGATATACATATATATATATATATATATGTTTTTCTGAGAGCATCCTATTCATCATTTCTTAGAGCACAATAGCATTCCATAATAATCACATAACAATTTGTTCAGCCATTCTGAAATTGATGGACATTCCCTTTCCAATTCTCTGCCCCCAGAAAATAACAGCTATAAAAATTGTGTATATATTTTCTTTTTTTTTATCTTTTGGATTACAAACCTTGTAGTGGTATTGCTAGGAATCTACATGGTTTTATAATTGAGGAAGTTTTAATGTAACAATAATGGCTAGCACTTTAAGATTTATAAAACATTTTACAAATATTATCTCATTTTTGCTGTAACAACCAAGAAAGTTAAGAGCTATTACCCCCATGATACAAATGGGAATCAGGCCACTCAAAAAGGTAAACTGACATATCACACAGCTAACAAGTGTTTAAGTAGAGTTCTGAATTTGGGTATTCTTGATTTGGTCTATTGTAATGTTCTTTTCTCTAAATTGTAATCATTCTCTGGGAGCAGATTTCTTGGGGAGCTTCTGGGAGCACCCTTACTTTCAGTTCAGTTCAATAATACCAAATGCAGCCAGGAGTTAAAGTCCAGATACTTTATTGTGTCTTTCAAAGTCCTGAATCTTTTCCTGGGCCGGGTTAGCTTTAATAGAGGCCTATCTCTTTCCTTGGTTCCAAGAGCTCCCTCTGAATCTCTCCAGCCAGCTTCAGCCTCTCATCCTCCCAATGTCTCCAGCCAGCACAAAGGTGGAAGTTGGAATCAATCTTGACTCTGAATCTCCCAAAGTCCTCCTGAAGTCCTGAGAGCTTCTTGCTTATATGCTGTACACTGAGCACACACCAATCACTACATCATTAGGAAACCATTATTTGTTGTAGGATTAAATCAATGCTAAATCAGATTTAACCATTGTCTCCTCGATTCCATTCAGTACCTTGTTTCAAGTTCTGGCCCATAACATCTCCTTGTAGCATCAGATCAATCATACAGAACTATGCTAAATTAGATAATTATTGTCTCTATCCATCCCAGTGACCTAGGACCTTGTAAGAATCCTGTCTGGTATTCTATCTGCTGCCACCAAACAAATTTTGAGGTAATTATAAAATAATAAAATTATTAGAGCTGGAATCATTTGCAAGCAGAACTATTCTCCAAATATTTAGTTTTCTCTGCTCACATTGGCTGCTTAAAATAAAAGGGTCACATGTTGTCTATGACTTTTTCTTCCATTTTCCTATAATTATTAGATTTTTCAAAATTTGTACCAAATCCCTAATCTTTTCATTTATGGAAATTAAATTTCACGGTAATATATATATTTGGAATATGAATCACATAACATTACACATTAAATGGGTCCATTACATTCTCAACTATCAACTAAATAAGAAAATCCTATTTGTAATCAGTTACATTTATTCTTCAGGCATGCAAAATGATCAAGAGAATCAGGGAAATTACATGAAAAATTCAAGCCAAAAAAAAATCTTTAACCTCACATACATAATTCAGAAAAATATGACTTTTTCCCTGAATCCCCTTGTGTCATGGACTCCTTTGTAGAACTGAAGAATTCTATGGATCACTTCTCAGAAAAAAATGTTTTAAATACTTAAAATACAAAAGACTACAAAGGAATGAAATAACATTGAAACACAGTTATCACAATATTTTAATAACCCTTGATTTAAAGATTATTTGAATTTCTCATTTTGTAAAAATAAATGCAGTCTAAATGAAAAGTTTTCTAATTTTTATTCAGAAAATTAATCAAGAGAAGCACAATTGTTGATGTGTTTCTACTTTGTCTTCTCTTTCTGTAGAATGTTTTTAAAATATTTTAATATGTTCCATTGAGCATAATTGCCACTTTTGTATAATTAAATTATTAGCAAAAATTTGAATAGATAATGTTTTAATTTCTTGCAGTTCCAACCACAAAAAAAAATTGCTCTTTTTTTTAGCATTAATTTTTTTTCATGGAAGCAAAATCCTTCAGGCAACTTTCAAACTTCACATAAAGCTTTGGGTGTAGTAATTAGTAGCAGGCTGCTTATATTCCTCAATATTATTTGTAGAAACACATGTTGGGACTCAATTCCATATCACCTACACATCAGAGAAGGAAGCTGAGAAGCTATTATTCCATCTTAGGGTTGGATTAACCACTCTGACTGAAGAAGATCTTATTTAAGTGCATGATGTTGAGTTTTTTGAGGGTTTTTTTTTATTTTAGAAGTTCTTTCTTGGGTGGAGGGAGACAAGGAGAAGAAGCTAAAGAAATTCCATGAAGTAAATCAATTTTCAAACAGTGATCCTGAGGAATTCTGAATTCTAGTTCTGACTGGGCAGCTATGATCCTAAAACAAGTCTTATCCTCTCTTTCCTCTACTTTGCCAACTTGTTAAAAAAATTGAGAAGAATAATATGAAACTCAAGGGCATGCTTAGAAAATTCAAATAATAGGAGAGCTAACATTTCCTTCTGGCAACATCCTTTTTTTAACCAGTAGTTCACAATTTTTTCCATTGTTTCCATCCATAACCAACTCAAATAATGTTAATGGTGGGGCCCCCACTTCCTTCTCCTTATTAGGTTCCAGAGATTCCCCCTCCCTCAACATAGGAACAGTCTATATGGAACTAAATTTATCATGTTAGGCTAGCAAAGAACAGAGAGAAAATATCATCCTGAAGTCAACTGATCCCACCTTGAATTAGTCACCTGTGCCAGTGATTAATGGACTTGTTCTTTGTCCTTCATTTTCAAAGAGGACTATGACATCAGGGAGGGGATTCCATAACATTCAAGTGAATGAGGAAGGGCTTTGCAAGATCACCTGCTTCACTTTCTTCTCCAGAGCTATCTGAGTCCAGTGGCCAATATTGATCACGATGACTAAAGATGGCCTTTGGATGCAATGGGAAATCATGGTTTGCTTGCTTTTCTGACCAATGGGGATAAGTATGTGGATACCTTGAGTCAACTTTTCTGTCTTCATTGCTTCTTTAGTGGCTCAGTTCTCCTTTGTTTACAAGCTGTCCCTTTCATCTCACCATACAATCATCACTGTCCAAATTATCTTGCTGTGAGGGGTTGAACATCATAGTACTAAGAGATAAAACCACAAAGTCTGGGAACTGTCACCACCATATAGGTCCTTAGAGAGGGAGTTTTGATCCCATAATGTCAACATTAACTACATAATTCAACGACATTATAATTCATTTAGCTGATCAGCTAAATTAAAAGTTTCCTGACCTGAAGAAGTAAAGACATAACTAACTACACATGCCTAGATTTATCAGATGCTTCATTTATGTTATTCCCACATATGGAAATCTGGCAGAATTAGTTGGCTGTGCTTTACCATGGACTAATTTAATGTTAAAAGAAGTATTCAAATCTTCTTCTCCAATACATCCAAAGTAATCATCAAACTGAACATTTAGCTAGAAAAGGATAAGATTAAAAAACAGCATCTTTGTACCCACTATAGACAAAAATATCTTAGGCTAACATGTTGAGTCAATAAAGGATGGTGTCAACATGTGTAATTTCTTCTACTTGGACAGAGAAGTTGACATAAAGTGCTTGAAGGAAAACCTACTCAATAACCCAGAGTCTATCTTGTAGAGTTTCTATTTCCCTCTAGAAAGATAGATATGGCTTCCCACTTCTTTGTAGAATGAAGATATTAGGAATGAAGGCTTTATGCCATCTAGTAGTCAGCAAAGAGGGTGGAATGTCTACTATAAAAGACTATATTATATTCTAGTGATATAGAAGAATGAATGCAGCTTCTAAACGATGCCAACTCAGAACTAGAAAGTGTCTTGGGGACCAGTGTAATCTGGCTTAACATATTTCTTGGCATATTGGAAAGAAGTAATTACTATAAGTATAGGGAAGAATTTAAATGCCTCCAGCAATACCACATATCCTTTCAAATCATTTTACATAGAAACTTAGCCATAAATGAAAGAAAAAAATCAGGCAAAGTATTTCCCTAACCCTACAGCAAACTTCACTTTCTTTTCACCCTAGAAGTTATAAAAAGCAAAGAACCTATATAGATGTTAAAAGAAGAATATTGTTATATTCTACTGAATAAGAGGACCATACATGCAAAAGTAAGGTCGGCAATCACTTCCAGCTTTTGCCCTCTCCTTGGAGGTGTGACTAACACCAGTTTTACTCTCTGCAATGGCTTTTAAAGCAATCAAAAACTAATATAGATGAGTTTAGATCACATGACACAGTAATTTTTTTAGAGAATTGAAGACAACTATTACTTGACAGTGTGCCTATTTGTAGGCACTACTCAATCATCTATTCTTTTTTGTGTTTTCTGTTTTGTTTTGTTTTGTTTTTCAACCAGATCATGGTATGTACATGTCATTGAACATGAATATATATGATCATTTTACAGCTAAAAGCCTACAAATAGAGCTAACCAAAATATGGTCATTAAGGAAAGAAAGTATGGAAATATTCTTCGCTGATTGAAGTGAAATATATAGCCAACCCAAAACTAACTTGGTTCTTTGGTGCTGTGGATGTGAATGAGAAGGGGATAGATCAAAAGATGTGGAATTAGAAAAAAAATGGCAAATAACAATGTGTAAACTGTCTTTTCTGACTTCTGGAATATCACTCCCTATTATGGTTTCCTTCTGCCAGTGGTGAGTTCTTCCTAGATCATCCATTTGGAAGAAAGTTCCAGTCTGTAAAGTCCAGGCTAGCTCCCTGGAAGCCTCTGGGTCAGCCAGAGTCAGGATAAGCAAAAGTCCTTGGTCTTTAGGGGGAGGAGTAAAGGAGACAGACAAAACAAGGATCTAGAGTCCAAAATCTCCACACTTTTCTCCTCTATCCTGCGGCCAAATGAGGTTCTCTCCTCTCTCTCATTTCACCCTCCAATCTCTACACCAAAAGATCGACCCAGCACAGAATAGTGAGAAGGGCCATTTTCCCAAACATATGCTAATAGAGTTATTGTCCAATAGGTAATTAGCCTTAAGTGCTCAGTAATCTGATTCAAGCACACCTTTTAAGAGTTTCAGCCCTTTACACCAGTCTTGCCATCTTTCATTTTCTCCTAGTTCTGCTTTTGATTCCCTGGATTTTGTCAACATGGCCCTCTCTCTCACTTTTCAACTTCCTTTTATGTATTGTCTTCTCTAATGAAAAGTGAAAGTTCTAAAAAAGTCCTTTTCATTTCTGTTCATAGCCCCCACACTTACTGCAGTTTCTGATAAATAGCAAGGAGTTAATAAATCTTTGTTCACTTGAATTGCTTTGTACATCATAGGTACTTAATATTTTTGGTTGTTAAAAATTAATTGTAGAACTCATTTGTAGTATAATTAAGAAGGAATTAATCCTTTATGTAGAAGGAAATGTAGAAGGAATGTGGAAGCTTTGAAATAGATTGGTTCATTTTTTCTGGAAAATTGGGTAATTGTATTCCAATTAAAATGATCATAAAAATTAATTGATAAGTGGCTAATAGCAAAGTGGGTAGAATGTTAGACCTGAAATCAGGAAGATTTGAATTTAAATCCTGCTTTAGATACTTATTATCTGTGTAAGGTTGGGTCAACAAATTAACCTCTCCCTACCTCAGTTCTTTCATCTGTTAAATGGGGATAAAAATAGCTCTTTCCTCCAAAGGCTGCTATGAGAATCTGATGATATTTTATAAAACACTTTGTAAACTTTCAATCACAATATAATTACTTGCTCATATGTAAAATTGCATTCTTCAAGCAGATTTCAGCTTAGCTATGAAAGGAGATGAGTCAAAAGCATCCCTCAATGGAAAAAATGCTAATTGAGTATTTAAAATTGGCTATAGTTAATACACACAATATTTTGAAAACTCATTGAACTGTTTGAGAAAAAAATACACCATGCTGTAAAAAGATAGGGAAGAAAAGGAAGAAGGGATTATAGCTTATAAAGGAGTCTACAGAGCAAATAAATGAAAAAGTTCTATTTAAGCAAAGATTCAATAGGAAGATTTCATTTAATGATGGTACTCATATTCCTTTCTAAAATAGGTTAGGTCAAAAGATATAAATAGGCAGGGGTTTTTTTTAGAAAGAAAGCAAAGCTATATATAGCCATATAAAAATGTGCTATTTAGTATTGGTTAGAAAAATTCAAATTAAAACAACTTTGACATTACATTTCACACCTGTCAGACTGGCTAAAATGATAGGCAAAAATGACAGATGTTGAAAAAGATGTGGGAAAATTGGGTCAATATACTGCAGGAATTGTGGATTGATCCATTTTGGAGAACAATCTAGAATTAAGTCCCAAGAGTTATAAAACTGTATACACATTGAGCCAGCAACATAATTATTAAGTCTGTTTCTCAAGATAATCAGGGAAAAGTAAAAAGTAAAGATATGTTTTAAAATGTTTATAGTAGCTTTTTATGGTAATAAAGAATAGGAAAAGAACTTAAAAGGTAATTTTTAAAATATAATTATTTTATTTAAATTTTTTAAATTTTAAACAAAATAGATTATGAATAAATTATAGGCAAGAGTCACAACTCTCTCAAGATCAAGTAAATATCTCCATCTAACTCCAAGTGAAGGTTGGGTAAAGAATATATGCAATAGTCATGAAAATTAATAACATTTTCATCAGAATATAGTCAAACTAAAAACTGCTGGGAAAACTGGAAATTAGTATGGCAGAAACTAGGCATGGACCACATTTAACACCACATAGTAAGATTAGATCAAAATGGGTCCAAGATTTAGGCATAAAGAACGAAGTCATAAATAAATTGGAGGAACATGGGATGGTTTACCTCTCAGACTTGTGGAGGAGGAAGGAGTTTGTGTCCAAGGGAGAACTAGAGACCATTATTGATCACAAAATAGAAAATTTTGATTACACCAAATTAAAAAGTTTCTGCACAAACAAAACTAATGCAAACAAGATTAGAAGGGAAGTAACAAATTGGGAAAACATTTTTACAGTTAAAGGTTCTGATAAAAGCCTCATCTCCAAAATATACAGAGAATTGACTTTAATTTATAAGAAATCAAGCCATTCTCCAATTGATAAATGGTCAAAGGATATGAACAGACAATTTTCAGATGATGAAATTAAAACTATTTCCGCTCATATGAAAGAGTGTTCCAAATCACTATTGATCAGAGAAATGCAAATTAAGACAACTCTGAGATATCATTACACACCTGTCAGATTGGCTAAGATGACAGGAACAAATAACGATGAATGTTGGAGGGGCTGTGGGAAAACTGGGACACTGATGCATTGTTGGTGGAGTTGTGAAAGAATCCAACCATTCTGGAGAGCAATCTGGAATTATGCGCAAAAAGTTATCAAAATGTGCATACCCTTTGACCCAGCCATACTACTACTGGGCTTATATCCCAAGGAAATACTAAAGAAGGGAAAGGGACCTGTATGTGCCAAAATGTTTGTGGCAGCCCTTTTCATAGTGGCTAGAAGCTGGAAGATGAATGGATGTCCATCAATTGGAGAATGGTTGGGTAAATTATGGTATATGAATGTTATGGAATATTATTGTTCTGTAAGAAATGACCAACAGGAGAAATACAGAGAGGCTTGGAGAGACTTACATCAACTGATGCTGAGTGAAATGAGCAGAACCAGAAGATCATTATACACTTCAACAATGATACTGTATGAGGATGTATTCTGATGGAAGTGGATATCTTCAATATAGAGAAGAGCTAATCCAATTCCAATTGATCAATGATGGACAGAATCAGCTACATCCAGAAAAGGAACACTGGGAAATGAGTGTAAACTGTTATTTTTACCTTCTGAATCCAATTCTTCCTGTGCAACAAGAAATTCGTTTCTACACACATATATTGTATCTAGAATATACTGTAATATATTTAACATGTATAAGACTGCCTGCTATCTGGGGGAGGGGGTTGGGGGAGGAAGGGAAAAAATCTGAATAGAAGTAAGTGCAAGGGATAATGTTGTAAAAAATTACCCATGCATATGTACTGTCAAAAAAAAGTTATAATTATAAAATTAAATAAAAAAAGAATATAGTCAAACTTCCAGCAAACTAAATTACATAGTTATTTTAACATCTCTTATTTCCCCCTATTCATACTATAAATCTAATTTCAACAATTTGGTTTAATTCAATAAGAAAACCAAAATTGCTAAAATATATACTAAAAAATTTACAAAAATCTATGAATTTTTTATATGTAGCACACCCTGATGACATGACTTTTCCCAGATATTGCCATGCAGAATAAGAAGAATTTTCAGATTTAAGTACATGCGATGGATTATAAGTTAACAATATAACTGACACTTGGATAAAAAATCTACATTATCTTTATATTTTCTTTCATTTACCAAACTGAAACATTGATTTTTGTTAAAAATATTAAATGATTAATTCTCTACAAATAAGAAATACCTTATTACTCCAAATTAAAGAGGTTTTTTTAAAATCACTATACATAAGAGTAATTTATTTTACAATTAATACACAAAAATATTTTAGTGTTTTTAAATGTTTTAAGAGTTAATGCATTTTAATGTATTAATGTATTTAAGAAAATATATCTCTAAAAAGGCTGTGGCTTCACAGAATAAAATGTCATATAAATATAAGACATACTAATTAATTGACATTTCTTGCATATCTGCCTGCCACATCTTCCTGAGAGCTTTGCAAGCCATCTTCTGTGCCATTCTTTATCCCCCTGAGGCAATTGGGGTTAAATGACTTGCCCAAGGTCACACAGCAAGGAAGTGTTAAGTGTCTGAGGTCAGATTTGAACTCAGGTCCTCCTGACTTCAAGACTGGTGCTCTATCCACTGTGCCACCTAGCTGCCCCTTCTATGCCATTCTTATAGAATTGATGACTGCATCCCAACCAACAGGGACCTGTCCAGGATCATATTGAATACAAGGATGTCCACTGAAGAAAAAATCTCTTTTATCTCCTATGTCCTAGATTATTCTCTAAAGCAAGCAAGATATCCATGCCTTTTGACCAGACATCTGTACCTCCATCTATGAGCCTGTCAACTGAGGGGTGAGCCCACTTCAGTTTTAAAGGGCACAACATCATGACTTCAGTACATATGGAGGTCATCTCTTTGACCCCCAACTGTACCACTCCCTTGTTCAAGCAACCTGAAATTACTTTATTTGATTATAATATTTTATTATTACCTCTTTTATGCCTTATTGCTCCTATATCTGTTTATGCTCACCTCCACCCCATTTTATTCTCAGGCTAATATCCTAGACCTGGATACACTTTCCTCTATTGCCCATTTAATGAATCAGCTCAACCCTACACTATCTTCTACCCTCAATTCCTTTGCCCTTTTTTCCTATTAATATTCATGTTTTCCAAATCCCAAAACTAGATTACTCCTACCATCTGTCTGCTTTGCTCTTATCCATATATTGTTGGATGCTTCTGAAGGAAATCATGAAACTGCATTGACTTGGGCCTCCATTGGATTTATATTATCTAAAATAAAAATGATTTCTTGCACAGTGAGGCAAATATTATATCCTTCAATAATTGTTTTGTTATATCACTTTCCTCAGAAACTATTCAAACTTTCTTTTTTTAATCCTCCCATATTACTTCTTTCCCTTTCCCTTTCTTTTTTTTTCTTTTTTTTATTATAGCTTTTTATTTACAAGATATATGCATGGGTAATTTTTCAGCATTGACAGTTGCGAAATTTTTTGTTCCAATTTTTCCCCTCCTTCCCACATCCCTTCCCCCAGATGGTAGATAGACCAATACATGTTAAATATGTTAAAATATATGTTAAATACATGTATACATGTCCATACAGTTATTGTGCTGCACAAAAAGAATGGGACTTTGAAATAGTGTACAATTAACCTGTGAAGGAAATCAAAAATGCAGGCAGACAAAAATAAAGGGATGGGGAATTCTATGTAGTGGTTCACACTCATTTCCCTGAGTTCTTTTACTGGGCGTAGCTGGTTCATTTCATTACTGCTCTATTGGAGCTGATTCATTGTTGAAGAGGGCCATGTCCATCAGAATTGATCATCATATAGTGTTGTTGTTGAAGTGTATAATGATCTCCTGGTCCTGCTCATTTCACTCAAGTCTCTCTAGGCTTTTCTGAAATCATCCTGCTGGTTATTTCTCACAGAACAATAATATTCCATAACATTCATATACCACAATTTATTCAGCCATTCTCCAATTGAGGGGCATCCACTCAGTTTTCCCTTTCACTTTCAACTGAAGATCTTGCCTAATATTTTAATGAAAAATTTGAGTCCATTGTTTGAGAGTTCCCTCTTTCCTCTTACTCATTTTGTATCATTTAGACATCTCCTTCTACTCTCTCCTTCATTCCTATTTACCTGGCCATTATTTTTGCTAAGGCAAACTCCTACACATGTGTCCTTGATCCCATCTCTCCCAACTTCTTCATAAAATTGTTCCCATTATCATTCTCAATCTCTTTCTTATCCTCAATATCTTCCTATTTGCTGGAAATTTGCTTCATACCTAAAAACATATTCATGATTTTCCCATCTTTAAAATATCTTCAATTGGTCCTTCCATCCTTTTGAGCTATGTTTTTATATCTCACGTTGAGAAAACCATCTGCAATTGGTAGATTATACATCATATACTCTCCTCTATTCTCTTCTAACAAAATCTCTAAAAAAATTTATTCTCAAGCCTATTTCTTTTTTTTTTTTTTTTTTGGCTTACAATAATGACTTTATTTTAACATATTTAATTACAGACAGTAAAATAGCTTGGGTGGGGCGGGGAGGGCTCTGGGCGGGCCTGGCTCTCGGCCCCTGCCTGGGAGGCTCCAGTAGACTAAGAGCCCTTGGTGGATTGAGCAGAGAGGACCCCTGACCCCCAGCCCCTCCATGGGGCCTATTGCTTCAGTGATGGGTGGAAAGGGGGCCTCAAGCCTATTTCTATAAAGGTTACCACTATTCTTCCAGTTATCCAACTCTATAGTTTTGGTGACATCCTTTCCCTAACTCACATTCATGCCCCATCATATCTCATCTATTTCTAAATTTTGTTATTTCTACCTTCAAAGTTTAGCTCAAAGTCAGTCTTGTGAAGGAAGTCCTTCCTTGTCCTTTCAGTCTTACTTTCTGGTATTACTTTTTATCTAAAATGCACATTTTTATACATACCATGTTCTTGTTGTCTTACCCATTAGAATGTGAGTTCCTTGAAGTCAGGGACTATAGAAGTGAATTTGCTTTTGTTATTTCTTGGTCAAATAGAATAGTTTTTAGTTCCCAGTATAATGCTTCAGAAATTGGTGTGTGAGTCAAGATTGTTTAATATTTGTATCAAATCACTTAAATAATAGTATGTCATCTGATATTGCCTCTGACATGAAACCACAAACAGTAACCAACAGATTGAATGATAAATGAAAGATCTAAAATGCTAAAGCTAAAGTGTTGGACTAAACATAATCAAATAAAATTTAAGAGAAATAAAAAGGTAAATTCTGCAACTTGATTTCCAAAAATCTATTTCCCAAATTTAATGTTACGAAGGTACAGTTAAATATTAGTTCATTTGGAAAAACAACTGGAGTTTTTGAAGACTTAGAGCTCAATATATAGGACTCATTGGGACTAGTTGTGTGGTCCTGGGCAAGTGACTTAAGCCATATTACCTTGGGGAAAAAAAATCTAATTTCGAAGCCAAAAATAGTGCATTCAAGCTTAGGCTGCTTAATTAATATAAAAATGTCCATTGGTATTGTAGAAGTTAATGATGCCTAATGGATGGTGCCCTGATCCCAGCTCTTAGAGAGCCTTGAGTCCAGGCTGGGGTTCTATCTTTTAGAAATGATATTAGCAAGCTAAAAAGCTTCCTAAGAAAGTTGATAAGCATGCTAAAGGACCTCAAAGTCACATAATATGAAAATCAAATCCAAGAATGTCTTGCCTGGAGACATTCATATTAGCTATCTAATGAAGTAGATGAAGGTTTCTTCTGTGGAATTTGGATTAGAATTGCCCTGCTTAGTTCCAGAGCACAAAACAAGGAGCAATGTAGGAAATTACAACAGAAGACTTCAGTTCCATGCAAGAAAAAAATTTTAATAATTTGAATTGCTTAAAAATGGAAAGGACAGGGGCAGCTAGGTGGCACAATGGATAAAAACACCAACCTTGAAGTCAGGAGGACCTGACTTCAAATTTGACCTCAGACACTTGACACTTCCCAGCTGTGTGACCCTGGCCAAGTCACTTAACCCCAGTTGCCCCAAACAAAAAAAAAATGGAAATGACTTTTTCAGGAGACAATGAGTTCCCTATCACCAGAAATCTTCAAGTAGATTTTTTCCCAGATACTTATAGTAGTAAAATACATTTCTATCCTTCTCTATCCCTTAGTTATATCCTTATTCTCTAGTAAGTAACTCCATTATTTTCTACACACTTGAGCAATAGTGATAGTCATTTATGTAATGGTTTGTTTTATTTTCACAGTTTTATCTGCCATTCACAAAAAGGTTCAATAGTACTTTGAATCAATGGCTGATTCATGTATCTTATCAGTTATGCAGACATTGTCCATTTCCTATGTGTCCATTGGTTAAACATTTGTGGGCTTTTTCATAAGACAAAGGTTTCTTGCCTGCCATTGAGGACCACTGATCGTCTAACCAGTCAATGGTCCTTTGAAGCAGCATTCATTGACAGATATGGTGAGATCTTAACCTAGACCACACCCAAGTTCAGAGGTTATTTAAAAACTTGCCTGTACAAGGAAAAATTTCTTGCTAGCACATGTTTCTAAAAGAAACCATTCCAGGAACTACATGTTTAAGCAACCAAAGAGTCAGTGGGAGTTTACCTGAAGAAAGACTATAATACATAAGCTGCCATATTTCATTTGGTGCTGAGTCTTTCCCGACAAATTTAATCTCTTTAAAAGGTACCTAGTTCAGACTTTCACTAAGGGTTCAACACACCTGTGTGGAGGAGATAATTAGCTCTGCATCTACCATGTAATACAAACATGAAAACATGATCACAGGGGGAAATTTCCACTTCTTCTTAGCCCCTGGAACTAATTTTTCCCCATGTAATTGCCTCTGAGAGACTTGAGATGGACTATGAAAACAGTCATAAAGTTCCTTCTAAAAGTTGCTCAATTAAATAATGAAGATTGTACCATTGTACACACACACACCCACGCACGCACGCACACACGCACGCACACACTACAGAGACAAAAATTATCAGCTCATATCTAAATTTCATTTTAAACTTTGATATTTTAAAGATCCTTTGAAGGTATGTTAAGTATTTTTAAATCAGTCAACCATCTTTAAATCCAATTTCTATTCTTCAAATAATTTTAATCTAATCCTCACCAGTTTTGTTTGCTTTCTATTAAAGCCACTTTTTTAATCTATAAAACCACATTTTCATTTTTTCTAAATTATTTCTATCAAGTTATAGAGCTATGAATCTAACACATTTATCTACCTAACATTAATTATACTTGTTAGACATGAAGTTAAGAGTAAAATTGTATCCAAAATTCTCTTCAAGATCATAGGAAAACTCCTATGGAAAAGTAAAGAAAATGTAAATGAGTAATGCCATAGCAAAAATATGTTCGTTAAACTTACAGGCATATTAAATGGAAAAATGTGCTTGATATTGGGCTGCAATAACCTAACATTTACAATTTTTTTCAGGACAACTAGGTGGCACATTAGATAGAGCACCAGCCCTGAAATCAGGAGGACTGGTCTCAGATACTTAATATTTCCTAGCTTGTGACCCTGGGCAAGTCATTTAATCCCAATTACCTCATCAAAAAATAAATAAATAATAAATAAAAATAAAGAATTAAAAAAAAATTTTCAAGGTATTAAATTGGATGGGAAGAATCACTGAATATGGCAGTATCACTAGTAATTTTGATTATATTTGACAAGCGAAAAAACATTTCTCTATATTAAGGTCCAGAGAAGCATAGATATAAAGGGCTGAAACTCTGAATAGGTGCACTGAAATCAGACAACTGAGCACTTAAGACTAATTACCTATTGGACAATAACTCTATAAGTATATGCTTGGGAAAATGGCCCTTCTCACTCTTCCGTGCTGGCTTTTGGTGTATACAGATAATCCTAGGAGGGATTAAGAGGTGGAGTGAGACAAGGCAGAGTCACTTTGGAGGAGGATGAGGAGAAAGGCGGTTGGTAGAGAGCTTTAGGCAGTTTTGTCCATCCCCTTCACTTCTCCCCCTAAAGACCAAGGACTTTTGTTTATCCTGACTCCCACTGATTCTGATGCCTCCAGAGAGCTAACATGGATTTCACACAATAGAGAAAATAGAAAGAATTGAGAAGTCATAAAAAATTACTAATGACAAGCAAATGATGATATCTAGCCAAGAGAAGGCTAACAGAAAAAATAATTATGGCTTTTTCCTTTTTTGATGATCACAAAGTAAGATCTTAAATTTTAGCATAAGGGATTTAGTTTTACATCACAATTATGATTCTGCTATTAGATTGCCTATTCAGTTTGCAGCTCATATTAACTGAGTCTAAAGGTTAGAAATTTAGAAAGGTTATGAAATGTTTACTTGATCACACCAAATTAATATTATAGGTAATCCTTAAATCCTAGATCTCCCTGTCTCCAAATCCCAAAGTGGAGGGCATCACATCACTCAATGTGTATATGATCAACAAATGAAAAGGTGAGAAAAGAGAATGCATATAACTTGGAAAGGAAATCTTTCTCTTAAATTCCATGAAGTCAGGGATTGTCTTTTGCCCCATTGACTAGCATAGTACTTGGCACATAGTAGGCACTTAATAAATGTTTATTAAATTGAACTGAATATCATTGATTCAGAAACAAGAAGACAGATCATATATATACATTCTCAAGGTTTTATCAAATCTTAGAAATTTTCAATAAGTTGGTCACCAGAGAAATATTTGTTACAATGTGCACATGTAATGTATTTTATGCAAATATTGTACCATGTATTTTCAGAGATTTCCTCTCTGAATCTTTCATACTGGCTAATTTTGATGGTTTTCATCCTTATGAACTTTTGGAATGTCTGAAGGAATCTTGTTTCTGAATTATGTTTCCAAGCAGTCCTGTCTTGCTAATCAATTAACCAACTAATCAACCAATAAGCATTTATTAAGTGTCTACCACATTCTAGGCACTCTGTTACTCTCTATTAACATAATAATTAACAAAGAACAGCCTTTTTGTTCATGGTGCTTGTGAAGAGGACTCTAACAATTTGTGGCATCCAGCTAAAATAGAAATAGCTCTACTGAAGAATTCAAATTAACAACCCAGATTTCAAGACCAATTATTCCCATCAGACATATCCACAAGGGGGGAAAGGAGGAAAGAGAAAGAGAAAGAGAGGGAGGAAGAGAGAGAAAGAGAAAGAGACAAATAGAGAGACACCCAGAGAGAGAGAGAGAGAGAAAGAGAGAGAGAGAGAGAAACTCTATCATTACAAAGGGTGAATAGAATTTTAAGACACTTTCTAATCTTTTTTATGGCAAGAGCCAATGCCCATCTTCTCAGAGAGATAAGTATATGATAATTTCGCCATAGACTTCTTTAATCCTAATAATCCTATTCCAATTATGTATATTGGAATTTCTATATAAATGTAAAAATTTTTCCTCTACCACTTTATTAATGGGTCCCCTCAGGATTGAATAGACACTACAGGATGTTACCTGAAACAGAAAATACTGTTATTCTAAAATTAGGATATGTCATGCCTCAATTCAAACAATTCCTTCTAATTCTATCTCTATGATCCTATCATGCTAGAAAATACAGTACTCCCCCACAACTAACTTTTATTAGATAATTCTGAAATCATAAAATGGGACTAAAAAACATCCCAGTTCTATCTCTACCTAGCTATATGACCTTGAACAATTACCTAGCTTCTCTGGGTCTCATCTCAGTTTCTCATCTATAAAAAGAAGGGACTATGAGTACCCTCATAGACTTTCCATGTCTAACTCTATCTTCTATGTTCCCATGAGCATTAACCCTCCCTCTCCCCCTCAAAGAAGGATAAGGCAATCTTCTAGAATTCTTGTAGGTGTGGAAATAGATAATAGACTGAAAATATTTGGGGAGATATCTCTGCTGTTCCTACACAAATATTTTGATTCTTAGTAACTTTTTTCAAATAAGAATATAATAGGGACAGCTAGCTGGCTCAGTGGATAGAGCACTGTCACTGAAGCATCAAGAGAACCTGAGTTCAAATGTGACTTCATTTGACATTTACTGGTTGATTGACTCTGGACAAGTTACTTAACTTTAATTGCCTAACCCCTCCCCCCAAAAAATTATGGTAAGTATATCATAACTTGGACATAGATTTTTTTTAATTTTAGAAATCCTGTCCTATTAGTGTGGATTAGATATTCTATGTGAATGTAAAAAGTCTTTCTCTGCCATTTTATTAATGGATTTAGTCCTCCCGGTAGATGCTACAGTATGTTATCTGATATAGAAAGGACAATTCTTCTAAAAAATGGGTATATTATATCTCAAGGATGCTACAATTGATACTACTATTGTTCCAACATCCTTGTGCAAACTAATATTTGACATATTATATATCCAAATTATGCATCTAGAGAGTAGATGGTTATCGACCTACTTGGCATGATTTTAGGGTGGTAATAAATAAATGCTCACCCCTACAACCAGCTCCCATTATTGATAACACTTGATTTGATAATATTCTTACACTATATTCAGGAATATGCTAGTAAATGTTTAACAACTACATTCTCCTGCCCCCTCCCAAAAAACATGCACAGGAAACAATTTTAAATTAGTAACATTTTCTCCATCCCTTTATTAACCTTATACAATCAATAAAACAATAAATATGATTTGGAGTATTTTCTGAATTCCAAGACAAAAATGAAAATTTACTGAAAATTTAACTATTGATTAAGAGCCCTTATAAGCAGGGTCCATCACATCCCTGAGTGCATTCAAATTAAAACTGATAGAACTAGATGGCTTGTTCTTCCTTCCTATTCCATTTTATCCAGAAACTAATGTATCTCCTGTTCTACTTGTTTTGGTTTAGATGTTGCAAAAAAAAAAATCCAATGATTTTGATCCCTCAGCTAAAACTTCACAAAAAATTTAACACATAAAGTATTCTTGCCTTCCCTCTCTCCCCATATTTTATCATCAGTGATTAATTTCTTTGAGAATAAAAAGGTTGTTTCCATTGTTATCATTAGGTTTGCCTTTAAAAGTTTCTCATGAAAAATAAATGTCACTGGAAGGTATAGCATCTTAATCCCTACCATCTAACCTTCCACTTATACTAGTTGTATAATGGTATAGCTTTAATTTCTGAATTTGAACTTGTGAGAACCTCAGGGACCTTATTTATAAAAATGGAGATAGTAACACTTCTAATATTACCAGCCTCAGGAGATTGTGAAAAGTACCTAAAAAACCCTAACATGCAGGTAAGTAGCATCATAGGGCAGAGAATTCTGGTCCTGGAAGCAAGAAGACTCATCTTCTTGAGTTCAAATCGGGTCTGACTTTCTAGCTGTATGACCCTGGACAAGTCACTTAATCCCTATATGCCTCAATTTTCTCATGTATTACGGTTGTTGCAAGAATCAAAAGAGAATAATTGTAAGATAGCCTGACACAAAGGAAGTACTATACAAATGTTGGTCATTATTATATAAATATGAGCTATAGAGTTACCTACAGAATGTTAAGATATTATCATGACTTAATTACAAGGCCTAAAGACATGATGACTAGGCTTAATGCCTGCCTCACATCAGTTTAATTCCCAGAGGTATGACCCTAGAAAATATGCTTAAGCTTCACCTCAGCCTTAGTTTTATTATCTGTAATATAAGGAAGGGAACAGAGTTTACCTCAGAGTTCATAGTATCATTATACCTCAAAGAAACCTCAGAGACTGGCTAATCCCATCCCACATTTTACAGCAGAGTAAACTGAAGCCTTAGGTTAGTTTACTTTCTTTTAGTTTAGTTTTAATTTAGTTAGTTTTAGTTTTAGTTTAGTTTCTTTTTAGTTTAGTTAGTTTCTTAGGTTAAGTTAGTTCTCCTAAAGGAAAACTTGTCAATGGTCAGTTAATACTAAGTTATATTCAGAGAATGAAGGAAATGAGGAAAAGTGGAGAGAGTTGTTTGTTAGGATTCTTACAAGGTTAAGTCACTGAAATTGACAGAGACAATATCTAATTTAGCATGGTTCAGTATGATTGATCTGATCTTACAAGGAGATGTTATGGGTTAGAACATGAAACAAGATACTAAGTGGAATTGATGAGATAATGATTCTCTAATTTACTTGTACTTAGTACTTACTATAATTCCACATGATTCACACCTTTAAGAGAGCATATATAAGGAGGAGCTGACAAGCTCACAAAAGAAAAAGCCTGCTCTTGGACTTCCTGGAGATCCACAAGCTAGAAGCCCACAATCCCACTCTCTGGGAGGAGGAGTTAAGATTGATTCCAACTTCCACCTTTGTGCTGGCTGGAGACATTGGAAGGACGAGAGGCTGAAGCTGGCTGGAGAGATTCAGAGGGAGCTCTTGGAACCAAGGAGAGAGATAGGACTCTATTAAAGCTAACCAGGCCCCAGGAAAATATTCAAGATTTTGAAGGACACAATAAAGGATCTGGACTTTAACTCCTGACTGCACTTGGGATTACTGAACTGAACTGAAACTAAGGTTGCCTCCAGAAGCTGCCCAAGGAACCTGCTCACAGAGAACGATTATATTTTAGAGAAGAGAACACTACAGTTGTTTCAATTATGCTGACTCTGTGACCCTATTTATAGTTTTCTTGACAAAGATATTAGGGTAGTTTTCTGTTTTCTTCTACAACTTGTTTTAAAGATAAAGAACTGAGGCAAATCAGTTTAAATGACTTGCCCAGGTAAATGTCTAAGGCTAGATTTGAATTCTGTTCTTCCTAATTCCAGCCCTGACATTCTATCTACTGCACCATTGAAAATTTTCTCTTTTGGAATTTCACACTTGTGCCAGGCTCCATAAGAACCAATAAGGCTCTCTAGAGAATATTATTCCTGGACTTACCTGAGAAACTGAGGCCTTGTGAGACAACGCTACAAAGCCCAACAATAAGTACAAGAGATATCCTGCAGAATCAATGATCCATGGAAATGAATTAAATGCGCGTTGTGAGTGTTTGTTGGCCAGAATTTGAAAAGTATACTTAACTTGGAACTAAAGTGATCTGATGAAAAGGGATATTTTTTTTTAGGTACCAAGTTGATGAATTACAGGAGACTAAGAAAAGAAAATTGTAGAATTAATCATTTAGAACAGGAAGGCACCTTAAATATTACTTAGTCCAACACAATTTTATAATTGAAAAAACAGATACCCAGCAAATTTAAGAGGTCCCTGAAAGCATCACTTAACATCTTCTTAAAATTTATCATCATTATATAAGTAAAGCATTATTAGAACCTAATAGTTAGATTGCTTGTAAAGATTGACTGGTTCCTCCCAGAACCAGCAATTTAAGGATGCTCAGGGTATCCTGTTATGGGCCAGAACTCTGAAACAAGGATTCTTACAAGATGTTAAGTCTGTGGAATTGATAAAGACAATGGTTATCTAGTTTAACCTAGTGTTTAATAATTCTCTAATTCAGGACATGAGTTTAGTACTTAATATAGTTCTACAAGATTCACACCTATGATAAAGCAATAATAAGAGAGCATATAAGCTGGGACAAACTCAGCCAGAGTCAGAGCCAGAGAAGACAAGTGGACTGGAGGCAAGAGAGCTCAAGTGCTCAGAGCCAAGGAGAGACAAATTCATTCCATTGTCCACCTTTGTGGTGGCTGGAGGTTGAAGCACAAGACCTTGCACTCAGATTCATTCCATCTTCATCAGCCTCGTGGTGGCTGGCCTGGCTTCCTACACTTCCCCACTGAAACCAAGATACCAAAAAGCTCTCCAGAAAGCTGGCCTGGGCCCCAAGGAAAATAGATTGTAAAGGAGATAATAAAGGTTTTGGACTTTAACACCTGATTATAGTACTGAAACGAAGGCTGCTCCAAAGACCTCCAGAAAACCAAAAAGAACATTACAATATCCATGTTTTCATTTCTTCCCCCCTCCCCATCCACTCCTGGCACTTCTAACTTTGTCTATCAGTCTGCAGGTGGGGAACTTCTCCTCTATCACCATTACCAACTTTTCTGCTTCCTTTTAAGTATCGTCTTCCTCCATTATAATATAAGTTCCTTGAGAGCAAGAACTGTCTTTTTTTTAGTATTTGTATCCCTAGCACTTAGCACAGTTACTAGCACACAACAAGCTCTCAATAAATGCTTACTAACTTAACTTGATTGAACTTTATAAGTAGTAAAGCAAGATTTGAATCTAGAACCTCATTTTAAATACAGAGTTCTTTCTTCTTAATCATGTTGCCTCTCAAATATGGTAAGACCTAGGCAGGAAGCACTAAAAGAAAAAAACCACGGCATGTTGAAAAAAGTACTAGATATGAAATCAGAAGACTCTGGGCTACCAGACTTAAACCTAAGTAATCTTTAAGAAGATATTTCCCTAGTCCCACCCAGGTCCTCATATCATAAATTAGAAAGTTAGACCAAATTCTGAGTTGCTTTACAACTCTGGATCTCATGAAAGAAATGCGTTAACTTGGAAATGAAACAGAGAATAAATTAAAAACTTGAGTAATAAAGTGAATCAAACCAGATTCTTTTTAATTGAAGGATAAGGGGTTGAAAGAGAGAGAGGGGCAAATCTTTTTATTTCAAAAATAAAATGATTTCCCAATAAGGAAATTCAATTCAACCTAAGGCATCAGCCTCACAACTTGGAGTCTTGTAGTTGTTTAGTATACCAATGACTTTCTATGGGTCACACAAATCAGAATGAGTCCAAGGCAAAATTTGGAATACAGATCCTCCTGACTCAAAAGCCAATGTTTTTACTGTCTCTAGCTTAAATAACAGCTTATATTTATATATTACTTTATGAAACACATTCCTTACAAGGATAAGCATCATTATCACCATTTTACAACTAAGGAAACTAAAGGTCAGAGAGACCTCTGGTCCCACTTTCTAATTGAAAGTATCAGAGCTGAATCTTCTGACTGGGAGTCTAACCAGCTTCTCATTACACCCAGCTGCATACCTGGGACCTAGCCATTTACAGGTAGCTTGTAGTCTTCGATTTACTCAAATTATATTTAAAAAAAAAATAAGCTGTGTGTTTTATATTGCAAAGGGTTATGAAGAAGCTATCAAAAAAAGAAATTATAAACATTCCCTTAGGTTACTATGGAGAAAAATGCCTGAAAGTTTTCTGGGCTCTTTAAAAATGCTTTGTTGTGGGGGGGGGGGGTTTGGGGGGAGGGAAGGGGGGAGTTGCCTTTGAGTCCCTATCATCTAAAAGAAAGTATCATTGCTCTTATAGTAATCAGATCTAGAATCTTCCAACAATCAAAAAATGTCTCTTACTTTAAAGGACACTTGGCCAAAGAAAAAACAGAAATTCACAGTTGTCCTACAAAATTGTCTCAGAGGATTTCTGGAGGTATTTTTATAATTCATATTTTCCATGGGACTTCCATTTCATGTCATTAAATGCATGGTGGGCATATATTCTATGTGAAATATTTAGAATTGTTAGGTTATAAGCCATCGTCAAAAATAATTCTGGTAGAATATTTTAATTATCTATTTTTGTTTACAGATGCATATATGTACTTGTGTGTACATGTACATGTACTTAAGATAACTATTATGGGATTGAAAGAAGTCAGCCCTTCAGTAATAGTGTTGTTGAATATTGGAATTTAAATCTCTGAGCTCCTTAGCTTATGAAATAAGTCTTTTTGTGTGCATAAAATATAGTTCAACATTAAGCATTTTTCTACAAACCTGGGGATAAATCCCAGAGTAATCTTCATACAAAGTTATTTTAGGTGCCTAATACCTAGAAAATTATAACTGTGCCTTGTCCTAAAGTTGAGGGTCTTTCAACATTTTCATCATAAATCCTTTTTTTCAGGAGCTTATCATGCAACCACAAAAATTTGCTTTCAGGATCAAATTTGGAATACTCAATTTTGAATTGAGCCCCCTATAACCTACCAATGTAAAGACAAAAAGTTTGCATTTATGTGCTTTTCATTCAACTACCTATAATTTTAAGTTAAAAGAGAAAGCTTAGGTAACCCTACTAGATTCCCATTATTCACAAATGTTGCCTTCTGGATGGCATTTGCAAAAATGTGGTAAAAAGCATAAAATAAATTTGAACAAAGTATTCCTAGCTTAGGAGATATATAAAGGGGGTTTTGAGTCTTTCATACCTCACTCACCCTTCAAAATCCAGGTAGGGTCAATAGATAGGGAACTCATTATAATATAATAGTGCTTATTCTCAATGAAGAACTTTTATTGAATGAATTGAATACATAATAGACGCCAATCCTACAGACTGAAGAGGGTAAACCTAGTTACAATCTTTTCTGATGAAACAAGATAGAACTATTGTAACTAAAAAGAAAAGTTCCCACCTGCTAAAATAATAGAAACAATGTAAAGCAATGTAAAAGTCAGACTTTCTGACTGTTGGGGATTCTTTTAATCTATCAGAGAAATTAATTTTCCCTTACCTATTCATTGCCTAAACATCTGTGAAGATCTTTGGATATAAGATAGCTTTGGGGCATTTTATGATCTTTGCTGTTATATGAAAATCAATCACTCAATACAAGAAAAGTCAAGTTAATAATTCAACATATTAAGTACCTACTACATTCAAACTACTCTGTCAGGTTATAGGAATCCAAAGACAAAAAGGAAAATCAATTGCCAAAGGACCTATATTCTACATTCCAATGCAAAAGATGTTGCCTGTTATTCTACATGATGATATGATTGCTAGAAACACGTAATGAGGCAGGGAAAATGTGGTTCCATTGCTTTCTATGAAAGTCAATGTAGTCATCATTATTTGCCTTTATTGTTATAATAGCCATCTCTACTTCATCATACATTCTTATTCCTCTTCTTCTTTTCTTCCTTTGTACTTATATTCAGTGGCATAGGAATGTACCTGCACATATTCAGTCATGAATTCACAGCATCTCAGAAATTCAAAATCAAAAAGAAGCATGGTTGGTTAGAGAGTTCTCACTACTCTGAGGTGAGTAGTAAGACTAGAATTGACTAAGTTAGAAAGTAATGAAGGGAATAAACAAGTATTCATTAATGTGCCAGCAATTGTTCTTAATGTTTTATGCATATTATCTTGTTTGAGCTTCACAACAACCCTGGAAGGCAGATGCTATGGGTTTGTATTTAAGTCTTCCTCACTCTAGGCTTAGTACTCTATCCACTGCATTACCAAGCTGACTTTAGTGGGAATATCTTTCAGTATATTTGTGGTCTAAAAAGCAATGTAAATTCAAAGGTGAAAAGTCAGAACAAAGGGTGTTTCTTAAAGTTAGATAGATAGAAAGATGGATGGATTGATTAATAATACCAACAGATTATAATTTGAAAGATATTAAAATAGAGCTTCTGTCCCAATTACAATGATGCATACCTGACCAATAGAAAACCCATCTGGTCAATTTTAGTTGGAGCTAAATCCAAGAAACTATTTTGGCATTCAGCAAAGGAAATAATGATTCATGACAGGATAATCTGTCAATCCATTCATTTAAAAATCATTGGTTCAACTGAGAGTGTGAAACTAATGATTGTAAAGATATTAGCTTGTTAAATTAAAAGTACATTAAATGAGTTATATATGATACTGTGAATGGAAGTCAACATTTCTAACCACCACCACCACCCCAATCACTTTCTCCTGTAATCTGATCATGAATCGGCCAGATACTATTCTGATTCATAAACTACTTGTGGAAGTAATAGCTTGATAAAATTAATTTTTCCAGGTAACAAGAATATCACTGAAGCCTTGTAACAATTCATTTTCTTGATGGTAACCTGAAATAGGCAACAGTTTACTCTCCATGATGGTATATTAACTTCCTGATAAAACATGGGATCAGGAATGGAAACAACAGATTTCCAAGTGAAACCTCATCCTTTCCTAATTCATGCATGCCAACCCATTATCATGATCTCCAAACAATAGGCAGCATACCATTGACTCCAAAACCTTTATGGTGGTTTAAGAACAAGGATCTATACTAAAATCCCTCATTTTCAGAGATTTGAAACAAACCCATAAAAAATCCAGTGGCTTTGGTAGGTCTGAAATATAAGCATGTTAAGAAGCTGAATCCACTTTTCTAATTATGTCAACCAAATCCTTTCTCATCTCTGCAGAAATCTTGTCCTAGTGTGAAGTTTCCTTTGAAATAAATGAAAATTTCAAAGATTGTGCACAGATAAGAGAACAAGAATATGTACAAGTGTACATGTATGATTTAATTTTTGGCCTTTGCTGAAAAGAGAAGACTTTTTTTCATATATTTTTGTTGCTGTTTAATCTTGTTGGTTTGTTTAGTCTTTTCAGTCATGTCTGGATCTTTGGGATCTCATTTGGGTTTTATTTTGGCAGAGAAACCAGAATAGCTTTCCTTATCCTTCTTTAGCTTATTTTACAGAGGAGGAAACTGAGGCAAATAGAATTAAGTGACTTGTCCAGGGGCTCACAGGTAGTGTCTGATGACAGATTTGAATTCAGGAAGATGAGTTTTCCTGAGCTTAAAGGCTACGGACAAATCCAATAACAATTGCCAATCTGAACTTTACTTATAGATTTCATGGCCCCTATAACCCAGTCAGAATTCTATCCACTGTCCCATATATTGCAATTTCAGGTATTGACTGAAGAATATGGCCAATGAATATGCATAAAAGTCCCAGGTCAACCATCTAAAAAACCCTAGCAAAATGAAATTCTTTAATTCTTAAAGCATATAATTGAGAGAGCTTCACAACTTTTGCCCTCTATATATGCAGGAAGTAAGCATTTAATCAATCTTTAGTGAAACCTCAAGAACCTTTAGTCCCATCTCTGCTTCCAATAAATCACCCAGGTACCTCAATCTTTGTCTATGAACTTCCAAGCCACAATAGGTTCCCCAAGATTAAAGGTCCAGAGTGTGAACTCTGAAACTCATCAGAGCATTCCCTAAATACTGAAAGTACACTGGTCTGATAGATAATCTGAAGACATGGGTTCAAATCATAATTCTGACCCTGATTAGCTGTTTGACCCTAGGCAAAGCATTGCTCTAAATCTCTATGCCACTCCATTTCTTCATCTCTAAAATGAAAACAGTGGTCCACAGACTTTTAAAGATTGTTGCAAAGAAAATGCTTTGATACATTTAAATATAACTTAATGCTATTACCATAGTTAATGAGTGTGGTGGCAGTTCAACTATCAAATGTCTAGGTACTTGATTGGAATCTTGTATTTCTGTGAATCAGGGATCCATTCCTCCCACTTCTGAACTCCACTTAATAACAAATTTTACAAAGACTAGGAGAGAACCGAGTTTGACATGCAATATCTATAGCACATAACTGTAGATTCTTCCATTTTTTAAAACAAATTACTATTGAAAAGCAGTATGTTACTATGATTAGAGTGACAGCCTCAAAGTCAGGTAGACCTGGGTTCAAGTTTCTCCTCTAATACATACTGGAAAATAACTTTGAGCATTATTGATGAGGTCTAACCAAAGGATGAGGTCTAGATAAGGTGTATCTAAATAAAATTACAATTAATTGAGGTCTAGTGGCAGATTTGGGGTACAGGGAGTCAAATGGAACTCCCCTGCAACCCCTTTGGATTCCGCACAAGGATACAGAGTTAAATTCGTTCTAGTGGCGGCGCAGAGTCCCCTATAAAGGAATTTACAGGCCCAAAAACCTAGATTGATTTAAAAAAAGGTTTTTTTGTAGGATTTGGAAGCAAGGCTGAAGTAAAACTTATTAGATAGAGAAAAGAATACACCATAAGTGGCAAACAGAGAGTCTGTGATGCAAAGCATGTTGCTTGCATGTTTTGACCCTCTGCAAAGAGATGATTCCAGCTTGGCTCTTTTATTTGCTAAAAGGGACCTATGGGTGGAGTCCCAAGTTGATTGCTTGCTGAACCCAATGAGGGCCAGAACCCACCAGGTCAGGGTTGGGAAACCTGAGCAGATCATTAGAATGGGGACTGGGTACAGCCCAAGTTAGCTCAAATCCAGATATCTCCCTTTGGAATACAAAAGAGTGCTTTTGACCAGGTCTTATAAATCAAAAATCAGTCATGGGGGTTGGGGATCAGAAAAGGAATCTTAAAGGGGCCACCGCCCACATCATTATTACTGTTCAGATTTTGTCTATGGAGTTTTCTTGGAAAAAATACTAGGATCATTTGCCAGTTCCTTCTTCGATGTGTCCCCATTTTAAAGATGAAGATCTGAAGAAAATAGGGGGTGATTTTCTCAAGGTCCCACGATTGCAAGAGTCTGAAGCCAGATTCAAACTCAGATTTTCCTAGATTCCTAACCCAGTGCTCTATTCACTGCACCTACATTAGGCATTTATAAGACAGTCTGCCAGGTTCTGGGAATTCAAAATTAACAAAAAAAAAAAAAAAAAAAAAAAAAAAAAAAAAAAAGGAAACCAGTCCCAGCCTTCAAGGATTTTATTGTTCTATATTTCAATGCACCAAATTCCTAGGGTATTGAGGATATTTAATAATTGGCTATTGAAGGGGGAAAATGTACAAGCAAAAAACTTTTAAAGTTGTTCTACATTGACAATCCACAAAACAATAAATTTCTCTTTGATTTGTAACGTTTTCTCAATTTCTGAGGTATAAATGCTCATACTAAAAATTTAAGGAGCCAAATCCATCACAATCTTGAAAATGGTACCTATTTGGCTTAAATTAAGCCCCCCCAAAAAAAAAAAAACTTGATTATCAGCAACAGCTAGGAAAAATCTGGTTCTGTTGCTTCTTGAGACAGCCAATGGAATCACCACACTTTTCTCTTTCAATTGAATTAACCTCTCATTATCTCCAGACAACTTTCTTAAAGTAATTTGCATTGGTAAAGGGAGTTTGTTCACTGTAACACTATCTACCCCAGCAAAGGACCTAATCCATTCCCTCCAAAAAATCTCAATATTGTCATTATTATGCCCATACATTGTGCAACTATATTATTTTTATTAATCCTGTCTTTTTTCACATTAGAAAATTTGTGATATGTAATATGCTAGAAAAATTATTTCAGTTGCAAAAACACTAAGGTGCAAGAGTTAAGTATCTAATTTTATAAATAAGTGGTATAAGTTTGAATCTTGCTGCAGCACAGTAGATAGAATGCTGGTCCTGGAGATAGAGGACCTGAGTTCAAATTCAACCTCAAACAAATGCTAGCAAGTCAACCTTGTTTGCCTTAGTTTCCCTCTCTAAAATGAGTTGGAGAAGGAAATTAAAAATCTAATGTTTTCATACACACACCCGCAAAAAAATAGGGTGTCAGGAGGAGTAGGACACAACTAACTGACAAAACAATAAATATAACGGGTTTAAAAACACTTTGAGAGAGTATAATACCAAAGTGCCAAATGTTGAGTCAAAAAGAAATGTCTTTAAATTTTGCTTTGAATATTGCATGTGAAATTTGGAGCAGGTTATTTAATTTATCTGGACCTCATTTTCCTCATTTCTAAAATGAAGGGGTTAAATTCCTTGACATCTATCTAAAATCCTTTCCAACTCTAAATCTTTGATCCTATAATTAATGATATTTTTACAAATCTCTTTTTTGCCATTTATACAATATTTATTGATTATTTCAGTCCTTATTCCAGAAAGATTTATACTCTCCATATTAGAACAGAAGTAATTTTTATTATTATTTAATTACATCATTAGTTTATGTAAGATATTAGATAGACTTGGATTTGGACTCAGACTTGGGAAAATTGCCCAAGTTTAGCATTCTCCTCTATAAAATGAGGCTGACTGCATTCACAGTGTCTACATCATAGGGTTGTGAAGAAAGCACCATGGTGAACTTGGAGGCTGTATACAAGTGTGAGTCATAGTTTCATTAGGATTTAGAAATTGAAATGGCAATCAGGACCTACTTAATAAACTCGGTCAACAAAAAATAAATCTTGTATAAATGGCAATGTGGTATAAGGGGAAGAACATTTAACTTAAGACAAATATGCAGACTGTCTGCAGTCAAAAGAAATGGGTAATCTTGCCTCCTATGCTTCCTAATTCAGTGACCTTGAACAAGTCACAACCAACTTGCTCCTCAGTATCCTCTTGTATAAAATGAAGAGATTGTTAGTAGACTACCTCAAAGGCTTTTTCCAGCTCTGGATTTTTTATCCTAATGTTTTTCATTTTTATATGACTCATATGCTTCCTCTGTAAGAGGTCATTGGATTAGATAGCCTTTAAAGGGCTATCTTGAGATCAAATGATCTCAAGGATCTCTGAAACCTCAAGTTCTGTAACTGTTAAAAAACCAAGTCCACAATGCCTTCAAAATCCACAATCAATTTGCAGAATGATGAAAATAAAGTTAATCTTTGCAAATAAAAGATTTCCCAATAGAGTGATGATAATAATTTAATCATAAAAATATATGTTACTATTAGCTATGGCATCTTTTTTTTTTCTTTTGAAAAAAAAAGCACATGAGGAAATCAGCAGAACAGGGAAAGTGATTATTGATATGTTTGAATTATAGTCAGATTAAATGTACAATGCCTGGATTTTGAAGCATCCAGGCAAATTACCAAGCATGAACTCCTCTACTTCCATGAAATCTTTAACCACTGACTTCTCTCAAAATACATTAACAAGGTTCAAATTAGAGAACTCAACATTAACATTTTTCTATATCATTTGTTTTAGCATTACTACAGAATGTTAACATGAGACCAATGGATGTTGAGACAGGACCTGATTTTGCAACCAGATTTGATGACATAATTATAGAATGGACATTTTAAAACTACAAAATATCTCCCACCCACTACCCCCCAAAAATATAAAAATCAGCAAATAGCTCCTTATAATATCAAACAATGGCTTTTTGCATTCCAAACCTTCACTATCCCTGGACGTTAATAAATACCTTTGTGGACAAATTGAAGACAGAGAAAATAATTTTGATTAAATGATTATTTAAGGTTGGGTGGGGCTCCATTTATGTTTTTAAAAATGATGACTTTGTCTTTTATTGGGAACCATCCAGGTTTTTATTCAAAACAGAAATTCTGCAAATGGGAACTCCAAAAAAAAAATCTACACAGTTTCTGTTCTGGACCATTAATTTTTCAGTCAGCTCTAACTATCATTTAATTGGTTCCTGATGCAAAAACTTGGATTCCACTTTAAACGATTGAAACTAGAGCATATAGAATAATTTGTTACGCTGAGCTATTCATCCCAAATGTCCAGGGAAAATAAACCAATCTCAAACTAAAACTACACTACCTTCTGTCATGACACAAAATTAATAATTTGGACAAAGAAATAAACTTGTGCCTGTGCTTGCCAAAAAAAAAATCATTAAAGTCTTCATGATGGACTAATATTTAATTCCTAGTAAAAAAATCAAATGTAAAAAGAATTGAAGGAAAAAATGTGTTTTCATTGAATGATAACTGAAGAAATTCCAGCCATGATGAAAATATATAAAATTCAAAATTCAAACAATGCATTTCTTTCAGGTGCTTCTTGGCTTCTATGGTTTTTTTGGAAGCATGCGACTATTTCTGAAGAGAATCTTCACCATTTTAATTCCCTTGCTTTCTCATGAACTGAAATTCCCAGTTATTTTGGAGGCTACCTATGTTACTGGCTTCCAACATGGAAGCCAAATGGTGAATTACCCAGTAGTCAGCTGCAACTAGAAAAAAATTTTCTGATAATTTTGGCACTTACCCAGAAAAGTGACCAGGGAATCCTATAGCTGAATAGAGATAATTTTCACACTAACCAGAGTCAATTTGTAATATAGCTCCATTAACTGGTACAAAAAAGCCAGCCTCCCAATAGGATTTACACACACACACACACACACACACACACACAGAGAGAGAGAGAGAGAGAGAGAGAGAGAGAGAGAGAGAGAGAGAGAGAGAGAGAGAGAGAGAGAGATAAGCACCCAGTGGAAATCTTTGGTTCAAAACTGCTGGTTTATTTAGCCTCAACAGCCTGTAGTTTGAAACCCAAGTTTCTGGGACCAGATCAAATTGGTAAGATAATAGATTTTGTCCTGAACATATCCACTGAGGTTCAGTGAAAACATTTTAGGGAGCTATGAAGATTAGCTTCCAAGTCCTTGGTGATTGGTTGCAGTATTTATGTAGCTCCTATAATCTTCAAATGTTAATAAACATATCTATCTTTATGAGTAAAATGGGTAGGTTGTTAGAACTGCCTTATAGCATTCTATTTCAGTTCACCCTGGAAACTAGAGGAGAGAAACAAGAGGAAATTAGTCAGTCAACATGTAATTAGTATTTTAGATTATGTCTCACTTTTCCTCACAGACAATCCTTTGAGGTAGTCAGAGAATGTATTATTATATCCATTTTACAGGTAAGGAAACTGAGGTTCAGAAAGGCTAAGTGATTTATTCAGGTTCACACAACTATTCAATATCTGGGTGAGGATTTAAATATAGGACTCAACTGCAGATCTTGTACTCTGTCATCTATGTCACACCTCCTCTCAAACTGCCATATTCTTAAATTGTATCCTTGGGCTGAAGGATATAGACTGGGTTAATAGAAGTCAATCGTGAAGCTGTCTCCTAAGAAGAAAACACAGCTTCACACTTGAGAAAATTAGTCATAGAACAATTAGGTTCAGAACTCCAAAGATATTACCTATCTGCTGGATCAATTTCAAAAACTTCTATACCAGTTTGCTAAGTTTGTGAGACCTAACAGGATCAAAAAAGACAGAGCATAACTTTTGGTCTGATAGGATGACATATCAACATCATATATTGAGTTTGGTTTCTAAAAGTGAGAGCAAACTTGAAGAGAATATTAAATGCCAGATTGGGGAGGGAGGAGAATTTCCCAAAAGACATTGTAGAGATTAGAAAAAGAGAGGGAGGGAATTTATAAAGGTTAAATATTAAGGAAATCAAAACATCCCATTTCTCACCTCTGTTCTGCCCTACCCCAAAAGCAACACTGAGAGGTAAAAGGGAAAAAATAAGTCCCAATCTCTTTTGACTAAACTTCGTATTTTTTTTCCTTACTCACAATTCCTAGGGTATCAGTAATACTCATGGTGCTATGCCACTCAAGCTGGAGAAGAGAAAAAAGGAGGAAAAGAAAAGGAAAAAAAAAAAAAGGAAGGCAAGGCAAGGGTGGGGGAAAAAGAAGATTGATGTTACCCAACCACCATAATCAGTGCAAGTTACCCTCAGTTCCTTATTTTTTCTCTCAGCTAATATTCCCTTAAGGGGAAAAGTTCTTCCTGAGGTGAGACCTGCAGTCCCTTTGTTTATCTGCTGTGAAATATCATCACAGAAAGCAAATTATTATTCCAACAGTAATTTATATGAGAAGAAATCTTAGTTTTTGATTTTGTAAATTTAAGTGGCAAAGTCATCTTGCCAAGACATGATGGGGTTACAAAAATTTTAGTCCCAATGGTGGGAGAAAAATGAGCACCTTGACAATAGCAGGAATAAATAATCTCAGTGATTTATTTACAGATCTTGAAGTGCATGGTTTCCAACAAAGATATTACCCAGAACAGCAGCAACAGGTCTGACACAGAAACAGGCCAATTTTAAACTCCCAAGATCCCTTTTCCCCCCCACAAAGGTTTACTTTTCTCTTGTCTGCAATACTATACATCCTACTCTGAGATTAGTAACTTCATTCATTCACTTTGTAAATTCATTTTTGTAAATTAGATCTGATTTAGGCCACACTGTACTTCAAGTTCAAATTGGAAAAAAAGATTATACACTTAAAAGTGATAAAAAAAAAAAAAACTTGATAGCTACAGCATGGGAAGATTATTCAGAAAGTATACAGCCTTGATTCAAATAGGTATAAGCCATATTATTTCTGTACGAAATTGTTTACAATTATCAGGCATGTGTCAGACATAGTGACTCTCCAAGCACTTAGATTAAGAGTTTCTTGGGGAAAGGACTGGTTTTACCTTTCTTTTTATTCCCAGAATTTAGCCTAGTACCTAGTGCATGGTAGGTACATAAGAAATGCCTGTTGAAGAGCTATATTTGTTGGGGAAAAACCTACCAAATCAAAAATGTAACCATGGAAAGTGTGATTATTACTAAAATTATCCATTAAAATATTAAAATAATGATTTGAAAAAAGGGAATGCCTTCTGAGTTGAGTTAGAACACCAGGCAAATCTAAAAGACACTGATTCATTAAGAGTTGTCCTTTCATTCCATAGGCAACCAGAAAATCTCTCATACCAATCAGGTCTCAGGATCAACTTTTACTTTTTTGTGGGAGGAGGATAGCAGGCTTCTAGCTACTCTATACATTGCTACTGTGTAGCCCTAGGTGCATCACTCAACTGTCAACCTGCATTTTTGACACATGGAGACCTTCACCAGTAACTCAATATACCAATAAAGTCACATGTCTATTACTGTTTTAAAAGAAGAGAATGAAATTATGAAGAAGAAAAAGAAGGAAGAAGAAGAGAGGTTATAGTGTACATATAATTTATTAGATGTATAGAAATCCACTGAATTGACATGGGAAGGAAAATTATCATTTCAAAGGATTAGACAAAGATTTAATATTTGGATCTGGGGCAGAGTTAATAATACACAATGATTTGTCCTAGTTAGGTGCTTAGTAAATGACTGGATGAGTGAAGAAAGGAATAAAGTACAATAAGGACATTTGTGTAATATTTTGCAATTTTTAAGAATTTTCACACATTTATTTCATTTGACCTTCATCATAACACTTGATTATCAGGAAAAGAATTTGTAGCTCTATAGTAAAGGTGAAAAAATAAATCAGAGAGATTTAAGTGAATTACCCAAGTTAAAATAGCTATTTTATGTCAAATTCTTGAATGAAATTCAAATATCTGAATCACAATTGACTTTCCCTTTCTCCCCCCAGTGTGGTGCCATTATCTTCTAAACGCTAATATTGCTTGCTTTCTCAGTGGCTGTGAGGGAGAAGATGGGAGGGAGGAAAAGAATTTGGAACTCAAAATTTAAAAAGAAAAGAATGTTAAAAAATAAATGATAAACTTGACATTTTTTTATGTGGTATGTTAAGGTTGAAAGGGACCAGATCTTTGTCTGATTGTTAACCCACATGTCTTAAGATGGATTGCCTTACTAGATTTCACTTGAAAATATGCAAAAAGTAGGGGTTGGGTGACATTGAAAGCACTAATGGTTTAAAAAGTCCTGGCCTCCTTGCAAAAGATTTTAAAAGGCCTTAGACATTAAGAGGCAAGAGAGCAGACACAAAGGGACAAAAGGTTAAAAAAAAAAAAAAGATTACCTCTGCAACTTACCTTGTAAGAAGTATATTTGGAATTCCCCTAAAGAGGAGACAAGAACTGAACATTAGGAATAGAGTGAGATTCTGAAGACTTAAAACAGAGTCCCAATTTGCTGCACATGTATATATGCACAAACTACAGATTCAGAAAATATAAAAATTCATGTGTATATACATATGTGTACATGTCTTCATAAGTATAAATACATATATACATGTGTGTAAATGTGTGTGCACATGTCTTTGTTTCAATATTAATTGGTTACCTTTGTAGTTTTTATATTTTATTTTATGTATTTTGAAATATTATTCTGAGAATGAATCCATATGTTTCATCCATGTCACCATGCAATGACCATGACCATGCAATAACACCACAGTATGGTAATGTCACCCAACGTGGAAAGTTATTGGAAAGAAAGACATCTAATACAGGAAACCCAAAAGAAGTTCATGAATGGTTATGATAACTGAAAAAATTAGGCAAGGATATGAAAGCAAATGAACAAAGTGACAACCATTTCTAGACTATACTGAGAGAGTGGGTGCTTGCCTTAGAAACATGCTAGCAAGGCCAAAAAGTCAGGGAATCACAGAAAGAAGGAGGTGGTATAGACTCGGCCTGGACATCCTGAAGCTCTGGTTTCTGAGAGATCAATGCTCCCTAGCTATTGCATTAGGACAGAATTCTCTAATTCTTTTTCCAAGAATGCAGAGATCCAAAAACTACTGCTCTGGCATTAGATAAAGCATTTTAAGTAAATAGAGCCAATTCCCACACACTAGTCCTTATTGCCTGATCTCATAAGTGAAGAAATATTCATTCTTCTCCTGTGCTGGGGAGTGTGAAGGGTTGTTTGGGAGCTGACTACTTAAGAACATTTGTGAAGTATGAAGAACATTTGGCACTGGGAGTCTAAGAGCATATCAAAAATGGTCCAGTTTCTTGTGATTATCTTGCCATGACACTTTTTTTAAATGTCTGCTTTGAATTCATGAGCCATGTGGTTTGGATTGGTATGGAGAAACATCAGTGAGGGAATCAAAATTGTGAGTACAAAGAGAAGACAATCCAAACAGGAATCTGAACCTGACATAGCTGGGGGAAGAAGAGATGTCAGGGGAAATCTGGATTACATGTAGTATTTCATGTGATAAAAATCTTTATAAAATCTCAAAGGATCTAACAATTAATGCTTAATATAAAAAGAACCAATAATGATCTTATGTTCCATATCCTCAATTGGTCCGAGGAATGGTTATCCCCCACCAAAAGTACGGAGATAGTATCAAGGTGGTATCAAGCAATGAAACTGAATTAAGTGGTCTATAGTATTAATGCTTATGGATCATATCAATAGAAAATTACATTCATAGAAAAAGGCACGAGGGGAGGGGGCTTGTGAAGGGGTCTCTCTTCGAATCACTTCCTAATTGTTACCATTTCTCAGATTATCCTTACTATCTTGGAATATCTTGGTTCTACCTATACCCTCTTTGCCATTTTCCAGTATCCTATAAAGCTATTTGTAAGATTGTTTACAAATAGAACTCTTTCCTATAAAGCCCAAACATATCTCATGTTTGTATATGAATAAATTTTTAAAATTTAGGGATCATTTTTAAAGGTATCAAAGTATAGAAATGTGATCCTTAAATTGTTGAATAATTTTTGTTCTCTGCCTTTCCACAGGGCATATGCCAATTAAAAGAAAAATTGTCTACTAAAAAGAATGGATAGAAAAAATTCTTGGAAAAGATTTGGCATTTTCTATTGATTAGAGAAATCTTATACTCTTAACAATTATACTAATAGTATTTTTTCAATTTAATATTTTATAAATAAAACATAAAACACAAAATACTCATTTTAAAATAACTTTGCTGTCTCACTAAGAAAATAAAGGACATGTTTCCTAATGTATCTCTTCATCTATAATTTTAAAAGGTCTAGACCCCAAAAAAATGATATGTCAGGAGCTATAAGAAGGAAGAAAACAATTTTGAATATGAGGACAAATAGAATCTTACCTAAAATTAAAGTTAATCTTTATACATGAGTTGTGTTCATCTGGACAATCCATTTGAATATCTGGAGCACAAAGAGTACAGATCCAAGAATCTGAAGAATTGTCTTTGAGTCTCAATTCTACTACTATTCATCTGTATGGCCCCAAGTCAGTTTCTTCATTTATAAAATAATCTATTAATAAAAGGATATAATATATATTTCATATGTGATATTTATGTTATTTGTGGTGCTTTATATTAATATTACTATTTATCTAATATAATGTTTTCTTTTACATTGGAATAGCCAATAATAATTTATATTTATATAGCCCTTTCCTCACAACTATATGAAGTAGGATATCAGATTTTTTTTTTTTTGCTGTCTTCAGGTTGGGGGGGAGGGGAGGAAGGGAAGGAGAAAAATTCAGAACACAAAATCTTGTATAAATGAATGTTGAAAACCATCTTTGCATGTGTTTAGAAAAAAAAAATACTATTGAAATTTTAAAATATATATATATAAATGGGGCCAACTAGGTGGTGCAGTGGATAAAGTACTAGCCCTGAAGTCAAGAGGACCTGAGTTCAAATCTGGCTTCAGACACTTAATACTTCCTAGCTGTGTGATTCTGGGCAAGTCACTTAACCCCAATCACCTCAGGAAAAAAAAATTATATATATGTTCAGGTGTTACTGTTCCCAATTTGCATGCAAGGAAACTGAAGTGCTAAGAGGGAGCCTGAGTTCAAATCCCACCTGACACTTACTACTTGTGCAGGGCAATTGTCTCACTCTAAAATAAAGGCATTAGACTACATGATCTTGGAAGCCCCTATCAATGCTGGGTCTATGATCCAATCATCCTAAGTGACTAACCTGTTAATACAAAGTTAGTCTCTATGGAAAGATTTTTCTTTCTCCAAATCTAATATTCTCTCCTTTATCAGAGGGGTCAAACATCTGACCCCAGCACACAGATAGCAAAAATATTTCCAAATGTGGTCAGAACAAGATAAAAATGTAATTGAGAAATATTTTTTAAAAATAAATTAAAAATACAATGAAATATAGTTAACATAACTGTAAAACCAAGTCAGTATGCTACCTGCAGAGTACGTATGGATTAGTGGCCCCTATTTCTGAGTTTGACACCACTGCCCCTGAGCTCTAAGCCTCATAACAAACTATAAATTCCTAACTTTAGCCACACCAAGCACAGAGAGTGACCAAGAATTGTGCTGTAAGAGCATTGTCAAACATCTTGAATAAAGCCTAATTAAATATGTCTGGAAGCCAGTTAGAAAATCTCCGAACTATCTTTCTTTGAGAGCTCAATATAAATTGCAGAAGAAGAGAAAATCTTCTGGAGAAAGTCTACTATGAATATAACAAACATCACAGACAGCAATCCAGAAACATAATTCATCAACAAAGCAAGATGTCTTTGGCAGACCATCCCCTAAGGAAAAGCTCAAACATCTGCAAAATCTCTGATTACAGGAGAAAGAAGACATTCTCTGACTCCACAGGGAACTAGATTTACCAACTCCCTCCCCCCCAAAAAAATGTATAAAACATTATCTTATAGCACTGGTCTTATCAACATCGCTGACTCAAATTGCTTATTCCACATCTCAACTCCAAAGACAGAGAAATATAGACAGACAGACACAGAGAGAGAATGAAACATATCATCATTCTATCAATGGCAAAATGAAGAACCACAAGATTAATGATGAATAAAAAAGTGATAAGGTTGCCTGATTTAGCAGGTGAGTAGGCAATCCAGAGGGAAGAATTTTTACTCCTTTTGTCTTTTGTCACAAACACAAGGAAAAGAAAGATTTGACATTTTAAATTGCCTAAATTGGCATTTCTGGATATATAATGTATATAATATCCCCAAAATCTTCTTGAAGCTTTAAGCTTATTAAAATTTATCAAAGCTTTAAAATACAAGCAGAGTTTTGAGACAGTCAGTCCCTTAAGGAAGGATTCCATCATATCACAATAATAAAACATTGGAAGTAAAAAGGTGTCTTGAGGTAATGAAAGAGAAACAGCTTGATATTCAGGTCTCAATCCTTCTTGGAAATGCTCATTAAAAAAACTTTAAAAGGCAAATAAGAGAGATAGAAGAAAAAATAAAAGAGAGGTATACAAAAGAAAGTCAACAGTTTGAGAAAGAAAGACAATTCCTTAAAAAATACAATTGGTCAAAAAAAAATACAATTGATCAAAGGCAAAAAAACTACATTGAGGAAAACAGCATCTTCAAAAGTAGAATTAATCATATAGAAAAAGAGATACAAAAGCTAACTGAAGAAAACCACACATTAAAAACCATATTGGGACAAAAGGAGGCTAATGACTCTATGAAGAATCAGTCAAACAAACTAAAAAGAACTTAAAAATGAAAGAAAATGTGAAATACTTCATTAGAAAAACAGCTGACCTAGAAAATAGATCCAGAACAGAAAATTTAAAAATTATTGGTTTACCTGAAGACCTTGACCAAAAAGAGTCTGCATGTCATTCTACAAGAGATGATCAAGGAAAATTACCCCAGTGTTCTAGAAACAGAGGGTCAACTATTCATTGAGAAAATCCATCAATCACTTTCAGAAAAGAATCCCACAAGGACAACCCAAGAAACATTGTTGTCAAAGTTCAGAACTACAATCTCAAGGAAAAAATACTGCAGGCTATCACACAAAACCAATTCAAATATCAAGGAGCAATAGTCAAGATTACCCAGGTTCTGGCAGCTTCTATCAGAGGACCTGGAATACCATATTCCAGAAAACAAAGGACCAAGGGTTACAACCAAGAATTAACTACCTAGCAAGACTGAGCATCATTTGTCAGAGGAAGGGAATGAATCTTTAATGAAGTAAGAGACTTTCAATCATTCTATTGAAAAAAACCATAGCTAAACAAAAAATTTAATGTGCAAACATAGGACTCAAAGAGAAGCATAGAAAGGTAAACAGAGGGGAAAATATATATTATTTAAAAGTCAAACTATTTGCATCCATAAATGGAAAAAATGATATCTGTAACTCTTGAGAATTGTATTTGTTACTGGGGAAGACATTAAGTGCATAACATGAGTATAGAATATGGTTGTGAAAGGACTCTGATGTAATGACATCAAAGAAAAAGACATTAAGTGTTGTAAAATTACCCATGCATATATCTGGTAAATAAAAACTATTAAAAATATTGAAAAAAAAAAAAAAGAAAAAGACATTAAGGGGTGGGAAAAGGTCTGTACTGGAAGAAGAGGAAAGGGGAGGTTATAATGGGACAAATTAGATCATATGAAAAGGCACAAAAGACCTATTAGAAGAGGGAAAGAAGGAAAAGGGGAAATGACCATTATCTGAAGCTTGATCTCATTAGCTTTGGCTTAAAAGGGAATAATTTTAACTTTTGTTGAGTGTAGAAATTTATCTAACCCTAAAAAGAAGTAGAAGGAAAAAGTGGAAAAAAAACCCAGAAGAGATGGATAGAAGGAAAGGCAGAAACACTAGGGAAAAAAAGAGAAAAGAGGAAAGAAGGGGTGACAGAAGATAAGACAGTGGGTGAGGTGAGTCAAAAAATACTACTAAGAATAGGGTGAAAAGAGAGAACAAAAATAAGTACAAGGATAAAAATAGGATGGAGAAAAATACAGAGCCGATGAACTCTCCCATAAAATGGAAGTAAATATCAGAGTGGATTAAAAAAACAATCCTACAAGATGTTGTTTACAAGAAACACAGAGAGACACATAGAGAGTAAAGATAAAAGTCAGGAACAAAATTTATTATGCTTTAGCTGAAGTAAAAGAAAAAAAAAAAGCAGGAGTAGCAATTCTGACCTCAGATAAAGCAAAAGTAAAAATAGATCTTATTAAAAGAGATAAGGAGGGAAAGTAAATCTTGATAAAGGGGAACATAAACAATGAAGTAGTAACAACACTAAATGTATTGTTTCTAATAGTTTTTCAGTTGATTCTCTAAGAATACCATCATATCATCTGCAAAGACTGATAACTTGGTTTCCTTATTACCTACTCTAATTCCTCCAATCTTTTTTTTTCTCTTATTGCCAAAGCTAACATTTCTAATATTATATAGAATAGTAATGGTGATAGTGAGCAACCTTGTTTCACCCCAATCTCATTAGGAAGGGTTCTAATTTTTCTTTATTGTATATGATGCTTGCTGATGATTTTAAATAATACTGATCATTTTAAGGAAAACTCCATTTATTCCTATACTCTCTATGTTTTTAATAGGAATGGGTGTTAGATTTTATCAAAGGCTTTTTCTGCATCTATGAAGATAATCATATGATTTTTGGTTGCTTTGCTTATTGATATAGTCAATTATGCCAATAGTTTTCCTAATTTTGAACCAACCCTGCATTCCTGATATAAATCCTACTTGGTCATGGTGTATTATGGATTGTTCTTGGTTCGTTTTTCTTGGGGTCTCTGGGGGCAGCTTTCATTTCAATTCAGTAATCACCATGAGGACAGCCAGGTGTTAAAGTGCAAAAGTCTTTATTGTCTCCTTGCCTGATGCTGGGCAGCTTTCCGGAGAGCCTTTCATTCTGGCCTTGGTCTTAGTGAGGAAAGTGCAGGAGGCCAGGCCAGCCACCAGGAGCCTGACTGAAAGTGAAAAGAATTTCTGTCTCCTTGGCTCTGAGAGCTTCTAGTGCGCTTGTCTTCTGTGGCTCTCAGTCCCTGCTTATATGCCCCACACTGAGTATAAACCAATCATTATATCTCTAGGAAAGCATTATTTGTTGTAAGATTAAATCAATCATACTGAACTTAGAATACTATTAAGCATCATGCTAAACTAAATAACCATTGTCTCATCAATTCCTCTTAGTATCTTGTAAGAATCCTTTATTTCAAGTTCAGAGTTCTTGGCCCATAATAGTCTTAAACTGGGGGTGACTTTCTGTAATCTCTTTGCTCATATTTTATTTAAGATTTTTGCATTAATATTCATTAGGGAAATTGGTCTATAATTTTCTTTCTCTGTTTTCATCCTACCTTGTTTAGATACCATGTAAGTGTCACAAAAGGAATTTGTGAGGACTCCTTTCCCTATTTTTCCAAATAGTTTGCATAGTATTGGAATTAATTGTTCTTTAAATGTTTTGGAGAATTCACATGTAAATCCATCTGGTCCTGGAGATTTTTTCTTAGGGAGCTGATTAATAGCTTGTTCTATTTCTTTTGCTAAAATGGGACTATTTAAATAATCTATTTCCTCTTCTGTTAACCTGGGCAATCTATATTTTTTAGGTATTCCTCCATTTCATTTAGATTATCAAATTTATTGACGTACAGTTGCGCAAAATAACTTCTAATTATTACTCCATTGGTACTCCACTTCTTCTCCATTGGTGGAAAGTTCTCCCTTTTATTTTTGAGACTAATGATTTGATTTTCTTTTCTTTTTCTAATCAAATTAACTAAAGGCTTATCTATTTTGTTGGGTTTTTTCATAAAACCAACTCTTGATTTTATTTATTAATTCAATAGTTTTCTTACTTTCATTATATTACTCTCCCCTTTTATTTTCAGAATTTCAAAATTGGTATTTAATTGGGAGTTTTAATTTGTTCTTTTTCTAGATTTTTAAGCTGCAAGCCCAATTCATTGGTCTCCTCTTTCTCTATTTTATGCAAGTAAACATCTAAAGATATTACCACTTTGTCTTCATCCAACAAATTTTGATATATTGTCTTATTATTGTCATTCTCTTGGATGAAATTATTGATAGTGTCTATGATTTGTTGTTTCACCCATTCATTCTTTAGGATTAGATTATTTAGTTTCCAATTAATTTTTGGTCAATTTTTCCCTGGCTTTTTATTGCATCATGTTCTGAAAAAAAATATGCATTTACTATTAGTGCCCTTCTGAATTTGATTTTAAGGTCTTTATGCCCTAATATCTGGTCAGTATTTGTATAGGTTCCATGAACCACAGAGGGAAAAAAAGTGTCCACCTGTCTCCATTCAATTTTCTCCAAAGATCTATCATACCTAATTTTTTTTAAATTCTATTTACCTCCTTTATTTCTTTCTTATTTATTGTGTGGTTCAATTTATCTAGTTCTAAGAGAGCAAGGTTGAGATCCCCCCACAGAGAGTTTTGCTCTCTGTTTTTTCTTGCATCTCTCTTAATTTCTCCTTTGGGAATTTAAATGCTATGCCACTTGATGAATATATTTTTAGTACTGATATTACTTCATCATCTATGGTACCCTTTAGCAAGATATAGTTTCCTTCCTTATAACTTAAATAAGATCTATTTTTGCTTTTATTTGATCTGAGATCAGGATTGTTACCCTTGGGATTTTTTTTTTACTTCACCTGAAACATAATGAAGTCTGCTCCAGCCTTTTACCTTTGCTCTAAATGTATCACTCTGCTTTAAATGTATTTCTTGTAAACAATATCTTGTAGGATTCAGTATTTTAATGCACTTTTTATGGGAGTTTTATGGGAGAGTTCATTCCATTCACATTCACAGTTAAAATGACTAATTCTGTATTAGTCTATTTTACCCCATCATCTTATTTACCCCAAATTATTCTTTTGTCTTTTCTTTCCCCCTTTCTCTCTTCCCCAGTTTCTGACTATCACTTCCCTCAAACAGCTCTCCCCCTTTACAGCCCTCTCCCTTTCCCCTACTACTTCTATTTTTCCCCCTTTCCTCTCCCCTTCCCCGCACTTCCCTATAAGGTGAGGCAAGTTTCTCTGTGAAACCAAATATGTCTAATATTCTCTCTTTGAGCCAAGTCAGATGAGAATAAGATTCACACAGTGTTCACCCCCCTCCTTTCCTTCCCTCAATTATAATAGGTCTTCTTTCCCTCTTCATAAGATGTAATTTCTCTCATTTTACCTCCCTTTCCATCTTTTTCCAATACAATCCCTTTCCACCTCTAGTTTCTTATTTGTATTATCACAGTAAAATCATTATATCTGTACTCACTAAGTATACTCATAACAGAGATATAGTTCTCAAGAGTTCTTTTGTTATTAGCTTTTTCTTTCTTTCTTTCTTTCTTTCTTTCTTTCTTTCTTTTTTTTTTTTTTTTTTTTTTTTTTTTTTTTTTGCTTCTCTTGAGTTCTGTATTTGGAGGTAATTTTTTTTTAATTTAGCTCTGGTCTTTTCATCAATAAATAATTTAAATTCACCAGTATCATTGAATGTCCATCTTCCCTGAAAGATACTCAATTTAGCTGAATAGTTTATCCTTACCTGCATTTCAAGTTCCTTTGCATTTCAGAATATCAGATGCTAGGCCCTTCTATCCTTTAAAGTGAAAGCAGTTAGTCCTGGGTAATCCTGATTATGGCTCCTCTATATTTGAATTATTTCTTTCTAGCTACTATTTTCTAATTGGTCCAATAGTCCAGAAATTTACCTACAATATTCCTTGGAGTTTTCATTTTGGAGTCTCTTTCAGAAGATGATTAGTGAAGTATTTCAATAGCTATTTTACCTTCTGATTCTAGGACAGTGCAGTTTTCCTTGATGATTTTCTGAAAGATAATGTCTAGGCTCTTATTTTCATCATGATTTTCAGGAAGTCCAGTAATTCTTAGATTATCTCTCCTAGATCTCTTTTCCAGGTCAGTTGCTTTTCTAATGAGGTATTTTATATTTTCTTCTATTTTTTTATTTTTTTTATTTTGTTTGACTGATTTTTGATGTCTCATTGTGTCATTCATTTCCATTTGTCCAGTCCTAATTTTAGTGAATTGTTTTCTTCGGTTACCTTTCTGTTCCTTTTTTATTTGGCCAAATGAATTTTAAATTAGTTGTTTTGTTCTATAGATTTTTTTTCCATTTGACAAATTCTGTTTTTCAGGAAGATGTTTTCTTTTTCCATTTTGTCAAAATTGTTTTGTAAGAAGTTATATGCTTTTTCCATTTCACTAAATCTATTTTGTAAGACGTTTTCTTCAGATAATTTCTGTTTCCTTTTCTAAACCCTCTTGCACAGATCTCATTTCCTTTTTCCATTTTTCATCTCACTCTCTTTTAAGATGCTTTTTGAATTCTTCCAAGAGAGCCCTATAAGATGGGGACCAATTCATATCACCCTTTGGAGCTTCATCTGGAGATATTTGCTTTTAGTGTCCTCAGGATTCGAAATTTATTCTTCTCTTTCTCCATAAAAACTATCTATGGCTAAAGTTCTTTTGGATTTTTTGTTCATATTTTTTAAAAGATTGAGGTCTGCTTTTAGGGCAAAGGGGAGATTATCCAAGCTTCCTCTACAAGTGACAGTGCACTGAATTAGTGGTGACTAACTGCTGGTGCTGTGTAATGTCCAGACTCTGGAGGATCTCAGAACTAGCCTTGGTCTTAGTGGGGGAGTGAAGAAAGCAGGAGAGCCACCAGGATGATCAAAGATGGAATGTGTCTCATTTCCAGTCTTCTTAGTCCTTAAATACTTTTATATGATTACATTATTGCAGCATACTAAGTATGTTCAAACTAGAGAACCATCAATCACTCTGAGTATGTGCTAACTATAAGCACCTGCTATATAAATTTTCCCTTTACTGTAAATATTCCTTGCTTCAAGTAGAACACAGGTAGTCATGACCTCCATGGCTTCTCAAGAAAAGGTGAGAATACCAAAGAGAGGTAATCATGCCCTCCCTAACTTCTCAGGAAGAGAGGTGGGCACCAAAGAGAAATGGGGAGCCAAACCAGATATTGTCAGAGGGTTTCCTCTGGGCTGAAGGATCTTATACCTTACCCAGAGTTCCCCCATAATCAGCGGCCCTCTACAATGCTGTATGGGCATGGGTAGGTCCCATGATATTCTGGGATTTAGGGGCTCACTATTTGCCTTTTGTATTTGCATTGAATGTCTTACAGCTAATCTGCTGGTTTACTAGCTTGCAACCAGGACAAAATAACCAACACCACTATAGATTCCTCCTGGTAGATTCTCTGAATCATGAAACCCACACCACCCTGGGACCTGTATTTGCCTGCACCTGGGTTTCCATGCATCTGCCTGTGCTCAGCCCACCTCCTTCAATGCCCGATTGAACTAGACCTTTTCTGGAGATCTTCCAATTTATCTTCTGCTGGAAATTTGTTATACTCCAAATATTTGTGAGTTCTGCCACTCCAAACCAGTCCAGAAACTGGATTTAATGTTAATTTGAGGGACATGGGGAGAACTCGGAAAAAAAAAAAAAAGACTTATCTCCTCTCCACCATCTTGGCTCTACCCCCCAACAATACTAAATGTATAGGCACCAAATAGTAGAGCATACAAATTCCTAGAGAATATATTCAGCCAGCTACAGGAAGAAATAGACAGCAAAACTATCTTAGTGGGAGACCTTAACCTTTCCTTCTCAGAATCAGACAAATGTAACCAAAAAATAAACAAGAAATAAACTAGGGAAGATAATAGAATCCTAGAAAATCTCAATATGATAGACTTCTGGAGAAAACAACAGACACAGAAAAAAGACATCTTTTTTTTTGGCAATACATGGCACCTACACAAAAATTGACCATGTTTTAGGGCATAAAAACCTCACAATTGAATGCAAAAAGGCAGAAATAGTAAATTCTTCCTTTTCAGATCACAATAGAATAAAAATTATATTCAATAAAAGGCTAGGGACATATAGACTAAAAATCAATTGGAAATCAATAATCTAATTCTAAAAAAAAATAAGTAGTTCAAACAACAAAACACAGAAACAATCCATAATTTCATCCAAGAGAATGGCAATAATGACTCAACATACCAAAAGCTATGAGATGCAGTCAAAGCAGTTCTTAAAAGAAATTTTCTACCTTTAAATAGCTACATGAATAAAATAGAGAAAGAGAAGATCAATGAATTGAACATGAAATTTTAAAAGCTAGAAAAATAACAATTTAAAACCCTCAATTAAATACTAAATTAGAAGTTCTGAAACTGAAAGGAGATATAATAAAATTGAAACTAAGAAAACTATTGAACTAATTATAAAACTAAGAGTTGGTTTTATGAAAAAAATAGATAAACCTTTGGTTAATTTGATTAGAAAAATGAAAGAAAAAATCATCAGCATCAAAAATAAAAAGGCTGGACTTACCATATCTGACAATCTGACTGAAATGGGTGAATATTTACAAAAATATAAATTGCCCAATTTAAGAGAAGAGAAAATAAATTATTTAAATAAACAGAGAAAGAAATTACAGACAACTCCCCTAATGAATATTAATGCAAAAATTTTAAATAAAATATTAGCAAAGAGATTACAGCAATTTATTAACAGGATAATATGCTATGGCCAATTTGAATTTATACTAGGAATGCAGGTCTGGTTTAGTATCAGGAAAATTGACCAATCAATAATAAAGCCAACAAAAATTATATAATAATCACAATAGATACAGAAAAAGCTTTTGACAAAATACAGTACACATTCCTATTAAAACATTAGAGAGCATAAGGATAAAGAGAGCTTTTCTTAAAGTATAAGCAGTATGTATCTAAAACCAACAGCAAGCATTATTCATAATGTACAAAAGCTGGATGCATTCCCAATAAGATCAGGGGTGAAACAAGGATGCCCATTTTTAACACTATTACTCAACATTGTACTAGCGTCTGGAGCATCTGTGTAAGCACCCCAGCTGAGGACAGCTTGAGGAGCTACCTAAATGTGAGAGAATTCACTCTATGTTAAATGTCTAGGGCTTTTCCATGACACTTGGGAAATAGACTGAGTTTCTCATATCAATATGAGATGCCCTTTCTATAAATACTCTTGGGATTTAAATGTACAGAAAACATTGTCTTCTCATTTCTGCTTAGAACTAAAGATAAAAAACCATCTACTTCACTCCTTCTCATTTTGCAGATAAGGAAACTGAGAACCAAGGAAAGCTAAAGGACTGATCCAAGACCACAGAAGGGATCTGAACATAAGTCCTGTCTCCATTGTAAGGATTCTTCCTCTTATATAACATGACTTTACCTTCCTTCAAGGCTCAATTCAGTTGCCACTTCCTATGTATAGTTGTTCCTGCATTATTCTCAAAACCTCTTCAAATTATTTTGACTTTGCTATCTATGTAAACTGTATCCTCTATAAGACTATATCCCCTAGAAGAATATAAGTTCCTTGGGAGAAGGAGCTGTTTTTTTTTTCACTCCCACCCACAATATCTATCAATAAGTGGTAAATTCTAAAAATGAACCTCAAACACATACCTTCAATAATCATTTTGAATGTTAAAACATCAATCAACACAACATTCTCTTTTCTTCTTAATTCAAGTTTTGGTGTTTCATAAAGCACTTTTTAAAAAAATTCAGACAATGTCCCAAAAGATAGATCATACATAGAAGGATTTTTGTTGATTGATGTCATTTGACCAACTAGGTGGTGCAGTAGATAGAGTTTTAAACTTGGAGTCAGAAAGTCCTGAATTTAGATCTAGTCTGAGAGATACTAGCTGTATGACACTGAGCAGGTCATTTAATCTTACTGTGCCTCAGTTTCCTCATCTATAAAATGGGGATCAATGTAGCACCAATCTTCCAGGGTTGTTACAAATATAAAATGAGATAATATTTGTAAAGTATTTTGAAAAATATAAAAACCCTATATAATGTTAATGTTATGGTTATTATTATTTTATACTGTAGTTAATCATTCTCTAATATTTACATCTTATATCACTCTAGACTTTACATCATAACAAAACCACTAGCACTGTTCTAAGTGCTAGAGCTATCAAGGAGCTTCTATTCTATCAAAGAGAAGGGAAATATGTTCCATTAACATCAAAAGATTTAGAGCTGGAAAAGGCCTTAGATAATGTGAAGTGCAAATGCCTTGTAACTTTTATTATGTACCTGCTCTTAAGCACTAAGAAAAGTGTGCCTTTTTACAATTACTTTGAAAATTAATTGCCAGTGTTGCTACTGGGGTTGTATCCCAGAGAGATCTTAAAGAAGGGAAAGGGACCTGTATGTACAAGAATGTTTGTGTCAGCCCTCTTTGTAGTGGCCAGAAACTGGAAACTACATGGATGCCCATCAATTGGAGATTAGCTGAATAAATTGTGGTATATGAATATTATGGAATATTATTGTTCTGTAAGAAATGACCAACAGGATAATTTCAGAAAGGCCTGGAACTTATATGAGCTGATGCTGAGTGAAATGAGCAGGACCAGGAAATCATTGTATACTTCAACAACAATACTATATGATGATCAATTCTGATAGATATGGCCATTTTCAACAATGAGATGAACCAAATCAGTTCCAACAGTGCAATAATGAATTGAACCAGCTACACCCAGCAAAAGAACTCTAGGAGATGATTATGAACCACTACATAGAATTTCCAATCCCTCTATTTTTGTCCGCCTGCATTTTCGATTTCCTTCACAGGCTAAATGTACACTATTTAAAAGTCCAATTCTTTTTGTACAGCAAAACAACTGTTTGGTCATGTATACATATATTGTATTTAATTTATACTCTAATATATTTAACATGTATTGGTCGACCTGCCATCTGGGGGGGACAGAGGGAGGAGGAGGGGAAAAATTGGAACAAAGGGTTTGGCAATTGTCAATGTTATAAAATTACCCATGCATATATCTGGTAAATAAAAACTATTAAAAAAAAACTAATTGCTATTGTTATCCCATTACATGAGTGAAAAAAACTGAGGCACAAAAAAATTAAAGGATTTGTACTAAGTTTGAAGAATTTATGATGTGTTTAAGATCAAAATCTAGTTCCTATAGCGTTACAGACCTTGGTTTCTAACCCTAAACCATGCACCCTCTCTACAAAAGACCTAAACATTTTAAAAGTTTATGACTCCCAACAACTTCAATGACATTCCTTGCTCAAGGCTGTAAAGCTCTAGTTCAGTCCCTGCATGGATGTTTTTCTTAATTTCACAAACTTTGAGATAAGACTGACAAAAGTTTTTTTAGCTGGCAAAGATAATGGAGTCCAGTACACTACCTTAGTTTCAACTTAAGACTAATTTCATAGTCCAAAAGAAATTATCTTTAAAATCTAGGAAAGCTATTTTTCTTTAGAGATTTTAAGGTTTTTAAAAAAAAAATTTAATATGAGATTTCCTACCATAAGAGCTATAATTTTTAATCACTTTGTTGATCCTGAATTTCCTCTCAAAATTATATTTTGTGTTTTCTTCATATCAAAGCAGAAAAAAGCATGTTTCTCATTTTTCTCAAGATTTATACAGCAAAAGATACATTCCAATCCATTCCAAAATGAAATAATGTCCCCTGAAAAACTTGACTTTTCTAAGTAATTTTGTGGTTGAAATAATTCTCACTAAATACTTACTACATTTCACAAAAATGTACAAATGTGGTTAAATCATGTCTCCATTATGTAAAAGGCACACTAATTATAGTCTTCCCATAAGCCATAATAATAGTTTCAGGTGTGAACAGTCAGCATGGGGTGGTGCATAGACTGTTCAACATCAGGGAAAGCTAGGGTCAAATCCTACCTCTGACATTTACTACCTATGTGACTATAGTCAGTTACTTAATCTCCCTTTATTATCTATAAAATGGGAACGACAATACTGTATCTATCCTGGTGTATCTATCTCATGGAGTGATTCAGAGGCTAAAATGCAATAATCTGTGAAATAAAAATTTTTTCAAATCTTTAAGAAAATCAGTGCAGTGATGGATTAAATTTCTATCATCATGGTAGAGTAGTAGAAAATGTTCCATCAATAAGAGAAGATAATGTTTCAAAGGAGAAGAGATCATACATAAAGTAGAATTGATTAGGTTTTCTCTACTAGAGAGAATTGCTATTACCACAATAAATTAGGAAGTCTAATTGCAGAAATAACTAACCCCACCTACCACATTGTCTCAAGTTCGTCTAACAGTGGTCCTCAAACTTTTTAAATAGGGGGCCAGTTCACTGTCCCTCAGACTGTTAGAGGGCCGGACTATAGTAAAAACAAAAGCTCACATTCTGTCTCCGCCCTTCAGCCCATTTGCCATAACCATCACCAATGACTTCAACAAAGGTATACATGGATTTCTTCTCAAATTTACAGATAGCATGAAACAAGGAGCAAGAATAAATACACTGCCTAACATTCAGAATCCAGAAAGATCTCCCAAAGCTAATATGTCACGCTAAAACAAAATGAAAGTTAAAACAATTTTTAGAAAGTCTTTCACTTTGCTCCAAAAAATCAACTTCACAATTATAAGATGGAGCAAGCTGAGGAAAAAAGGAAATCCCCTGAAAAATTGTATAGATTATTTAGTGCACTACAAACTCACTATGAATGAACAGTGTAATAGAGAAGCAAAAAAAAAAATTTATCTTACAAGTTGATTCAAGTTTGCCCTAAGAAAGACATAATGTCTAGAACTTGGGAGGTGATAGTACCATTGCACCCTTCTCTGATAAGTTCTTATCTGATTATGATCAATAAGCATTAAGTATGTACCATGTGAAAGGTACATAGTAAGCATTGTGGCTGTAAAGAAGCATGACAGTATCTGCCCTCAAGAATCTCATAATCTAATAGATGTCACATTTTAAGAATGACATTGATGAATTAAAGAATTTGCAGAGCAGGGCAATGGATATAATTAAGGGTTATAAATTGCTGCTCTTATTTCCCATAGAAGAACTTAGGATATTTTTTAAATGGAATAGGTTTAATCTGATTCTCCCTCCCTCAAAAACACATACAACACAGACAATGAACTTGTGTCAGAACTACACATGGTCAATCTCTTCCCTCTTAAGTGGACATCTTGCCCATGTACCAGTACAATCCTCTATATTTAAAGTACAGTCAACTAGTTGAGTGTTTCCAAAAGAGGAAAAAACTCAGAGCCTCTAGAGCATCAATCCTCCTTCTCTGAACATCTGTCACTACTACAATATCACAAGATGAGATAGATTCTGATTTGCCTTTCTACCTCATAGCTTTGTCTTTTAATATTCATCATTCCTATTGTCAATTTTCCCAGAAATTTTTAGGTCACACCATTCCTGCCAATCTATAGATTTTACTTCTTAACTTGGTCCAAGAGTTCTTCAATCATTCTAATATTCCTTCTGTCTGCTCCCATCCCTGAAATATTATGAATCCCTAGGGAGAGATAAATAGGCTTCTTCTCCAGGGAATTCAGTGCATTCTCTTGAATCCTCTCATGACTTTCTCCTCCTTCTGTTCTCCTCAAATCTCTGGCAAAGGCTAAGCATAAATATAATAATCAATCACTTCCAATGTGTGGTTTAAGGGATAACAAAAAGAGTGCCCTGGGTTAGAAGAATAGAAATTTTCTAATAGAATGCACCTTATCAAGGAAATTTAACATTTTAATAAAGAGATTCAGGAGAATCTCAGCTTCATTCTAATGGGCCATATTTTTCATGGTGGTTCTAGGAAGTTGCAAGCTCAAAATAAGCAAAGGTATAGCTTCTATCCAAAAAATTTCATATAGCTTCCATCCAAAAAAAGTTCATTAACAGGCAGTTTTCAAAAGAAGAAATGAAAGTTATAATAGTCAAATTTTTTAAATGCTCTAAACTACTGTTGATTAGAGAAATACAAATTAAAACAAATCTGAGATATCCTCTCATATTTATCAGTTTAACCAACATGACACAAAAGAAAAATGACAAATGATGGAGGGAATAAGAAGTACATTAATGCACTGTTAGTGGAGTTATGAACTGGTCCAATCATTCTAGGGAACAATTTGATAGTTCAACGGACTATCAAACCTAGCAATACTAGTACTAAGTTTTTAATCAGAAAGAGGTCAGAGGAAAAAGGAAAAGGATTTATTTTTATAAAAGTATTTATAGCAGCACTCTTTGTAGTGCTAAAGAATTGGACATTGAGTGGCTGCCTAGCAATTGAACAAGTTGTGTCACATGATTTTTCCGGAATGCTATTGGGCTATAAGAAATGATGCACAAGATGATTTCAGAAAAACCTGGGAAGATATATATGAACTGGTACCAAGAGCAGAACCAGAAAAACATTGTACACAGTGTCAGCAATATTGTAATAATAAAGTGAAAGACTTAACTACTCTGATCAATACAACAAAACAATACAATTCCAAAAAACACGTGATGAAAAATGCCATTCACTTTCAGAGAAAGGTGATTATTTTCTGAGTATAGAATGAAATATACTTTTTTTCATTTTATTTTTTCAATTTTATTTATTTAATAATAAATTAATGTAAATAATTTAATTAAATTTTAATTTAAATGTAAATTTTAAAAAATTAAAAATGGAAATTTTAAAAATTAAAAATAAATTTTATTTTTCAATAAAAATATATTGATATTTAATATTAATAAATTGATTATAAAATTATATATAATATAAAATAAATAAATAAATGGTTAATGGTAAAAAATAATAAATTAAATTAAATAAATATTTTCAACATAGCTAATAGGGAAATATGTTTTGCATGACTTCACTTGTATAACTGATACCACATTGCCTGACTTCTCAATGGACAGGGGAAGGGGCTGGAGGGAGAAAGATAATTTGGAACTCAAAAATTTTTTTCTTTTTTTGTATTAAAAAATAATTAATTACGTGATTTTTTTTTCCTAAAGAAAAACCTAATGTGTAGGACAATTTGTTATACTATGACTTGGTCAAACTATATCTAGTTTTAGAGGTGTTTAGGGGTGTTTAGACTGGAGAAGGCAAGGTCTGGAAAGGCGAGGGGAAGTAGATATACTACCTGTATGTAGGTATATAAAAGACCATCACATAGAAGATAATTAAGTTTGTTTTCCTTTGTCTCAAAGTATGGAATCAATGTGAATAATTAGAAGTTTCAAACAGATTTAGACAATATGTAAGGCAAATACCAGAAGAGTTGTTTAAAAGTGGAATGCAAGTCAGAAAGTGGTGAGTTCTTTCTATTATTTGTTCGGGATCTTGTAGAGAAAGGTTGCTCAAGATAACCTGGGAGTTTCCTAACAACTCTGAAACTCTGCCTTTAGGCTACCAGCACATAGCTAAAGCACATCTCCTACTAATATTCAACTTGGGAATCTTCCTCAAAAATTCACCAAGATGAAAGAAAAGATGCATTTATTTTCACTATTTTGTTAATCAAAGAAGTGTCTTTCAAGTTCCAGGGGTAGAGCCAAGATGGCAGGGTAAAGTCAAAAGGCTGCTTGAACTCTCCCAGTTTCTCTCAATAATCACATGAAACCAAACTTCTGAATAGAATCTGAAGGAATAAAACCACTCTCCAGCTCAAGATAGACTGTAAAAATGTCAAGAAAGATCAGTTTCACTGAGATTAAAATGGTATTCAGCCCAGGTCAGATGACTCTAGAAAAGCCAGTAAGATGTTCTTAATCACAGCAAATGCAACTAAGACCCTCAGTCCTGGATCAGAGAAGAAAATCAGGGAAACACCTGGGAAAAACCTGGGAAACCAGGCTTCTTCTTGAAAAGAAGCTCTAAACACAAGCCCCTATAAACACAAGGGACCTTTGTGATCAAAGTCAAGGATCAGAGATGGGACAACATCACTATGCTGCAGAAGCAGAGCTGCACTTTTGAAAGTAAAAAAGAGGAAAAAACAAAAGAAAAGGAAAGAAAATGAACAAGAAACAAAAGAGAACCTTGACCATAGAAAACTACTATAGTGACAGGGCAGACCAAAACACAAACTCAGGCAAGGACAGAATGTCTACAGAAGAAAGTTCAAAGAGTGAGATAAACTGTTCTCAAGCCCAAAGAGACTTCTTAGAAATGTTCATAAAAAATTTCAAAAGGCAAATGAGAAAGGTAGGGAGAAAAGAAATGAGAGATATACATAAGAGAATCAACAATTTGGAAAAGGAAGGAAAAAATTATCTGAAGAAAACAACTCTTTAAAAAGTAGAATAGACCAAATGGAAAAAGAGATACAAAAGATAACTAAAGAAAATTACACATTAAAAACTGGAGCAAATGGAAGCTAATGACTTTGTGAGAGCAAGAATCAATCAAACTAAAAAGAATGAAAAAATGGAAGAAATGTGAAATACTTCACTGGAAAAATAGCCAACCTGGAAAATAGATCCAGAAGAGACAATTTAAAAATTATTGGTCGACCTGAAGACCATGACCAAAAAAAGAACCTGGATAGCATTCTAAAAGAGATCTTTAAGGAAAACTGCCCCCATTATTATAGAGGGGGGAAATACTCATTAAAAGAATCCATCAATCACCTCTGCAGAGATCCCACAAGGAAAATCCCAAGGAACATTGTTTCAAAAACCCCAAAACTATAATCTCAAATTAAAAATACTTCAAGTTGCCAGACAAAAACAATTCAGATATCAAGAGAAGCAACAGTCAGGTTTATTCAGGATATGGCAGCTTCTACAATAAAGGGATTGAAGGGCCTGGAATACTATATTCCAGAAAACAAAGGACCTGGGATTACAACCAAGAATTAACTACCCAGTGAAACTCAGCATAATCTTTCAGGGAAGAAGATGGATCTTTCAATGAAGTAAGAGACTGTGTGTGTGTGTGTGTGTGTGTGTGTGTGTGTGTGTGTGTGTGAGAGAGAGAGAGAAAGAGAGAGAGAGAGAGAGAGAGAGAGAGAGAGAGAGAGAGATGTGTGTGTGTGTATGTGTGTGTGTGTGTAAAGATTAAACTGTTTACATCCCAAGATAGGAAAACAATAACTATATTCTTGCAAACAGTATCTGACATTGGGTCAGACAAAGGGGAGCATCACATGGACTGAGGATATGCTTGTGAATAGACTATGATGTGATAACATCAAAGAAAAAGACATTAAGGAATGAGAAAAGGTCTGTACTGGAAGAAGAGGAAAGGGGAGGTATAATGGGACAAAATAGATCTCATGAAGAGATGCAAAAGACTATTACAACCTAGGGAAAGAAGGAAAGGGGATGAGCACTGTCTGAAGGGGATGAGCACTGTCTGAAGCTTGATCTCATCAGTTTGGGCTTTAAGAGGGAATAACTTAATCATTCAGTTGGGTACAGAAATGTATCTAATTCTGTAAAGAAGTAGGAGAAGAAAGAAGAACAGCAAAGGGAAGGACACATAGAAGTGAGGGAAGAAACACTAGGGGAAAAGTTAAGAGAAGGGAGGAAGGGTAGATAGAAGAGAAGATAGTGCAGTGGATTAAAAAGAACTCTAGTAAGAGAAGGGAGGAAGGCTGATAGAAGATCAGGGAGTGGGTGGAGTGGGTAAAAAAAAACAGCATAAAAGACAGGGTGGAAAAAAAGAACAAAAGTATATAGAGAGAAGAATATAGAACTCATAATCATAACTGTAAATGTGAATGGGATGAACACTTCCATAAAATGGAATTCTACAATCTGTAGAACTTGAAACAGAGAAATACAGTAAAGATAAAAGATTGGAACAAAATTTATTATGCTTCAGCTGAAGTTAAAAAAAAAAAAAAAAACAAGGGTACCAAGTCTGATCTCAGAAAAAGCAAAATTAAAAATAAATCTTATTAAAAGAGATAAGGAGGGAAAGTACATTTTTATAAAGGATAATGTAAACAATGAAGTGCTAATAATACTAAATGTGCATGCAACAAGTGGTAGAGCAGGCAAATTCCTGGAGGAGATTTTATGCCAGTTACAGGAAGAAATAGCAAAACTATTCTAATGGGGGACCTCAACTTTCCCTTCTCAGAATCAGAAAAATCTAACCACAATATAAACAAAAAAGAAATTAGGGAGATTAATAGAATAGTACAAAATCTAGATATGATAGACCTCTGGAGAAAATGTCTATTAAACATTTAAAGAACAATTAATTCCAATATTATGTAAATTATTTGGGAAAATAGGTAAAAAAGGAGTACTGCCAAATTCTTTCTATGAAACAAATATGGCTGATACCTAAACCAGGAAGGACCAAAACAGAGAAAGGAAGTTACAGATCAATCTCCCTAATGAATATTGATGCAAAAATTTTAAACAAAATATTAGCAAAGCAATTAGTCCAACTTATCAGCAGGATAATGCATTACAATCAAGTGGGATTTATACCAGGAATACAGGGCTGGTTCAATATCAGGAAAATTTTTGCCATAATTGATCATATCAATAACAAAACCAACAGAAATCATATGACAATCTGAATAAATGCAGAAAAAGCTTTTGACAAAATACAGCACTCATTCCTATTAAAAAATTAAAGCATAGAATAAAGGAACCTTTCCTTAAAATAATAAGCAATATGGATCTAAAAGCTACAGCAAGCATTATTTGTAATGGAAAGAAGCTAGATGCATTACCAATAAGATCAGGAATGAAATAAGGATGCTCGTTATCACCACTATTATTCAACATTGTACTAAAAAATTTTGGCTTTAGCAATAACAAAAAAAAAAAATTAAAGGAATTAGAATAGGCAATGAGGAAATAAAACTATCACTCTTTCCAGATGATATGGTTATATATTTGGAGAATCCTAGAAAATCATCCAAAAATCTACTGGAAACAATTCATAGCTTTAGCAAAGTAGCAGGATATATAATAAATCCACACAAATCATCTGCATTTCTACATATTACTGACAAAGCCCATCAGCAAGAGATAGAAAGAGAAATTTCATTTAAAATTACTGTAAACAAAATAAAATATTGGGGATCTGCCTGCCAAGACAAACCCAAGAACTATATTAACATAATTACAAAATACTTCTCACACAAATAAAATCAGATCTAAACAATTGGAAAAATATAAATTGTTCATGACTAGGCGGAGCTAATATAATAAAAATGACAATTCTTACTAGTTCAGTGCCATATCAATCAAACTACCAAAATATTATTTTATAGATAGAATAAAAGAAAATAGAAAAAAATAATAACAATTCACCTGAAAGAACAAAAGGTCAAGAATATCAAGGAAATTAATGGAAAAAAATACAAAGGATGATAGTTTAGCAGTAGCAAACCTAAAACTATAATATGAAGCAGGAGTAATCAAAACCATTTGGTACTGGCTAAGAAATAGAGTGGTGGGTCAGTGGCATAGATTAGATACACATGACATAATAAGCAAGACCTATAGCAATCTGATATTTGATAAATGCCCTAACTCCAGCTTGTGAAATAAGAACTCACTATTTGACAAAAATTGCTGGGAAAACTAGAAAATAATATATCAAAAACTTGGCATAAAGCTACATCTCACATCCCATATCCAAAATAAGGTCAAAATGGATACATGATTTGGGTGTAAGGACAAGAGATAAGAGAACAAGAGATAATTTACCTATTAGATCTTTGGAGAAAGGAGGAATTTATGACCAAAGATGAACCAGAGAATATTATGAAAAGTAAAATGGACAACTTTGATTACATTAAATTACAAGTTTTTACACACACAAAACCCACAGAAACAAGATTAAAAAGGAAGTACAAGGCTGGGAAAAAAGGTCTTTACAGCCAGTATTTCTGATAAAGGTCTCATTTCTAAAATATATAAAGCACCATGTCAAATCTATAAGAATATAAGTCATTCCCCAATTGATAAATGGTCAAAGAATATGAAAAGACAATTTTCAGATGATGAAATTAAAGCTATTTGTAGTTATATGAAAAAATGCTCTAAATCAATATTGATTAGAGAAATCCAAATTAAAACAATTCTGAAGTACCACCTCACACCTCTCAGATTGGCTAAAGATGACAGGAAAGGATAAGGATAAATGTTGGAGGCAATGTGGGAAAATTGGGACACTAATATATTATTTGTGGAAGTGTGAAATGATCCAACCATACTGGACAGCAATCTGAAACCATGCCCAAAGGGCTATAAAACTGTGCACAGTGCCCTTTTGCCCAGCAGTGCCATTACTGGGTCTATATCCTAAGAAAATCATAAAAGAGGGGAAAGGATCCACATTGCAAAAATGAGCTCTTTTTGTAGTAGCAAAGAATTGGAAAAGGTGTGGATGCCCATCAGTTCAGGAATGACTGAACAAGTTGAGGTACATAAAGGTAATGGGAATATTATTGTTCTATAAAAAATGATGATATAGAAAAGTCTGGAAAGATTTATATGAACTGATGCTGAGCAAAACAAACAGAATCAAGAATATATTGTATACAATAACAGCAAGAATGTGTAATGATCACCTATGAAAAGTTGGTTCTTCTCAGTAGTTCAGTGATCCAAAGGAATAGACTTTGGACAAAAAATTCCATCTGCAACCAGAGAAAGAACTAAGGAGACTGAATGTAAATCAATGCATGATTTTTCACTTCTTATTTCTGTTTTTTTTAATCTCTTCCATGATTTTTCTGATTTGCTCTGATTTTTGTCTTCCAGTATAGTTTGTAAATAATGTGTATTAAAAATAAACTTTAAAAAAAAAGAGTAGCTTGCTATTTAGAAAAGAAAAAGTCTTCCAAGTCATTTTGCTTTCAAGCATTATATTCAAAAACTTCTTAATACATTAGTTTTTGAGTTGAAACATTTAGGATCCAGAGAAATATTTAAGCTAAAATATATATTATAAAAAATATCCTTGAAACGCTTTTTCTTAAATTTTTTTTCTCATCTCTCACCTCTTTTCCCGTGTTTAGATTAATCAAATTTGCCATTTGCTTCACATTTACCTGACATAAATGGATGCCCTTTGTCTTTAATTACATGAGTCACATGTGAGCACAGAAATTTGTGTTACAGATTTTCTTGTATTAATCTTGATGAGAGGAAAATTCTCCAAGAGTCATGCAAGGCTCACATGATATCTTTGGGTGCCACAGTAAACCATAAGTTGTTGACATTAGAAAATACATTTCAACAAAACACATGTTGGCAGTTGGCTTACCTTCTGTCCCATCTCCAAATCCTACTACACATAAACTATTCTTTTGAGGTAAATTTCTCATGGACTTGGTTAGAATATGAATTTAAATGCTACCACTTTATATCCATGTAGTAGCTTCCATAGAGAGATCATGAAGCATTTTAGTTCTCTTCATTCTCATTACATTCCACAGAAGTAAATCATTTGCCAAGGCTTATAATACAAAGAGTTACCATGACTTATTCAAGGTTAGGCTGTATATCTGGAATTGTTTTCTAAATGTGGCACCTCTTCAAAAATCACTTTTTATCTATTCCTTTTTATCCAGAAATATCTTTTGATGCTTCATCCTTCAATAGGCTGACCATCAAAAAAGAAATGAAAGTCCACATAGGTATAAGTTTAGAGGGCCCCAGGAAATGCATTAAAAGGGGCACAGGCACAGGATATTAAAGAAAAAATTCCCAAGAGACTTCCCAGATAAATTAATAGCCTTTGAAATGACTCTGGAAAGAACAGAATAAATTCTAGAAAACTGAAGAAGCTCAATGAACTTTCCATAAATGCTTTTCCTTCTAATTTTACCATAAGTAGTTCCATAATTTTAAAACTGTGGTTGATATCTTTGGTTTTTATATCATCTTTGTTTCTAAATTTGTCCTTTTCCCCTCCCCTTCTCAGAGAGCTATCTATTAACAATAATTTTTTTAAAAAGAGAGAAAAAAAACAATTCAGGAAATCTTGCCAATAACTTTGACTAACAGTATACAATGTGCTGTAACCTTCTGCTACTTCAAAAGGGAAGAAGGTAATTTTTTTTCAATAGGGACAAATTTTATCATATAATTACACAGCAGTTAATTTCAGGTTTTTTTTTCCTTTTTTGTAAATTTTTGTAGCCATTCTATGGGGAAAAGGGAGTTGTATTCTTTTCTTGGATCTACATATTTTACTTTGCATCAGTTCTTTATATTCATCAATTTATATTCATCACTTCTTGTAACATAGTAATATCATATTACATGCTTATACTCCAAATTTATACCCATTTCCCAGTCAATACATGTCAACATTGTTTCTACTTCCTTGCTAATTCAAAAGTTGTTCCTAAATGTATTTTAATGGTTATATCTAAACAATTGGAAGAATATCAAGTGCTCATGGATAGACCAAGCTAATATAATAAAAATGACAATTCTACTTAAAATAATCTACTTATTCAATGCCATACCAATCAAACTGCCAAGAAATTAATTTACAGAGCTAGAAAAAATAATAACAAAGTTCATCTGGAAGAACAAAAGGTCAAGAATTTCAAGGGTATTAATGAAAAAGTGCAAACTAAGAAGGCCTCACTGTATCAGACCTAAAACTATATTATAAAGTAACAGTCATCAAAATCATTTGGTATTAGCTAATAAATTGAGTAACTGATCAATGGAACAGGTTAGGTTAACAAGATACAATAGTCAATGACTAAAATAAACTAGTGTTTGATAAACACAAAAACCCCAACTCCTGGGATAAGAGCTCACTATTTGACAAAACTTATTATAAAAATTTGAAAATAGTATGACAGAAACTAGACATTGACCAGCACCCAATACCTATACCAAAATAAGGTCTAAATGGATTCATTATTTAGACAAAAAAGGTGATACTATAAGTAAATTAGGAGAACAAGGGATAGTTTACTTCTTAGATCTGTGGAGAAGGAAGGAATTTATGGTCAAAGAAGAATTAGAGAACATTTTGAAATGCAAAAGGAATGATGTTGACTTTATTAAGTTAAAAAAAAAAAGTTTTATACAAACAAAACCAATGCAGACAAAATTAGAAGGGAAGTAGAAAACTGGGAGGGGAGGAGAAGGGGAATTAACTAAATTTTTAAGAATACAAACCATTCTCCAATTGATAAATCATCAAGGGATGTGAAGACAGTTTTCAGACAAAGAAATTAAAAACATTTCTAATCATATGAAAAAAATGCTCTAAATCACTATTGATCAGAAAAATGTAAATTAAGACAGCTCTGAAGTACCACTGCTCTCAGATGTACTCAGAAGTACTCACATTGGCTAAGATGTCAGGAAAAGATAATGATAAATGTTGGAGGGGATGTGGGAAAACTGGAACACTAATATATTGTTGGTGGAGTTTTGAACTGATCCAGCCATTTGGAGAATAATTTGGAACTATGCCCAAAGGACTATCAAACTGTGCATACCTTTTGATCCAGTAATGTTTGTCTGTACGGGATCTGTAACCCAAAGAGATCATAAAAAAGGAAAAAGGACCCCCCAAGTGCAAAAATGTTTATAGCAGCTCTTTTTGTGGTGGCAAGAAACAGGAAAGTGCCCATCAATTGGGGAATGGCTGAATAAGTTATGGTATATGTATGTTATGGAATATTATGGTTCTATAAAAAACGATCAAGATAATTTCAAAAAGGCCTGGAGAGACTTATATGAACTGATACTAAGTGAACTGAGTAGAAGCAAGAGAACATGTATACAGAAACAACAAGATTATGTGATGATCAACTCTGATGGGCAAGACTCTTTTAAACAATGAGGTGATTAAGGCCAATTCCATAGATTTGTGATGGAGAGAGCCATCCAGTCAAAGGACTATGGAGACTGAATATGGATCACAATGTAGTTTTTTTCTTTTTTTTTTTTTGTTCTTTTTTGCTTGTTTTTTTCTCATTTTTTCCTTTTTGATCTGATTTTTCTTGCATAACATAATAAATGTGGAAATATATGTAGAAGAATTGCATATACTTAACATATATATATTGGATTGCTTGCTGTCTAAGGGAGGAAGAGGGGGAAGGGAGGGAAAAAAATGTGGAACACAAGGTTTTGCAAGGGTAAATGTTGCAAACTATTTTTGCATATATTTTGAAAATAAAAAGTTATTATTAAAATGTATTTTAATGTATACAAATCATTTTTCCTCTCCTTGACCCTCTAATATGCAGTACAATAAAAAGAAAGTTAGAATTTGAATCAAGTGAAAAGGATTCAAATCTAAATTTTGCACTTACTATCTGTATGACTTTGGACAAGTAAGTAAGGCCACAGAATTCTCCTATGTAAAATTAAAAAAAAAATATGGCTTCTAAGGTCTAAATCTATGGTCCAATTTAATCTATGGTCTTAATCTAAGGTCAAAATCTATGATCCTATGAAATACCTACCTCTGTGATCTCTGAACTACAGCTTCATAAATTAAATACTCTTATTTGCCAGATAAGGTAATTTAGTGACTTCTCCAAGATCACATAGCTAGTTAGCATCAAGGAAGGGTTAGAACACAGGACCTCTTACTCTCAGTCCAATGAGCGCGCATTATGTTATGCACAGAGCTTACCACTAAGAATCCTTCTCTAGATGCTTCCTTCAGGTACTTGAATTCAGATTTCTTGAAAACTAGTCCTGTTTCAGGCTCAAATATTAAGGCTGAATCAATTCCTTAATTCATGGCTCCAATAGTTTCCACGATACAGTATAGTTCAATCCTACTATGGTTATGGCTCTACTACCCAGTTCAGATATTTCTGCATCAGATTTTAGATGTGTGGAAATCCACAGATTCAGAGGTCTTTCTTCTAACCTCTAAAGCTTTTAAGAAATCTTAAGGACAAAAAAAAAGAGTGATTTCTTTTTGAGAGTCCTTAGAACTAATAAATTTCAGATATTCCCATTTAAAAATATTGTGTCTCCTTCATTCTCTTATCAATTCTGAAGCAACAATTTGGACATACCAAACATTACACATGCCAAGATGTCTACGCACTTAAATCAAAGATCCCTCCATCTCAGCAGGCAGCTCCAGGATAGCAAACAAATGTTTGGACAGAGAATAAACCAGTGTATATACAGGCTATAATGTTTGGATGTCAGAGAACACACTATTTTTTTTTAAACCTTCCTTTCAAAGCATTTGTTTTGAAAAGAATTTTCCAGATGTAAGTTTCTTGGTTGGTAGTTAATGAGTCATTCTTGTCAGTTTCAAAGGCAAGATATTCCTGATTGGCTAACCTAACCTTATCTTTAACAGCTTCTCTAGATAATGAAGACAGAAGGGGAATGAGAAAATATATTGGTCAAACAGTAGAGCATAATTTGTAAATTCTTGCCTTCACAACTCAGACTATCCTCATCTGGACCTGACTGACACCAGGGGTTACTAAGACATTCTCATAATGTCAACTTTCAGCTTATGGTCTCAAGATTTATCATTTTTACTTCAAATTGCCTGTTTGTACAATCAGTCATGAATACCCACTGTATATAGGTCACTGGCCTTGTGTCTCAGTCCTCCAGATGCTTACAGTTGGATAAGATAAACATGTATGAGAAAGGCATTTATAAACTTCCAAGGAAATATGTGAATAAATGCAAATTATTATCATCTTCCTGAAAAGTGAATTTTTCTATGTCTCTGATTGCCTTCCTATGCAATAAGTGAGGAATAATTGCCATTTCTTAAACAACCATGCAAAATTAAATCCTGCTGCACATGTCATACAAATACAATTCAGTCTCATTTTTTAAAGACATTTTCTAGAAAATTGTAGATTTCCTAACTCTTACTGTTCTTCAGTGCCAATTCTTCTGATCTACATTCTAGGAAGGCACACTATGTAAAGAGGATTAATTTTAATATTTAAGTACCCAGTGAATTATATTATTCATAAATCTCAGTAAATAAGTGTTATCTATCTTTCAGCATATAAGATTTTAATGTTCTCGTATCTTACTAAATATTCAATAACAATCTTTAAGTTTTTTAAGAAGTTGCTCATGGAAAATGAGAATTCCTACTTCTATGTTCTGCTCTAGGTTCCACATAACAGTTATTTCTGAATTCTGATTTATTCATTACTAAAGTAATATTTTAATGTTATTTTCTTGAGGATAGTCATAAAATCAAACAGATGAAACTTACTTCAGAGGCAAATTAGTCCAGCCCCCTCATTTTGGATAAGGAAATAAGTTCAAAGGTCATTCATGATTTCATTCCTCTTTGGGCTTCATATTTTGGTGTCTTGGATTTGTGCACCATTCCACAGCAGCTTTCTCACCCTGGAAGTTTACTCTAGCCCATGAAGTTTCTTCATCCTTAAAGTTCACTCCAATCCTGAGCTTTTCACACTGCAAGTATGTTCAGTCAGAACTCTTCTTCTGATTGGCCAGTTACTTCCAGAACCTCCATTTTAAGAAGAGTGCCCAGAAAAGACATGTTTCCATTTCTCTCTGTGTTTCATTCATTATGTTCTGGATATTCCCTTCCCCAATTCAGATTTTCAGTTACCTTTTATATTTTCTTCCCTTATTAGAGTATAAGCTCTTTGAGAATAGGGATTGCCTTTTTTTCTGTTTGTAATTCTATTCCTAGTGCTTAAGGCAGTGCATAGTAGATAGTAAAGGTTTAATGACTTGACTTGATAGAGGTTAAGGGACTTGAGTAAGGACATACAAGTAGTAAGTAGCAAAGCAGAGAACTGAATCCTAATTTCTTTTAATTGCAACTTCCAAAAAAATATCAATAGGCATTTATTCAACCACCTGTATTTGGAATTTATCATTTCAAATATTTTTTATTCCCTGCTTTTGAGGAAGAAGCACTGAATTGCTTGTGACTTGGGATTTAAAAAGTATTATTTATCACATTTATTTTCTGCCACTGAGTCTGTGATACTTCTTTCCAGCTGGTCCTAGCATATTTCCATCTGTTTGAAATTAATAGTCTCTCTTGGCTAGGAATGATGACACTCCAGAATGAGGGAGAAAAGCATACATTGGTGAGTCAATCCTCACTACCAGCTTTCTATCCCATCCCAGATCATGCTTCATCCATCCAGCCATCTGTCAGGACACCAAGACAATCATCTTGACATCCATCTGCCTTGACATATACAAAACCACCCATCTGTTTCCTCCCTTCACCTCTTGCTCAAGAGACAAAAAGCAAATTCATATTACTATTTCTCCAGAAAGAAAGAAGTATCCTAATATTACTGTGTTGATGGAAGTACTCTTTCCTAAGTCTTCAAACCCTAATATAAAACTTAGTAGAAGTGTAAGCTCCTTGAGAGTGATGACTACATAAGTTTTGAATTTGTTAACTCAATGCTTAATATGTGTTTAGTCTATAATAAGATCTTAATAAATGTTTTTTTTATTTATGAAAATGGAGATAAAATATCAAAGGACGTGGAATCAGATGACATGGTCACTGTCTAGTTGACCCTGGGTAAGTCATTTTCTATTTGTTGTCCTTTCAACTCAGTGTATGTATCTTCTGACGAAGAAATGAATTCAAGGTGGAAGTCAAGAAGGATCTCAGAAAGAGTTCTTATAAAATTAAACACTTTAAAGAATATATATTAATGCTTTAAAAAGAATTACAAAGAGTATTTTTTCAGAGAACCCTGAAAAGCATCGTATGAACTAATAAAGAGTAAAGTTAGAAGAACCAGAAAACAATTATACAATAACAAAATTATAAACATAAAAAACTTTTAAAAAGCCTAGTAACTCTGATCAATACAATTACTAAGCACAATCCCAGAGAATTCATGATGAAACATGTTGCCCGTCTCCTGATAGGGAAATGTTGGTCTCCATGCAGATCGAAACTTTTTTGACATCCAATGAGGGAATTTGGTTTATTTGACTATACATATTTGAAATAGAGTTTTTGTTTTCCTTTTCAAATGGAAGGAGGGAGAAGATAGATTTTCATTAGTTGAAAAATGAGTCCAGTTTTTTGTTGTTGTTGTTGTTTTTATTAAAACTTTTTTATTTTAGAAACACATGCATGGAAATTTTTTCAACATTGGCCTTTGCAAAACTTTGCGTTCCAAATTTCCTCCTCTGTCCCCCAACCCCCTCCCCTAGATGGCAAATAATTCCATATATGTTAAACATGTGCAATTCTTCTATACATATTTCCACAATTATCATGCTGCACAAGAAAAATAAGATCAAAAAGGAAAAAAATGAGAAAGAAAACAAAATGCAAGCAAACAACAACAAAAAGAGGAAAAATACTATGTTGTGATTTACACTTACAACATAGTTCCCACAGTCTTCTCTCTGGGTGTAAATGACTCTCTTCATCACAAGACCATTGGAACTGACCTGAATCATTTCATTGTTGAAAAGAGCCATGTCCATTAGAACTGATTATTGTACATGTACAATTATCTCCTGGTTCGCTCACTCCATAGCATCAGTTCATGTAAGTCCAGATCTCTCCAAAATAATCCTGCTGATAATTTCTTATAGAAAAATAATATTCCATAACATTCATACACTCAGTTTCTATTTTTCTTGCCACTACAGAAAAGGACTTTCACAAACATTTTTGCATTTGTGGGTCCCTTTCCCTCCTTCATGATTTCTTTGGGATACAAGCCCAGTAGAAACACTGCTAGATCAAAGGGAATGCACAGTTTGATAGCCCTTTGGGCATAGTTCCAAATTGCTTTCTAGAATGGTTGCATCCATTCACAACTTCACCAACAATGCATTAGTGTCCCAGTTTTCCCACATCCCCTCTAACATTTGTCATTATCTTTTCCTATCATCTTAATCAATCTGAGATTATGTAGTGATATCTCAGATTTGTCTTAATTTGCATTTCTTTGATCAATAGTGATTTAGAGCACTTTTTCATATGACTAAAATTGGTTTCAATTTCTTCATCTGGAAATTGTTCATATCCTTTGACCATTTATCGATTGGAGAATGGCTTGAACTATTATAAATTTGAGTCAATTCTCTATTTTAGAAATGAGCCCTTTATTAAAACCCTTGAATGTAAAAATTCTCCCCAATTTATTGCTTTCCTTCTAATCCTCTCTGCCTCTTTGTTTGTATAAAAACTTTTTAACTTAATATAATCAAAATTATCTATTTTGTATTCAATAATGTACTCCAGTTCTTCTTTGGTCACAAATTCCTTCCTTCTCCATAGATCTCAGAGGTAAACTATAAGATAGTGTTTTTTTAAAAAGACAATCACTTCAACTAACCAAAACTAACCTCTTTTAAATTAACAATAGATAGGAGTAGCAAGAAGCAGTACAGTGAGCTCCCCCTGCCAAAATACCTCTCAACACATCTAAAAAATGTGCAAGAGCAAATCCTGGTGGCAAAATCCAAGAAAAAGTCACAATTAGTAATTTTTCAAATTAGTTCAGCATAGGAAAGTACAGAAAGAGGACTGAGGACACTGGAGTCAGAGTCTGGTCAGGAGTATGCCAAATGAAACACTTGAAATCCAAGGAAAAGTTGTGCATCTGGGTAAGAGGAAGTCTTAGATCCATTCCATGGCACTCTCAGACAACACTTTCAAACAAAAATAAATGACAATTATCAACTTTGTTGCTCACTACTCAATTTTGGATCACAGATTCATAACAGACTGAGCAAAAGTCTTACACCTAAAAATTGCAATCCAAGATAAGAAAGAATTGCAGATCAGAATGAGGATACACAGAGAGAAGCAAATTCAGAAACAAACAGCAATGGTATGATTCAAATGTCTAGATAAGAGCAATTTCTTAGTTTCAGCTTCTATCCCATTTTATAGCCTGCAAAGAAATAGTCAAACCAGGAATACCAGACCAAAGCAAAGTTTGAATTGCTGTTATTCTGAACCAATAGAGAATTCCAACTGACTGATAGCGACTGAGTTAAGAAGCAGAGGTAACAACAATCAGACTTTGACCTACATCAGATCATTCAAAAGCACTAAAACTCTATCAGTCACTAGTCTGAGATCCTAGAACACAATAATATTCACTATCTCAAGAAAGCAACTGTAGGACCATTCCAAGCTTTCCCCCCAGAAGTGCATGGAATCCATCTGTAGTATCACATGTAAAATTAAGAAATAGACTGGAAGAATGACCAAACCAAAACAAAATCATAACATGAATAAACTTTTATAGTAAAAGAGATGCCAAAGACAAGCCCTAAAGAAGAGAATGACTGTAAACATCTTTAAATAAAGCCACAAAGTAAAATACATCTTGGGTGCAAATTCAACTATTCTCAGAAGAGGAAATTATTTTTAAGATTTTTTTTAATTATCAATTAAATGAGCATGCTCAAGACAAAAGTGGAAAAGAAATGAGCCATAAAAGAGACAAAGAATTGGGAAAGGAAATAACATTTTGGCACAAGAAAAACTTTCCAAGCAATAAACTCCCTGAAAATTAAAATGGACCAACTAATAGTCAATAGTTTTATGATAACTCAATTAATATTAAAACAAAGTCAAAATACTGAAGAAAATATAAAGTATCTTATTTTTAAAAACTGAACTGAAAAACAGAGGAAAAAAAATTAAGAATCAAATCTAGATGCCACAGCAAAAAAAAAAAAAAAAAAAAAAAAAAAAAAAAAAAAAAAGAATCTAGATATTGTGTTTAAATAAATGTTAAAACTCCCCACATCTCTTAAAACTAAAGGGCAAAGTGGAAGCATCACTCCTGATCAGCAGGTCATCTCCTGAAATAAATTCCAAAATGAAAATTCTCAGGAACATTCTAGTAAAGATATAGAGTTTCATATCAAAGAAAAAAATACACAGCAGTAATAATAATGAATTTTAGTAATGAGAAGGGTTGGTTAGCATCACACTAGATTTAGTAACTTTCATTAAAGGAGAGGAGAGCTTAAAATATGATATTCTAAAAGCTAAAACATTTGGACTTACAGTCAAGAATAATTTGCTCAACAAAATTCAGTATAATTATCCAGGGAGAATATTTAAAGAAATAGAAGAATTCCAAATATTCTTGATGAAAAGACCTAAGCTATGTAGAGATCTTGAAACTGAAATATGGGAGTTGAGAAAAATATGAAAAGGTAAACATGAATTAACGGCAATAAAGAACTAAACATGGGTAAGCAATGGATATTATAATATTAGGAGATGACATGTGTCACTCTGAACATTATAACCATTAAGGGACATAGAGGGATTTTGGTTAAACATGACCTGGAAGTGGTTCTGTTGCACCTTGAAAATCTTAGGGAAAAAATGGAAAAGAAATACATTTGAGAAAAGGAGAAGAAAATTAGAAAATATTGTCTAATATTGTCTAGACAAACAAAAGAGAGGTTGGAGAATAGCTGGCACTTGTATCTCATTCTCATCTAAACTGGTCAAAGGAGTGAGAATACACTGGGTGACACGTGCAAAAATGTTTGTGGCAGCCCTTTTTGTAGTGGCTAGAAACTGGAGACTGAATGGATGTCCATCAATTGAAAATGACTGAATAAAGTATGGTATATGAACATTATGAAATGTTATTGTTCTGTAAGAAACGACCAGCAGGACGATTTCAGAGAGGCTTGGAGAGACTTTCATGAATTGATGTTAAGTGAAATAAGCTGAACCAGGAGATCATTATACACAACAACAAGAAGACTATAGGATGATCAATTCTGATGCACATGGCTGTCTTCAACAAAGAGATGATTCAAACCAGTTCCAATTGTTCAATAACGAAGAAAGCCATCTATACCCAGAGAGAGGACTAGAGGAATTGAGTATGGACCACAAAATTTTCACTCTTTCTATTATTATTTGCTTACATTTTGTTTTCCTTCTCAGGTTTTTTTTCTTTCTAGATCTGATTTTTCTAGTGCAGCAAGATAACTGTATAAATATGTATACACATATTGGATTTAACATATATTTTAACATATTTAACATATTGGACAACCTGCCATCTAGGGGAGGGAGTAGGGGAAGAAGGGGAAAATTTGGAATAGAATGTTTTGCAAGGATTAATGTTGAAAAATTACCCATGCATATGTTTTGTAAATAAAAAGCTATTAAAAAAACAAAAGAAAAGAAATATACTGGGTGGGTACAAATATACATTTCATTCAAAAGAGAAATTAAAGAGAAAGGAAAAAGACTGAATTAGAGATAGAGTAGAATAGGGAAGGGTTGTTTTTAAGCAAAACAGAGTTCTTAGTTCTAAACTTAGAGTTCTAAGACTACACAACAATGTTTGTAGCTTTCTAAGATAACAAAGAATCATGGAAATTTGAAAAGCATTGATCAGTTGAAGAATGGTTAAATAAGTCATGATATAAATATGATGGATTTTTTTTTTGTTTTGCATTGTGAAATGATGAAAAGAATATTTTCAGAGAAGGCTGAAAAAAACATACGAACTGGTGCAAAGTAAAATGAGCGTAGCAACAGAGACAGTTTATATAGTTCCAAAAATCTGGTAAGGATAAACAACATTTGAGAACTCTAATCACTGTAATGACCAAGGATCAATAATGGAACATATTCCCCATCTCCTTATAGAGAGGCAAAAGATTTAAAATAAGATATGAAACATGCATATTTTTTGATGTGGTCAGTGTAAAAATTTGTTTTGCTTGTAACTTGTTTGTAACAAGTTTGGGATGCTTTTCATTATTAATTGGCAGGAAAGATTGAGAAAGGAAGGAGAGAAGATAGATTTTTGTTGATTAAAATAACAATAGCTATTTCAAGTTCAAATTGAAAGTATTATTTTCTGTATTTTTTTACCCATTCTCTAATTATTCTGGAAATGTTTAATGTAGGTATAGATGGCAATGACTACCAATTTTCAAGCAGCACAAAGCTGGGATGGATAAATAAGACATTGGATGACAAGATTTTTAAAAGTCCTACAATTTAAAACAATAGATTATATCTTTTTCCAAGTAAATCATAATATAGAGAATTGTAAAATATTTTAATTTGTTTCAAAAAATCATCAATGCAAGAGGGAGATAAATAAGGTATAACTAAATAACTGGCCTTGTGACAAAGATTTGCTTATTTTAATGGACTCCAGGCTCCAAATGAGTCAACAACATGACAAAGTGATTGGAAAAGCTAATGTGACCTTGAACTATATTAATAGAAGTGTAGAGTCCAGAATAGAGAAGGTGATAATCCCACTGTACTCTTCTTTGGTCAGATCATATTTGTAATATTGTGTTTACTTCTAAACATCACATTTTACCAAGGATATTAGCAAGCTGGATAACAACCAGAAGAGAAAACCTAAGACCGAGCAGTTGAAACAGATATTTAACTTAGAGAAAAGAAAACACAGACGAGGCATGATAGCTGTCTTCAAATAGTTGATGAGCTGTCATGTGGAGGAAAGATTAGAATGGTTCTGTTTCCATTTCTCTAAAATATGAAGAAATGAGTAGAAGAATGTCCATCAACTGGAGGACAGCTTTGAATGGAATGGAATACCATCATGTCCTATGAAATGATGTAAGATAAGATTTTGGAGAAACTTTTAGATGTTAAGTATTAATTTACACATAATGAAGGAAACAGAACTAAGAGAACAAGTCATATACTAAGAGCATTGTAAAGATAAACAATTTTGAAAAACTTAAGGCTAATTAATACAGTGACTAATCCCAATTCCAGAGAACTGAGAATAAAGCATGCTACTAAATCTCCCAATGAACTCAAGATACAGAATGAGACATGCATTTTTGAAAATAATCAGTGTAAAGAATTAATTTTGCTTAACTATGACTACTTATTAGCAGAGTTTTCTTTTTTTTAAATGAATGGCTACTAATATTTTTAAAAAGGAATTGTAGAGAAATATATTTGTACTTGATGTAAGGAAGTATTATCTAAAAGCTAAAACTACTCAAAAGTGGAATATATTGCTTAAGGATTTTCCCATAATTCTTAAAAGAAACAAGGTGAAGGAGAAAAGAAGAGAGGCCTTTTTTTATCATTCCACATCCCCTTGTTCAGAACACAAAGTGGTAATCTATTAATTTGTCCATTATGAATGAATATTAGATTATTGATGTTTTATGAGAGTATATATAACAGTTTTTTTAAAGAATTATATCAAAGTAACAAGATATTTATTGAAGAAATATTGATAAGTAATTTGTACAGCTCATGACAGGGATGTTGGTTAATTAAGAAAAGAAAGGGACATTTCTTTTCAAGACAAGACTTTGTTTCTCTCTGACAAGACCTCCTAGATTTCACTTTTCAACTACAATTCTTCCTCCATGTTGCTGCTAAAATACTCTTTCTAAGGCATATTTCCATAGCTCCCTACCACATCTTGCAAAATATTCAAATTCATAAGTTTGATATTTTAAAATCTCCCTAATCTAGCCCTAATTTCACTTTCCAAATATTTTATATGATTCCCTTTCACTGACTATACATCCCAGGCAAACTGAACTACAAGTTATTAGCCAAACTTTGCAAGTCATCTTTTTTCTGTGAGTTTTTACCTCCAAGTCTGGAAGATGTCTTCTTATTTTCAGACTGTGAGATTACCCAGTTAGTAAGTGTCTGAGGCTGGATTTTAATTCTGACTCCAAGACTAATTTACTGAATCACTTATATGCTGCTTTGTGGCTTGCAGAACTAGGGGAAACATGGAAAGTTGTATTAAGAACAATAATATTGTTTAAGGTCAAACATAATGGTCTTCAAAATTGAAAAATTACTAAATTACCTCAGGTACACACCTGAATGTCATCCATTGCAACAACCTAAGTGTTCCACTGAATGGGAATCAAAAGACCAACATTCTATTTGTGATGCTAATTGAATAATGTTTTGAATTTTTACCACCTCCAATTTGGTTATCTAGAAAATGGGGACAAAAAAATTCTTTCTTATTTATGCCATCATGATATTGTGAGGATCAGAAAAGATAAATGAGAAAGAACTTTAGAAATCATAAACAGAAACATAGATGTCAAGTGTTCTTATCATGACTCCATCATCAAACACACCATAAGACTATTTTCCTCATTCTGACTCACCCCAAAAGCAATATAATTGCCAGACTGTGGAAAAGGATTTTATTTTTGTGTTTATCACTGTGTAGTTCCCATTTCCGTTTCATCTTTAGAGTATTTATCTTGATTCTTCAACTTGTTTGCTGAATTTTTATGTTGCTAACTCAGGAATAAAGATTTGTTCATGAACCTTCCACAGCATGCAATTACTCATTGCACAAAATGGAGCTGTTAGTATATTCTTGGGGACATTTTTCTTTTTGAGTATATTGGACTAAAAAAAAAAGAACAACACTAAGAATCTTGCATCTATATTAAACCACAGAAATGATTAACACAGAAAATAAGATCCTTACTGATTTTTAATGTAAGAAAATAAATGAATCAATTATAAGATGAGCATAACTTACTAGGTGCTATGAAATAGGAATAGTCTGAAACTTGAAAGAAACTAAAACAGATTAATAGATATTTCACTTATCCTAGATTCTGTGGTCCCTTCTGCCCAAAATCACAACTCATGAAAGTTGAAAGAATGTGAGAATATGACTGCTTTTATGACAGATTCTTCAACTAGGTAGTTGACTAGAAAATATTTCTATATTTGAATGCTTTTATTATCTCATCATTATCACTACTAGTAATACAAATCACAAAACATTCATACTTCCTCATTTTCTGAGGATCTTATCCATGTTTTCCAATACACCCTTCATAGGACACTTGCACTGTGTTTGGAGGGTCTTTGTATAGATGTCTTGACAGTGCCCAGTGGAGCCTGAACATCATCCATTTCTCAGATTCTAGTCACATGAATTCTTTAAAATTTTTATCACTTTCAGTCATGAAACTGGAATAATATCAGTACAAAAGGAAAATCTTTAAAAAAAATAATAATAACCATATGTGAAGTTATGAGTTAGTCAACTCTTTTGGGGAGAAAAATTGGAATGATACAACAAAAGTTATTAAACTCTTTATAAAATCTTTGACTCATCAATTCTACTACATACATATGATAAGAATAACATATGCTAAAGTCTCTGTCATGTAAACTGGGCTGGTTTTTCTTTAAAATGTAATGAATTAGATCAAAAAGAGAAAACAGAACAATAATAATAAGGACCTGAAAGCTGTGACCAAAAAAAGAATCTTGACACAAATTATAAGAAATAAAGCAAATTGTCCTGATATGATAGAACATGAAGAGAAAGTAGAAGTAGAAAAAAATCTACCAATCACTACCTCAAAGAGATCCTACAAGGAAAACATATAGGAACATTATTGCTAAATTTCAAAAACCCCAGATCAAAGAGAAAATTTTATAAGAAATTTTTTTTAAAATCAAATATGCTAAAGTTACCATTGGAATTTTACAGGATTTATCTGTAGATACAATAAAAGACCATAGGTCCTGGAATATTATATAATAACAATCAAAAGAACTAGGCCTGCAGCCAAAAATAGCATACCTAGCAAAACTAAGTATAACACTGAATGAAAAAAAATGGACATTCAATTAACTTGAAGATTTTCAGGATTTTGTCTCAAACAAACCTGAATTCAATAGAAAATTTGATATATAAGAGCCAACAGTAAAGACTAATTTCAAAGTACAAAGTACTGAACAAGGTGAAAACATAAACCATACAGCTAACTTTGACATTTATAACTAGGTAGCTCAAAAGAAAGATTGGTTCAAAACTGAATATGAGTTAAATCTAAAAAGCAAAATTGTCTAGGAAAAGGTAAAAATAGCTATTATGCTATTCAAATGAGGTACAAAGGAAGAAATAGCGGCATTAGGTGGGGGAGGAGAACGGGCAGTTCTGAAAACCTACTCACATCTAGAATGGGTTACATAGGGAACAATACTTGGGGAGGCAAAGGGAGGGAATGTGAATGTGTGTACCATGAAGGGTGTAGCACCCTCCAAAATCTACAAAGAAATAAGGGGAAAGGGAATAGGATACAATAGAGTGTGTAGATTAATGCGAGTGGGATAAAGTATGCATATTAATGGAGAAGAGATAAAAAGGGAGGGAAAGGTTGGCACAGGAAAAGGTAGGATAGGAAAGGATCTTTAGAATAATGGGAGTTAAATAAGGTATATAGATTAACAGAATTATAATAAAGAGTGAAGGGAGAAGGTAAGACTGGGATCCACAGATAGAGGAAGATTAAGTAATAACAAGACAAGTTAAGGTGTAGAACTAAAGTAGAAGACTTAGCAGGAATAAGGAATATAGGACATACACAAACACAACAACAAGGATCAGGAGTAGAGTTTATTAGAAGGAAAAAAATAGGCCTAGTAATTACTGATCTCATACAAAGACAAACTTAAAGATTCAATCAAGAAAGAAATCTATATTATATGTCAGCCAATATTAGTATTGTTTTAAACGCTTATCTATATATGTATAAATGCGTATGTATATACATTTGTGAGTGCATGTATATGTGTATATGTATATATGTATGTATGTATAGCTATATATATGTGGGAAGGGTAGGTGTGAATATATATGTGTACATATATATTTGAATAAATATATGTGTGTGTGTGTGTGTGTGTGTGTGTGTGTGTGTGTGTGTGTGCTTAACTGTTATCTGCTTTGGGAGGTGGAGGAGATGGAAGGGGAAAAAAGGGATCAAAAGAATAACTTACACTGAAACAAAAAATAAAAAAGAATCATAACGAATATATTGTCTTCTATTATTATATATGCTTTCTTGAAATGAACATTTATTGTTACATTTTTTGAATTCTCCCTAATATTCTGCTGGGCACATGACAATTTTTTTAAATTTTATTTTCCTTTTACTATCTTGTTCTTTCTTATTTTTTATTTAGTTTTAAATAAATTTTAAAAATAAAATAAAATGTAATGAAACTGGTTTTCAAATTTAACTGGGCTAGGGGGCTATGCCTCAAGCTTCTGACATAATTTTTTGGTAGTCTAAGTATAATCAGAAGAAATCAGGAACTAACAGCATGAGCTGCCAAAATAAAGGCAGGGAAGCTGTGATCAAGTAAATCAACACTGCATCCTCGTTGAAGATCCTTCCTTTGTTATGACTAAGTAAACTTTCTTTCATTAACTATCCAGGTATTTCACTTCATTCCAGTACTGAACTAAACTATTGGAGCAGCCTGAATCAGGTCGCGCTACAGTGGGGTATATAAGCCATAAAATCCAGCAAAGTCAAAGGCAGAAAAACTCCATTTATACAAATATTTCAATATAACATTTCCAAGTAATATTTTAAATAATTTTGAATATAATATTAAAATATTATTCTGATATTAAAAAACTTTTTGGTGCGTAGGAAGGAAGTAGACACTGATTAATTTGGAGGCATGCTAAACAAAACATGTTTTATGAATATACTGAACTTTAGTAAGAAACTATGAATATGAAAAATTGGGAAGCATCTATGTGAACTAATTCTGAGTAAATTGAGCAGATCTAGCACAATCTGCACAATAATTACAAAGATGTAAATAAAAATTACATTGAAAGGACCAATTTTGGGGAAAAGATAATGAAATGCATTTCCTTCCTGACAAATCAGTGATTCATTACAGAAGTGAAAGGCTATGTTGAGAGATGTGAATATTGTGCTATTTTTGCTAAACTGCTTTTTCTACATTACAAGGGAGACTGCAATTGAGAAATAGTATTTCAACAAGGGAAAGTCATATAAAAAACAAAAAGATTTAATAAAAGTTTAAAATAAACACAAATAAATAAAAGAGAGGCAGTAATACTCAGAAGAGGAAGATAATCTCATTCACAGCTTTGCCTAGGGCTAGTCTTATTCCATAGAAGATTCTCCCAGTTCATAAAGAGTCTCTCCACATTCTGAACTGCTACCTATTGACAACACATTAACAGACTGGTGGGATACTAGATAAAGAGTTTTAAATAGGCAACTTTGGGGGCATCATTTTTTTCTATCAAAGTCAACAGATTCAACTCAATAAATAAGCATAAGCACCTGCTATAATGTTTTCTCCTATGTTGGAGAGGTATAGATATGACTAATCTACCTTCAAGGACAAATATACTAATAGCTGCAGAATATCTTAACTACAAGAAAAAATAAAGTGTTGGAGAGAAAAGGAAAATTGCACACATTCCTATGATAGGAAGTAGCATTTAAAGCTCAATTATGAAGGATAGATAGAATCTTAACCTCTAAAAGTGAAAAGGAGTCATTCCAGCTGGAAAGAATAACAGGATAAAAGGCACAAAGACAACAAAATGAGTTAGTGCTTTATACAAAAGTGTTCATTAAAACTGAGAAATAGTTACTTACATTTGCAAGTACCAGCAATGTTGTGAAATATTAATATGCTGTTTGTGTAGCCGTGAATTGATCTAATCAGCTTTAAAAGTAATATTTAATTGTGTGCAGAAAAGATGAGCAAAATATCCCCCTTCACCAAGATATTTCACTGATAGGTATATAGCCCAAAGGAGTCAGTAACTAAAAAAGAAATATCCTCCATACAGAAAAATATATAGATCAATACTATTTATATTCCAAAAAACTGGAAACAGAAAAGCTATGTCAATTGAGGAATAATTAAATAAGTTTGGGACATCCAAATAATGCTCTGCTAAAAACAACAAATATGATAAATATAAAGAACATGAAAAAAGTTACACAAACTGATATAAAGTAAAACAAGCCATAAAAACAATATACACAGAATTGTGTGAGATCTCTGTTCTTCTCTTAATCTCTAAGCCACTTAGAGTCATCCCCCACTCCTTCCATTTTCCCACCTAGTTTTTGATAATGCTGTGGCCTTTCTCTTTGTCAAAGCCAAACCACTTTCATATAATTTTAATCTGATCTCTTCCCATCTTTTCCAGAACATTAAAATCTCAGTCATCCTGGGTCTCTATCAACTTCCTCCCTTTTTATTGGTTTCTTTCCTACTGCATGCAATAAAAATATGGCCAAGTCTCTCCCATCAAAAAAGGAAAAGAAAAAGATCAAATCTTAGTAGATCCCACTAGTCTTTCAAGCTATTGTCTTACATCTCCCCTACTTGTTTCAGCCAACTTTTAGAAAAATCTATCTAGATCCACTCTTCACACATTCTCCCTTCTCACTTCCCAGTCTTTTACAATCTGGTATACTTCATCATCAGTCTTTTTGAACTTTGATTGGCCACTGCAATGATTTCTTAACTGCCAAATCTAATGGTCTTTTTTTCAAACTATTTTGGATTTGATACTGTTAGCCACCTTCTGCTCCTCTCTAAACCTCTGAACTTTTGTGACACTACTCTCTGCTTTCTCCTTGTTACTTCTGAGTGTCCTTTGCTAGTTTATCATTTATACTGTGCCCCCTAACAGTTGCTGTTACCAAAGAGTGTCTATTTCCTTATTCTCTATGTCTTTGTCTGTCTGTCTACTCCTTTGTCTTTGTTTTTAAATTTTCTGTCTTTCTCTGTGCATCTGCCTCTGTCTCTATCTCTGTCTTTCTATTTCTATCTCTCTGCCTCTATTTCTCCATCTCCCTCTCCCTCCCCCCTTCTCTCTTTTTCTCTCTGTTACCCCCTACCTTTTTTTCCTTGAACCATCCCTTTTCTTTTCTCAGGTCCATCATAGAGCTCCTTCCATCAGCAATCATGGGTTTAATACTCATTCCTATGCCAGTGACTTAAAAATCTATTGAGAATAGAGCAATACTCAGCCCCAGCACATTTTTACATTGAAAATCAATGGCCCCCAAAACATCTTAAAATCAACATGTCCATGCAGGGCTGGTTTAATATTAGGAAAACTATTATAATTGACCATATTAATAATCAAATTAATAAGAACCATATGATCATCTCAATAGATGCAGAAAAAACATTTGATAAAATCCAATGTCCATTCCTACTAAAAACACTTGAGAGTATAGGAATAAATGGACTATTCCTTAAAATAGTCAGGAGCATATATTGAAAACCATCAGTAAGTATCATATGTAATAGGGATAAACTGGAACCTTTTCCAGTAAGAAAAGGAGTGAAACAAGGTTGCCCATTATCATCATTACTATTTAATATTGTATAGAAATGCTAGCCTCTGCAGTAAGAGCCGAGAAAGAGATTAAAGGAATTAGAGTAGGTAATGAGGAAACCAAACTATCACTCTTTGCAGATGATATGATGGTATGCTTAGAGAACCCCAGAGATTCTAATAAGAAGGTATTAGAAATAATCCACAACTTTAGCAAAGTTGCAGGATACAAAATAAATCCACATAAATCCTAAGTATTTTTATACATCACCAACAAAATCCAACAGCAAGAAATACAAAGAGAAATTCCATTCAAAATAACTATTGATAGTATAAAATATTTGGGAATCTATCTACCAAAGGAAAGTCAGAAATTATATGAACAAAATTACAAAACACTTGCCACAAAAATAAAGTCAGATTTAAATAATTGGAAAGACATTAAGTGCTCTTGGATAGGCTGAGCAAATATAATAAAGATGACAATACTCCCTAAACTAATCTATTTATTTAGTGCTATACCAATCAGACTTCCAAGAAATTATTTTAATGACCTAAAAAAAATAACAACAAATTTAACAACCCAAAAAACACCATTTGGTATTAGCTAAAAAATAGACTAGTTGATCAGTGGCATAGGTTAGGTTCACAGGACAAAATAAGAAACAACTGTAGCAATCTAGTATTTGACAAATCCAAAGATTCCAACTTTTGGGATAAGAATTCATTATTTGACAAAAACTGCTGGGAAAACTGGATGTTAGTATGGCAGAAATTAGGCATGGACCCACACTTAACACCACATACCAAGATAAGATCAAAATGGATCCATGATTTAGGCATAAAGAACGAGATCATAAATAAATTAGAACATAGGATAGTTTATCTCTCAGACTTGTGGAGGAGGAAGGAATTTGTGAACAAAGGAGAACTAGAGATCATTATTGATCACAAAATAGAAAAATTTGATTACATCAAATTGAAAAGCTTTTGTACAAACAAAACTAATGCAAACAAGATTAGAAGGGAAGTAACAAACTGGGAAAATATTTTTACAGTTAAAGGTTCTGATAAAGGCCTCATTTCCAAAATATATAGAGAACTGACTAATTTGTTAGAAATCAAGCCATTCTCCAATTGATAAATGGTCAAAGGAATAGACAATTTTCAGATGATGAAATTGAAACTATTTCCACTCATATGAAAGAGCTTCCAAATCACTACTGATCAGAGAAATGCAAATTAAGACAACTACACTACACTACACTACACATCCGTCAGATTGACTAAGATGACAGGAAAAAATAATGATGAATGTTGGAGGGGCTGTGGGAAAACTGGGACACTGATGCATTGTTGGTGGAGTTGTGAAACAATCCAACCATTCTGGAGAGCAATCTGGAATTATGCCCAAAAAGTTATCAAACTATGCATACCCTTTGATCCAGGAGTGCTACTACTGGGATTATATCCCAAAGAAATACTAAAGAAGGGAAATGTTAGGGTTTTTTACTCTCCCTAACTAATGCTAATCGGTCCTTATTCCTAGGCCTATTAGAGAAAAACTGGCAAATATAATATCATCAGTCTTATCTCTGTTTTGAGGTCCTCAGAATCCTCCAACTATTATCTCATAGAAAGCAGTTGAAGCATAACAGAGCACCCGAGGACTTTAAATGAAGAACCTTAAACTTTATTCCTGTAAATCACATCTACTCTATGACTTCCTGCACATACCTTAGTAGTGACCTCCCAGTCCAGTCTCCAGGTGGTAAGAGAGGGAGAAAAAGAAAAAGAAAAAAAGGGGAGAGCTCTTCTTGTCCAGAGCTTAAATAGGGTCAATGAGGTCACAGACACAAGCCAATTACCGATGTAGTTTACATCCCAAACGACCCAGACTTCAGAGCGAGATCTAGGTTCCCGCCATGGGTGGAGGTCCCACCCAAGAAAGAAGTCCTTAAGTACTCAACTCTTAAGTACATACAGGGATAAAGACCATTGGTCCACTTACATCTCAATTGCCCTTGCCTGACTTTTCTATGGACCCTTACAGGGAAAGGGACCTGTATGTGCCAAAATGTTTGTGGCAGCCCTTTTTGTAGTGGCTAGAAACTGGAAAATGAATGGATGTCCATCAATTGGAGAATGGTTGGATAAATTATGGCATATGAATGTTATGGAATATTATTGCTCTGTAAAAAATGACCAGCAGGATGAATACAGAGAGGCTTGGAGAGACTTACATGAACTGATGTTAAGTGAAATGAGCAGAATCAGGAGATCATTATACACTTCAACAATGATACTGTATGAAGATGTGTTCTGATGGAAGTAGATATCTTCAACAAAGAGAAGATCTAATTCAGTTCCAATTGATGTACAGACTCAGCTACACCCAGAGAAGGAAGGCTGGGAAATGAATGTAAACTGTTTGCACTTTTGTTTTTCTTCCCAGGTTATTTCTACCTTCTGAATCCAATTCTTCCTGTACAACAAGAAATTCAGTTCTACACACATATATTGTATCTAGGATATACTATCACACATTTAACATATATGAGACTGCCTGTCATCTAGGGGAGGGAGTGGAGGGAAAGAGGGAAAATTCAGAATAGATGTGAATGTAAGGGACAATGTTGTAAAAAAAATTACCTATGCCTATGTACTGTCAAAAAAAAAGTTATAATTATAAAATTAATAACTGAAATCAATATGTCCAAAATGTAACTCGTTTTATCTCCCCAAAGTCCTTCTTCTTCCAAAAATACAAATGTGTGTGTGTGTATGTGTGTGTGTGTGTGTGTGTGTGTACAGAGAGAGGTGTTTTTATGTATGTGTTATTCCACTATTCCAGATTGTTCTCCAAAATTGTTGGATCACATCTGTACCCAGAGTGTGAATCACAACATAATATTTTCATTTTTTGTTGTTGTTTGCTTGCATTTTGTTTTCTTTCTCATTTTTTTCTTTTTTGATTTGATTTTTCTTGTGCAGCATGATAATTGTGGAAATATGTATAGAAGAATTGCACATGTTAACATATATTATATTACTTGCCATCTAAAGGAGGGGTGGAGGAAAGGGAGGGGAAAAAATTTTGGAACACAAGGTTTTGCAAGAGTGAATGTTGAAAATTATCTACGTATATGTTTTGAAAATAAAAAGCTTTAATAATAAAAAATTTTAAAAGAAACCTTAAAAATTGTTAAATCAGTAATTCCATCAATAATGAATTAGTGTCTCAATTTTTCCATTTCCCCTCCAATATTTGTTGCTTTTCTCTCCAATAATTTTAGCCAATGTGGGAAGTAAAAAATAATGTCTTGAGGATATTTTAAATTTCATTTCTCTAATCAATGGTGATTTAGATATTTTTATATTACTATAAATTGTTTTGAGCTCTTCATTGGAAAATTAACTGCTGATAGCCTTTGACCATTTAACAATTGGGGAATAGCTCCTATCCAATCAGTTTCCAAGTCTTGCTGTTCTACCTCCACAATCTCCCAAGCATGTATCCTCTTCTCTCTACTCACATAGCTATCATTTTAATTTGGGAGGCCTTCATCAATTCCCACCTATTTTATTTTAATGATCTTCTATTTGATCTCATTGATTCAAATTTCTTTTTACTTTCATCCATCCTCCACACTCTTGCCCAAATGATTTTACTTAAGTGCAAATCATGTTATGCCCCCCCTTCAATCAATTTCAGTAGTTCCATAATGCTTATAAGATCATATCTCCTATTCAAGTTTTAAAGGTCTTCACAATTTTGTACCAACCTTCCTTTTGGGCTTCACTGTCAATTACTCCCTTTCTTGAACCTTGTGATCTCATCAAACTGGTCTTCTCTTTCTATCTCACTATATCTAACATTTCCATGACTTTTTACTGAATGGCACCCCTTCAATAGAATATATTTTCTGTTTACCTCTACCACAAAGAGTACCTCTCTTCTTTCTAGACATAGTTCAGGTATCATATTCTTCATAGAGGTTTTTCCCTTCTCCAAAATTGACAATGCCCTCTTTCTTAAGCTACCTTGTATTTTAAACTTTGCATTTAATCTGTTTATATTTATTTTCTATATTCTTATGCATAAAAGTTATTGCTTCCCCATTCTAATGGGGACTTGACTATGTTGATTAATTCATTAATTATATTTATATTCTCAGCACCTAATATACTGTCTGGCATACAGCAGGCACATAATAAATACTTGTAGACTAATTGACTGAGTGAGTAAATGAATTAATAAATGATAACAATAACATAACTGAGAACAATAGAAAAAAGCAAATTGAAGTCTGGGAAATTATAATGTCCAATTTGGCCCCAAAGAAAAATTTGAGAAAGCACCTCCCCACTTTTTTGCAGAAAGAGTAGATTATGCATATATCAGATTTGGGTTTTTTTTAATGTATTTGATTGAAATGACTTGGCCTTTGGTCCTTTAATCAATTAAGTCCCAAGGATGATATCAATATCTTCTATTTTATTTTTTTTCCCTGAGGCTGGGGTTAAGTGACTTGCCCAGGGTCACACAGCTAGGAAGTGTTAAGTGTCTAAGACCACATTTGAACTTGGGTCCTCCTGAATTCAAGGCTGGCGCTCTATCCACTGTGCCACCTAGCTGCCCCTCAATATCTTTTAGGGAAAAACTAGACTAACTTGAAGAGAAGAACATGTTAGTTTACATAACCACCCATCCTTCCACTTCTGTAGTAGTGCTATAAAAATAATAGAAAGGGAGGGCAGAATATGGCAAAATTCACATAGGTTTTAGAATGTCTATAAACCTTAACTTGATTATTATCCACTATTCTTAATGTGAGTTTATATACTACTGGAAAAAATTAATTGGATAAATCTAGATATTCCCATTATAAATTAAATGAGAAAAAAAGAAAGAAGTTTCATTTAATGAAAGGACAGTTCATAAGTCATCTTTGAAGAAGCAAATAAAAGAGAGAAATCTGAGCAAATAAAGAGAAAGGCAATATGGTACTGTTGGAAGAATGCCAGATAGGGAGTCAAAAGACCTAATTTTAAAACTTTCTTCTATCAATCACTTGCTAGATGTATGATTTAGGGCAAGTTTCTTAACCTCATTGGGCCTCCATTTTCACATCTGAAAAAACAAGGAAGTAGGATTCAGTAGTTTCTAAGTTTGCTTCCAGCTCAGATTCTGTAATTCATGTACTGATCTTTGATGGCTCAAGGTGCTTTCTTCAGAATTGCTTTTCTTATATGCTTAAAGGCAAAAAGAAATGTAATTTCATTAAACATTTAATAATCTCATATTACCATATTTATGATATATACTTGGGAAAAAACTACTATGAAAAAAGTATTTTTAAAAATATATTCACCATAGATGGATAATTTTAAAATGTATTACTTTACAAAAAATGGAAGCAATTTTTGCAGCCAGTATTTCTCATATTTGTCAAATATATAGAGAACTGAATCAAATGTTTAAGAATTCAACTCATTCCTCAATTAATAAATTATCAAAGAATGTAAACAAGCAGTTTTCAGATGAAGAATTTAAAGCTATCTATAATCATATGGGAGGAGGGGATTGCTCTGAACTCAGTAATTCATTCGAGAAATGCAAATTAAAACAATTCATAACTTTAAGATTGGCCTATATAAAAAGGGAAATAATAAATCTGGAAAATATGGGAAAACAGGGACATTAATGCATTAATGGTGGAGCTCTGAGCTGATCCAACCATTCTGGAGAGTGCTCAAGGGGCTATGTGCACACAATTTGATCCAGCAATACCACTGCTAGATCTTTATCCCAAAGAAATCATGAAAAGGGGGAAAGAATTCACATATATAAAAATATTGATAGAAATTTTTGTGGCAAAGAATTGCAAATTGAGGTGATATTCATCAACTGGGAAATGACTGAATAAGTTGTGGTATATGAATGGGATACTGTTGTGCCATGAGAAATGATGAACAAGCATATTTTGGAAAAACCTAGAAAGACTTATATGAACTGATACTGAGTGAAGTGAGCAGAATGAAAGAGCAATAACAGCAACAATGTGTGATGATCAACTATGATAGCCTTAGCTCTTCTCAGTAATACAATCATCCAAAACAATTCTAAAAGATTCATGAAAGAAAATGCTATCCACATCCAGAAAAAAGAATTATGGAATCTGAATGTAGACTGAAGCACACTATTTTTCACCCTTTTTTGTTTTTTGTCTTTTTCTTTCTAATAATTTTCATTTTTGATCTGAATCTTCTTTCACAGCATAACTAATATACATGCCTGTATATGTATAATCTACATTAGATTGTTTGCTATCTTGAGGAGTGGGGAGGAAAAGAAGAGAGAAAAATAGGAATTCAAAAATCTTATTAAAGTAAATGTTGAAAGCTGTCTTTATGTGTAATTGGAAAAAATAAAATGTCATTGATTGGAAACAAAAATAAATAAATAAAATGTTGAAAATGTATTGCTTTATATAGGATTTCTCTGTCTTATTTGAGTGTGTGTATATATATATATATATATATATATATATATATATATATATATATATATATATACATACATACATACACGGATACATATCTTGAAAAATGTTATTTTAAGCTACTATTTTTGAAATAGTCTGAACTAAAAGAAATCATTTTTAAATGCATATCAATGACTTACATTAAGCTTCATGGCTTTAAACTCATTTTTCAATTCATTTAAACTTTTTTAAACTTAAACAATTTACCACTCTCAATTCACCTCTCTCAGTTCATTCAAAATTCACCACTCTCAAGAGTATTAATTAGATCTTTTGTTACTTCCATAGAGAAAATGGTGAAGATGGATTGATGAAAATAAATTAGTGAATCTCAGCCAGTTTGGAAAATCCAGTTCCTATTTTGGAGTAGTTAAAAACAACTTAATGGGAAAATATTGATTCTCCCCCAAACTTTACCTTCCCCTTACCCCCAAGTCACCTAACAACTATATATCTCACCCTTATTCCTTTCCACTAATTTTTTTCCCTTTTGTAAGCAGAAGAAATGTCTGGATTACAGCCTTCTAATGAAATTACTTTGGGAGAGGCCTGGAAATAGTGTGCTTTTCCAGTTTCCCAAAGGCACCTCTTGAATAAGAACTATACTTCAGTTTAATTATATAATTCCCTATAATGGAGGAATCTGTTTGAAACAATGTATTAAATGGGATACAGAAGGCCAGATTTAAAAGGGAGAAAGAGAAAGCATACACACAAAAAAAGAGAGGGGTAGTGGAAAGAAAGCTTTTTTTTGGTTTTTCCCCAAGAAATAAAAATGCTCTTCATTAAAAACAAGTTATACAAAATTTTCGGATTCATTGTTATTTACTCTATTATAAATCTGTGAATTTGAAAAACTCACCAAGGAAATGTAAAAATAAGGTGAATAGAGGCAGAGACAAAGTTTGGAAACTTGTAATTGTTCCTAAAGTATGTAATTGTGTTTTTTTTTCTTTTAAGAAATATTAGTATTTTTAGGTCATTAGCATCTTAAAATTGGACTTTGAGAAATTTAAAAGAAATGCAGCAGTGATACAAAACATAGAGAACATTTACAAATTATAAGAATTATTCCAGTCTCACAGATGACTTAAATCCAAAATTTTCACTATTCTCTCAAGAAAGAACAAAATCTATATATGTTCATAACAGGAGATGATTCCTTGTTGACAGATGAAAAGAATGATAAATGTATAATTTCTGAATTTAAAAAATAGTCAGCTTTGTAAATTATAATGCTTAACTAGGATATTGTTAATTTCAATTTTCCCAAGTATTATTTTCTGAAAAAGTGAAATGTTTTCAATATTGAACAACTTATTGTGCATTCAGAAATGGAAAGGGCAAATAAACTGATGGATTAAATGATAAATGACAAACAGATTGAACAAATGGACAAATATGATGAGGACAATAACGATGAACCTGTGATTTCACCCACAAAGGAGCCTCCAGGTGAAGTATTCCTTCTATCATTGAAAAATGGAAACTGTTCTATCTCTTATATTTAGAGAACTATTTTGGGATATTGAGAGGTTAAGTGACTTGTTCAACGTCACATAAACAATAAGAAAAGAATTTGAACTCAATTGTTACTGACTTCCAGGTCAGTTCTTCATTTACTAAGTTCTCTATCCATTCTATTACAATGTCACTCATAGGCATAAGTAAATACAAATTGAAACTGAATAGAGATTTTTAAAAATAGTATATAGAGAAATCACATGTCTACTGAGAGACACTATGGACTGGGAAGCATTTGATTCTGTTCTAAATCCAGCTCTGTTATGGTAAAGATAGATGATCTGGGATAGGTCTTATCTCTCTGTTCCTAAGTTTCCATCTGATAAATGAGGATGACAATATTTCTATAGGGATTTTTTTTCTGAAGGTGAAAGAAAGATGAAATATTTTAAAGTCCTTGGAAGAAGTGTGACTGGTTCATTGAATAGTACTGTTTTGTTATTATTTGTACTTTTTACCTTTTAATAAACTGTATGACATAACAATTTTCCTCAGCAATTAGAACTGAATCAATAGACAAATGTACTGTATATATGTTCATTTATAAAGAATCAGATTTCATTACCAAGGAGCTTATGAACTCTCCTTTTCTTAAAGGGGCAGTTGATGATTTTCTGGGATGATTTAAGTATAGACATAAGGTTGGGTCTGATGACTTTTCTTAGTTCTTTTCAACTCTTTGATCCAATGTGTGAAAAATCTACTTTCACCATTGTGGAAAAAGCTAGTTATGAGCACTGCTGAATCCAGATGGCAGATGAGATATTCTACATGCCCAGAATATTTATTTCCATCCAGGACTGGGTATTGCTGAATGAGAAAAATCTGAAAAAAAAAAAAAAAGCTGAGGCTTCTTTTGTCAGGCTTCACAGCAATGGACTGATTTTATCTTTAAGTGAATAGCTGGATTTCCAATTTTTTCTCTATCTGAGTCACACTCTGAAGTAGAATTGTATTCATGGGTTTAGGTCCAATGCAATCTAATTGCAACAAAGGCATAATGATATTAGTTTACCATGTTATAGAAAGAAAAGTATTAGGAAAGGAGTTCCTAATTTTCTTAACTTATAGTAAACTAGAGAATGACACCCTTATATGTGTCCTACTCCCTCCTTGCAGGACACAAAAATTGAGCTCTCAAAGTTATGCTGATAATATATGACATATTTTCATATCACTCAAGAGTCCACCAACAATGTCCATAAGGTGCTGTTCTTGACCCATTGAGATGATACAGATTTTTGCAACAAAGTAACTTTCATCTCCACCATGAGGTACTTGGAATCATAAACTTTGCTTTTTGCTTCTACCAGACTTCTTTCCCATTGCCATCATATTCTTTTTACCAAGACATACTGTCAGTTGTTTAAAATACAAAATTACCCTTTGTTATGGTGAAGAGCACAGAGAATATAAGTATATGACATTACAAATTGAATTGCATTATTCGCTTTAACTTGGCACAGTTTAATTTAATTACCAAGCTTTTAACAAACTATTACTCTGCTAGTTCACTGACAATGACCACCAGACACTGTACTTTATCTGTTGCAATAAGTAGGGGAGAAAGAGAAGCCTGCTCATAGTTCTGCCAACAAGTAATTTTATAGTGACATAATCCAGGTAATAGTGAAGCACTTCTCCAAAGGTTATGTGATCTATTCCTTTAAAATTCAATCACTGAGTCAACCTTTTCTTAATGACTCTTAGGTCCACCATTGATGGTCAAAATTGCCACTTTCACCCAAATTCTGATCCAGTGTTTCTTTTCTTATATGAGTAGCAAAGGAAGTAAGTTTTTTTTCCTCTGCAGGTTCTTTGGCTTTTACTCTAATATTCCAGCTAGTTCCAAAAAGATTTAAAATTCTAATATTTCATATTTAACTTATACTTTAACATATTTAACATGTATTGGTCAACCTGCCATCTGGGAGAAGGAGTAGGGGGAAGGAGGGAAAAAGTTGGAACAAAAGGTTTTGCAGTTGTCAATGCTGAAAAATTACACATGCATATATCTTGTAAATAAAAAGCTATAATAATAATAAAATAAATGCTAAAAAATTTTTAAAAAATAAAATTCTCATATTTCACTGGCCTCCTGATTGACAGAAATATTCCTGAACTCTTCTTTTTTTTTATAATGTAAACTATCTGAGATACATAAACAGTCAAGAGAATTTTCTTTGTTCTTGCCCACTCAAACTTTTCCTATAATCTGACCTTAAAGACATGCTTATCTTCCAAAAGTCACCAAAGCTGTCTCTCTATTTCTTCTGATTTTCCAGTTTCCTCATACTTGTTGAACAATTTCTTTTTTTTAACTTCTATATTTCCTTTTAACAGTAAACACTTTCTCAAAGAGAATGATCTTCCAGAACTCATTCTGATCATTACTTCAATGTGCCTTCATGTTTTCTTTGTCTCCATTCTCCCAAACAAAATATGACTATTTCCCATCCTGATCTCTGATAATATAGATCCTGCCATCTCTCTTGGCCTTAATTGGATACCATCATTTCTCCATGTGATTGATTCATGTGATTCCTACACATTTTGTTTGATAACCTTTCCACTGAAGTTTTATACATCTTCTGTTTCATTTAATGTATATGATATCAGGAAAATATCTAGGTTAACTCTCTTTTATTCCTTACTCTCACTGTGGAATTGGGTCTTTTTTTCCCCTTCCCTTTCCTGGCCATACTTTAGCAATATGATATAATGGTTAAAGAACTGATTTCAGAATTCAGAAGATCTGGGCTTTGATTTTTGCCTCTGACAGTGTTACCCTAGACAGGTCACTTGATCTCTCCACAAGCCAAGCAAATTTCTAAAACTAAGTTGCTAAGCAGATGCCAAACTGTGTTGGCAGAGGATGTCTCTTCATAGATAAAATCACAAGTCCAGTCAAAATAAAACAAAAAAACAAACAAACAAAAAACCCATTTACTTAATGAAATTCTTTATACCACTTTCAAGCAAGTTATTATTGAATATATGTTTCAGCTTAATTGTGTAATCCTGAAAGCATGGATTTCCATGGATTTCCAACTACATAGTTTCACCAGAAAAAAGTGGTTGTTGTTTTGTTTTGTTTTTTAAGAGGCAACCTGGGAATGCTGAAAGTATTCCACAATATCCCAAGTAAAATCCAGTTCCATCCTCAATGACTACTCAATATAAAATCATTTCATTCATCCCCAGTGGCTTCTGAACCCTAAACTCAATTCATGGCCCATTTTATAGTATCTATCATTTGATTATTGCTCTGATAGATTAAATCAATAAGCTGTCAATCCAAATATATGTCATAGTTTGGTCAATTTAGATTATTCATCCATTTAGAATTTTGTTTTTCCTAGATGTATTACTTGTTTTCTATCCTCCTCCATAATGTTTTGAAAATGAACTTGCATTTTAAATTTGAGATTAATTTGTCTATTATGCTTCTCCCTCAGCTGTTTGTAAACTTGAATAGTTTCTGGGTTCTTTTGGCATGATCATTGTGATACTTGTTTTATTAACATTCTTAAAAATTATGAATAAAGGTGTTTTGGACAAGGCTTAAAGTCAAAATATATATAGTCTATAAATTTGGGTAAAAATTGGTAAGTAATGGAAATTTACAAGCATATATACAATCATTTACAATTTTTTCCATTTGATTGATTTTCAAAATTATGTCTTATGTTGTTTCCTATATGCAAAAATGTTGTAAAAGTCACTACAGTTTTAAATTAGAAACTTATATAATGATTTTTTAAGCTTAAAACTGTACTGAGAATTTTAGGAAATCTTGAATTTGAACAAATGTGCTTGACAATGAGAATCAAAATAAAAAATTTTATTCAAAAATAAATGTTGATGATCAGGAAATGTCTTTGTTTTTATGTTTCCTATATTTTCAGAGGAAAGAACTGGTTCCAATAATTTGGAATAAATCTCCTATCATTGTTCAACTCTATCAATTGAATCCAACTCTTCCTGACTCCATTTGGGGTTTTCTTAACAAAGATACTGAAATGGTTTCCATTATTTCTCCAGCTCGTTTTACAAATGAGAAAATTGAGACAAACAGTATTAAGTGATTAATCCAGGGTCACATAACTAATAAGTGTCTGAGGCTAGATTTGAACTTCTTCCTAACTTCATCCTAACCTGCTAATGCTATAATTACAGGCAGCTAGTTCTGGAATGGTTCACACAAGTCTGCTTGTTAGAATATTGTCAACATCCAGTTCCTTCCAAATCTCTACTTAAAAGTACCTATGATATACAGACTTGAAGAATCAGCAATGTGTAGCTCTTTGCCCTCTTTTATATGTTAATTCAGAATCATATTTTCAAATATGTGCTCATATTACATAGTATCATTATCTCCCTCACATAATGCTTTAGGTTCTCTAGGGCACATTAACCTCATAACAATCCAAGAAGATGGTTATCTCAAGCAACATTCTCCATATTTTACATATAAAGAAACAGAATTAGAACCCAAGAGATTTACCCATTGTCACCCATTAAGAAATGGTGACTTCCAGTTCTTGTTCTACTGAACTATTAAGTGTAATGTTGATTCATGTTGATAAAGCACATAGGGGAGGCAAGCTGGAGAAATGGATAGAACTTGGCACTAAAAAAAAGGAGGACAAAGCATATCAAAGTTTACAAAATGATTTCTCACTAACAGTCCTCTGAGGTTAGTGACAACTGTCAAATTTAAGTTCAGAGAAAAGAGGTTGAAAAAGCACACAATAAGAAGACTGTACTACCAGTATATTTATCTGCTGACTTCAAGTGAAACTCTTCCTATGATGTCCCCTGATTCTCTTAGGAGTTTGGAAGCCTTGGCTTGTAAAGTAATCTAGTGTCTCTTAGACTTGACAAAGAAAGCTAAGGAGTAGGGGTAGAGGAATACATACAATCAGTGCTTGAAACAAATATGTGTTCAAATGATGGTTAGAATACTCAGTTTATAACATTCTATCACATTTACAAAAATATAATATGTGAATGGAAAAGACTATCAACCAAAAGAATCCACTCAAGATATAGGCTTATATCAACCTGGTTGGGAGTAGTCTTGCCCTAACAGTCCTAACTTAACAAAAGATAATCCAGAAATGGAAAGCTTAACAAACAAACAAAAAAATATATCACAAAGCTAAGCTTTGTGCCACCTCAGGAACTTCACTCTTTCTGGCTTTCCTTAGGACCCAGAAACAATCAAGTGACCAAGATTTTGCCACTCCATATCTTGCTATCTGGATCTCTGGAGCCTGCTGTAGAGGAAATCTCCTACAACTAATTTCAAGGAATACTCTGATTGGGCACCCAAAACAGAATACCCGAAGCAGTTGGTACTGTATTAATATTTGATGTTATCCAATAAGACAATTGTGCAGGCAAAAACCTATTTTGCTCTCACTTAAGCAGGAAAGACAATTGTGTTCATAAGTATACATGTATCGTATACTTATGAACACAATTGTCTTTCCTGCTTAATTCTCCTGTAATAAAATATTTCTATATCTACATCTAAAAATGAAATGTGTGTTCTAGTGGGTCTAATTAATAACACCTTCTAGTTTTGATTGTTCTTTTTTTAACTAAATGTACCTTTTGCCCTCTCGCCCCACTCCCTACATTGGACTTTCAATAATACAGATGAGAGCCAGAGTTGTTTGACTCATGGACTTGCGGGTTCTGGTCACCAATATAGTATATATGCCATCCCCTGTCTCTTTGTGGTTGGAAAAAGAATGTCCTAGAGATGTTGAGGGCATTTCCATATATGTTCACACTCTATTTTTAAAGGCATAAGAAAGAGAGCCTCTCCAAGCTGAGGCCAAGCAGCCATCAAAATTTTCAATGCAAAAAGTGGAAAGGGGTACCTATAAAATCCTCTAGGTTTCAGGGCAGAGAAAGTATGTCTTCATATTTCCTATTGTATGAGAATAATCAGGAGGGTGCCCCTTTCCATGACTAAGTATAAAAAGATTGAAAGATTTCTAAAGGGGATATATGCACCAAAGGTCAGAGGTTTCAATAAGCAGGCCTACGGATGGAAAGAAGAACTTGAATAGAAAACTGCTGCTAAAGTAAAGCCACCGAGAAAAAAAGGAGTTGCTGAATAATTAAAAAGTTAAGAATAAGTAAACTCAGTTGCCATGAGGGAAGGGTCGAGGAATAGAGGGAGGAGGGCAAGGAAAGAATTAAAAAAGCAGTTGATGTGGTAATTAAGAATTTGGTGAGAGCCTGGCCAGGTCACCTCCTTTCTCAGATCAGAGCCCCATCAGAAATTCTTTCAAGTGTCCTTCTGCGTCGCCAACTATGACAACAGTAAATCAATAAGTACTTGAAATGAAAGGGGATGCTGACTAGCCCCCAGGCTACAGATTTTCCCGCAGCCTGGCTTTTTCTGAACTCTTATCATGCCTTTGCAGTGCCTCTTTTTAGAAGGGCTACCTTTTATTCCTATTCTCAAGACGAAGGTAAGTGCTCAGTTAGCATATGTATTAAATGTGTGGGGTTGTCCTAGCTTGCTAGAACCCAACTCGGCTATGCTCCGGTAGTCCCGGACTCTACGCTCTTACTGCCGGCTCTGCTCTGGAAGGGTAAAGAGAAACTTCGGCTGAGCAGCTTACCCCAGGCCATCCCAATTTGGAAGCTCATCTACTCTGACCACAGTTGTGAGCCTGAGGGTAAGGGCGCGTGGATCCTGGAGAGCGCAGATACTACAAAAAATCTCTGGAAGAACACTGAGCTTCATTCTCTCCCATTTAGAAAGAAAGAAACTATCGAAGTGGGGAAAGGAATGGAGGAATTTAGAGCCTTCATAGCAAAAGACCTAAGGAACTAGAGGGACCCCAAAATAAATGGAAGAAATAAATAGTAACTACTGTTCAGTTGTGATTCAGATTGCCCCCCCACCCACCCGCCCCGACACACCCTAATGTGTCCTAACAATCTTTCCTAGGACCATCGTTCCCGGGACATTTTAATTAGGTAATTCATTAGCAAATCAATACAGACATTTATATATTCTTTTAGCTCAAGTGGTTAAGTACTAATTTCGAAATGATTATAAAACACTGGAATAAGCGATGCATTGTGATTTTAATTTATATGCAAATCAATTGGTTCACTTTCAATGCTGCTTTTTTTTTTGGGGGGGGGAGTGTTAACAATTATTGTATTGTAGTGTCATAGACATGGATCAAACGCCTGAATTGGAGAGTCTGCAACAAGATTTGGACAGGAAGGTAAATTTAGAGCAGCCAACAAATCAATACTGTTCGAAGCGTTTAAACACCGCTAGCCATTGGTATTTACATACTCGTTTGTTGTCAGAGCTGGGGAAATTGCTTGCAAGGTTTCAAATCATAATCCAGATACGAAGAAAGTAAATGGTAGTGAAGCACCAGACCCCCGCGTGTCTCAAAAAAAAAAAAAATAAATAAAATAAATTACTGTACCTTTCCCTAATCTTGGCTATTGAGCAATGGGACTGTGGCACTGAACAACAGACACTAGTCCAGAGACTTGCCCAGAGAGTTCTCTATTTGTTCTTCAGGCATTTGGATTCTCGTTCGAACGAGTTCCCTCCTTTATCTCAAAAGATTTTTGTTGTTAATAATCGTAGGTCCAGCAATAATCATTCTCAAAGCCCCGAATGCCCTTAGCCAACACGAACATACGCAAAACATTCATGAAATTATTAATATACTTTGGGACTATAATGTTTCACACACACACACACACACACACACACACACACACACACATTCAACTTTATCCCAGATAATTCGAGGAGTGGAGGAGAAGAAAACTTTCCAGCATACTGGTTTATTGGAAATTAACTTTGGACATTTCCAAATCTTGGGAAAGCAAAAAGTACATGTGTTTAAGCAGGTTTTTACAGTGCTGTGGGGCTGGGATTCTCATCCTGAATAACAGTAGTATCCGGGACCAACTTGTTTATGTTAAAATGTAACATCCTTGAAATTCAGGATTAGATTATGTCAGTGTCTAACCTCAGAATCCCAGACCATGAGATCTGCTAGCTGTGTTACTGGTACCTTTGATGCTGAAATCTTGTTTACAAGGCGGTGGATTGATTACGTTTGCTAAACTGGGGCGGGTGGTGAGGGAGAAAAAGAGGGGGTAAGAAATGAAAATCTAAATAAAATCGCCACGGCCCACTCTAATATTTACTGCGGAGGGTTTGGGGTGGAGAAGGATGAAATCCATGTATTAAATTAGCTCCATAGTTTCCAGACACCCTAGAACCCCTGTTCCTCAGCAGCACATCTAATATATTCCCTGGTGATTCTGGGCATTAATTAGTTGTTTAATAGGAGTATGACTAAAAATGTAAAAGAAGGATTAGGAGCGTGAAGCGTATGTCCAGCTCCTTCCACACACTCAAGGAGGGAATGAAAATCATTCTGTATCTTATATTTCTCTAGGAGCCATTTGCATTTCCCACCAGCTGCTCACTTCAGCTGCTCGGGTGCTGGGGCAACCGAGCACCCACAGGCTCATTTCAGGAGCCTGCTCCAGCCCCCATTTGAGGTGAGCCAGCGACTTTACTGGACAGACTCCAAACAGAAAAACGAGAGGAGAGACAAGATAACGAGAGTGCCGATAAACCCCTTCATTTCAGCCCCTAGTCGTAGGGTCTGCAACCCACTGAATCATGAAAGTGGGGGATTTGCACGAGCATATCCGTGGGTCTCTCCAACAACTCCTCCCTTTTTCTGTTTCTCCTGTTCTGTATGTGTCTTAGCAAGCCTAAAGTTCCTACCTTTTCCTAGGAAGGGTTCTTATATTCTTCCAAATTCATAGTGAGGCCCATCATCGCTGACTATTTTAATCTCTACAAAAGTGGGAAAAAAAGTGGAGGGGGGAAGTCAAAACAGAAGCGTGAACAAATTTCCCGAAGTATTGGAAGGAGGGAAGAAGACAGAGAAAATTTCACTTTGTAAGAGTAATAAGCAGAAACCCAAATATCCATTTAAGGCTACACGATTTCTCTTTAAATTTGATGGGTTTTCAGGTCTTTTGCGGCTGCCTGACTTGGTGGTGGGGTGGGATTGAGAAATTAATTTTCTGGGAGTCCATAAACTTCCAGGAATTAGAGTCGGTACTAGACAATGGGGGGGGGGAGAGGAACATTAAAGTTAAAGCAGTATTTGGGCATTTTCCCCCATTTCTCTTCCTAAATAAGACCATCATTTGCCTTGAGTTTCCACCCCTAGAAGGAAAGAAAGTTTGCGTTTTCATGGATGTTATGTGTGGGTTAGCCGTGGCTTAGCAATTTAGATCTCAGATCAGTTGCCTTCGTGGCAAAAGAGGATAACCCTTTCCATAAAATTAGCCCATCTGTCGACTGTTAGTAATTTCAAAGAAAATACTCAGAACAAATTGAGCAAGTTTGTTCGTGTTTTCACTACTGAAATGTATTTAAAATACGAGGTAATTCCAGAAAATGCGCGACCTAGCTCAAAGGAAAAAATCTAGTATCTCAATGCAATATATCTGTTTGAAACCATATAAATCTGACGAAGTTTATTCCAAAGGACTAATAATGAACGCTTGAAACGAGTGGGGAAGAATAAAACTGTTGTAAGGAGGTGAGAATTCTATTGAACAGGGTTGAAATGGAGAGCATCTTCTGCTTTGGGGGATTCAGAGAGTAAGGGTGTTGTGCCCAGGAAGCACCTGTTGGAGAAATGAAACATTCCCAAGGACTCTCACACTGCCTGTCTCAAAAATATAAATGAACGGCATTCCCTCAAAAATGGGAAAACTATTGAATCCTAGGATCGAATGAAAATTTTACACCTAAATTTAGTCTTCGTCTAGATTTGCAGAATAAATGTCAAGAAAGGATACAGTCAGTGTTTTTAGCTAGAAGACAAAAAGTCACCAAATGCCTTGTTTTCCCATCCCACCACCCTGGAAAATGTTCTTTTCTATCTTTATAATGCTAGTCCGGTATATTTTTTTGTTTGTTTCGTTGCGGGGAGGGGTTGTTTTATTTTATTATTTTTTGTTTGTTTGTTTGTTTGTTTTAGGAACAAATATATGTTTCAAGAGAAGCCCGGTGTTGCCATTTAATATTATTTCATTCTCGTGAATCCTAATTTCGTCATTAAAAAAAATTAATAATAAGGTATCAGTGACCTCGGGTGAACTTGCTGAGTGTACATACAGCAAAGGAAATTCTAGACTTAAATGAACTTCTGAGTTTTGTCCTTCGAAATCCCTTCATTAAAAGTAGCGAGGCCACCCCCCTTCGTCTCCACCCCCCCAACACACACACACACACACACACACACACACACACACACACACGGAACACTTACGCACGCACTGCAGAAGCTACCCAGTGAGAAGTGAAAAACATTTTCTATTCTAGTCCGAGTGACTTTGAACTAGAGAGGAGTTAACAGTATTGCATTGGGCAAAGTGACACGGCCCTCTCTTGTCTCCTTAACACTATGTCTCCGTCTCTGTCTCTGTCTCTGTCTTCTCTCTCTCTCTCTCTCTCTCTCTCTCTCTCTCTCTCTCTCTCTCTCTCTCTCTCTCTCTCTCTCTCTCTCTCTCTCTCTCTCTCTCTGCTTTGGCGGATCCAGAAAGTAGGAGTGTCTCTCCCTTTCTCTCTTGTTCTTTTCCTCCGCCTCTCCCTTTCTCTTTCCTCCTCTCACCTATCATCCCTCATTTTTCTTCTACATTGCTGTACCATCTACTCCGTTAACTCTCTCTTCACCATCCTAGGCTGCATCTTTAGTTCTGCTCGCTGCCTTGGTTTTCTCTTCTGGATGAATATTCGCAGTCAGGTTTCATATCTCACTAACCCACCCCACTCCACCCCATCCCCACCCCCGCTTCTCCTCAACCCAAACCAAACACTCAGACACATTTTCTTTTGTTTTACCTTTTCTAGTTTTTCTGACTCTATTCACTTATCCCGTAAGTTTTATCTCCTTGAGCTGACATAAAATTTAAAAAAAATAAAAGACAGTTATTATCTATCTGCTTTATTTGGTCATTTCTCCTATAGTCTTTCTTCTGTATGGGGCTTTCTAATCTAATTTATTGTCCCTCTCTCCGCCTCTTTTTTCCGTCCTTCTATCTTCTTTGCTCTCTGTTCTGTGCTCTGTGTGCGTTGGCGTGTGTCCTGTCTGACTCTCCCTTTGCTTGTTTTATTTCCTCAGTTCTGTCAGTCTCTCCTAGTTCTTCCTCCTCCTTTTCTCTCCTCCCTCCCTCTTTCTCCCCCTTCCTCCCCCCCCCCTTCCTCCCTCACTCTGTCTGCTCTGCTTTCTCTGCTTCTTTCGGCTCGGTTCGACTCTCTCGGCTCTTCTGTGGAGTTTTAGTTTGGTGGAATCTCTGCTGACGTCACGTCATTCCCAATACAGACTGAGAAAGGGGAAGAGAAGGGGAGAGAGAGAGAGAGAAACAGAGAAAGCTGTAGAGGAGCAGAAAGAGGGAGCCAGCAGCTGGGAGATCTTCAGGTTCCAGAGAGAAAAGTCCCAACTCCCTCGGAACTTTGTACTCTATTTGGGATCCTTTTATTTCTCCTGGTTCCAGGTTTCTGGTGTTTACAAGGAAGCCAGTAGCTCGGATTGCTCAAGCAGTGCAGTGGAAGGCAAAGGACTTGGTAGAGAGCTCAACTTGGAGCCGGTAAGTGGAGGCCATCCCTCCTGCAGGGATGTGAGATAATGCGAGCTCGCGAATTTGTTCCACTCCGGAGAATCATACACTGTGGTGATTTGTAGCATCTCTCTCTCTCTCTCTCTCTCTCTCTCTCTCTCTCTCTCTCTCTCTCTCTCTCTCTCTCTCTCTCTCTCTCTCTGTGTGTGTGTGTGTGTGTGTGTGTGTGTGTGTGTGTGTGTCTGTCTGTGTCTGTGTCTCCCTCTCAGTGTCTTTCCCTGTCTCTCTCTGCATCTCTTTCTCTCTGTCTCTCTCTGTGTGTCTGTCATCGTCTCTCTGTTTCCCTATCTCTCTCTCTCTGTCTCTCTGTCTCTCTCTTTCTCTCTCAACAGATTTTTCAAAGCCCTTTAACTAAGCAAAAAGACTCCTCTTTTCCGAGGAGTTTAGAGGACAACTTCAGTGTAGGTCAGCGATGGTATTTACACTGATGCATCTTCCTCAAAACAGTAACCCTGATGTTAATAAATCCTGAGGCAACCGGATTAGCATTCTAGAGATAAAGGGGATAGACGAAAAGTTTCAGAGTTTAAAAGAATAAATGACCACTTAACTGGCTGCTGCACTTTGAAAAAAAAAAATTCTTTTAACTAGCAATTAATGATTTAGATAGCAGGCCTAACTAGCAGTTTTACCGGACACAGAACCTCTTGCCAGGCAGTGCAGTTTTCTTTGAGTTACAAATTATCTCAATTCTACTGATATACTCCCTCCCCTTCTATGCAACTAAAATCGTGCACTTCCGTAAATAAAGTTTCAACCACTGCAATACTTTTTTTTTTTTTCCAATGAGCAAAATTGTTGATTGTGCAATTTTGGGGTGGGGGGAATAGTTCCCTATTTTCATTCCATTTCATCGAAGTATTTTTTCAGTCTTTCAAAATGACTTCTAAATCAAGCCACAATGATATAATGTGCTTGTTAGACAAAGACAGGGTCAAAATAATGAAATGAAAATAGCAAAATTCAAAAATCCTGGAAAATTTCTTAGTGATGCTTACCTAATTTCTAAAGATCTCCTTGTCATCAAATAATATTTATTGCTTACCAGAAATTAAAATGTCATCAAGTAAAATAGTATTTCCTAGAAAATTCACATGATTGTAGCAAGAAGGAAATAAAGGAAGACAGAGATGTAAGAGAGTAAAGATTATGCATTGACTCGATTATGCAACAATCTTCCAACATTAAAATATTTGGTTTTCAATATAAATAAAATAATCTCATTTACGAAATGAGTAGGTTTTTCCTCTGGAAAATAATTTTCATTTGTCTTTCAATAGTCTTTTTTTTCCTTCATGTTCAGATCCTTGATTCTAAAACATTCACAACAGGATGATGTGAATAGCTTTTGAAAAATACTTTTAAGTTTAAAAATAGGGTAACAACCAGAGATTTTAATATCGAAATAATATCCATCATTAAGTAATCTGAAAGCTTACTCATTCATTTGATATTTGGAGTTCCCATTCTAGGTTTTTAATGTTTAAATCTTTCATTGTAATCTCGTTAACAGGTAATAACAATTCGAAAGAATATAGTGAGAGTATTCATTTATATTTCAATTAATGTTTTTTATAACATGCTATTTTTTTCAATTGAGAAAAATCTTTTCTGTGTTTTTTTTTTTTTTGACTTGTTTCTTTTGGCATGTGTATCTGTGTTAGCTAATATGATCATAAGTGGAGTAAACAGTGTTACAATTTTCAGGGACTCCTGAAACGGAAATAGACAAAACTGAGATTTGGTGAACAGTCTGGGCACAAAAGAAAGTAAATGTCTTTTTTTGAGAGTGTGCAGGCATGAACTTTGGAGGTGGAGAGCAACTTCTCTTCCAAAAAACAAAAAGTTGCCCATGTCAATTTGTAAGATAATTTTGCCACCCGAGCCAGCAGTAAAATAGAGCAAGTGAATTTGTTATGAAAGATTTGCCTTGACAGGACAAGTTTCAGGGACGGCAGAATCATGATCTGAGGGTACCTTTAAATAAACATACACACACACACACACACACACACACACACACACACATACATATATCAAAAAATACATATATATCGCGCAAATTATTTAATCATAACTTGGTTATTAGGCCCTATTATTAAGTGAGGCATAAATGTAGATTCCACTCTCTTTTGAAAATAAATCTTCGGACCATAAGAACACTAGCTATGTCCTGGGCTAAGAAACATGCCCTGACCTCCTTTTCAGTCCATAGAGCTGAGACCTTTGAGGGCTGTAGGTTTGGTTATCGCCTCTCTGTTTTGTTTTTTGTTTTAAACATTGGGGCACTTTTGGGAAAGTGTGGTTCTTAGCTGACTTCTGCATATTTCTTATGCATATAGTTTTAATTTTTTTTAAGCTACAAAAACCAACGAATCTCTGCAGTTGTACCCCTTAGTACTTTGGCCACCCGCTAATAATGTAGCCAGTTCAGACATTTAAAAAAAAAAATTACAGAAATGATGATGACATGCAAATTTCCTCTGAAATTATCATAAGTAAACATTTGAAGTCTGGACTAATAAAATCCCATCTGTGTTACTTCATATCGAGTTAGTAGAGAGCTGTGATAATGAATTTTGTAATATCTCATGAACAGACATCTCAATCAGGGACTAATCCTGTGATTTTACTCCAGAATCACTAAATCTGGAGGCGCCAAACTGCTGCTCCCGGACATCCCGGGCAAAGCAAAGGAAAACAGTACCCTTGCCTGCAAGCATGCCTGGCTTACTGCCTCCCTCCTTAATCTTTGCCTACCCAGCGAGTAACCAACTTTCCCATTAGGCTGGTGATCTTCTTAATCTATCCCCGATCCTGAGAGAGAGACAGAGACACAGAGACAGAAAGACAGAGACAGAGAAAGGAGGGAGAGAGTAAGGAAGAGAGAGAGATTCCTGTGGGCAGTGAAATTAACCACGGGACCCTACTGCTGGCTGAGCAGTGGGTTTTTAATAAGAAGATAAGAGGAATAAGAGTAACTGTAGAAAAGGAGGAAGACGCCACAGTACTGTAGCTGATGAGTTGCCTTGTTTCCCCGTTCGTACTTAGCCCAGATTGTACTCGATCCTTCAAATTTCACCGGCGTGTCTTCCCACTACGGAGCTGAATTGGAAAAATAAAATAAAATGAACTGAAATACCGAATCCAGGATCTCTCTGGCTGCCTGGCTCGTTCTGTCTCTATCTCTTGTCAGTCTCTTTCTGTCTCTTTCTGTATGTCTGTCTCTGTCTCTCTGTCTTTGTGTGTATCTCTCTGTGTCTGTGTCTGTGTCTGTCCCTTCCCCCTTCAATCGGCAGAAACCCAAAGAGCCCAAGAAATGTGTTGCTTTAATCTTCTTTTCTTCTAGCTTTTCCTTTGTAACAAAGACAGAAAGTTTTTTCTGTAACCCACCCAGAGCTCTATAGCTCGCCGTCTCTGTACTTTTCCCGTCTGTAGTGTGTCAAAAGGCCCTCCAACGGCCTCGGTCAATTTTCTGTTGGCTCTACAGAGTGGCTGGAGATTTAAGGGACTACCTGAATTTCCGACGTGGGAGTTGGGGGGAGCAGAAGAAGATCTCTAACGAGGTTCTTTTCAAGTACTTCGAAAGCAATAAACACGCCCAAGAAATTTACTCCAATTCCAAACGCAGTTCTTTCACTCCACTCCCATCTTGCACCGCCTTCTCCCTCCTCTAAGCTCTTAAATTATGCTATAAGGTAAATGAATGACTGGGTGAATATCTTCTGAGTAAGGCATGGCTAAATATGGAAAAGTTAATACCGATGGATTAAGAAGCCAGAGTCCACAAGTTACTTGAGCATCCAAAGCCCTTGGTGTAAGTACCAGGGTTCCTTTATGTGTCAGAAGAAATTCAGAGGAGGGGGAGGGGGGAGACAGTTCTGGGGGAACTAAATGCAGTCTTGTAAATAAATGTTACAGGTTAGATTTGTCGTTAAAGGCGTCTTTTAGTCGGCTTCTTCGGGAGAGTGACTTTTTCGGATTCTGTCATTAGTTTCTTTCTGCAAACGAGTGACCATTTTTAGACGGTAGCCAGACCTTGCAATGACCCTGAGTTCGTAGGACTCTCGTTCTGTACGCGTGGGCGGTGGAAGTACCTATAGGGAAGGAGCCAGACGCTGCCTGTGCGGTGCAGAGTATCCAAGAAAGTTCTGGGATCTTGAACTCCAAAGACCTTAAACCCGATCCACGAAAGCAAGAAGCTTGTTTGATGCCTGCTTACCCGGAGTAGCTAGGCCCCAAATCTCCCTAGACAGTTGTCTGTTCCTCGGCAGATCTGGGTCCCAGAACACTTATCACCTTTCCTCTTATTCTTGTTTTCAGATAACGGGTGATGGAGACCAACTGCCGCAAACTCGTTTCGGCTTGTGTGCAATTAGGTAAGAGGGGGTCACTCGATCTGCGGCGAGAGGAATAGTGGGGAGAGGGGTTGAGAAGAGGTAAAAGAAGAACCCCTACGAGTTTCACTTTCTAGGGAGCAGCACAAAGCAATGAGAAACTTGGTGATCTCCCCTTCATCTTTTCACGGTTTGAATAGAGAAGGAAGAATAGGATGTGAAAGGACTCATCTCCTTTCAGAATGCCGTGTCCTCAAGGTGGGCTGAATGGGCCTAAAATTGGTCATGTAAATTCTAGGATAAGGAATAGGAATTGCGCCACAACGGTTCGAGTGTCTAAATTTCTCCCCTTATCCTGAGAGCAAGGTGATGATTGCCGGCGGCTGCTTCCTCTAACTAGAATCTGATTTCTGTCCCTTTCTCTGTCTTCTCTCCTTATTCTACCTTGCCTTTTCCTTCCCTGCTGCCCTCTCCGTCTATATTTCCGTGCATCATTGTATGTGCGCCCCTGCTCGTTTGTGTCTATGTGTGTATGCCCCAGGCGTACAGCCGTCGGCCGTTGAATGCCTTTTCTCCAAAGACTCAGAAATCAAAAAAGTCGAATTCAATGATTCCCCCGAGAACCGGAAAGAAGTGGCAACCAGCAAGCTCTTCACCAGGCAGCACCCCAATGCCAACGGTAAGCCCTAGGAGCAGGCAAAGCTAAAGCTGGCCAGGCCTCCTGAGCGGTCCTAATAGACCCAGCCCCCGGGCGTCTACCTCCAAGTCCGGGAGACTAGGTTAGGATGTTGCATCTGCCCCTTGATTCCTTTGTCACATAGAATATAGCATGGTGGGACTAGGAGGGCAAAAAAGCTTTTTTTGTAAAAATTTAGATTAACGCATATATGGTTGCATGAGAATAATAATTTTCCCCAAAATTCCCCTCTCTCTCTCTCTCTGTCTCTCTCTTTCTCTGTCTCTTTCTCTCTGTTTCTGTCTGTGTGTGTGTCTCCCTCCCTCCCTCCCCTTCTCTCCCCACCACTCTTCTTGTCCTCTACTCTCTTCTTCTCTCCTCCCCCTTACCTTCCTAGAATTTTCTATTTCTACCATGAACATCTTCACCTTTCTTGGCTACCTTATAAAGCAATGGGGCAACAAAATGGTCCAATAGCGACCTCTGCCGCTCAAGAGACTTTACTACATCTATTCATCCACAAAAGCCTGAACAGGCAACTCTTTTAAAGCCTGGAAGGCCAAATAACTTTTGAACTTTTGCCCAATATGACTGATTTTTGTTGCGGTCGAATTTATTGAGTGTGCATGTTTAAAATGCGTCACTTTTCTTATAATGATAGTGATGTCGATGATGGGTGTACTCTGGTTGGAAAAGTGGCGGGTGCTGGTACCAGCTCAGTGTGGGATGGATCTCAGCCTGGGGATCAGAAATAAACTATGTGGGTGATTTGGCCAATCCTAGAAGTGGTTAGGATTTTTTTTTCCTTGGGAGCTGGCTGGAAACTCTCTCCCGCATGAATTCTGGGGAGTCGACAGTGTATTTCATTTGAAAAGCTGTCAGGTGTGTGTGTGCGAAAGAAAAAAAAAAGAAAAGAAAGAAAGAAAACGTCTCCACCCATTTAAAAAAAAAAAAAATTCTAAATTGAAAATTGTCCTGAGGGAAGGAAAATCCTCTCCTTCGATGTAAAGGTTAAGAACCAAAACCTAGTTAGTTGTGTTCTATTCTTTGGATTTTCCAGGCGCCACCCTAAATTATGCTCCTTTGATAGTATGAGAAGATAGAAGCCGAGCCACTTCGGTCCCCCTAATTCCCTCTTTCCGGATTAAAGTTTAAATCTGTGGATATTCTGGAGATGGGAGTGGAGAGAAGAGTGAAAATAAACAGTATTTTCCAAATGAAGGCAAAAGTCACATTTTCCAGGGTTCTATTTAATCCAAGGAAAGTTTAATTTTAAAATACTGCAAATATAAGCAAGGCGGCACATTGTGGAATGAAGAAGGGACTTTAAGCTGAAACAATGTATCTTCCACACGGTCAGTTAAACACTGACTTGCAAAGTGTATAGGCTTAACCCCATTGGGTTAAATAGGGGCAATGCAAAGATAACAAGGAGTGATTTCTGTCATTAAGATTGTGTTAAATTCTTCTTCTGTTTGATAATCGGTCATAAAAATAAATTATTAGACCAAAGTGTGTTTGGGATATGGTTTAAAAAAAATCAAGAACAGAGATCTTTCTCCATGAAAAGTGTGTGTGTTTCTGAGGTGAACTGACCCACTTTTTTTGTCCGATCAGAAATATGTCACAACTTCAACTGTGCTTTGACTAGCACGTTTGTAGAGAGGACGCTCTACCAAAAACTAACCATAGAAATATTGGAGAAGGGGGTCACTGAATTACATTTCTCCCTGTCCTTGTGATTAAAAGACAATAAAGCTTTCTCTTCCTCCACTACCATCGCCTTCCCACTTTAGCTAAATGGTTTCTAAGAGCAGGTGGTCTTCATCACAACTTAAAGAAAATAGGAACCCTGCTAAGTGAGACCGCCCCTTCCCAGGAGAAATAAATTTTGTGAGCTTTTCCAAACCTATAATATTCTAATATTCATAAAGTTAATACGCATGCATAACACCTGATATGCTAACAGTTTACTTTCTTTGTAAAGAAACTAATGGGAGTTAAAGGTAGCCATTAATTAAGAGGCTAGGATAGGATTTTAATTTGAATCTCGTTTTTTAGACAAAGGAGAGAAATTGTTAACCAAATGTATTTACTCTTATTAATTTAAAAGAGGCATGTTATTGGAAACATCTGAAAACCTTTAGTTGTTTATTTTCATTGGATTCTGGGGAATTATTTCCTTGTTTAGCAGTTAGCCCAGTGTCTAACACATAATAGGTGCTTAACAAATATTTGACTGAACAACTGACTATATGCCATGGTTTCAGTTATCCTAGCTTTCCACAGGCCCTTTACTGAGAATAAATAATTTCTGGAGTGTCTTCACACATTAGGATCCCTTTTTAAGAGAAAAGGAACAGAAGCCATTGCTCACTTTAGCTTATTTTCAATGCATGTGATGAAATGAAATATTTCACTTTTAGCAAAATTTGTTCTTCTACTAAGGTTTTTGAAAGTTCTCCTCAGACAACTAAACATCAAAAATTATAAAGTCATCATACTCTCAAGTATCCTGATTACTCCACACAGAGTAATTACCTCTTCAATAACTTGTCTTGAAGAACAAGTCAAAATTGAAAGGATTCTAAGTCTGTGTGTGTGTCTGTCTGTCTGTCTGTGTATATGTGTGACTTTGTCTCTATCTGCCTCTGTCTGTCTGTCTTTGTCTCTCTCTGTGTCTCTGTCTCTCTCTCTCTTTCTCTCCTCTCCTCTTTCTCTTCTCCTCTTCTCTCCTCTCTTCTTCTACTATCCTACAATAATTTTCAAGTTCAGTAAAATATTAAGACTGATTGATGAGGATATGAATGGATCAGCTTCCCTGGCCCATATCCATCTATATATGAAATTACAGGAGTGCAGTTATAAAAATCGAATAGCTTGGAAAGGCCTTTTGAGAGACTTCTAAAGAAAAGAAAGCAATAGGATTCAAAAGAAAAACTGATAAATGCAAGCATGTAAAGGATATGAAAAAATTGGATTAGGAGCTATGGATTCTAATTCCTAACTCTTCCACCTGGGTGACTTTGGGCAAGTAACATCACTTATGTTTGTTAATTTTTTTAAAAATGAGCAGGTGGACTTGATTATATCTGAATCCCTTCCATTTTTAAGACTCTATGACTTTAAAATGTTTCCAGTGCAAAATTCCAACCATCATTCATCATCACCAGGCAAGGTACCACAAGAACTGAAATTTCCAACAATCTCCAGTGGCTCCAAGAACTCCTGAGGCAACCAGAGAACTGTTTAGCCATCCTATCTTTTCAACTGCAATGCCAATAGTCTCCTTGTGCTGTTAGACCTTTATCTAGATTGGGAATAGTGATTCTTCTAGGAAATTAGTATTGCAAACCTGATTAGAAGTAATGTTTCTGCCAAAAATCCACTTAAAATAAACAAACAAACAAACAAAAAGGCATCTTTCCACTAATAACCCCAAAAAGTGCCACTATAATTTATTATAGCTCACTTTGGAATAAGATCTAACCAATAATGTTCTCTGAAGTTTCAACTAAGAATTTTTTCTCATGTCCTTTCCTGTTGCACCTTGAAGGATCATTGAATCCATCTAGCAGAGAAATTTCCTATATAGTTCCTTCACTCTCTATAAACCTTAAACAGAATGTGACCTTTTGTTTTTGATATCCTACCCTTTCTTTTGAGTCCAGATCCAAGATCCACCAAAGTCTCTTTAATATCCCTTAGTCTCAAAAATAGGAAATTATTTTAATTTCTAACTTTGAAATTGGTGATTATTTAATCTCTGTGATCTAAGTTTCCTAATTATTTAGAATTTTTTTTTCTTTTTGCTAAAAATGAAGTAGAAACTAAACATATATGCCTTTCTTAAGTAGACTTGGGGGAAAAACTGCCCTGAATCTTACTAATATACAGAAGGAAAATGGTGAATAGCAGAAGACCTTTAGAGTAGAGAGCTTTTTAATCCTATCAAGAGAAGAGAAGGGAATATCTAAAAGTAAAAGTACTTAGGAAGAGAGAGAAGAAAGACATGCATGGGGAAATGGGTGCCTAGGACCAGACCAATTCATATTGTTATAGAGGCAAAAGAGATTTTTATGGGGAGTTTTCTTTTTTTCTTTTTTTTTTCCAAAATCTTTGTTCTATTGGTCAATGTTTTTTGCTTATTGGTGCAATTTTAGGTTATCTCTAACAATACAAAATGATTATGAGGACTACTATTCAAATGTTTTTTCCAACAAAGAGAAAAAAAAAGATGGAAATTAAAAGTTGTTTTTTTCTTGTTAGGTTATTATTTTGCATAGCCTATTGTTAATATATGCAAGAGTTGTCAGACTGACTCCAGGGAAAACTAAATGTATAACGAAAGCTTATTCGTGAGCAGGAATATACTAATGGAACAATCTGATGTCTTCTTAATCCTATGTAAAAAGCTTTGTCGTCTTCCTAATATTGACTGAATGGGTAATTAATGGCTCTTCATCTAGTAGAATATCCAGTAATCCAAGATAGGAGAAAGAAAACAAGCCAAAGGTAAAAGACAACTGGACTAGCTTCACATAAGCATCAATTTATCCATTTAGGAAATTATTATGCCCGGAAACAATGATGTTATAGTAGACAAAGTCAAAAGTGAGAAACTATATACCTACACTTCTGCACCAGTACCTAGCCAAAAGTGTTCTCTCTCTCTCTCTCTCTCTCTCTCTCTCTCTCTCTCTCTCTCTCTCTCTCTCTCTCTCTCTCTCTCTCTCTCTCTCTCTCTCTCTCTCTCTCTCTCTCTCTCTCTCTCTCTCTCCTCTCTCTCTCTCTCTCTCTCTCTCTCTCTCTCTCTCTCTCTCTCTCTCTCTGTCTTTGTCTCTCTTTTTCTGTCTCTCTCCTCCCTCTCTTCCTGTCTCTCTTTCCCCCTTCCTGTCACTGTCTCTTTCTGTCTCTGTCTCTGTCTGTCTCTGTCTTTCTCTGTGTGTGTGAGCCTCTCTCTGTGTCTCTGTCTCTGTGTCTGTCTCTCTGTCTTTCTCTCTCTCTCTGTCTTTCTCCCCCCTCTTCTCCCTTTTTGTCTTTTTCTCTTTCTTCTCCATATATCTTTCTTCTTCATTCATTTGTCCTATTTTTCTTTCTCTGGTAGCAGTTAGGTAATGTATCTTTACTACAGACCTTCTCTGACATCTGAATTGTGGTTGTGTGGCTTTGCTAACAAATCAAAAAGTTTTAAAAGCTAAAAGACTTTGGGGGAAGAACAGGGTGGCCTATTGTACAGCTGTTGCTTGAGGATCAATCTAGCTAAATCCAAAGATTCATCAAAACAAAAACACTGGCCACCAATTGCTTTTTTTTTTTTTTTTTTTTTTTTTTTGTCTCAAAATGATTTATGAAAACCTGGAAGGGTTGCAATCTACTTTTTGAGAAAGAGAACTCACACCGAGGAAATTGCTAATCTTTCAAGTGTCAGCATATATAATCAACACTTTTGCTATAAAGCATCAATTTGAAGTACCTTAGCCTAAGAAAGAGATTACCAGGGCCAGCAACTTCACTATACCAACATAAAACTATTTGCCAAATAACCTAAAAGATGAGATGTAACTTATAAGAAGGGTGATTTTCTTTGCAACCTAGTACCCTCATAAATACTATGTTCTAAGCCTATTGTTGGAGGGGAGGTAAAAATACAGAGGGGGGGAGGGAGGGGAGTGCTCACATGATCCATTGGGTGAAGTGTGTGTGTGTGTGTGTGTGTGTGTGTGTGTGTGTGTGTGTGTGTGTGTGTGTGTGTGTATAAGAGATCAGCAGTAATGGAGTAACTTTATTATGAGGATCTAAACCCTCAAGTGCCAAAGATTCTACCAGCATGTTTTTTTTTTTTTTTTAACACTTTGATATTTTAATTTAAACCTTTAGAAGTAATATATTACTTGGGTTACTACAATGAGGTTGCTTTTTTGTCAGCTGACAGCTTTTAAAATATTATTTCACTAGGGAAATAAAAGCTTCATCTCAGATTATAGGTGGGTATTTTTGGATTTATGTGATTTATGGTCACCATGACAACTAATGCTGAATGTTAGCTATTCTCATGTCTAGCACAGGGAAAGAGGGACAAAAAGAAAAAAGAAGAACCAACAAATGATAAGGGTAAGGAAGAAAAGAGAATAGTGGAGAGAATGAGGAAAACAGAGAGACAGGGGAGTTTTAATAAAAGTATTGTAAATAAATATTTGTTTTCTTCTCTTCCTTAAATGCAAATATCTCTTTCAAATAAGAGCTCTCTTTTCTCTCTGTCTCTCTGTCTCTCTCTCTCCCCTACCTCCCTCTCACACATGCAACCCATTCCTTCCTCCCTCTTTGTGTCTGGCTGTCTATTTCTCCCCTTTCTCTTTCTGTCCTTTGGATAAGTTAACCCCCACCTAAATATGAAGCCTAACTTGATCTGACCTAGAGAGAATTTAGGTTAGAAATTACATTCACTAAGTTTGTTTCTGTCCGTTCAGATTTTGCTGTCTCTTCTGCCTCTATTAGAGATGCTTTCAGTAGGGAGCAAGATGATTTCCAGAAAATGTAAACTCTCTAGCCCATTTTCTGAAGAGGGAAATAAAAGCTCTTTTGGCTATTAGGGGAAACTGAACCTAGGCATCAAAAATAGTCCCCAAATTTTACTTTCTTAAAAACTTTTTACATTCCTTGACTTCTTTTTCTTCTTTTCTTAAACATGGTAGGGAATAATTGTTATGATCCTACATTTGCAGTGTTTTTTAAAAAGAAAAATATATTCCAAGCATTTACTGTTTTATGTAGGAGGGACATGTCACTTCAATGAATTTCTAAAGGCCAGGCTGACACAATATTTGCTTCTTCAAGGCCCAATAATTTTCATTGTATTCTGAGACTTAGTTCTCACTCTAGCAAATGGATGAAATTGCCAAAGACATGATATGCAGACAGATAGAGAGCAAGCAAAAAGTATGACCTCTTGGTGTTTTACCCGATCTTGACATTCCCTTTGAATCACGTGGCTCTGAGGTTTGAAATCCAGAAATTCTCAATGTTTGAAATATAAATCTGTGTTCTTCCTAGAGAGATGTATATAATATTTCTTCTTCAATACTCTGTCCTGCCATTTGTTGATTTTTAGGGAAGAACTCCCCAAGAGTAACTGTTGACAGGTAACTTCATTTGGAGTGAAGACCATTCTTTATTTTGATAGCCTTATTTTTAGTTTGTCTGTCCCACTGCCTATTTCCCCCATAAAGTTCAGAGACTGAAGCCCATTTTGGAGAAAGCTTAATCAGTGTTTGCACCCTGCCTCTCTGAGCTCATTACTTTAATTGCAAGGGGAGGGTAAGAGCAACAAATACTAACTAGTGGGAAATTAAGTAAGACAATTTTTTTTAGCTAAATATAAGTTCAAAACATGTCTGATCTCATGTCAGATATTCCACTTCTCTAACAATATTTTTTGGAAGAATTAAGAGAAATCCAACAGAGAATGCTTTCTAATGTTTCTGGGAGTTGAACTCTTTTGCTCGATTTCATTCCCACTACCAACCATTCCCATCCCCAATGATCAAGACTAGCATCTCACTGCTTGCTATGTCAGATACTGATTTTTCTTGGTCGCAATTTCTGTGTTAGAGATCAAGATAATTTGTACAACCAGACAAATCAGCTTCCAATCCAAGTCTTATTAAACCTAAACTCCCCCATCCTAATCCAGTACATATATATATGTATATATATATATATATATATATATATATATATATATATATATATATATATATATATATATATATATACATACACACATGTATACATGCATGCAAATACAGTCACACCTCTTTTTCTAGGCCTTTCCTTCATTGTAATTTTCCCCTGAGGCAAATTGGGGTTAAATGACTTGCCCAGGGTCACACAGCTAGGAAATATTAAATGTCTGAGGTCAGATTTGAACTCAGGTCCTCCTGACTTCAGAGCTGGTGCTCTATTCACTACACCAACTAGCTGCCTCCTTTCATTATAAATTTGAAATTAATAATCCCAGTTTGGTTTGGTTAATGAAAAGGGCTTATTATCTCCAGTCCCCATCTATTTTCCTAACACTCTTTGTCCAAGTGGAAATTTAGTATCCACTTCTATGCTGTTGAACTCGGTAGTAATGTTCAGTAAGGTAGAAGTGTCTAAATGGAAAGGGAGGTGATTGCCTAATGTGTTTGTTTGTTTGTTTGTTTGTTTGCTTTTTTATGTAAAAGAAATATAATGCAAAGAAAGTACATATCTAGCTCATTTATCTGGCTTATTTAGAAAAGTTTCTTTTAATCCGTAGACTCTCAATAATTTGTTCCTCTCTCTTTTTTATTCTGCATATGTAGGACAACTTAAAATCTTTCTTTTTTACATAGTAGAGAAACAAGTAAACTCTATTTTTCTTTCCCCTGCTTTTAATCAAAGAACTTCAGTGCAAGCTTCTTGAGGACAGGTATTGTTTCGGTTTTTGTTTTTGTATCGCCAGTCTAGCACTACTCCCGGAATAAACTATGAGATTGATAAATATTTATTATTTATCCTGTAATTGAATTAAATCATTCTAAATGAATAGACTTGGAGATGTCCATAATAAACTAAAATTGTCGTTCTTTTCCATTTTCCTCTCCTCCCTTCCTTCTTTTTGGGAAGATCATATAGAATCATTGTAAAATGTTGGAGATGAAAGAAAAGCACGAAAAGCAAAGTTCTTCCCTAAAAATCTTCTCTAACTCAATATAGTCATTTTACAGATGAAAAAAAGTAATCATTTCGCCTCTATTTGTCTTGATGAAAAAGCTATTGTCTATATAGACCTACTGCCCATAAGTAAACCAATTCTCTATTTTAATAAGGGCTGGAGGTTGAGAGCTGCTCAGTGAACTAAATTAGGAAACAGTTGAGGGAGTCAACTTTCCAATATGATAGATTTTTTTTTTTCACTTATGGTCTCCCTCCTTGCTCCCAACCAAAGCAAACTTGGGGTTTCAGTCTTAAAGGAGAAAGGAAAACAGGCGACTAGGGATGGTATATTTTTTCATCCCTTGATGAAGTTCATTCCTTAGAGAGAGCTTTGGGGGAAGTGAGGCTTGGGGGGGACTGCAGCTATGCAGAGATTTAAAAAGTCGGGAATATGATTAGTAAATACGATGTGCAGAATGGAGCTGAATTCATATTGACTTAGTTATAGGTCATCGGCTGGCGGTGCAATGGGAGGAAATATTTACTTTACACATATACTTTATGATCTTGGGGGAATTAGAGGAAATTCAATAAAACGTCCAGAATCATTTAAAACCCTATTTAAAAGATTTAAGCAAATTAGAGTCTTATCAGATTAAAAGCCACTACAAATGTAAGAGCATTGTCTTCTTGGAAACGCTGTGAGGTCTGAAAAGGAGATTCTTTGCCAAATCTGAGGGATAAAATACGTCATTTAAGCACCAGATAATGAGGAGAATGTAAATTAATTTAACCTTCTTTACCAACAGGCTGCCGAAATAATATGCATAATTTAGTGACAAGATTGTTATGTTATAATATGGAGGCGCGTATGAGCATCAGCTATGGGGAACCTATTTTAAGAAGGGGGATAAGAGATCTTAGCAGGTGTGTATTCTGTGGAGAGGGGAGGAGGGAATGGTAGATGAAGGAGACAACTAAAATGAGAATATGCACTCTAGCTAAATTTTCGTAAAAGTTTGAACATAACAGTTCAGAAAGAAAGGCAAACACTCATTTACTTTTCTAAACTAATTCCTCTAGGGTTGCTTAAAAGTGTGAGGGAAGAAGTGTAGAAAGACCTTGTTTTCGGCAGTACAAAGGAAAGACACACAGGTTTCAAATATATTTGCAGTCTGATAGTTCTGCCCTTTTCCACACTGAAATAAGTTTCCAAATCATGTGAACAAGGCCAAAGAGATAGAATTTCTGAAGATACCCAGCATTGATGCTGCAAATCATTGACAGTAACGTCAAACAAATGCACAGTCGGTGACGATAACACTAACTCCACAATAAAACAATCACAAAAGCAGAAACCCAAGGAGAGATTAGTTTGCGATCTCTATGTGACCTATGAAAGGACAAAGTTGTTTTCTATTTTGTACTTTTTCTATTACTTAGATTTCCTTTAGAAAATAATATATAAACGGAATAGGTTATTCAATTAGAGGCGAGTGTTCTATGTCTCAAAGGGTTGCATTTTCTTTTGGCTTTATAAATCTGTAAGTTTTTACATTATCTAGCTCAGATCTCACTCCAAACTTTCCACCCTCTGTGATACCTTTCCTTAACCTCTGGACTTTTGCGCTTATAGATTGGGGAGGGAGAAGGTGGGGGGGGGGGAGGAATATAACCAGAAAAAATATAATTAAGGATTTTTTTTTATTGACTTTGAAATGAGAAATTTGGAAGCGTTTTTAATTGTGGAACGTTCTTTAAAGCATATCTTATATGTAATTAGCCCAAAGTGGGTTTGAAGCAAATTGATAACAAAGTAAACAAACGCGTCAGATTTAAAGCAGGGTTTCAGTGAGAATGAGCTTAATACAGGGTACAAGGAATTTAAAAGATATAGGATATGTGTCTCAATGAATGTTAAGTAGAAAGGATAAGCCTTCAGCTATTTGGCAAAGCTAATTTGAACTCTCTGTCTTACTGTTATGATTGAAGTGGGTGGGTAGTCTTAAAGCGAACAATTTTTGAGAAAGTGAATTGATGGTATATTTTGTATAAAAAGATCTAGTGCGAATAATAAATTCATTTCTAGTCAAGATAATTTTTGTGTGACAGTGGCTCCATCTGTTTTTACTTAACGGTAGTCTTTTTTGAGGGACGGAGGGATTTTTTGAAATTAAATATAGATTAAGGTAGCATTTGCCTGACAAAAAATTTGGAGGACATTTTAAGATTTGGGGGTGTGATGTTTTTTTCCTGATGGGAAGCAATAATACATACTTTAATGTAACAAATTGTCTAGATTGACACTGAAGAAAGGTATCGACCAAGACTATCTACTGTCTTCAAGCTTCCCTTTCCACGCTCCCTCTGCGTTCTGAGATTCCCATTTGCCTTCCCTTTCCAAAAGACAAATCTCTAGTTGTTCGGATAGAAGTAGATAGTGTGGCTTCACGGGATTATTTAGTCCAACCCTACTCCTCAGTTAGGTTCTGGTCTTTAGAGTCTCCCTTCCTCAACACTGAAGTCTCCTGATTGGTGGGAAGCGACGTCATTCTTGCCCTGAGAGGCGGTTCCAGGGGAGGAGGTGGAGGTGGAGAAGGGCTGAGGAAGGAAGGGGCCAAATGACGTTTGTGCCAGAGGAAGACCGCCTCTGGTTTTAAGATGTTAGGCCAGATGGGAAGGGGCTGAGCCGCTGCTCCGGTCCGCTGCTTGCTTGGGTGCTGTGAACGAATCTGAGTGTGAGACAGATTTAGGGAAAGCGGGTTACATGGGGTCGTACCAGTGTAAGTGCTTTTGTCTGTGAGTGTGTGTGTGTGTGTGTGTGCGTGTGTGTGTGTGTGTGTGTGTGTGTGTGTGTGTGTGTGTGTGTGTGTGTGTGTGTGTGTGTTTTGAGGGGAGGACTCTCCTCACTGTTGCTGCCGCAGCCTCTTTGGATATGATTTCATCTACCTGTCCCTGTCACTCTTGACACTTCTCTGTCAGTGCTGCTTTGCAAAGAGTTCGGGCGGCAGTCGAGCTTTTTCGGGTGATTATTAGGCTTACTCATCGGAGGTCTCTTTCTCCCCTACTTTTTATTCCTTTTGACGTGGGAGCTCTCTTCAGAAGAATTCCGCTAAGCTGTGCTCTCTTTCCCACCCCACTCCCACGCCCCTCAAACCCTATGCCTCTCTTTTCTTTGGGACTAGAACGCTTAGTGGGGTCCGGCAGGGTTCTCCCACTGAAACATCTAGAAGAGCTTTTTCTGTAGACAAACTTCAGTGGTTTCTTCAACCCGGCTCTTGCCATTGCCTCTACTGTTTGTGTTTCCGAGCGCTTGGAAGGCAGAGGCGGCAGCGGCTGTGGCCCGGGACAGCGAACTTGAAAAGCCGGAGCTAGCGGCTGCGGTCACCGGACTTGGGGGTAGGGGGGTGGAGGGCATAAGGGTGTTTTCCGAAGACTTGCAGCAAGACGCTTGGCGTAGTGCTTCCTTTGGTCAATGAACTGCATGAAAACCCCGTTCCATTTGGAGCATCGAGCCGCAGGGACTAAGCTGTCTTCCTCCTTCTCCTCTTCCTCTTCTTCCTCCTTCTACTCTCCAATCACCAAACTACATCACCAATCTCCACCGGCCATGGCTTCGGTTCTGGCTCCAGGGCAGCCACGCTCGCTGGACTCCTCCAAGCACCGGCTGGAGGTGCACACCATCTCAGACACTTCCAGTCCCGAGGCCGCAGGTAAGGGAACGGGACAGCCCTGCTTCTGCTCAGCTCACACATCCACCCCACCCCCATTGCTAAGTCCTACGTCGCCCCCTATAGCTTCCAGGGAAGTCTATCTGCCTTGCATCCGAACCCCTGATTGGGGGCGTCAGCAGTTAACCCCAGGGACTCCTCCCAACCTGTCCGAGCCACTCTTCCCTACCTCTTCGTCCTTTCTTCTCCTGGATAGAACTAACTGGGTTGGCATAGGCAAGAACTCTTTTGTCCTCCGCCTATTTTAGAAAATTACTACCCGCCCGTCCCTAAATCCTTGTTTTCCCTTCCGTATCTTGGGGTGCAAAATCCTACACTGCAGTTTAGTAAAGGACGATGACACTGAGTTCTCTCAGCTTCCTGTGTGTCTTCTCCTTCCAACTTCAACCTTCCAAGGAGTTCGAGAGGGCTGTGGTTAAAAAGGCAAGCAGTTCTCCTTGAAACTCCTTGGGAAGGTGACAGACCAGATTAGCTGTAGGGCTGTGGGACTTCAGTGCAGAATAGAGCCCAGATTGATATAGCCCTGCTTACCCAGGTGAAACCTGCTTTTTTCTATCCGGGGGTCTGAACGACCCGTGTTGTTTCGAGGACTGTATGTGTGTGACTGTTGTGTAAACAGATAAATATGCAGACACGTGCTCAAAAAAAAAAAAACAAACTAAAACAAACATGTAAATAGCGCGCCTTGGCGGGGGGGGAAGGGGGGGAGAGAGAGAGAGAGAGAAAAGAAACACTCTCGCGCGCACACACATAAACACACAGAAACTACAGTAATCTTCAGAGAACACCCACCCAGAAAAAAAAAAGAAAAAAACAAAAAACAAAAAAAACAGCCCAGCTCCTTCTTCCAGGGCGGCATCCATAGAAGCGGAATTTCTTGGCTGGGGATTTAATTGTTGTTTTTAGCTAGTTAAGAGTGACAATGACGGGATTCCTTTCTGTCTTGTCTTCCCAGAAAAAGATAAAAGCCAGCAGAACAAGAATGAGGACGCCGGGACTGAGGACCCATCCAAGAAGAAGCGGCAGCGGAGGCAGCGTACCCACTTCACCAGCCAACAGCTGCAGGAATTAGAAGCTACCTTCCAGAGGAACCGCTACCCCGACATGTCCACCCGAGAAGAGATAGCCGTATGGACCAACCTCACGGAAGCCAGAGTGAGGGTAGGCATGGCTATTAGTCTAAGAGGGTTTGAGAATAAGAGTGAACAGAAGGGGAATGGGACTTGCGTTGGTCTAGGAGATGGGAATGGAAGAACAGTACAAAAGAGTGTGGAAGAAAAGTCGGGAAACTTTGGTGCCTTGCCTTTTTCTCTTTAGTTGCAGTGGAAAGGCAGTCTGCTATGCGTGTATGAACGTGTGCAACACGCGCAGCTAGACCCCTTCCTCTACCTTGTATGTAGAAGGGCTTCGCCCCCGTTTCTCTTTTCCGCTTTGCATTATGTTTCTTTGACGTGAAACGATATGCTAACAACCAAGGAAAGAGTTCAGAACAGGCTCAAACCTGTGCTGGCTTTAACTAGGAAAAAAAAAAAAAAAAAGCTGTAAAAATACATGAGGGCTGGTACTACTTTCAGAAATATTCGCTGCTGCCCTACCCTGTATTATTCTCTCTCCTTTTTCTCATTTTCTCTTCTGTGGCTCGTTTTTTTCTCTCTCCCTCTCAACCACTTCCCCTATGGAGGGGGGGGGTGTGAATTAGGATTGTTTTGTTGTTTGTTTTTTAACAACTGCTCAAGTATCTCTCGATTTCCACACCCTATGTTTTAAGATTTTTGCTTACAAAATTTAAATGCAGTTAGTATCATGCTTGTTCTCGTTTAAGAGCCAGATGAGAAATATCTTGGCTTTTTTTTTTTTATTTTGGTTTATTTAAATTTCCGTAAATAGGGGGCATCCTTTGGAATTGGATCTCCAAACCCCCCCAAAATGATAATTAATATAAATTACAGGACTTACCTTAAATGTGAGGCAGGGTCGGCCTTTTAATGACTTAAAGTGAATTCAAACACATATTTCCCCTTCGAAAAGTTCATATTTAAACTGATCAGCAAAAAAAAAAAAAAAAAAAAAAAAAAAAAGTGTCCAAAATAAATATTAAAATATATACACCGAGAACTGAAAAAAATTATTAAAAATATAATATAGGTTGTGAAACTGAAGATGAACCACTAATCATTAATAGGAATTGAAGTATTAATGTTTTTATACAAAAGGGGGAGGGGGGAACGATCCAACAACTCCAGAAACGCCAGGTAAAAAATAAAACTCGATCTCTATTTGTGTGGTCCTGTTTAAATATGCGTAGATGTGTGTTTCTTAGTAAAATAACCTGAATGAGGTTGAAAACTGTTTTAGTTTAACCGCGAGGAGCCGAGAACTTTAGTTATTGCTCCATTGTTTTAAGGGAAGGTCAGTCTTTCATTAGCCCGCGTTTGCAAAGGGCCAACTGCCTAGCATGTACTTCTGCCCGGGCAAAGTTTAGCTGGCCTGGAGTGGGAACGACTACTGCGGCCTTGGGGTTTCAGTGAAATTCTAAAAACTTGTTATCTTTTATTTTCTCTATCCCCACCTCAACGCCCTTTGACTGAGTACACACTTCTCCCGCATTAGACTAGAGTCCCGAGCTGTCTTTTTCAACGCCTTTTGCAAATACTTCCCTGCTTCCCCAGGCTAGCTTTTCGATGAGCCGAGAGAGCAGAAAGAGGTTTTTATAGCAGTCGGGAGCAAAGAGGAAAGGGAATGAAAAGAAAACCTTGGATGCTAGAAAAAAAGAAAAAGAGGATTAAAGAGGCTGGCCCAGTGGAGATCTGTAATGTAAAACATCACCGGTGTCAGAAATGAGTTCCCAGAGCCTAGGCCTCCCTTCAATCCACAAAACTGGCTGGTGGGTGGCTGATGGACTTAGTCAGATGTGGATTGGGAGCGGGGTTGTGTAGGGGCCATGAGTGGGGGCCGCCGTCTGCGAGGGCCCCTAGTTTGAGGGAATGCCTGCGCGGCTAGGCAGCGGAGGGTCGGAAGTTTGAATCACAGAGAAAGGGGAGCGTGGATTGTGCAAGGGGGTGAAGGGGGGGAGGAGGAGAGAAAAAGCTAAAAAGGGGAAAAGACTGAGGATGGGGGAAGGGTATGGGAGAGTGTGTTGCAGAACGATCCGCTCTGTTATGAAAGATCTACGTTCAAAGATCTTGGAATTTAAAGAGCGGTCGACGCTGCCGGCCTTGGGCTTTTTATTTGCTTGTTTTGCTGGTCGGTTTAAGGGGACGTGTATTGCTTACGGTGCTACTGAACCAGGTTACCCTTGTGACTCCGAGTTGGGAGTGCTCAGGAGATGAATGGAGAATTGGGGTGAAGAGGCAGAGAAGCGCTGCTTGAGCTATATCTTCTCTTTTTTTTTTCCTTTTTTTTTTCGGGGGTGATTTTTGAATGGGAAAGGGAAAGGAAGGAAGGAGAAGGGGAGAGAGAGAGAGATCTTAGTGAAAGAAGATTGAGTTTTTAAAGTACAGAACGGGGGAGGGCACGCTAAAAAGACAGCTGTCCACGCATTTTATCTAGAGTCAGTAATTCCACAGCCAGAAGAGGATTGAATTAGGGCCCTAGACATCAGTATGCAGGAAATTCAGCCTGAGAATTGTGTCTAGCCTGGCCGATCTCCGAACAAGGATTTGTGCTCCTCCATTGCACCCTCCAATCTAGGGGGTGGGGTGGGTAATAAAGGAGAGAAAGAGAGACAGAGACAGAGACAAAGACACAGAGACAGAGACAGAGACACAGAGAGTTGTTGAGGTGAGGCCACCTGCAAGTAGAGGTATAGGCTAGGAAGCTAGCTGGTAATTAAAGGCAACCAGGGGCTAATGAAAGGGGAGGGGAGACAGAGAAAACGAACGACTTTCGGTCACGCTTTCTGAGGCCTCGCTAATCTGTGCTCTTGTCCCCTCCTCTCTCGGCCTCCTTCCCGCCTCATTTCCTTTCAGGTTTGGTTCAAGAATCGCCGGGCCAAGTGGAGAAAGAGAGAGAGGAACCAACAGGCCGAGCTATGCAAGAACGGCTTCGGGCCCCAGTTCAACGGCCTCATGCAACCCTACGACGACATGTACCCGGGCTACTCCTACAACAACTGGGCTGCCAAGGGCCTCACCTCGGCCTCTCTATCTACTAAGAGCTTCCCCTTCTTCAACTCGATGAATGTCAACCCGCTATCCTCACAGAGCATGTTCTCCCCGCCTAACTCCATCTCGTCCATGAGCATGTCGTCCAGCATGGTGCCCTCGGCGGTGACTGGCGTCCCCGGCTCCAGCCTCAACAGCCTGAATAACTTGAACAACCTGAGCAGCCCATCGCTGAACTCGGCTGTGCCAACGCCCGCTTGCCCTTATGCGCCGCCGACCCCTCCGTACGTTTACAGGGACACATGTAACTCTAGCTTGGCCAGCCTGAGACTGAAAGCGAAGCAACACTCCAGCTTCGGGTACGCTAGCGTGCAGAATACGGCGTCCAATCTGAGCGCCTGTCAGTACGCGGTAGACAGACCAGTGTGAACCCCAGAGCCACCAAAGCTCCTATCCAGAAAGCTGGCGGGAGGGCGGCTAGGGGGGTTGTGGGGGAAACACAGATTTTTAAATACCGAATGGGAAAATCCCTTCCTGGAAAAACTGAGAATTCTACTAGAAAGTAATGAGCACAAAAGAGAGAGGGATCGAAAAGAGAGAAAGACTAGGAAACCATTGAAATAAAAAGCGCTCTTTTGTTTTCAAAGGAATTTCCTCAGTTTCCGACATCTTTCACTGAAAGTATTTCCAACAGTAACAAGGACATATATATATATATATAAATATATATGGACAAATGTTTGACTGGATATGACATTTTAATGTTACTATAAGCTTGTTATTTTTTAAGTTTAGCTTGTTAACATTAAAAATGGTTGAAAGGATGTATATATATATGGAAATGTCAAATTAATTTTATAAAAGCAGTTGTTAGTAATATCACAACAGTGTTTTTAAAGATTAGGCTTTAAAATAAAGCATGTTATACAGAAGCGATTAGGATTTTTCGCTTGCGAGCAAAGGAATGTATATACTAAATGCGACACTGTATGTTTCTAACATTATTATGAAAAAAAATTGTGTGAATATCAGTTTTAGAATAGTTCCTCTGGTGGATGCAACGATATTTCTGAAAACTGCGATGTAAAACCTGCCCTGTGTATAACATTTCTTACTATATTATTGTTTTACTTTTCAGTAAACATGGAAAAAATGTGTTTTATTTCATGGGAGTAAAATATACCGCATACATATTGGTCTGGATTATTTTTCTCTTCATCTGAACAGCAGCAAGTGCTTCAAAGAATGACTTCTAATTTCATCTCTTTGCCTGTTTCCATAGAGAGCACAGTATTTTCTTTTCTTGATAGGATACAAACAAATCATTATTTACCTTAGGGGCGGGGGAGATATTCAAACCATCAGTCACACAGTGAACAAGCCAATGAACCCAGTCTTCTCTTGAGTCTTCTCCATTATGCTTTGGTTTAAACGCATAGAATCTAATTATTTCTAATAAACGAAGGAAGAAACGTGAAAAAGGATAGTGACAGGAGGAAGGAAGAAAAGAAAGAAGGAAGGAAACAAATATAATTTTGTATGACTATCATGTTAAATTCTTGAGAAAAAAAAAAAGGAAGAAGGGGAATTTTCTCTGGAGAAAAAATTGTGTGTATATACACATCTAGTCTATAGATAGATAGGGTGTGTATATATCATATGTATGTGTTTCTTGACTTTATATAGATGTATAGATTTACAAAGAAACACCTCCTGTTCAAAATATTTAGTTCCCTGAGTTTATGTTTCAGGCTTAAGTAGAGAAATCCTTCATTTCTAAATCTTTTGTAGACATTAAAAGAAACATAGACCATTTCAAATAACCGCAGCTCTTCAGTTTCTAAAAAAAGTCAGGAGGTTGAGAAGTTAGATTGAAGTTTCCTGAATCTTGTAGAGCAATAAGTCGTTGAAGGAAAGGTCACGATCCCTGTGTTTTGTTTTAAGTAATATTAACCCAGTAATTCTAAACCTGCTTGTTCGTGAAATTATACAGGATTATAGTTTGCAAGTTCCAAGACAATGAAGCAAATCAAGATGAATTACACCTATGGTCCTCTCCTCGTCTGACATCTGAATAGAGAGTTCTGTTGTTTCAACCTGTTTTTTCAAAGCATCTAGACTGGACTCAGACACTTTTTTTTTTCTTTTAATATACAATGTAATTTCATAACAAATATAATTCATTCCGAAAAATTTGACGATCATCAATGGAAAGTTGGCTTTATTGGGCGGCGGGAATTTCGTTGGGTTTGGGTTTTTGCTTCTCTTGTCTTTTCAGCTCCAAAGGAGTAAGTAGTTTGAAGATCAGCTTTCTGGCTGGGAAGTGAGGAAAACAAACCCCGGTCTCTGCCTGTTTTTTTGTATCGAGGAAAAACTAAATTTTTATATTTGGATTGCTTTTATCTGTTTGAAACTACCTATTGGTTCCCTGGATGACTGACACTAAGGCTTCGCTCTGTGTCGAATTTCTCTGCCACTTAAAGAAAAAGTTCTTTTTTCTTTTTCTTTTCTGTTCTGTTCTGATCAACGCTCGATGTTCATTAACACTCTCTCTCTCTCTCTCTCTCTCTCTCTCTCTCTCTCTCTCTCTCTCTCTCTCTCTCTCTCTCTCTCTCTCTCTCTCTCTCTCTCTCTCTCTCCCTCCCTCCCTCCCTCCCTCCCTCTCTCCCTCCCTCCCTCCTTCTCTTTCTCTCCTTCATTCTCTTCCTCCTCCTCCTCTTTCTTGTGATTATGATTAGTATTATTCTCTCTTCTCTCTCTCTGAGCTGCAATCAATCTACATCCTAAATCACGCGGTGCTGGGGGCAAGTAGAGGCCCTTCGGACATGGGGTCACCTCCTTTCTTGTTGTTCTCTTGAGAGCAGTGGAGAGGAAAAGGAAAAGGAGTGGAAAGGAAAAGTCCACACGGGCGGACTTTGACATCTGCAGCCGCTGGGCTATTTATCTGGGCCTCCCTGAGAAGCTGCTTTGGTATCCATGATCAATGGGGGAGGGGGGGAGAAGGGAAGAAAACAGGGACCTTTACACCTCTTTAATGGCAGGAATGGTTTGGAAGGGAATACGTTTTAAAGGGATGGGAAGAGATGGCTATAGGGGGTCCGCGAGTAGGGGAGTGGAAGCTGATCATAAAAGCTTGGGAAGAAGGTGTAGAATAGAATATGGTAGCTTATCAGAGGAACTGGCATTTCATTTGCTCATTTGACAAACGTCTACTAATCTGCAAGATTGAACATACCCAGTGGAAGCTGGAGTTGACAGAAAGTTGTAACGTTCTTTTCTAGATTGTCGTGGATTGAAGGGTAGGGACTATCTGAAGCTTGGAATCCCCTTTCCTCATATGAGTACCCTTTTTTTGTAGCGGTCCTCCAAAAGAACCCTATTCCCTCCCCCTGCCCTGCCTTTACGTCCACTTCTCTACTGCAAGGAGAGAAAGAAAAGTTGGGTTACGGTATTGTGGGATTCCAGCTTCTCCCTCTCCCCACCACCTCCCTCTCCCCACCACCTCCCCTTCCACACACCTCTGGTCCTCTCTCCAGCCGTGACCACTGCCACCATCTCGGTTCCACTCAATCGATTTTTGCTGCATGTCGACACTTATTACCGGTGAGTGTAAGGGTATTTTCTCTCCCTCTCTAAGTCTCTTAATGATTTCTGAGCTAGTTGTGTATTAAAGTGCTTAAATGATCTATAGCATGAAAGTCAGCCTCCTCCTCTACCTGGGTTCAAAGATGGCAGGCAAGCCCAGGCGCCAGATAGCTAAATTCTTACTCATTCACCTCGGCCTCTCCTCCACCCCTCGCCGCCTCTAGTCCTAATCTGTGCAGTTCCTTCTCTTTACAACTTTTCGGAAAGAGAATAGTACTCAGTCTCTCTAACCTGTCAAAGGATCAAAGTTTTCCCAAGATCTTTCGCCCAACTTTTTGTCTTCTTTTGCTTTAAAACACAAACAAAACAAAATCCCTTATATTTACTCTACTTGAATTTTCCAAATTAGAGGTGGAATATTACCCACTTTTATGTCTGATTTGCTTACCAAATAGTACAGATTTCAGCTTGCTTGTGAGATGATTAAACACACATACCTCCACCCCTGGAAACCCACGTTAGAAAGTCTTGCTAGGTCACGATTTTTTAAAAGAGTCTCTGGATCCAAGATCTTTTTAGATTACGAGTCTAATTCACTGATTCGGTCTTTCTTGCCTTTACCACCACCTCCTCCTCCGGCTCAGACTCCCAGTTAAATCTGGGAACCCTTCAAGAAGTATGAAGGGATAAGGGTGGGAAAAAAAAAAAACTAATAGGGAAAAAGAAAGTGTTTTAAATCTCGGTTCTTAACAAAACCCTCATCAATTTAACGCCCTGAAGTTCAACTGACCTTTTTTTTTTTTTTTTTTTTTTTTTTTTTTTTGAGATGGGTCTATTAAAAGCAGCACGATCTTACAGGCTGGCCCCAAAGGGCCCCCCGAATGTGAATAAACAGTGCTGTCTGGCTGCCAATACACATCCTAATCCACCCGCACACTCTCGGTCCCCCTGCTCTCTCTCCGGGAGAGGAAATCTGGGGATTCACTTTGTAGTGCAGGTAGGATTGCTCCGGCTTTCTGGAACATTCGGGTTTTTTTAAGGGGATCAGAAAAATTATTCCTGTAATTACATCAGTGACATTTATGAATATAAACTACTATTGATTGACTTAAACAATCGGGAAGCTTCATCTAATACACAACTGTAAGTAAGAAAAGAGGATAACAAAAGGATAAAATACAAAGGGAAGAGGGTTTCTACTAGCAATTCTGTATGAGATTTTTTTAAAAGTTCTGTGTTCCTCTATAATGTCAGGTCTGGCAATTATAGTTTAACAGACTAAATGGTAATTCAAGACAGGCTTTTAAAAGGTAGTTTAAGTTGAAACACGTTTATAAGCACTGAATGAATTTACTTTTTTAAGAATAAAAGGGACTTGGAGGTGGAGGATAGGACATGTGCTCAATGACTCCAGGAAGAAAATATCCAAAAATCAGAGAGGTTTATTTATCCTCCCCACTCCTTTTCCCAAATAAACACAGACCCCTTATTGTTGTTCTCCTATCAGTAAAAGATAGAATTCAGAAGGCATTGTGTTTGGAAAAACTAACTTCAACTCACCTTTGTTCTAAGTATATTACGTGTTTCATTTAAATATTTATTTTAGATTCAGTTGGAAGATTTCAGACAGCAAGGAAGAAAGGAAATTTTCCATGGGAGGAGATAGTTGGTTATTACTCTGCTTTGTTGTGGTTTTTGTTGTTTTTTTTTCCCTACACTATGACTTCTGCCATGATAATTTGGGCATTTGGCCTTACAAAATGGCAGCTGTAGTTAAAGAGGAGTTAGATGATGTTATAGCTCTTTATGGGACTGTCCAGAAGAAGATTTATGTGTTCTTTTAAGCATGTAATGGGCATACATTAAGGATGATCACTTTGGGGAAGAGGGAATCCTAAATATGTAGGATTTACAGTAAGAAAGGACCAGCTTCTGGACAACGGGACATAGAATTTGAACCAGAAGAACTAGAAGAGCAAGAATCATTTTACAGAAAAAGAAACTGAGACCCAGGGAGAGTAAAGTCCAACCCGCCTACTCTTCTTTTGCCAACAGAATAAGCAAGACCTGGAGAGTTTTTCTTAAGTGATTTTTCTAAGGTCGTAGAAATAGTAAAGGGCACTACACTTTCCTAATCCTTTTTAATACTTCATTCTGTTGCCCCATCACCAAACAAACAAACAAAACAAAAAAAAAAAAAAAAAAAGAAAAAGAAAAAGAAAAAGAAAGAAAGAAAGAAAGAAAGAAAGAAAGAAAGAAAGAAAGAAAGAAAGAAAGAAAGAAAATCTTTAGAATAAAATCCTTCTATTCACCTAGCTTTAGGAAACTGAAAGGAAGGGCCTGTGCCTCCTCAGTGCAATGCTCATTCTCTGTTCACAGCCAGGATCAAAGTTTTTCCAGAGCCCGATAAATTGATGGCCGCATCTTAGTCACCAAATACAGAAGAGAGAGGGAGCAAGAAGTTTTTGAATTTTGTCTCTGTTTTATTTATATTGTCTCAGCAAGCCAAGTTTTGATTTTGGCATTTAAGTCAAGTCTCAGGGCCTGTCCATTTGATACCAGTTTTTTCATAGTTTTCTGGCTCCCATTCCCTCCCAGAAAAGAGACCATCTTCGTCGCAAGAATGACTCCTTCAAAGATAGCCGGACTCCATTCTCTTGGCTGCTCTCAATGTAGACTACCCCGAGTATTTTTAGCTGCTGACTTGGAGAAGGTGCGGGAGTGAAGGGTAGAGGGGACTGGGAGAACTAGGACTGGAAGGAGGCTGGGAGATGAGCAGCATCAGAGTTAAATCAAGGGGGATGCTTTGATCTGATAAGGCAAAGTCTGGTTTATCTGCTTCTCCAGAAACAATCCCCTTGTAAATGTTTGGCTTGACTTTGAGTCAGGGAGCTCCCCCTTCCAACTCAATCCCCTACGTCTCGTGGAAGGAGTGAACAGGGGGATTAGGAACGCTTCGGACCCAGAGCCCGCAGCGTTAAAAGTACACAAGCAGATGACTTCTTTACCTGACCACATCTCATTTAACTGCTAACGGTAAGATCTGGAAGGGGCCATGGAAGCCATCAAATCCAACTCTCTCTTTATACAAATGAAGAAATTGGCTTACAGAGAAAGTTAAAGAATTTGCCCACAGTCACACGGCTAGCAAGTGAATGAGGTAGGATTTAAATTCAGATTGCCTTGACTAATCCAGTGTCCTCTTCACAAAGGAGAGAGTGAAACAGGAACCCGAGGTTCCTTGTATAGAACTTCCTCTTCCTCCCCCCTCTTTCCAGGGGAGTAATTTTTGTTGTTGTTGTTGTTGGGGGGGAAGGGGTGGGGGCGCTGAATTAGAGAATCCATTCCCTCAGACTGTACTTCCAAAGAAAAGCCAGAAAGGGACCCCTATGTGTTTAATGACTAGTCCGGGAATATCCGGTGTACTCCCACTTCTTAATTTGTGGATTGCTATATATAAAATTGCACATAAAATCATATGGAAGGGGACGCCCCTATGCCACTCTCCTTGCCTTTCCTATCCCTTCTCCTTTCTCCAACCCGTAGTCCACAGCCTGGCAATCTTGACTGGCATCACTTCCCAGATTGCTCTTAAGGTTTTTGTGTCTCCTCCGGCAAAGCGCCCTCCACGCATACGCATTCCCAGCCACGCCTTCGGCCCTGGTCGCACGTGCTGGGCTCCCGGAGCCGCGGCAACTCAGCAGAGGATAGCTCGGCTCGCCAGACAAGCTGGCCGCTGCGCACGGTCCCTTGCTGGCGCGGTGAACTTTGGCGCTTCGTGGGCGGTCTTTGCTACTCCTGATGCGCCAGCGCTGCTGCGGCAGCTTCAGTAGTTTTTCAGGGCTCCAGAGGGCTTGGCTTCGGGTTCCTGGGGCTCTTGCTTCTCCATCTTCTGTTTCGTGGGAGCGCTTAGCTGCTCAGAGGCCAGATACAACCTTGGGGTCCTATACGGGCCCTGCTGACCCGGAGGGAGCTTGCACAGGGAACTCAGTCGCACCCAAACAGAGCTCTTCCTTCTCTCCTCTTCCGGCGTATTCAACCCTGATCAGAAAAGGCAGAAAAGCGTACCAAACTATTAAAGAGAAACCCAGTAGATAAGCTTAAAATCAGTTTCATGGGGGCAATTCAGTCCCCATTTATCTTCATTCACTCTCTCCCCTTCTGCTTCCCCCTTCCACCGCCCAGCCGACACACATATTAATGCATATATCTTGAATATCATTCCCCTCAGCCTCTCCTGCCTGTCTTACTCCCAAGTGTCTGCGCAGTTGAACATTAACTTCTCAGAACTATAGTGTAGGGTAAAACGTTACATATAAAAATGAATCATCTATCAGAATCTTGTGAAATGAATCTATAATTTAGGGATGTTCTGAACCCAGGCCCACCTAATTTCCTCCCCCAATATAGGGCTATTACTGGCTTACCCCTTTGCAAATAAGAGTTGAAGACTTTAAAGGAAGTGGGTCAATTAGCCAATCACTCGTTTTTGCCTATGAAGTTTTTCCTCTGTGAAGATTTGAATAATCTTCTTAGCAATGAATTGTAGTTGTCTTTGGTTGGTGGTTGGGTGGAGAAAAGGACAATAAGGAAAGAAAAAGTGTGAGTGTTGGAAGGAATGGGTAAATGCTATTAGTAGACATTCTTTGAAGGGCTAAAAATGAGAAAAGCAAAAGAAAGTCGAGACTTAAAACAATAACCATTTCTAAAACCACGGAAATGGAAGCATTGCCACTTCTGAGGATCAGAGACTGAATGAAAGGAGTCCACTTGTTATAAGAGAAGGACATCACAGGTGGTAGAAACCTAAGAAAGAGGTAGCTACTAAAACTAAAAAACACAAAGAACAACTGTGTGTGCGTGTGTGTGTGTGTCTACATTTGTGTATAAAATGTTTATTGGGGAAGATGGGATGGGAAGGAATGGGGAAGTGAAAGAAATAGGTGAGGTAAGGTGAAATGAAATGAGATGAGATGAGATGAGTGCAGAGTTATGTTGTATCAATCTTGGTGGGTTTTGGGGAAATCTGTGGGCTTGGGCAAGGCAATAATTTTCCCCTAGGGTGGGAACAGAATTAATTCCAATCACCCTACTTAAGGTTCTAAAAACAAACAAACAAACAAAAAAACCTCATAGTTTTGTGACAAGGCCTTCATGAATACAAGCTTCCCTAACTGAGCAGTTCTTTGATTTTTAACATATAAACTCTGACATTATTGTTCTTTAACAAGAAATAATAATTTTAAAAGGAAATGGAGTGCTTTCATATGTATGTCTTCAAGAACATACACGTGTAGGTATACGTGAAAGAACAGAAAAAAAGAAAATTCAAGGCACTGTCTTTTAGATTAAAAATGAGAAAGATCTAACTCTTGAGTAAACTCTGAAATTTTTTTTTAAAGCATACCTCTCATTTTTATCCATTTCTCTCTGAATCTAAAAAAAAAAAAAATCTTCTCTTGGAGGTGAGGTCTCCTTTTTCTTTTCAAGTTAATTTTGTGAAGATGCAGTGGGTACATGCCAAAGATATATCTCTCCATAGCCCTTCATTTAAAGACTTTATAAATAAAGTATTAGAACTGAAATGGGTCTTAGAGATCATCTAGTTCAACCTCTTCATTCGAGACTTGAGGGTGCTGAGATCCAGAGAATAATGTTTATCATCAGTCTTCCACAAATTCATCCAACATCCAGAAACAGCAAACCCAGCTTCAAACAAAAGATCAATAGTCTGAAAACTGGAAGGAGCCTCAGAAACTATCTTGTCCAGTCCCCTAATTTCACAGATAAGGAAATTAACTCTCAAAGAGGGTGACTTCTCCAAATATGTGTGAGAATTGGGATCTGAATTCAAGATACTCTAATTCAGAGTCAAGGCACTTTTCACTGTCCATTAAAGAGTCTGATTTTATTTCAGCACATAAACATTTTGTATTTAAAAAAACTAGCACTCCTCTTTCCAAGAATTTGGCCATTATGAATTAGTCAACCTCTCCTTATTAAGGGTACAGGTAGAAGCCATTAGAATGAGAGTTCGTTGAGGGAAGGAACTATATTTTTACTTTTCTTTATATCTCCAGTAGTTAGCACAAGGCTTGGCACATTAAACACTTTATAAATGATTGTTGTCTTAGGATATCTAAGGAATACAGACCAGAGGGATTAAGAACCAGAACTTTGAATCTGTAGTTTTGTGTAATAGGCATAGTTGTGTTACACTCTCTTTTTCTTGGGTATGTGTTATGGCTTGATCTTAGATCTGCTCAATGTCTACAACTCCAAATTTGTCTGTACACTCCATAAATGGTAACGATCATTTTTCAAGATACTTAAATGACTTGAGGTTTCCCAATAAGTATCTGTTTCTTAGGCAGTGTGTCCATATATTGTGTATTCTTGTCTTTGTAGTTTACAGATGACAGGGGGCAAGAAAGAGGCACCATCTAAGTGTTATCTGTGAGAGAATCCCTAAATGTGTGGTAAGAATCAGAAATGGATTTGGTCATCACCCTCAAGATAAATGTTTTGATTTTAAGGTAGGGTTTCTTAGTTGGTGCTGCTTTATCTGACATCAATATTGTAAGTTTTTAATTCTTTGATTATGAATTTAGCAAACAAATATATGCACACACATTCCCAAGATCCTTAAAATATGAAAAAATTATCTACCCCCAATTCCCATATCAACCCCCCCCCAAAAAGTAAATTTACTGAAATGTCATTATAGCAGTCTGGCTCCAGAGGGATAATTTGAACATCAGAACAAAGAGATAAACAGGAGGTGTGACTCACCCAGATTGTATCTCTCTTAGTTCCATAATTGGGCCAGTGAAATTTTGAAGGAAAAAGAGAGTGGGCATAGGGATAGAATGGGTGCTGGGGAAGGGGTGGGGATACAACAGATTTGATTTAAGCAGTCCTCTTTCAGGCAAATTACCATGTTATCTGACACCCTCTGTCTATTTGTGTCCAGGGTAACTGACAATTCAACCAAGAGGTCACAGACTCAAGAGCTCAGGAGTCTTCTGGCGACTAGAAACAAGTTTGACAAGAAAGGAATCTGGGTGGAGTACTATCAGGACTCAAAAATGGGAGAGGGAGCCAGCTGGCATAGTCTTATTGTAAGAGGCTCAAAGTGACTCTAGATTTCTCCAGAATTTGCACCAAACACTGTACCATTCACTAAATTTTCAGTTTAAAGACCTAGGACTGAGATTAACTATCAACATAGCCTCATGTAAGAGAACAACTCATCTGTCTCTTTACATCTCCATTTCCTTTTTTCTACTCCTCTCCTGCTTCAACTATTTTTTTCTTTCTTTTCTTCTTGCTTACTTCCTTCTTCAACACTCTGCCCCACCTGCATGTTTTTATGCTCTTTTAACATCTTTAACTCAACTCAAAATCTCCCTGATTCTTAATCTTCCTTTAGAATTAAGATTTCAGATTTGTTTTATGTATATTATTTTCCACACATGTGTCTTTGGTAGGCATTCAGGAGTCAAAAAGTTAGCTACCTGTGAATCATTCACACATATCATTCGGTGTTGATATTAAAAACAGATGGCATGTCAATTCCAATACTTGGAGAAAACAACATAGGAAAGTAAGTCTTTTCTGTGAATGGAACTCAGTCATTCCTCATAAAGGAGAATAGGAACAACTGAGTATGCCTAATGTTTTTACAAAGAAGCATGTGTGGAGACATAGGTGTTGGGGACAGAAGCAGCCTAAGAACTCATCCTTTTAAATCAGTCGTTATTTTAATAGAATACTCCTCTAAAGTACTAAACCAGAATCTTCATACTGATATATATATAGGTGACCCTGAATTAAAGTAGGGGATTCTTAACTTGGGTCCTATAATATTTTTAAAATATTTTGATAATTATATTTCAGCATAATTGCTTTCTTTTATAATCTTATGCATTTTACTTTATGCACTTTAAAAGATTATTCTGAAAAGGGATCTGTAAGCTTCACCAGACTACCGGTGGGTCCATGACAAGATAAAGGTAAAGAACTCCTGTTCTAAAGTTATTTCAGCAGAGTATAAGCTCTGACACTCTTACCAAGCTGGAGAAGCTTCAAATAATCGTCTGTTGTTTAAGAATCAAACTTAAGCTAAGTTCTAAGAAAAAGGTTGATTATCAGATGATGATTAATTTTGGATAGGTAAGACAACAATTTTTTGATCATATCAGTTTTGTCCAAGGATGTGAAACTATGCATATTTGTTATCTGATATATTTCAAGGAAAATTCAACCAAGAAAAATCCTTTATGGGACTTATTTCCTGAACTCCCTGTATCTCCATTTGTCTTCATCTTTTAGAAAGTTCTATTAACCACAGTTCTGACTTGAATTTGATTTAAAGACTTACATAAACTGATGGAAAGGGAAATTAGCAGAATGAAAATATTGTTTACAGTACCAGCTACATTGTTCCCATTATCAACTATGAATAAGAGCTCCTCTCAGCAATACAATGATTGAAGACAACTCCAAAGGAATAATGAAGGAAAATGTTATCTACAAACAAAGAAGGAACTAATGAAGTCTAAATACAGAGCAATGCATATTTTTACTTTCTTAATATTTTTATTTTGGGGGGGGTCTCCTTTTAATCTGTTTCTTTTTTCACAGAACAACTAATGTAAAAATAACCTATATAAAATTCTTGTCTTTTTTAGGAAGGGAAATGGGAGGGAGAGAGAAAAAATTTAATGAATATTTAAAATTATTTTTAAATGTAATTTTAAAAATAAAATATTATTTTGTAAAAAGAACTTGGTTTAAGGATAAAATTTCTGTGTACCCAATTTCTGTTGTTGATCCCTTCCTCCCTAGTTTCTTCTTTCCTGCCTTTCTTCCTTCCTTCTTCCTAATGCACAAAGGAGTATTAATTAGGTAAGTATTATTCTCAGTATTCTACAGGTGAGGGAACTGAGGCAACAAAGTCAAATGATTTTCCCAAAGTTAGTGGTAGAACAAAACACTCACTAGGGCCTAGTTCTTATAGCTCTACATTCAGTGCTCTTTCCACTGCATCATGATGAGACAATAATAAAAATAAAGAGCAAAACCAGAAATCAAGTAAAATTACCAAGTTTCTCCTGCTTCTTTTCCTTTTCCTTCTTCTTTTCTTCCACCTTCTTCTTCTCCCTTACAACCTTATCCACACTAAAGCAATATTAAGACATTTAACAAGGTTGTGAGGCTATCAGACTCTTTCTTTAGAAAAAATCATTTTTCTAAATGCAATGGAAGAAAGTTATCTTTCTGGCTATTTAATATGTGAAAATAGCTGAATTGATTAAAATAAACATTCCAGTTCTATAATTTTTACATTCTAGGATTAATTGGGGTTTTTAAAGTCAGGTTTATACTACATAATTTCTATCATTACTTGAAAATTTCAATTTCATTCTTTATGAAACACATTAAAACTCTATATGTATTGTATAAGACTGCTTGCCATCTAGGGGAGGGGGTGGAGGGAGGAAAGGGAAAAATCAGAACAGAACTGAGTGCAAGGGATAATGTTGTAAAAAAAATTACCCATGCATATGTACTGTCAAAAAAAAGTTATAATTATTTAAAAATCTACATGTATGATGCAATTATAACAAGATTTTTTAGAAACATTATTATAGGAAGTAGGGAATTTGGGGACTAAATCACTTTGGGGCCATTGCCAAATAAAGAATTTTTACCCATTTACTTTTTAGAAAAATAAGACCTATCTTGCTTTAGATTTACAATCATTACTCCTTTCAAGTATAGTTTACTCACCTTTGAACCTTACATGCATGATATCAATAATTTATCTACTTCAAAGTAGGTATCTTCCCAACTGCCACTGATGGAAAGATAAATGCAGGTGTAGATGAGATAAGGGGAGGGTCACAACTCTTCCCAAACCAGTGGCTTTCACAGCCATTGTTGAGTGAAGCAGCTTCTATGGACCAGTTAGGATCCCAATATACTAGCTCCCACAGGGAAAGCAAGCCAGCCTAACCAAAGCAGCAAATCACTCTGAAAGAGAGATGGGTGTGCCTCAGACAGGTTCAACCACTATCTTGACCATCATCTCTCTTCAGATCTGATGAATCTGGAAATAACCTAAGACCTGAACTCAAGTCTTTAGAATAGCGATGCTTCTAGACCAGTTTGAACATAATAAACTGATCTAATTTTTTCTCTGGAAATGACTTAAAGAAGAGGCATTACAACCTGCTCTTCCTCAGCACGAGACCTTTCTATTTGCCTTGCAACTGAAATCTACCATATGTTTTGTCTCACCATTAGAGTTTGAGCTCCTTGAGGTTAGAGGCCTTACTTTTCTTTTCTTTTTTTTTTTAATAATAGCCTTTTTATTTTCAAAATGCATGCAAAGATACTTTTCAGCATTCACCTTTGCAAAACCTTGTGTTCCAAATTTTCTGTCTCCCTTTTCTCCAAACCCCCATACAGCAAGCAGTCCAATATATATTAAACATGTATAATTCTTCTATACATATTTCCACATTTATCATGCTGCATAAGAAAAATCAGGCCAAAAAAGGGGAAAAAAGAAATAAAATAAAAAGCAAGTAACAAAAAGATAAAAATACTATGTTGTAATCCATATTTGGTCCCCATAGCCTTCTTTCTGGATGCAAATGGTTCTCCCGTTCACAAATCTAATAGAATTGGTCTGAATTACCCCATGGTTGAAAAGAACAGTGCTCATCAGAATTGATCATCACATAATCTTGTTGCTATGTACAGTGTTTTCTTGGTTCTTCTCCACTTAACATCAGTTCATGTAAGTCTCTCTAGACCTTTCTGAAATCAACCTGCTGATTGTTTCTTATATAACGATAATATTCCATAACATTCATATACCACAACTCCTTCAATTATTTCCTCAACTGATGGTCCTCCACTTCATTCCCAGTTCCTTGACACTACAAAAATAGCAACTACAAACATTTTTGCACATATGAGTCCTTTTCCATTTTTTTATGATCTCTTTGGAATGCAGAGCCAATAGAGACACTGATGGATCAAAGGTTATTCACAATTTGGTAGCCTTTGGGGCATAATTTCAAGTTGTTCCAGAATAGTTGGATCAGTTCACAACTCCACCAACAATGTTTTCACACACACCCTCCAACATTTATCATTATTATTTTCCTGTCATCTTAGCCAATCTGAGATCTTAAAGCACTTAAAGACACAGTGTCTTACTTATGCTAAGCTTAATAAATATTCTATCCATCCATCCATTCATTCATTTAAAATTTTATAGCATTTCTCCAATCACATTCTACCGATTGCTCTAGTCTAATACTTCTTAGGTTTTTTTGTTCTATAGAACATTTAGTTGCAGTATAATAAAGTACTTCTAAGCCATCTACTCTATATTCTTTTATTTGCTATCTGCCACCATAAACTGCATCAGAATGAATGGGGAGGAATGGGAAAATAGTGCTGCTTTTGATAAAACATCTCCACTGAAAGGATACTCAGTGGTTAAAAAAACAAACAAACAAAAAAAAAACTTTATTTTGAAAAACATTGCTCTAGTTCATTCCAATAATTTAGGCAGAACTCATCGGTAGATTTTATGGTAGCTGGATTAGACAGTGATTTCATTAATGAAGATTCTAGGCTTCAAGAAGATAAGAGGTTGGGAAGACAGATTGATGTGATGCTTCTGCTAAAGATATGCTGACCTTTGTCTTTAATCTGTTTCCCCAATCAGAAGATTTTACTCATACAACAACAATGATTTTTAAAAAGAGGTGGATCAACAGGACTTTTAAATTGACCATGAGATCTTCCTTGTTAAACCAAGTAATATTTGTATATAGGGCTTAGCCTATATACAAATACAGGTGCTTATAAATACTTATTTCCCTTCTTTCTTGTTATGGTCAGGGGCAGATTTCAAGGGCAGAGTATAAGAGGCACTTGGAGGCTTATTCTGCCTGAGCCTAATAAACTGAGCATAAAGGTATTGAGTAAGCTTCATTAACGAGGAAAAGCCTCCTCACTCTTGCTGATCATGCTCAAACTGTGCACTCTCAGTCATGTGACCAGGGGACTATAAGAAGGAGGTTGCAGAAGGTGGGGGAAGGGACTCAAGGGAACGCCAAGGGAACTCCCAGGGAACTGGAGGGAACTCAGTGGGAACTGGAGGGAACACCAAGGAAGAAAGATGGAAACTCTAGAAGGAAGGCTAGAGGGAACGTTAGGGAATACTATGTAAAGAGTTAGAATAAAGACCTGTTGCTGCATACTTGAGTGTCTTGGGTGTTCTGCGGTGGAACCTCTAAAGAGGTAGGTCTCTGATTGAGATAATCAGAGCTGGAGAAGTCCAAAGACTTGGTGAAGGTGAGAAACCAAGTTGACCACCGCTGAGGTGAGCAGCTGGGAGGTAACACTTTCTCATTGTTGAAACTTGTGCTTAAGAAAAAGGCAAAACCTAAACTCAGTTTTGTCTCCATGGACAATCTGACCATATAAGATATAATGGGGAAAATGTGCTTATTTCCTTCTTTTGAATTGCTCATGTTGTAGATCCTACAGGACTAAATGCATCAAACTCTATAATACCCCAAAGCTTATTTAGAGAAATTAAGTTTTGATAGTTTAAAACATCAGTAAGACTTTGGGGAAACTCTGTATATGAATATCCAATAAACTCAAATGATGTTATTGCATATGATTTCCTTTTCTTTCCTTCCTAGCTTGATCCTACTTTTCAAAATTGTAATCAAACTGTTTTCTGCTGGTATTTAGTTAATTAGCTAAATAAAAAATCATTATTAAGCAGTGTGTTTATGTGTGTGTGTGTATGTTTGTGCTCCCACATGCACATGTGTGCACTGGGATAGGAAATGGTAGAGCTTTAGCAATCAGATAATATTCAACATCCTATCATTAGAACTTCAAGTCAACAAAGTCTAGTCTTCAAGTCTATAAAGCCTACTATACTAAATACTATACAGTACTATATTGTAGTGTACTACAATATATTGTACTAAAGAAATCATTTTTTACTAATGTTCAACTCTTCATGACCCTGTTTGAGGCTGTCTTTGCAAAGATACTGGAGTGGTTGGCCTTTTAATTCTCTTGATAACTTTATAGATGAGGAAACTGAGGAAAACAAAATTAAGTGATTTGTCCAGGCTTACCCAGCTAGTAAATGTCTGAGATCAGATTTAAACTCAGGAAGATGAGTCTTTCTGACTCCAAGTCTGGTGCTCTGACCTCTGCACCACTTAGCTGTCAAGGAAAGAAATACAAGTAACTCTAATACATTATATAGCAATTGAAACTAAGTATAGTAAAACAAAATACTATGTAAGTTGTTGAGAAATAATTGCTTGTGCCTTGAGGCAAAATGGAAGGCCACATGTGGGTGAGGATTAGTAGAGGGGGGAAAAAAGGAAGGATAGATGAGAGAATACAAACAGCATCCAATATATCAGTGATGTGGGAGCTCAGTAATCCAGTCTTGTGCTAGTGTTCTCTCTATGGCAGAGCAATAGTTAAATTCTTGACTTGTATCTTTGACTTGATTCTGGATAAAAGGGAACAGTTGATTGTTTGAAGTACAAATTATTGAGTTACGTGGAGAAGTAGCCATTCCATGTTAGGAATACTGAATGTGTAAGAGTACAAATCAAGAATAAATAGTATCTTATGACCTAAAATTCTCCACAGAAAGCCAAAGCTGTTTCATTTTTGTTTGTTTGTTTTTACAAGACATGATTTCATTGATATAAAATCCTGGTACAGAATTTCCTTTGCCATTGCAGGCAGTACCTTCAGCTAGGTAGCTTTGAGTGTGGGTCAGAAAAGATTTGAGTTTAAATACCTACTTCAAATCTGACTCTGACTAGTTTTATGACTGAACAAGTCACTTAATTTCTTTTTGCTTTAGTTTCCTCTTTTGTAACATTGAAATAGTAATAATACCCCCAGGGGTGATCTAAAGACCAAATAACATAGTAATAAATCTCTTAGTTCAATATCTGGTGCATAGTAGGTATTTAATAAATGCTCATTCTTTCCCCTCACCTTTCATAATTTATAATTTTAGAGATTAAAAGTTAAACAACTTGTATAGAATCCCACAACTAATGAGTTGATATAAACTAGTAAGAAGACCTCTACTGGAGTACCTTCAGAATCTGAGCTGGACTCTTTGGATAATTTTAAACAATATTAATGAAGGCCTAGATGGTATGTCTTTTAAATATGTAGCTGGTCCAAAGATAGGCTATCAACTATTTTGCATAATAGAGCTAGAGTTAAGACTTTTCCAAGCTAGAATTGTCTAATAAGATGAAATATCATAAAGATAAATTCTGTGACCTACTATATACTTGGCTTAAAAAATAACTGATGTAACTAGAGGGAGGAAATCATTACTAGAAAATACTCTGTAAGCAAATGTCAATATCCTGGAGTCATAATGTATTGTAAGTTCAACATTGTGTGGGTTTTGGAAAAAAACACATTTGTGATGTTGGTCAGGTAAGACCTATAGTGTGACTTGTCAATTGAAAAAGCTATGACCATGAATAATCATGACATGGTTGTAGGAACTGGGGTATTTTAATCTGTAGAAGAGAAGGAATGAAAGTTCTTCCCAATAATGGGGAGAAGTTGCAGAAAGACAGATTTGAGCTCAAAGGAAGATTTGAGCTAAAAATTAAAGCCATGCAAAGTAGAACAGGCGAAATCAGAAGAGGTCATTGGATGAATATTTACTGCTGGTGTCATAGAGAAGATTTCTACTCAGTTATAGTTTAGATTCCATGAATTCTGAAGTTCTTTTCATTTCTGAAACTTTTGACTTGTGTGGGGGGGGGTGTTTAAAATTCCATATATTTGTGTAGAGGAGTTCAATTGATTTGGTTTTTAAAGGGTAGATAAGAATTCCAAAGAAAAAAAGTGTAGAAATTTTATTCCTTTGTCACCTATTGTTTGACAAGAGGCATTATCTGATCAAAAAAATCATTTCACTGATATCTCCCTTTTCACCATCATGCAATACAAATTCAATTAAATATACAAAACTTAGGCATATCTACTGTCTGCAAAACAAAGATTTTCCTATAACATTCTCCTATGACAATCTTTTCTTTTTTCCTCATATGACTAATTTCTCAATTTCAACTCATGAATGTCCTTTCTTATATATACACACTTATTTTAACCTCCTCACTCACACTCACACTCATACATTTCCTAATTAATTTAAAACAAACTTTTCCTTTTTCTTGATCCATCTCTTCAGTAATTTTTCCCCTAAATATATGGTTTATATCATAATATCATGCTATCATGTTCCATGCTATCATGATGAGTATTAATGATATATCCTATTTCAAGGAAATGGAAAAGCATTATAGGTCTTTGACAAGAACTAGTTCCATCAATTTCCAAAGCTCTTGAAAATACCCAAATGTTCCCTTCTGAATTTCCACAAAAGTTTTCATCTACTTCTTCCTCCTTTAAGGAAATGTACTTTTTGATCAACAACAGTATTTGAAAGAATGTTTTAAAAACATTTTTCAATTTGATTGTCTTCTCTTTTGTTCTCTTTTGTTCATTTACTCGTATTCCAATAATATTGTTTTATGCTGTTATTCATTGCAAAGCCTCATCTCAAGTAAACCAGTATAGTGAACACAACATGAGACATCTATTTGGTTACTCTGAATCACATATTACTGAGGGGAGAATCTGCCCTACTAATCATATAGCAACACTGACAGAGGACTAGTAGGAGGGAAAGAAGGAGGATTGAAATTTTATAACACTAATTCCCACAAATTTGTCAAACTTCCCCTATACACTTCTATTTTAGAAACCTATAACTGGTCCAGTTAATCAAGACAGTTAGCTGACACTGTGAATAGATAAAGCATGAGACTTGAAGTCAGAAAGACCTAAGTTTAAACTATGCTTCAGGTTATATAACTTTGAAAAAAATACTTAAGTCTCACTGATATAGATAGCTTCTTCATCTGTAAATTGGGCATCATGATAGTATCTCCATCACAGATTTGTAGTGAGGATCAAATGAGTTAACATGTGTAAAATTCCCTATAAACTCCAGCTACTATTATTAGTTTAATAATATAGAGGATTGTCAATAGATCATAATTCCAGAAGTGGAAGGAATCTTATTCACCTACTCCCATTAACCCTCATTTTACAGATGAGCAAACTGAGAGATTAACTGATTATTTTTAAATCACATAAAGTAGTTTCAGAGGAAGAAAATGAAGCCAGGTTCTCTGGCTTTCCATATACTAAAAATTGTAGTTTTAGCACATATAAGAAAATTGTGATAGTTAATCTTTGTGTGGGCATTCTTATAGAACTTTGAAAACGACGCATTGAAAAAATTCATCTTTATACCTCAGTTATTCTCATACTTCCTCACCATTAAATTCTCCTTTGTCACAAAGAAATTGTTGAGCAAAATTGAACAAAATAAATTTGCTTGGCATTATAGGCAACATTTCATATACATTACCTCCCACTTCTCATTGGAGAGAAAGAGGTGTGTTTTATTACCTGTTCACTGGAATTAAAATCATACACTATATGGTTTAGAAGTTTTCTCCCCTACTTTTCTCCCTATCTCTCCCTTAGCTTTTGAGAAAATGTTCTTTAATTTTCACTCTCAAGATAAAATCTTATTGCAAATAGTGTAATAGAAAGATTTCCCCAAAAAAGCATACTAAATGCTTTTTAACATATCTTATTGAATATATATTGCATACATACACATATATTCTATCAAGCTTTGAGTCACGTACTATGTAAACTCAATCATTCCTTCATTATGTGAAACTGTAAATGAATAACATGACTTGCTTTGAAATTCTAGATTTATTCATGCCACTTTAATGACTGTGTCCCTCAGATAAGCATAAATGAAACGAGTCAGTCCACGTGAATGTAAATGGAATAAAGTGGGGTGTTAAGGACCAATTTATATTTCAACACTTGATCAAAATGTGTTGGCCACTGATTTTCACATGGCTTTGGGTCTTCCTGCATGAGGAACAGTTATAGCAATTGGGAGCTCTTCTTTAAAATAAATAAATAAAGTTTTGCAGTAGTATAGGTACTAACTTTTTACTTTCCCAGTGGGTGGTCCAGCACAGACTTACCCAGTGGATGAGGCTATATGGAGAGTCTGCTTGGTCCTCCCTTAAGCTGAAATATTTAAAAGATTTTCTTCTGTGTAATTTAAGATGTATTCACAAGAAATATAGACTCATGTTTAATAATGAGCATCTTTGGATTTTTCATGTTAGAAAATTTGAAGGAATACTGAGCATATTCTATAGAAAAAAATTTGAACATTTATATATAAAATGTACAAAGAAAAAATCAATCCTAATTTCTTATTGATTATGCTTTATTACTATTATTTTATATTATTTAATTATGATTAGTGATTCTACTTTCCTTGACTATTCATTGTTGACTTTCTTTTCTTCTCTTTATCCCAATACTTGATATCTTCTTAATTTCTAAATCTACAGGAACATGTAAATGTAAAAAGTTGCTTTTCTGCACTCTCATTCCTTTCCTTTCCTTTTTTTTTTTTGTTAGTTACTGAGTATATAGGCAAGGTAGCTTTGTACATGTTGTGAGGAACAAAACTTAAATTAAAAATGCTGTTTTTGTCCTCAAAGAACTTATAGTCTGGCACTATGTAACCAGTGTCAGGTGAAATTTAGACTTTATTCTTTAGGCATTGAGCAACCACAGAAAGTTTTAAAAACAGAGAATGATGTGTTTGGAGAGACAGCATAAAATAGTGAAAAGAAAAAGTAAATTTGGAAGATCTGCAAGACCTTAGCTCCAGTCTTGGTTTTGCTCATCACTAAGTCTTGTTACTCTAGGCATCCTACTTCAATTCTCTGAGCAACAGTTTAATTATCTGCAAAATGAAAATAATATGTTGTTATTCTTTCCAGTGAAACAGATCCCCATTTGTTCATGCTTTTTATAAGTTGGTCTTGTCCATGTCCTCTCATAGAACTTCCATAAAAAGTTCATTTAACATGCTGGGACTTATACAATGTATATAAAGCATTCTATAACTGTAAAACATCACAATTCAAATGTCATTATTGTCAGAATTGCATTTTAAGAAAATTAATTTGACAGTAGCATATGAAGTCTATTGTAGTACTAGGTGATTCAAAATTGGGAATCCAATTAAGTTCTTCAGGAAAGAGGGAGAGGGCATGACTTAGAATACTGACAATGGAAATGGAAAGGGAATGATAGATTCAAAAGAATTTGGAGTGAGATGCAGTTGAACTTGGTGAAAGATAAAGAAGGAAGAGAAGTTAAATGTCATCCCAAGGTTTGTAACATCCCAAGATGTTATACAAAGGAAGAACTTTTTTTTACAGTGATAGAAAAGTCTATATTTGAGAGAATCAGATTGGAAAATACAAAAACATATATTTATTTTAAAATGTTTTATTAATAATAGCCTTTGTCTTTACATTAGTCATTTCCTATTACCCTCCAGACAAAACCCTCTCCTGTGATAAAGAAAAAGAATTAATTAAAAACATAATATTTTATTTTGGTAATCCCCTACTTCTTCATTGTAAGGAGTTATATTTTATTAAATTCTTTTCCAAGACCTCCACTGCTTTTATTATTAGTCAACTTTTTAAAAATGTTTTTTTTTAATTTGTATCTTTTGTCATTGTATTGTTGTTCTTGGTTCTGATTCTTGCATTCTGCTATCAATTTAGTGTGTATTTCTCCACACTTCTCAAAATTACTCATATTCATCCTTTTTTACTATACATGGACATTCCATTACTTTCATATAACAATAGGGTTAAGGTTTTTTTCAGCCATTCTCCAACCAGTGAGCACACTTTGCTATGATAAAGAATGCTTCTATGCTAAGTACACTTTAGTTTCCGTGTTCAACTTTCCCACATATATATTCAGTAATGGAATTGCTGAGTCAATGAATATGGAAAATTTAGCCACATTTTAGTAACCTATGGACAGTTTGGTGCTATAATGTAAATAGGAATTGTTATTTTCCTTCCGGGCCCCATTTTTGTGGCTAGGGCTTTTTCTTCCTAATTGCTCTCTTAGGCATGACTTTTTTTCTGCCGTCCCTCTCTTAGTGCTACCCCTCTGGCATGATTTAGTTTTCTTTCAAGTCAGTCAATAGAAATAAGCAATGGGAAAAGGAAGTCACCAAGCCCTAACTACCTGTTTCAAATCATTCCAGCCTTCCCATTGAAATATCCAAGATTTAGTTTCCTTTCTTTGTTCTGGGGAGTTGTAAAATTGAATCAATAATTCTATCATTTATAGCTCTGAGCCCCCAACTAAGAAAATTTGCCTCAGTGACTATATATCACAATTTAACAATCTATTTCTTTTCCTTTCTACCAATTTCTACTCAGTCATTTGTTTTCTCTTCCAACTGTATTTGAGTACTGAAACACAGGTTAGAAATATAGTGGTTAACCATATTTTTGCTTTAAAAAATAAGACTTTAAAGACACAGTGAATAGGAAAGCAAAATAAACTTTAAAGCACAGCAATAGATTTCTTGGGTAGAGATAGACTCTTCTGAGAAGAGAAAGGAAGAAATTGCCAGCTTTGAGTCTGGCTCTAAGCACAAGTTCAAAAAAATAGAATCCACCAAAACATTCATTGTAGTCAGAAAGTCCTATGATAGCAACTTCATTGTTTCAGATTCGCTCTTGCTTCTTTGGTTATTGATTTGTGCCACTGTTGTTCTCCTAATGTGCTACTGTTCTGCTTCTTGAATTCCTTTCCAGGGTACCTCCTCTTGTCCTTGTCTCTTGTTTCCATTTTTGTTCATGGGCTGTCCCAGGAATGTCCCTTTTTTACCTTGGAATTGGAGAGCTAGTTTGTCAACCAAAGTCTGATCTTAAACAATCACAATGATCATGGCAGCCCCCTCAGCATACGAAAGAGAGAGAATTGAGGATTCCTTATGTACCAGAGGACATTGGTCTTTAGCATGCTGTTACACTTGCTAAATTCTACATTTATAGTCAGCACTGTGGGCTTCGCAGCTCCATCACCAGGTTATATATGTTCCTGCCTTACCATAGCATTTCCAACATTATTTATGCCTATCTTTTTTCATCATTGTCAATTTGTATGGAGGCACATAAAACTTCAGAGCTAGTTTAATTTACATTTTTCCTAGTATTAATTATTTGGAGCACTTTTTCCTGTGGTCATTCTTAGTTCACAAAGCTTTAAAAAACTTTTTCATAACACTTACCTATTTGAAAATGGTTCTTAGTTTTATATGTTTATAATTCCTCCCAGGTTTTGAATATTAAAATTTTATTGGTGATGTTTAATGAAAAAAATTTTGCATTTCTTCTTTTATTTTCTAACTCTGTCTTATTTATCATACAAAAATTTTTAAATGTATACATAGTCAAAATGATTGATTTTGCCTTTTATAATTTTCTCAAATCCTTATTTCATTAGGATTTCTACCCTTAATCATCATGCTTGTGAAAAGTGCTTTTTCCTCCTCCTCCTTCTTCTCATTCTTCTTCTTCCTCTCCTTCTCCTCCTTCTCCTCCTTCTTCTCTTTCTCCCCCTCCTCCTCTTCCTCTTCCTCTTTCTCCTCTTCCTCTTCTTCCTCCTCTTCCTCCTCCTCCTTTTCCTCTTCCTCTTCCTTCTCCTCCTCTTCCCTGTCCTTCTTTTCCTCCTCCTCCTGTCTCTTTCCCTCTCTCTCTTTCTTCTCTCTCTTCCTCTCTGAGAAATAACTTTCTTTTATTTCAAATTCACTTTGGTAGATGGATAAGATTCTGGTCTAATGAAATAATATTGTGAACATCAGCCATTTAATTAGTGGTGTGGGGAATATATTGCCATTTTCAAATTCTCCTATTGATATGCTGGATTTTGATTATCTTTAATCATAGTTAGAATGGGTAATGACCTTTTGGGCAGCATTTAAAAGCCTGTTCTAGAGTTTCCTTTAGGAATCCACTCCTTTCAAAACATTAAATGTAGTCATACTGTTGCATCAAGAGGAGAATTCATCACTCCAACTAAAGCCTAGCTTACAAATTGGTATTTCCATTCTTCCAGACTCTAAGGCAGATAGAATTACTGGATTTAGTTAAGTTTGGAGATAGTTACATTGAAATATTCTTGAAAAGTTGGTGTTTTTGTGGATTTTGTTTAAATTACTGTTTCCTCTCTGTTTGTTTCAGACCCCCTGCTGGGCTGAAATGACATGGAGGATATAGAGTCATAACCTTTTATGCCTGTTTAGGACATTAAAATTAGATGATATGATTTGTTTGTGTCAAATATGATGAATATATTTGTTGCTGATGTATTTTCCTTAATTAAACTTATTGCTTAACTGCAATTCTGAAATTTAAATTACTAAAATGAAATGCTTTATCTGTAAGGAATAGAAGTGATGAGTAGATATAGGCTAAAGCTAACAAAAATAAATAATGATTAAGAGGTACTTAGACTGAAAAATAAGAAAAGGGTAGAGTGTTGGCTAGTTGATAGAATACATATCTTTCACTTGCTCCACTATCCTAGCTACCAGAGAGGCAACCTATTAAATGGGAACACACATACAAGAACATGAAGACTTTCTAGCTTTCTGCTCCCCAAACCTTGGACTTACATGTTTAGATTCATTCATCAGAATTAAGTCATTGTGTAGGAAGGTCTCTGTTAAAATGACAGTGTATTACACAGAAGAAATGAGACTATAAGTTCCTCTCCCTTGAAAAAGAATTCCCTCTCTATCTCTTCGTGTCTGTCTCTGTGTGTCTCTCTCTCACATATATACAAAAACACAATATATATACTTCTGTATGTAAATTTCCTTGATTCTTTTATATTATCTATCATCTATCTATATAGAAATAATACACACATATACATACCATACTACCTTTACATAAGGAGGCTCGGAGAATTAAGTTCAAAGAATGTCAAACTGTCTTGGATGACCAAACATAAGTACAATGCCATAGTATAAAATCCTGGTAAGAAAAAAAGAGAAGAGATCGTTAGCATGATGGCATTGGTAACCTAGAAGTGAGAAACTAGAGGGTCAGATCTGAAGACAGAATGACCTAAGTTTAAATCTAATCCGACAGGAATGCAGGGCTGGTTTAATATTAGGAAAACTATTAGTATAATTGACCATATTAATAATCAAATTAATAAAAACCATATGATCATCTCAATAGATGCAGAAAAAGCATTTGATAAAATCCAACATCCATTCCTACTAAAAACGCTTGAGAGTATAGGAATAAATGGACTATTCCTTAAAATAATAAGGAGCATATATTTAAAACCTTCAGTAAACATCATATGTAATGGCGATAAACTAGAACCTTTCCCTGTAAGATCAGGAGTGAAACAAGGTTGCCCACTATCACCATTACTTTTCAATATAGTACTAGAAACTCTAGCCTCAGCAATAAGAGCTGAGAAAGAGATTCAAGGAATTAGAGTAGGAAATGAGGAAATCAAATTATCACTCTTTGCAGATGACATGATGGTATACTTAGAGAACCCCAAAGACTCTGCTAAAAACTATTAGAAATAATTCAGAATTTTAGCAAAGTCGCAGGATACAAAATAAACCCACATAAATCCTCAGCATTTTTATACATTACCAACACAATCAAACAGCAAGAGATACAAAGAGAAATTCCATTCAAAATAATGGTGGATAGTATAAAATATTTGGGAATATATCTGCCAAAGGAGAGTCAGGAATTATATGAGCAAAATTACAAAACACTTGCCACAAAAATAAAGTCAGATTTAAATAATTGGAAAGACATTCAGTGCTCTTGGATAGGCCGTGCGAATATAATCAAGATGACAATACTCCCCAAACTAATCTATTTATTTAGTGCTATACCAATCAGACTCCCAAGAAACTATTTTAATGACCTAGAAAAAATAACAACAGAATTCATATGGAACAACAAAAGGTCGAGAATTTCAAGGGAAGTAATGAAAAAAAAAATTAAGTGAAGGTGGTCTAGCTGTACCTGATCTAGAACTGTATTATAAAGCAACAGTCACCAAAACCATTTGGTATTGGCTAAGAAATAGACTAGTTGATCAGTGGCATAGGTTAGGTTCACAGGGCAAGATAGTGAATAAAAATAGCAATCTAGTGTTTGACAAACCCAAAGATCCCAAATTTTGGGATAAGAATTCATTATTTGACAAAAACTGCTGGGAAAACTGGAAATTAGTATGGCAGAAACTAGGCATGGACCCACATTTAACACCACATACTAAGATTAGATCAAAATGGGTCCAAGATTTAGGCATAAAGAACGAAATCATAAATAAATTGGAGGAACAGGGGATGGTTTACCTCTCAGACTTGTGGAGGAGGAAGGAGTTTGTGTCCAAGGGAGAACTAGAGACCATTATTGATCACAAAATAGAACATTTTGATTACACCAAATTAAAAAGTTTCTGCACAAACAAAACTAATGCAAACAAGATTAGAAGGGAAGTAACAAATTGGGAAAAAATTTTTACAGTTAAAGGTTCTGATAAAGGCCTCATCTCCAAAATATACAGAGAATTGACTTTAATTTATAAGAAATCAAGCCATTCTCCAATTGATAAATGGTCAAAGGATATGAACAGACAATTTTCAGATGATGAAATTAAAACTATTTCCACTCATATGAAAAAGTGTTCCAAATCACTATTGATCAGAGAAATGCAGATTAAGACAACTCTGAGATATCATTACACACCTGTCAGATTGGTTAAGATGACAGGAACAAATAATGATGAATGTTGGAGGGGCTGTGGGAAAACTGGGACACTGATGCATTGTTGGTGGAGTTGTGAAAGAATCCAACCATTCTGGAGAGCAATCTGGAATTATGCCCAAAAAGTTATCAAAATGTGCATACCCTTTGACCCAGCCATACTACTACTGGGCTTATATCCCAAGGAAATACTAAAGAAGGGAAAGGGACCTGTATGTGCCAAAATGTTTGTGGCAGCCCTTTTCATAGTGGCTAGAAGCTGGAAGATTAATGGATGTCCATCAACTGGAGAATGGTTGGGTAAATTATGGTATATGAATAAATCTAATCCGAGACACTTTCTAGCAGTATGGCTGTGACTGTCACTTAACCTGTATTTATTTAGCCTTAATTTTCTCAGCTGTAAAATGGAAAAAACAATAAAACCTGCATCCCAGGGTTAATGTCAAGATCAAAAAATAATAATAATAATAAGCATTATAAATCACTTAGCATATCACCTGGCACATAGCAAGTACTACATAAATGTTAACTACTATTATTATTAATCAATTAACCATCCAATTATTGAGTGCTTGGATACACAGAGCTGTGTGGAGAAGAAGCAGTAACACAGATGACAAGCTCTTACTCTCAAGCTTACAAGATGGAGAGAAACTGAAAAGGGAGAGAAGATAGTAGCAAAGACAAGTTTTGCCTGCTTTCCAATTTTACCTAGGGATGATCCTATGTACAACCTTGGCAAGAAAGTTTTTCATCAGTCAATTAACAACCATTATCAAAAGCTTACATGGGCCAAACTCTTGACCAAGTGCTAGGAATGCAAAGAAAGACAAAAATAGTCATTCATATCAAAGGGCTTAAATGCTAATTCTCATTATAATGCCCTCTTAAGCTCCCAATTTTAAAAAATGATGACAATTTAAAAATCATTATTAATGGTTCTCCAAAAATAGATTATATAGATAAATCAATTAAGGCTTATAAAATATCTGAATTTCCTTTAGGAAAGTACTGATGTCCTCACATAGCAACAGAAAGTGGAGGAATCACAGCTGAATTGAATTCTTATTTATATTTGGTCATTGCTTGAGTCCTGATTGACTCAGATTGAATGTAAATAGCAATCATTTCTACTTTGGCCAGAAACCCTAAAGATCTTCCCCTCCCAAATTCATTCATTAATTCATTTAGATTTGGATGGGAGAATTGGTAAAAGAGGAGATTCTTTGCCTCAATTGCTACCTAACTCACTGAATGGATGTGGCCTCAGTTAAACTGAGACCTGTTGAAGATCTAAACTCAAAAAGGCTAAGGTCTCTCATTTCATCTTGGACCATCTCCATTCATCTTGATCTATATTTTGCCACTAGACCCAGATGGTTCTGGAGAGGAAAGTAAAGCAGGCAACCTTGCACAGTCCTCCCTCACTTAAAATTTCACTTTCATATCATGGCATCACCTCCTTGATATCACAGTCCTCTTCGAGAACAAAGGACAAACAACAATATTTGGTATAGGAACAGGAATCGAACCAATGATTTCATGGGTAAAGTAAACACCTAGGAACGGAACTCCCCCTTTTAATAGCTTACAGTTATAAGAGAATTGGAAGTTTACGGAACTTTGCCTAGGATCACACAGCCAATATGGGTCAAAGAAGATATCTGAGACTAGATCTTCCTGACTAGCTCTCTAGGCATTACACCAAAGTCCAACATTTGGCATTTGGCACTTGGTGTACAAAATAGATTACAATTCTTCACTATGTTAAAATCATTTTTTGTTGTTGTTTTTAGTTGTCTTAATATTTGAGATTGCACCATAAATGGTGCTTTTTTTTTTTTGGTAGAACACTTTGCTTTCCAGGATAACTGAATCTCTTATTTGTTTAATATTTAAAATGGCCTTTCTAGGAAGGTTGATATTTCTTTTCTAAAGCTGAAACCTACATATGGAGTTTCCTCTTAGTCTTAAAGATAGTGGATCACTATAATTTATAAGGTTTAAAATTAACTATGCACACCACAAAGTACAAAGTAGAGGTATGTAAATCATTTTCTCTAGTGTCTATGTTCTATGCTGGGTATCTTCTCAGTATTTGCTTGTGAAGTTTGCCTACAGAATTCATTAAAAGCCATGTCCAAGGGCTGAAGTCAATTTTTCATCTCATTGCTAAAAAAAAATTATGAAATTTTACTGCAAAACATAGAAATTAAATGATTGAAACACCAAATGAAGTCTACTGATTCTCTCCCCAGTGCAATAGTTACAGCTTTAGGCTGTTGTAGGAGGTCTAAAATTTTCCTTTCATATGCAATTTCAAAAGATGAATCTCTAAGCTTTCTATAACAAAAATTCAAATTTAGAAATGACTTCTAAAAAATAGCAACTTTACCACAAGATTGTATAAAAACTTTATTGTAGTTACTTTAAGACATAATGTTAAAGATAAATGCAAAGCATAAAGGCACAATATTCTAAATGTATTTAGCACTTTTCCTAGCCAAAATAATCGTATAAAAGACCACACTATCATTTCTGTCTAAGAAAATATACATATTCAGAATCTTTTTTTCATTTTCTTTATCTTTTTAGCCAATTTACTATGTTGTTTTTCTCTTGTTATTGTATGCATTTGTTATTGCCAGTACTGGTTAAATAGAAGGATATATGCAGATATATTTAGAAGAACTTCAGCATATTAACATGAGCAAAACGTAGGCAGCATGCTCAGATTTTAGACAGTTGTTCAAACAAAATTCTTAAGCTCTTTGCTTTATAACTGGAGAGGAATGTCTGTTTCTGAACTCCTTGGAAAACATCTTTCTGGGCTGTGGTTCTTCCCCCAGTCTCTGGGATTGACTGGGATTAACATTTGTAAACTGCAAACACACTAAGAGCCATGGGCCAAGGGCTTTTTAATCAGGTAAATTCTTTCCTTTTCCCCTCTTTCTTCTTCCCTCTCTCCCTCCTCCCTCCCTTTTTTCATTCTTTCCTCCCTCCCTTTCTTCATTCTTTCCTCCCTCCCTTTCTTCATTCTTTCCTCCCCCCCTTTCTTCATTCTTTCCTCCCTCCATCCTTCCATCTTTTCTTCCTTCCTTTCTGTCTTTCTTCTCCCTCCCTCCCTTCTTTTTCTTTTTCTTTCTTTCCTTTTTTCTTTTTCTTTCTTCCTTTCTCTCCTTCCCTCTTTCCTTGTTTCCTTCCTTCCTTTTATTATTTTACTGTCTATTCAAAAAATGAAGTAGTACTAAGCTTGGCATGTTTCCAATAATGCAACAAAGTTTGAGATTGAAATCTGAATGGTTTGAAGGAAAGTATACCCTTAATAAATATTTGATAAATAACTATTTGCTTATTTCTCTTAGATGCTTGTATTTCAAACTTCTCTAGCCAAGTTTTTCATTGGGCAATTTGTGCAGAACATCAAATATTCCAAATTAACTGAAAGAATTAATTAAGCAAATTTCAACCTACTTTCCAAGTAGGGCAAAGTACTTTGTAAAAAAAAAAATCCTCTGTTGAACTGATCAATTTGAGAGATACATTCTGCTTTTAGAGGATCAAATATGTTTACTTAAGGGTTAATAAAAATGTAAGAAAACCATCATTTTCTCTGTTCTTTAAATATAGAATGTTTTATTTTATAATTTTATGTAATTATAAACTTTGCATTATGGAAACTAACTAAAATTTTAAGGGTAAGTAAATATTAAATTACACTGTTTGCTTGACTGATTTTCTTCAATTCAAAGAATAGTTCTGGTACATAAGCACATATAACAGGGAAAGGTAAAAGTCCAACTTCCCTTCCTCCCTAGGTCAAATAGCTAGTGTGGGATTTTCATATATTAAGGTTAATTAAACATCTTGTTAAACTAAGTTAAACATTTCCTCTCCTCCCTACGGTCCCCCTACCCCATGCCTAATTAGCCTTCTGCTAATCAGTTATATTTTCTTGTTTTGACTTAGTCCCTTACTTTTAAAATTGCTAATGGTATAGGTCATCACAGATATGCTTCTATAAAGATAGAGCTAGAAGACCAAAAGCCAAATACCCCAAATATCTGAAATAGTATAGAGTTTGAACCTAGAAATTACTTTTGAAAACCATATAATCTAGACTCCTTATTTTTACCAAAACAAAGGGGTTAAAATTACTTGGCTGAAGTTACATAATAATATCAAATATGACATAAACAAGGATAGCTAGGTGGCATAGTGAACAGAATACCAAACCTGGAGACAAGAAGATAGTTTTTAAGATAATTCAAAACTAGCTGGATACCTGTATGATTCTGGGAAAGTCACTTAAACTTATTTGCCTTTATTCCTCATCTATAAAATGAACTGGAAAAGGAAATAGCAAATCACTCCAGTATCTTTGTCATAAAATCCCAAATGAAGTCATGAAGAGATTGAAATGACTGAACAATAATAATCACATAAGCATGTATATGAATTCATTACCCTTGATTTCAAAATCAACATACTTTTCACTGTTCCACACTATTATCTATGAAGTGTTATGTAATTATTCATATATTTTCATGGTTATTTGTGTGTCAACTCTAGAACAAGTATGATTTTAGATTAAATGCCTTGAATTATAGAAAGAAGAACAGATTGTGTGGGAAACTTTTACATTCACATTTGAGTTTGGCTCCCTGTGTAAACCTTGGATATGTTACTTCTGCCTCATGATTAGCCACAAACTTTTCACAGTTTTGCAGATAAAATAAATGAAAAAAGCAGACATTTAGAGTTTTATGAGCCTGAAACAATGAGTTTAGTAAGCAGTTTTCCGGAACTTCTGGTCTATAAATATACAAGTCACAACCATTGTAGGACATAGTTGAATGATAATTGGGGCTGCCATATTTTTTTTAATTTAATTTCATTCCAAGGGCCTTTTGTACACTAGAAGACTATGAAACATCTCCTTGAAATGTGTTTCTCTGGGACATTATTTCATGGTATCCTGGTAATAAAAAGATTTAAATACATCACATTTTAAAGAGACCTAGGGGCAGGCTAGGTGGCGCAGTGGAGAGAGCATCAGCTCTGAAGTCAGGAGGGACTCAGTTCAAATCTGATCTCAGACATTTAACACTTCCTAGTTGTGGGACCCTGGGCAAGTCACTTAACCCAGAGAGAGAGAGAGAGAGAGAGAGAGAGAGAGAGAGAGAGAGAGAGAGAGAGAGAGAGAGACCTATTGTAAAACTCCTTGAAGTTATTCTAATAGCTATACAGTTTCTATTATATTAAAAATGTAATAAAATTAATTATTTCTGTTAAACATCATCTGAAATTATGACAGTTTGTTTAATAATTTAATTGATAATTTGTTTAATTGCTTTAATAGACTAAAGAACATGTATTAATGACTCAAACTTTCTATTATTTTAAGAAATAAAGCATATTCTTTGAAATATACTGGAAAAAGTTTTGAGTACTCTGAGAGAAGAAATTTTAAAATTTTATTTTTAAAAATAAGCACAAAAATTTAAATTACTCACTTTTGGAAGGGTTTTCATTTGTAAAAGAGAAATCACACTTGTTCAAAAATTCTGAAGCATAGTTATATAAGATAAATAAGAATAAATGAATAAAAGTTCAAAGTTGAATGATATACAACTAAAAACTATGCATTTATGCTGGAAAAGCTGACAAACAGACTTTGGAGTATATCACCAATATCATTGTTTATTGTAATGATATTTTGGAATTTATTTGCATTTGTGGCAGACAATCAGAAACTAATTGTTGTTACTCTGGTTGGTTTTGGAGATTTAGGAGATTGATCTTTGTGGCAAGTTTCAGTGGGTAGCAATTACTTCCTAACTATAAGGAACATGAAAATGAAAGCTTATAATGGAATACTTTTTGATGTTTACTTAAAGAGAATTACTTTGTGCTTAGAATTAGTCTGCATTGTGTAGCTTTCTTTTGTAATTCAAAATGCTAACTTTTAAATTATTTAGAATAAATTTTATAATTTGGATCTTTCTGTTGGATTATGTTTATTTTTACATCTAAATTTTACTAGATTCTTAATCTTATTACTGGACTTCTTAAACCTCTAATTTTTAAGATAATACTAATATTTCAAAATGAATTGTGCCCTCTAGTGAAGTCAGAGTAGTATGGTCACCTAGAGGATGTGAACTTGAATATCTTGACAGAACTGTATACTAAGGCATTTTATTTTTTTAAACAATATACAGGTCTAATGTCATGATAGCATTTCTGGCACATTAAATTCCTTCTGTGTATTAGAAAGAGAGAAATTTTATAAAAATTACTGCTATTTTCTCTTTGTGCTATTGAGATCTGTAAAGCTAAAAAGTCCTTTATGAAAAAAAACAACAAAAATTCAGGTAGTTCACTCAAAAACTTTCAGAAAATTTATTTTTTTTTTAGAAAATTTATTTTGAAGCATAAAATGAGGTTATGGTCAAATCATACGTAAAATAGTCATAATCATACTTATCTCTCTTTATTTTTCAAGATTACCCTGAAGCTGGTGATATGGGAGTGTATGATTTTCAGAAGAAAGATCCTGTTTAAAACAAAATTACCTGCATATTCAAGTTAAACAGTGGGGTGCTGGCAAAGAAAAAAAAAACTACTCTTAGAAAGACATCATTTAAGGCTCTATGAATGTAAAATGAAAATGAAGAACCATATAATTTAATTAAGGAGAGACCACCAAGTATAAAAGAGTTTATCTTGTAACTGTATAAATATGTATACATATACTGTATTTAGCATATACTTTAACATATTTAACATGTATGGGACTACCTGCCAACTAGGGGAGGGGGTGGAGGGAAGAAGGAGGAGAAAAGTTGAAACAGAAGTTTTTGCCAGAGTCAATGTTGAAAAACTACCCATGCATATGCTTTGTATATAAAAAGCTATAATTTAAAAAAAAAAAAAGAGCTGATCTTGGAATCAGAGACACCTGAGTTCAAAGTACCGCTGGCACATACTGGTTGTTGCATCCTTGCTATGTCAGTTTCCTCATTTGTAAATTTCTCGGTGGTGGTGAGATGGGGCCAACTCTGTTTCTATAAAGATAGATAGTTTGTGGTTCCCCTTGTCCTCCCTTTTTCTTTCAATGTAGAATGTTCTTTTAATGAGGATATATGAATTCTAGATGAATTACTACAGCAATCCATTTGAGGCAGTAGGACTCAGGAATCCTGAGCTCAAATCCTATCTTTTATACTTTAGCTAAAAAAAGAAGTTGGACAAACCAATTAATCCCTCTTGGCTTCAATTTCCTTATTTGTAAAGTGAGGGAGTTGGATAAGACTCTTTTCAACTCAGTCTGAATCCTCCATACTCTATAGACAGTCTTTTTGCTTTGTTTTTCAAAGTTGCTGTTAACAAAGCAGATGGCAGCAGATAAGGGCTCCATCCATTTATTGTTTCCCTTCTAATGATAATAACAATAATATGATAATTCTATGAAGTCTTACATAAGATTTCATCTTCCAATTGCTTTGCAAATATTAATTCATCCTTGAAACACCCTACAAGGAGGTGGGCAATATTAATAAATTAAATATAATAAAAAACCTAATCTTGAATTATTTACTTGAAAGCACAAGAGGAAGGCAGAGAGAAATAATACCAAATTAAATGATTATATTAATTTTAGGAAAGAAGCAAATATAATTTTTATAGTTTCATTTTTCCTTTGAAGTAAAATTTCGAATATGGAAAAGCCCAGGAGTTCTCCAGTTTAAGAACGTGCCAAACGTGTGTGCGTCTTTTTCAAAGGTCTAAGACAGTTCCAATGAGATACAACCCCAGCCCCAGAACTTCCCAGACCCGCCTCTTCCTTCCTTTGACCAGCACAATCAGCCAAGGGCCCCCAATGCTGCCTCTGGGACTGCACTAAATGTCACTCTGGCTTGAAGAAAGACTTGGGCCAAATCTTCAATGTTACTGCCAAGGTGGCAGCCTTCTAGTGACTCGAATCCTTATTATTAACTGTGATCAAAGGCAGAGGGCCGCGGGGTCGGCGCCAGTATGGCCCAGTTATAGCCTCTCTATTTGCTTGAGTGGGATTCTACCTCCACCAAAATGCCCTTCCCCACTACATCCAATTAAGAATCTATTAGCCTAGGTAATTCTAAAGCATCCCTACTTTGAAGATTTTCTGAAACTACCGTCTCCCGCTACTGCCTTTCTCCAGGGGCTGGGGGTGAAGAAACCTTTGGAAAATAAGAGAACAGATCCCAGGAGACCACTAAGAGAAGAGATAGGGCTCAAAGAACAAGGAATACAGATAGGGAAACAATGAGTGAGCGAAGTTCAGGGAAGGAGGAGACTGGTAGGAATTGAGGACGAGAAGGGAAAGCCAAGGCATCTTACCGAGCGCCAATGCACTCGTGGAGTTCAGGACTGTTCGGGGCGCGACGGGGCAACACTACCCGGACCAGTGTTAAGGGGTGTAGAGACTCTTCAAGAGATTTGACCGACATATGCGGCGCAAATTTTCTGCGTGCGGGAGCTTGGACAAGCTGCCGTCTTTCTCTCCTAGGAAGCGTAACCCAAGTTTTCTGTCATGGAGTTGGGAGACGAGAGCCCACTTACACAAGCTCGAGTCTAGGCCTCAGAGGCACTCGGCCCTTTCCCCTGGGCGCTCTCTGTTCTGCAGCTACTTGAACTCACACTGGCCTCTGTCCCTGAATTGTCCTGCCCCAGCAGCTGTGCGTCATAGGTGTGCCTTGGCGATGGCCCCATTGATGCTGGCTCTGGGAAAGGGCTATTTGGACCCCTATTTGCTTGCTGCTAAGGAGCTAGCACTCACTTCTTTCCACTGCCCTGCCTCCTCGCAGCTTTCAGTCGGCACCCACTGGGCTGCTTCTTCTAATAGATCGTGCTAAAATGAGGAGAAAGAAGTCTCGAAGAGGCTGGCAAGCCGCAAGCTGCACAAACGGCCTGCGGGATTTCGAAAATTCCTTGCTTGTTTCCAATAATAAGGTAAAAAGTTAAACGGAAAAGAAGATGGTAATGTGAACGCTGAACTCCTCCGGGAGCCTGTTTCCTCTGGGACAGCCAGTGGTCCTGCCTGGTTTTGCTCCATGAATCTAGGCCATTTTCCACCACTAAGTTAATACTTTTGGTCTTTTATTTAAAAGCTTCTATAAAACTTAAGTAGTATGTGTGATTTATCATCATGGATCAGCCATCTAAGTAGAACTTTCTAATACTTCAATATCATTTAGAAAGATTTACCTCTGAAAAGAAGCTGTGTAGCAACTATATGATAGGAGTTCCTTTATAGGGAGCAGAGAGCACAGAGTAGAGCATTAGGCCTGCAATCAAAAAGACGAATTCAAATGCGGCCTTAGACACATAACAGTGTCTCATACACAGTTTAATAACTCTGTGACCCTCCACTTAATCTTTGTTTACCTTGATTTCTTAACTGTCAAATGAAGGCATTAATAGTACCTATCTTATAGTATTGTTATAATGATCATATTAAGATAGTTGTAAGATACTGTAATATTGCAACGATGATTTCAATATTGTAAGATATTGTAAAAAAAAAAAAGATATTTGTATAAAGCCTGTTGCATAATGTCTGATACATAGTAAGAATTATAGGTTCACTACCTTAATAAGTTTGAATCAACTTAAGAAATATTAATTGAGCACCAGCTAAGTGCAGGGCACTGTGCTAAAAAGAAGTGAGATGCTTAAAACTGGAAGACACCTCAGAATACCTTAACTCCCTTATTTTATTTATGAATAGACTGGGAGAAGGCATATTGTAATAGCTTAGATGGCTTAATTAATATTTGGACTCAGCTTCTGTTCATTCCAAATCCAATACTCTTTCCACTAAACCACTTTCTACTAAACCAGACTGCTTAGTAACCAAATACTGAATTAGTTAAATACTAATGAATTTAATCCATCCATTCATTATTCAACAAGTAGATCTGAGTTCAAATTCTAACTGTTCTACTTAGGCAAATCATTTATATACCGTGAACTTCAGTTTACTTATGTGTAAAATGAGTGGAATTGGTCTAGGTGGCCCTGAGCTTTCTCCAGCTCTAAAATTATGGTCTATTACTATATGCAATATAAATGTGTTCCTATGACACCAGGAAAGAAGCAAGAAGGAAATTTGAAACTAAACAGTATAGCAAGAAGTAGACCTAAATTCATGCTTCTTATTTTAATCTTAGTGAAGACTTGGGTTGGACTTCAGACATGTTCTTTGTTTCTCAGAAGAGATTTTTTAGTTTTCTCACTAATTCTATATTTATTTCTTAATACTTAATAGGGATTTAATTTTTTCCCCTCCTGAGGTTGGGATTAAGTGACTTGCCCAGGGTCACACAGCTAGGAAGTGTTAAGTGTCTGAGATCTGATTTGAACTCAGGTCCTCCTGAATTCAAGGCTGCTGCTCTATCCACTGCGCCACCTAGCTGCCCCCTTAATAGGTATTTAAAACAAAAGTTTAGATATAACCTTTAGGTTTCCATGTTAAAATAAAATAGTTCCAGAATTCAGTTTGCTAGGATATCTTTTTAGAGTATACAGCATATGCCATAAAATAAAGTTTTCATTCAAAGCACAGGACAAATGAAGAAATTATGTTTGCTAAACAAAACTAATGCAAATAAGATTAGAAGGGAAGTAACAAACTGGGAAAATATTTTTACAGTTAAAGGTTCTGATAAAGGCCTCATTTCCAAAATATATAGAGAACTGACTCTAATTTATAAGAAATCAAGCCATTCTCCAATTGATGAATGGTCAAAGGATATGAACAGACAATTTTCAGATGATGAAATTGAAACTATTTCCACTCATATGAAAGAGTGTTCCAAATCACTATTGATCAGAAAAATGCAAATTAAGACAACTCTGAGATACCACTACACACATGTCAGATTGGCTAAGATGACAGGAAAAAATAATAATGAATGTTGGAGGGGCTGTGGGAAAACTGGGACACTGATGCATTGTTGGTGGAGTTGTGAAAGAATCCAACCATTCTGGAGAGCAATCTGGAATTATGCCCAAAAAGTTATCAAACTGTGCTTACCCTTTGATCCAGCAGTGCTACTACTGGGCTTATATCCCAAAGAGATATTAAAGAAGGGAAAGGGACCTGTATGTGGCAAAATGTTTGTGGCAGCCCTTTTTGTAGTGGCTAGAAACTGGAGAACGAATGGATGACCATCAATCGGAGAATGATTGAATAAATTGTGATATATGAATATTATGGAATATTATCGTTCTGTAAGAAATGACCAACAAGAGGATTTCAGAAAGGCCTGGAGAGACTTACATGAACTGATGCTGAATGAAATGAGCAGAACTAGGAGATCATTATATACTTCAACAACGATACTGTATGAAGATGTGTTCTGATGGAAGTGGATATCTTCAACAAAGAGAAGATCTAATTCAGTTCCAATTGATCAATGATAGACAATCAGCTACACTCAGAGAAGGAACACTGGGAGATGAGTGTAAACTGTTTGCATTTTTGTTTTTCTTCCCAGGTTATTTTTACCTTCTGAATCCAATTCTTCCTGTGCAACAAGAAATTTGGTTCTGCACACATATAGTGTATCTAGGATATACTATAATACATTTAACATGTATGGGACTGCCTGCCATCTAGGGGAGGGGGTGGAGGGAAGGAGGGGAAAATTCGGAATAGAAGTGAGTGCAAGGGATAATGTTGTAAAAAATTACCCATGTGTATATACTGTCAAAAAAAAGTTATGTTTATAAAATTAATAAAAAATAAAGTATAAAAAAACTTTTAAAAAATAAAAGGGAAGTAATCCAGAAAAAGAAAAAAAAGCAATTATGTTTGCTAATCAAATTGACCCTGTAGTGTCATGTAAAAGCTTTGACCTACCACTAGAGGCTGCTCTTGACATATTTTACCAACCCAAGTGAAAAAAAATGAATGAATGAATGGATAGATGGATGGATGGAAGGATGGGGATGGATGAATGGGTGGATGGATGAGTGAATAAATAAGTAAATGAAAAGCCAGTCTCTTATCTCTAATGATGGGTCCTCCCCAACTGTCAGGATTACAAAAAAAAAAATTGCATTTTGGTGAGGGACACATTTTCATATATCTGTTTTCACAGAATTATTTTCATTCTTGTATGAAAGAGGAGTAACAAGATGGACAGGCTGAATACTATACTGTTATCTATAAAATATGAAAAGAACCAGAGAAAGATCTTTTGTTCTTTGGATAAGCTCTTTATAGAGCTTGGAAAAACATGAACAAGCATCTCAGAAGATGAAAAGGCATATGGATACACTGGATGTGCACCTGTTCATGCAGTAATCATATCAGTAAGTACTCCAATCCATGAAAGCATGGGATATTCATATTGTATGATCTTCATGAATATCTTAATTGCAAATAAAGTTTCTCTTACATTCAGAATAACCATCATATGTGGGTGTTTTTATACACACTATATCAAGCATTTTTGAGGATAACTAATAGAATTTTAAATTTTTATTTTTTTAATTAACAAAAATATTCTCCTACCTTCCCCCAATGGAAAAAGGAAACTCTCTTATTGTTGCTCTTGTTTTATTTATTAATACTCTTAATCAACAAAATCAATTCCTGAATTAGCCACATCCAAAATTATGTCTCATTTTTCATCCTCTTTCTTGAGAGGTGTGTGATATTCTTCATCCATCCTCTATAATGATGATTCACATCCTCTGTAATAATAATGATGTCAGAAGACTAAAGATTTCTCAGAGCTGTCCAAGATTAAAGAAGAATAAAGACTTTCCAGTTATTTTTCTTTTCTGTGTTTTCATGTAACCTTAAACAAGCTGTTTTCAGATCTGTAAAGTGAGGAGGCAACTGGCTAGAGAATTGGGTTAAAAACCAGGTCTGAAGTCAGGAAGATTCATTCTAGGAAGCTGGAGAGGAAATATCAATATCTTTGCCAAGAAATTCCCAAATGGGATCATGAAGAGTCAGACATAGTTGTGTCTTTGAATAATAGAAATGAAGATTTTGGAGATGTTCAAAGTTTACATACTGTAAAATTATATAACTCCAGTTATTTTTTTTTCATTCATTTTTGATAGGTAATCATGATAGCATCTGTGGTGCTAGAAAATAAACTTATTTAAGCCTCTGTAAAAGGATGCAATATACAGGAAAATTAAATAAGTGAAACTTTAAACTTTAAGCACCAGAATTTTTTTTACATTTTTGTTTTAAAATAGCTTCGCAATCATCTGGGAATATTCATGCAGACATTCATTCATTCAACTTGTATAATTCTGTTGTATATAAAACACAATAGTAATCATCAAGAGGTATCAAAAGGAATAGATCATGGAATCCTTCCCCTTATGGAACTGATGCCTTAACTAATAAATATGTATTTATTAAATTTTACTGTGTACTAGGTATTGGGCTGGGTACTCAGGATAGAAGTACAATGAATGAAATAATTCCTACACATAAGGAGTCTACATTTTAATGAGGGAAATAACTATATAACTTTAAACCAAAAAAAATAGAATAAACATAAATAAATGCAAAGTTAATTATAAGACAGAGAGGGAGCACACTAGGGGGAATCAGGAAAGGATTAGTGCAAAAGTGCTGTTTGTGTTCTTTTAGGTATAGATAAGGAGGAAATACATTCTAGGCATGAGGCACAATCAGTGGTATGACACAGAGATTGGACGTGAAGTATTTTGTATAAGGAAAAGCCAGTTTGTTTGAATTTCCCAGGTTAGGATAAACAATGTCTTGTGAAGCTGGAAAAATAGGCTAAGGCAAGGTTGTGAAGGCCTTCAAAAGTTAGAGGAATTTATATTTGATCTTAAAGGGGGGAAAACATTGGAGTTGAGTAGGGGAATGACTTATTTAGATCTTTGATATATAAAAAAAAAATCACTTTGGCATCCTTGTGAGGATGGACTGATATGAGAAGAAATTTGGATTAGAGGGATCAAGTAGCAAGCTGTTGCAATCATCTAAATTAAAGGTAAGTAGACTATATGGTGGTAGCACAGAATGTGGAGTCAGGAAGATCTCAGTTCAAATCCAACTTCAGATATTTACCATGTGTGTTATTCTCCACTAGTCACTTAACCTCTATCTGCCTCAATTTTCTGTAAAGCTTTGAGTCATTTACACAGAGATAATAATGGGTTCATAAGAGCTGATGAAGAATATCAAGAGAAAGAAAAGTAAGGGACCTCAGACAGAGTCTTAGGAAACATCCACAATAAAGGAGAATGATATGGATTTTGAAAAGGAACCATTAGACAGATAGTAGAACCATGATAACCCCAAGAGAAGAAATGACTCCTAGCTAGCAATGGCTAGTTAATAATATCAAATGCATCTTGAAAGCTGATAAGGATGACATTAAAAAAAAAGAAGACCATAAGATAAGGCAATTAATTGACTCAGGGAACTTTCTAGGAAGCAGTTTCAACTGAACAAATAAAGTCAAAAGCCAAAATGCAAAGGTTTGAAGGGTGGGTGAGAGGAGATAAAGTATGAGTTAGTATGTGAAGATAGCTTTTCCTAAAAGTTCGAGAAAAGGAGAAGATATTAGATCGAATTTTTGAAGGGATAGTAAGGTCTACAGTTTCTTTTCCGCTCAATAAGAACGGGAATCTTGAACAAGTTTAAAGTCAGTAGGGGGAAGAAATGAGTAGAGGAGAGGAAAAGAGAGGAGAGAAGAGGAGAGGGGAGGAGAGAGGAGGAGAAGGAAGGGGAGGGCACTGTGTTGAGGATTTAAATATTAGCAAATAAGACAGTCCCACCCTCAAGGAGGTTACATTCTGGTAGAGAAGGATTCTGGGTCATGTTAAGGAAGTTACGTGGATGTCTGGGCTGCAGCAAGATAAAGCAACAAATTCAGTTATCAAGAGATGTGGGTAGATCCAAAATCTTGGAGAGAAGGGATAGAAGATGATAGAATCGAACAGACAGAAAAGACAGTAGGGGATAAGATTGAGAACTCATGTAAAGAAGTTGATCTTGATAAGGAATGTCCTACCACAGTGTCAGAGATTGGAGGAAAGGGAAAGAGAAAGAGAATAAAGGATAATGTCAAAGTATTTTCAGATGAAGAGGAGGAAAATAGGACCTCATAAGGACCTTTTCAAGGACCCAGTTTTCTCAGTAAAATAGGAGAGTTCCTCAGCTTATAGAGAGGAAGAAGAGGGAACTATGGAAGGTTTGAAGACTCAAGAAGATTGACTTTTGGGAGGAATGAGAAAGAGAATTAATTAGGGAGAAATAAGAGAATCTCTCTAGTGCACTGAGACTCCAATTGATATTGGAAAACATTAATTTGTAATATATTCAATCATCATGATTGTATGACCTTGACTCTATTCAACAACAAGTAATAGTGGAAGAAGAGGAGCAATCTAAGGGTAAATTTTGTTGAATGATGAGGGAGGATATGACAAGGGGGCAAGAATTTGAGCATGGAAGACAATACAGAATTTAATTAATGAATTACAGAGTCGAGGGAAGAAAGTAAAATTAGGGAGAAAATCCTGAGGGGTAAAGAAATTGCAGGTCTCCATGAGGGAAAAGCGTTGGGGATGGGGAAGAGTCAATAGGACAGATGGACTATAGTATGTTATGATCATGTAAGATTGATATGCCCATATGTAAGATTATTTTCTACTTAGTTGGGAACTGGGTTGTGGACAGATAAGAGAATGTCAGTCTAACTAGGAAACTGAAACATGTAGGTAATGGTGAGATCCTGTGTATAACCAACCTTATGTATAGCTCAGGTAGAAAGAAGCAATGGGTCATAGGATTTAAAGGGACTAAAAATATGAGATATGTATGTATTTTGTCTCTAGGGAGACACATCACAAAGAATATGTATTACAGATAATTACAAGGATAGAGAATATATAACTACTGATATTTTGAAACAGAATCCTTAAATCCTGAAGAAAATGTGTGGTGTAGTAGATGGAATGTTGAACTTAGAGTAATAACATTCAAATCTTACCTCTGATGATTTCTGATGAAATGATCAAAAGCAAATCATTTAAATTAGGCAAGCCATAGTTCCTCATCTATAAAAAGAAGGGTTTGGACTACATGGCATCTAATACTCTTTCTTTTGAAATATCCATTAATTATTCATTTTCTCAGGTGGTGCAGTGATTAGAATACCTGGAGTCAGAAAGACTAATCTTCCTGAGTTCAAACCTGATCTCAGACCCTTACTAGCTGTGTAATTCCAGGCAAGTTACTTAAACCTATTTGCTTCAGTTTTCCCCTCTGAAAAATAAGCTGGAAAAGAAAATAGCAAACTCAGTATCTTTGCCAAGAAAACACCAAATGAAGTCACAAAGAGTCGGACACAATTGAAAAATGACTCAACAACAATTCATTTTGTCTAACATATTTATTTTCTCCCTACATTTGTAACTGTCTTAGATATGTAAATAAAGTGGAGAATTAAGGAAAGTACAATATTATTAAAGTAAAATAATCCTACCAATGCATCAAAATCCTAGTGCATAAAATATAGTCCCTGAATACAATGGATAATTGATTTAATTTTCCAATTTGCTTGGAGTCTGGGTGCTATTTTTGATAGCATATTTAGGGTGTTTTAGTAATCCTTATGTTCCTAGAAAAATTAAAATTTGGGAATGTACATGCTAAAATGTATCATTTTTCATTTTTAAATGTGTAATTATATGCTATTTGAATTTATTTATTTTGCAGTTATTGGAAAGTCTGTGACAATTAGATATTTTTGGAATAAGGTATGATAATTATCTTAATTGATTTGTAGTTTGGACTTCTCTGTGATTTTAAATAAGCAATTTCCCAACTACAATTAATTATTGCTTAGTAAAATGAAATAAAAACAAATTTCCTAGAATGCATAATTATCATAAATCATCATCATATCATATGAATATATTATCTTAATATTCTATAAGGGAGACATCAGTTATTTTGTATATTATCAAATTTTAAATATTTTATTAAGCAACTTTAAATTTGTTATGTAACAGAAGATAATTTGAGTGAGTACTATACCAAAAAAAAGGAACCCCTGAAAATTAGTCATTAAAACAGACTTTTTTTTGAGCAAAATAAGTCATAAAACAAAATCTATCAGTCATATCTGTTAAGCTACTACCATACCAAGAAGATTCTGTTGTAAAGTTGGTTTCCCTATGTCAAATTTCCATAATTCATATTCTAATGAAATACATGTATTCTGATGAGACATGGTTTTGACATTGATGTTTTATATATACATCACATACATTGATCAATATTTGTTACATTGAATTAACATTTCAATTACTAACCTATAAAATTTTTTTTTAAAAAGCCAAACCTGTGGCTGTCAGAAAATGTCATTAATATTTATAAATACAAAGACAGTTACATTAATGCATATTGATGCAGCTACAAATTAGAACAATCATTCTAGAAAGTAATCTGGAATTATGCAAATAAAGTTACTAAAATGTCTGTACCCATTGGTCCAGAGATTCCATTTCTAGGCATATATGCCAAGAAAGTATCTAATAAAAATTAAAAAAAAAAAAAAAAGACTCCAGGTACACTAAAACATCCATCCTATTGCTGTATCAATCAAAGAATTGAAAGAGAATAGATTCTTATCAATTAGGGATTAGCTGAAAAACTGTGATACTTGAATGTAAAAGCATTTTATTGTTTTGTAAGAAACAACAAATATAATGGATATAGAGAATTATATGAATTGTTACAAAATAAAGTAAACAGATCCAAGAACACTACACACAATGATTACAATAATGTAAATGGAAAGAACAACAAAAGACTTTGAAAATCAATGTTGTAAAATTCTAAAGAATAAATATGACCTAAAGAAAAAAATATGAGAAGATACCTCCCTTTCCCCTACCTCTTGACCACGGTATAGAATGTTGTCCATAATGTCAGATTTTTTTCAATGTATTAATCAGTTTTACTCAGTTTCTCTTCTCTTTTTTCTGTATTTCTTTTTAAAAAAATCTTTGTTATAAAAACCAGACCTCCTACAATATTTTCTTTACAAGGAACACATTGAAACAGAGTGAAACACAGAGTAAAGGAGCAAATATTTTGCTGGTGTATAATATATTATGCTTCAACTGAAGCATAGAAGGGATAACAATCCTGATCTCAGACAAAGCAATAATGAATCAAATTAAAAGAGATAGAGAACATTATAAAATGTGAAGTGGATAATTTTAATTAAATTAAATTTTTTTTAAAATTTAAATTTTTAAACATTTTGCACAAATAAAACCAATGTAACCAAGATTGGAAGGAAAGAAGAAAGCTAAGACACAATTTTTACAGCCAGTATTTTTGATAAAGGCCTCATTTCTAAAAACAGAGAATTGAATCAAATTTATATGAATACAAGTCATTCCTCAATTGATAAGTGGTTAAAGGCTATGAACAGGCAACTTTCAAAAGAAGAAATTAAAGCTCTCTATAGTCAAATGGAAAAAATTATAAATCACTATTGATTAGAGAAATGTAAATTACAATAGTTCTGAAGTACCACCTCATACCTATCAGATTGACTAATATGACAGAAAAGGAAAATGATAAATATTGGAGAAGATATGGGAAAAATGGAACACTAATGCATTGTTGGTAGAATTGTGAACTTAATCTGGTCCTTCTGTAGAGCAAGCAGGACTGTGCTCAATGGATTATGCATAAAACTAGGTGATACAGCAATACTACTACTAGATTTGTATTCCAAAAGGATTATTTAAAAAGGGAAAAGAACCTACATGTACAAAAATATTTTTAGCAGATCTTTAAATGGTGGCAATACACTGGAAATTGAAGAAATTGAGGAGATGCCCATCAATTGGGGAATGATTGAACAAGTTCTGTATGTGAAGGTAATGTTCTATCAGAAATGGTGAGCAAGCAGATTTCAGAAAAACCTGGAGAGATTTATATAAACTGATACTCAGTGAAGTGAGCAGAACCAGAACATTTACACTGACACTGTAATAGTAATATTGTGCAATAATCAGCTGTGATAGATTTAATTCTTCTCAGAAATGTAAAGGGACTTTACAAAGACAATTCAAATGCTTAATGATAGAAAATGCTGATCACAACCAGAGAAAGAATTTTAAAGTCTAAAGCTGATCAAAACATACTATTTTCACTTTTTTTTTTTTTGTCTTTTTCTTTCTTGTAATTTTCTCCTTTGGTTTTGAGTCTTCTTTCATAAAATGACTAAAGTGGAAATATTTTTAACGTGACTGTATATGTATAACCGATATCAAATTTCTTGCTGTTTTGAGAAGAAAAAGGGAAGGAGAGGGAGGGAGAAAATTTTGGAGCTTAAATTCTTACAAAAATCAATGTTGAAGACTATCTTTACATGTAATTGAAAAAATTTAATACTATTAAGGTTAAAAAAATATAAGAGGCAGAACTCAGATTTGTAAAAAATGCTTTATTATAAGGGATTGCACTTTGCAAAGAGGATAAAAGGACAATGAGAAAATCTAGGCAATGTGCTAACAAAAGTAGTTATTAAAATCTTTTCAAATATTTAACTCTGAAAAGCATCCAAAAAAAGATATTTTTATATCATCTGATTTTGTCAGTCTTAATACCTGAAATGTTATAACTTCAGTAGGATACAACAAAGAAATCTTTGATTGGTTTTCCTTCCTTAATTGTAATTATGCTAATTAGAAATGTAATACAGAATAGAATGAACTTTGAATTGGTTGAAGAAAAGGATGACTTGCATCACAGAATCGCTTTTTATAGTTCTTTTTCCTATTAAATTGGATACATGTGGAGAATGTGGGACTAGGAAACTTAAGTTCAAGTTTTGAAGACTCTTCTGTTGTGGTGGTATGCCAGGTTTTTGAAGTTCAGTAAACAAAATAAGAAAACTACATAACAGAGTTCCATAAAACTCATGTCCATCTTGCTATCTTCTAGTATCTATCTTCGAATATTGTATTATTCTGTTCTCTTACCTAGTCCAGTATGTACATTCCAGAAAAGGGCGAGGATAGAGTGCCAAGCTTTGCAGCTCATGAATATTTTGCTTCTCAAGAAAAATGAAATATCATAAATGAAAAAAGTACCTGTCATATAAATTAAAACACACCTTAGGAATATAAATTTTCTTGATACATAATTTAATATGATACATAGCTAAATGATCAAATTAATTTCCTTTAGGCTATGTTCATTATCTGTGTTCTTTTTCCTTTTATATAACTCAGCTTTCCCCCTCCACACCCATTCCTGAGCTACTTGGTTTAAGGGATCTTGTTGTTGTTTGTTTTAAACCAAGCCATTTAACATATAACATCCGGGAGAAATATAACGTAAACATTAAAGACTAATTATAAAGACTCTAATAGGGTCAAATTGTTTACTTCATATATGTGAAACTATTAGCAGTTTTCTTATAGTTGTCATCATTATTTGGATAGTTTGAAAAAATGTCATTGGCTTAGCTAAGTATGATGGGGCAATTCTAAAAGAAAAAATAAAACTGTATATGGAGAAATAAAAAAGAGTAATTATCTCATACAGATGAAGCATAAAAAGAAAGATTTATACAAAAGAAGCTAGGAGGAAGGAAGGACAAGTAATGCTGGAACCTTATTCTCATGGTAAGGAGATAAGGGGAAACAACATATATATATCTAGAAAGATTAAATGTCATCTAAATTCAGAAAGAAATGAGCGCAAAGAGAAAGAGTGGAGGAGAGGATAAGGGAAAGATTTGGGGAGGTTAAAGTTAAAGTTAAGTTAAAAAAAAATTAAGTGGACAAGGGAGCGTGTAGAAATGAAGCAGAAGAGTAAGAAGGCATAGGGCAAAGAGGCTGAGAAGGATAGTGAGGAAAAATAGGTAAATACACAAGTAATTATCATTTAGAATTTGAATGGAATAAATTAACCCATAAAATGGAAATGGATAGCAGATTGAACTTTTGATGTCAACAATATGTTACTTTCAGGAAACATTATAAAAATGAGAGACACACAAAGATAAAATAAAGAGCAAGAGTAGAATTTAGTATGTCCAAAAAAAAAAAGCTAGGATAGTAATCATGATCTCAAAGTTAAAGTCAAAATAAACTTAATCAAAAGTGAAAAATAGAGAAACTGCATGATCAGCAATGTTATTCAATATTATTTTTGACCATTTAAAATACCTGGATAATATAAAATACCTGAGCTGTCAAGGCAGATATAGGAACTATGTGAATAAAACACATTTTATACAAATAAACTCATATATAAATGATTAAAGTAACATTTATCATCCATGTGTAGGTAAAACTAATATAATTTTTTAAATGACAATTTTACCTAAGTGATCTATTTATACAATGTTATCACGATTAAATTGTTAAAAATTATTTTACTGAATTAGGAAAAATATCAAAGTTCATAAAACTTCAAAGGAAAAATGATGTAAATGAAGTAGATTCACCAATTCTTTCTGTGCAATAAGAAATTCGGTTCTACACATATATATTGTACCTAGGATATACTATAGCATATTTAAATATGTATGAGAATGCCTGCCATCTAAGGGAGGAGGTGGAGGGAAGGAGGGAAAATTCGGAATAGATGTGAGTGCAAGATAATGTTGTAAAAAATTACCTATGCATATGTACTGTCAAAAAAAGTTATAATTATAAAATTAATAAAAAAGAAAAAAAAAGGAAGTAGATTCAGCAGTATCAGACCTTCAACTATATTAGAAGGTGAAAAGATTATTGAAGTTTAAAAAGGATAATTTTGATTTATTTTAAATTAAAATTTTCTTATATGAATAAAGCCTATGTAACCAAGAATACAAGGAATACTGAAATGGGGGGGAGAGTGAACTTTATCATAGATAATCTCTCAGGACATTATTGGGTTGGAATATTGCCATGGTCTAAGATGATAAACTGGTTTGGAAAAACATGGTAACCAACTTGGACTTATTCTGTGTATGTAGTAATTTGTTTTCTTTTGTCATTTTGTATTCAAGTTTAAAGTTTTAAAAATGCCACAAAAAAAATCCTCTATGTCATCTTAAAAGTTACATTAATTAATTGACTTTATTTAATGTGTCAACAATATTTTTTTTAATTATTGTTTCCAAAGAATGAAAATCTGTCCTTTTTTCCTTTCCAAATATTTTCATTCAACTAAGAAAGAAAGAAAGAAAATTCTATATGTATGGTCAAGCAAAAAAATTCCCATATTGATCATGCCCAAAACATACATCTCAATCAACACTGAGTCCAACACCTCTCTGTTAGGAAACAGATAACATATTTCATACTGAATCTTTTGGAATTGTAATTAGTCATTATGTTAATCAGAGCTTCTAAAGCTATCAAACTTTATTTTTATCACATTATTGCTACTATCAAAAATTATTTTCTTGATTCTGTTCACTTCCTTCTGCATCTGTTCATTTGAGTAATTTCAGGCTTCTCTGAAACTATTCTCTTCATAATTTCTTAAAACACAACAGTATTCCATTACATCTCTATATCACCATTTATTCAGCCATTCCCCAAATGATGGGAATTGCTTTCACTTTCTAGGAATGGCATTGTGATATAGAACATAAGAGTTCTGACCCTGGAATCAGGAGATCTAGGTTCAAATCCCACTTCCCACACAACCATGTTAAACAAATTAATTAACCATCCTGGGCTTCCATTGTCTTCATCTATTATAGAGACAGATCTATTATCCTATAAGATAGAAAAATATCAATGATTAACTTTATTATTAAACTATGTGACTTGGATAAAATTACTAATTTTCCCACCAACTCCTGTTTTCCTATTAAATATATGCTGATGGCAATTATACCCATCTTGTTCCTCTCTTTCCAACATTTCTAGCAGTTGTCTTTCTTTATTTGCACATTTTTGATATGTTTTGTTTTTATAGTGCTTTCATTTCTGAATTTTTATTCCTTTTTCCTGTATCCTATGATTCATTCTATTTATTCCTATGCATTTCAAAAGTAGAGGAAAAAAGCAATTTAGTGAATACAAAATAAATCCACATAAATCATCAGCATTTTAAAATGTTACCAACAAAGTCCAGCAGCAAGAAATTCTATTTAAAATAGCTGTGTATAATGTAAAATATTTGGGAGTATATCTGCCAAGGCAATGTCAGGAACTGTACAAAAACAATTACAAAACACTTTCCACACAAATAAAGTCAGATCTGAACAACTGGAAAAAGACCAAGTGCTTATGTAAGCCAAGTTAATATAATAAAAATGACAATACTACCTAAATTAATCTATTTGTTCACTGCTATACCCAACTCCCAAGAAATTATTTTACAGAGCTAGAAAAAAATAATAGCAAAGTTCATTTGGAAGAGCAAAAAGGTTAAGAATTTCAAGGGAATAAGGCAAATGAAGTTGTACCAGGTCTAAAACTATATTATAAAGCAGCAGTACTATTTGGTACTGGCTAAGAAATAGAGTAATTGTGATCAATGTTCACAAGATACAATGTCAATGACTATAATAATCTGGTATATGATAATCTCAAAGACTCCAGATTCTGGAATAAGAACTCACTATTTGAAAAAATTTGATGAGAAAATTGAAAATTAGTATGGCAGAAACTAAGCATTGACCTACACCAAACACCCTATACTAAGATAGGGTCAAAATGGGTTCATGGTTTAAATATAAAGAATGATATTATAAGCAAATTAAAAGGACAAAGGATAGTCTGCTTCTCAGATTTGTAGAGAAGGAAGGAATTTCTGGCCAAAGAAGAACTGGAGTACATTATGGAATGCAAAATGGATAATTTTGATATTAAATTAAGTTTTTGTACAAACAAAACCAATGCAGACAAGGTTAGAGGGGAAGCAATAAACTGGGGAAAAATTTATATCCAAAGCCTCATTTCTAAAATATATAGAGAATTAACTCAAATTTATAAGAATTCAAGCCATTTTCTAGTTGATAAATGGTCAAAGGATATGAACACACAATTTTCAGAAGAAGAAATTGACACCATTTCTAGTTATATGAAAAGGTGCTCTAAATCACTATTGATCAGAGAAATGCAAATTAAGACAAGTTGGAGGTACCATTATAGACCTCCCAGATTGATTAAAATGACAAGAAGAGATAATGATGAATGTTGGAGGGGATGTGGGAAAACTGGGACACTGATACATTGTTGGTGAAGTTGTGAACTGATTCAACAATTTTGAGAGCAATTTGGAACTATGTCTAAATGGCTATCAAATTGTCTTACTTTCTGATTCAGCACCATCTCTACTGGTCCTGTATGCTAAAGAGATCATAAAGGAGATAAAGAGACCCACATATGCAAAAGTGTTTGTGGCAGCCCTTTTGGTAATGGCAAGGAACTGGAAACTGAATGGATGCCTATCAATTGGAGAATGACTGAATAAGTTATGGTATATGAATATTATGAAATATTATTGTTCAATAATAAATGGAGAGACTTACATGAACTGATGCTAAGTGAACTGAGTAGAACCAAGAGATCATTATACACATCAATAGCAAGATTATGTGATGATCAATTCTGATGGACGTGGCTCTTTTCAACAATGAGATGATCAGGCCAGTTCCAATGGTTTTGTGATTAAAAGAGAGCCATCTGCACCCAAAGAGAAGACTATGGGGACTAAGACTATGGGGACTAAGACTATGGGGATCACAACATAGTATTTTCCTCTTTTTATTGTTGTTTGCTTGCATTTTGTTTTCTTTCTCATTTTTGTCCCTTTTTGACCTGATTTTTCTTGTGCAGTGCAGCATGATGATTGTAGAAATATGTATAGAGGAATTAGACATGGGATTACTTGTCATCTAGGGGAAGGGTTGGAGGGAAGAGAGGAAAAAAATTGTAATACAAGGTTTGGCAAGGGGGTATGTTGAAAATTATTTATGCATATTTTTGAAAATAAAAAGCTTTAATTAAAAAGAAATTGTGATAAAAAAAATTTAGAAGAATCATCTAACACATTGAATTTGACAGTATAAGCATGATTCTATACCTACAACTACCTACTAGAAGTTCATTTTCCATATCATCCAACAGTAGTATAGAAAACAGATGAATCTTTCTTGGGTTCCAAAAATAGTCTTCTTGAAAATTCCCTAACATATCAGGTTTAGAGCTGTGCCACCCTACTCCACATGGAGAGAGACAGAGACAGAGAGACAGAGAGAGATAAAGAGAGACAGAGACAGAGAAAAAATAATTTCCCTACCTCCTGAAGAAATGAATATGTAAAACAAATACTCTTACTTTTTTCTTTCATTTTGTTTTTTTTCCCTCCTTCAGAAAGTTTTTTAAAGTTCATATTTGCTGTTTTTTATATCAATTCATTTCCCAACATAATGCCTTTTCCCCTTTCCTCACTCAGTCATTCTTGATAACAAAAAAAAGGAGCACCTAAGCAAAACAAATCAAAAATACATTGGACTATTATATATGTACAGATCCATCACAAATGAAAAGAAAGGAAGGCCTTTTATATCATTTGGGGGGGCAGGGAGTAGGGGAAAAGGGCAACCTGAAGAAGTGTTTTTAAATTTCAATTTTGGTGTAAGGGCTTGCCCTGAACATGTTCATATATTACCTAACAGTGAGGTACCCTGCATTCGGTGTTTCTTTCATTGACTACAAAGTAGGAATAGGCTTTGGTTTAAAGCTGGCCATACTGAGACAATTTCTCTTTTTCTGTAAGCTCTTTCCTGCTGTGTCCTGAGGGTAAAGTACACTGTTCACACATAATCATGAATTGATCCAGAACCTGAGTTAACTTTTCTCTGCCCTCTTTTTTACTCTACTTCTGAGAAATTGGCCTGAGGGTATTTGCTTCTGTTCTGTTTCATCTGTCTTTCTCAGTTTTAGGTGGTGATGAACCCTTACTGAACCCTCAAAGTTCAAGACAGGGTGACATTGGAGCCAAAATTATAATCAGGATGGTTTGCCTTTAGCCAGGCAAGCCCTGAGAAACCATTGTTTAGAACTGGAGTTCTAGTTGAATTTTTGACTTGGATGTGGGACAGTTATACTCTATAGGAACTGAACTAAGCTATGAGTCCAATCCCCTCCCTTCCCCAAAGCCTCAGATGGCATAAGGAGTAAGGAACATTGTACCTCTCACATGCTGGGGAATGTGTCTATATCTGAGATTATGCCTTTTGAAATAAGTATTTCTTTGCAAAACTAATCTAACTCAATGATTAAATGGAAGTTGGATGTAGGGATTTAACCCTACTTAGGGAGTATCATCACTTGGGCCTTGAACTATGTGCAGAGAGCTTAGACACCATAGGTCCCCCTGATGGTGGGGTAAAAATTACTGTAACTGTTTGAATAATCCCTTCTTGCCTGAGTAGAAGGACAAATCATTCTCAGTCTATATAAACAGATAAAGATTGCACAAGTAAAGTAACTATGGACAATTAGAGTATTTTATTCAAAGTTATTTCTTTCCTTGCAGAAGGAAGAATGACTTCAAATAAATACATGTATATATAACTCACAGACATAATTCCATAAGATGACAAACTATTGTATCCATTGCACCTATAGGGTAACTTTGAAAGTCAGGTAGTTTAGGGTATATTCTGGAAAGAGAAAGTCAATTGAATTTAACAGATTTTTTTTAAACATCACTATGCATTAGGCAATTGTGTTAGACACTAGAATAGAACAGAGAGCAAGTGTCTAAAAGAAATATGCAGGGTACCCTCACAGTATTGCCTGCATATCTTTGAGAGTTTTCAAGTGTGCATACTCAAATTATGCATAGTCAGCTGTTTTTTATTTCATTTGGCAGCTCTAATGTAATAATCTAATACTTGGCATGATAGGTTTATGAATTTAGTGCTGGAAGAGACCATTGAGTCTAATCCAATCCCCTCCTTTTATAAATGTAGAAATTGAGGTTTAGATAGTTTATGTAATGGGATTTAAATCTGGTGATTGATATCCTTGGTTCTTGAAGAGGAGCAAATGACCTTATTATATTGGGGTCAGTCAAGGTACAGTGCTGTGGCTGATCAGATCAATATGAGCTCAAAAGGCTGTGTCACAGGTCAGACACTGATAATTCAAGTGAACATTTGAAATTGAAGCTTAAAGAGTTTAAGTGATTTGCCCAAACCACACTAGTGGTCAGCGATTATAGTGGGATTTGAACTTGGATCTTCCTTGAATCCATGATTTGAATTCCAGAACCTTTTTCTACTACTATTTGACAGAATGGTCTTCTTCCTTTTGGGTCTCTTGATTGTGTGGAAAAATCAAGTTAAACATAAATCACTCTAAATCACTATTGATTGGAGAAATGCAAATTAAGACAACTCTGAGATACCACTACAACCTCTCAGATTGGGTAAAATGACAGGAAAAGATAATGATAGATGGTGGCGAGGATGTTGGAAAACTGGGACACTAATACATTGTTGGTGGAGCTGTGAATAGATCCAACCATTCTGGAGAACAATTTGGAACTATGCTCAAAAAGTTATCAAACTCTTCATACCCTTTGTTCCAGCAGTGTTTTTACTGGGCTTTTAACCCAAAGTGGTCTTAAAGGAGGGAAAGGGAACCACATGTGCAAAAATGTTTGTGGCAGCTCTTTTTGTAGTGGCCAGAAACTGGAAACTGAATGGATGCCCATCATTTGTAAAATATTTGTAGAAATATTAGAAATATTTGAAAAATTTGGAATAAATTATGGTATATGAATGTTATGGAATATTATTGTTCTGTAAGAAAAAACCAACAGGATGATTTCAGAGAGTCCTGGAGAGACTTACAGAAACTGATGTTAAGTGAAATGAGCAGAACCAGGAGATTATACACAGCAACAATAAGATTATATGATGATCACTTCTGATGGACGTGGCTCTCTTCAACAATGAGATGATTCAAATCAGTTTCAATTGTTCAGTGATGAAGAGAGCCATCTACACCCAGAGAGGACTGTGAGAACTGAGTGTGGTTCACAACACAGCATTTTTACTCTTTTTGTTGTTTGCTTTCATTTTATTTTGTTTCACTCTTTTGTGCAGCATGATAATTATATAAATATATATATGCATATATTGGATTTAATGTATATTTCTACCATGTTTAACTTATATTGGACTACTTGCCATCTAGGGAAGGGTGTGGGGGGAGGGGAGAAAATTGGAACACAGTTTTGCAAGAGCTAATGTTGAAGAATTATCCACGCATATGTTTTGAAAAATAAAAAGCTTTAATAAAAAAAGGAACTTATACATGTATATGGTTATGGAAAGAGTTATATGTACATAAAACTAATATTTATAGAGAGGTGCTTTTCATCTATGTATGATTTATCATCACATCTGGGTGGACACATGGCATCTATCACAATATTACAGGAGATCTAAGTAGTTTTATATTCAGTGCATATTCTACGAAGAATTTTAAAAGGATATCCCAAATCATTTAGGACTTTAACATTAGCAAAAAATAAAATAAAACATTATGTATGAATGTCTACATATATAATTATTTTTATAGTGTATATACAGAGACAGAGAGAGAGAGGAGAAAAAGACTAGCTCTCCCTATCTGGAAATGCAAAAGCCACTCCTTGGCCCAATTCCAATGCTTATCAGCACAGAAGCTTTAATTTGCTCTTTTTTCTGGTTCTTCCTCTTTTGAAAAGCTGATTGTCTCCTGCTCTTTAGGGCTCACAATATTAGTTCTAGGTTTAGTTTGGATTATCTGATTGGCTTTAGCCCTTCTGCAGATTAGAACTTTCAAATGCAAGCTTCCCCACCAGTAGAAATTACAGGCACGTACCATCATTTCTAGAAAGATTAATAAAGCTTTGACTACATATAATAGGCTTTCTGAGTTGATATCTCATTAGATAGAACGAAGCAAATAATCTTCTACACAACATGGTAATATTGGCTTCTCATTAATTCAGAGGGAAAAAATGTTATTAATATTAGTAGTGGGAGTTTCCTCATCTAGGAGTTCCCTAAATTGCTAAAACCATAAGTTCAATCCCTATTTCCTCATCTCTAACATGGACATATGTCACTTGAGGATCTTCCAAGTTCAACTCAAAGGCCAATTAGTACATAAAATAATTTTAAAAAGATTAATTTTTAGCCTTTTGAGCTAGAAAATTTTTCTTCCACAGATCCTTGAAAGGTTAGGAAAGTGGAAGACAAGGAGTTCAATGAAGAAAATGATGAAAAGATTACATATAAATAGTGCTGGCATAGAGCATAAACACCATTTTGCTTTGAAAAGATAGCTAGCTGAATGATAATAATATTGTTATTTACCAGAAATTATTATGGGAGCCACCTGCTAGTGGCTGCTGGGGATCTAATTCTGACAAGCAAAATAGATCCTTTCATGTAAGAGGATGATAACAATGCAAGGAGACTGAGAGATGGTTGTATTCTCTGACCTCTCTCCTCTTCCCTCTTGCCTCCCATTTATTTCGTTCCCAATTCACAAGCAACATCTGCTTCAGTAAAGTGTGTTATGATTCATGGCTGTGTAGGCTTTCATAGAACTATCCAACCCTTAATGGTGAAGTCCTCTTTAACCCTTTACAGGCTTATTGGGTTTTACATTTAGGTGTAGTCCTTAACAAGAAATAACAAAATAAATCCCTGGGAGATAAAATGGTGCTAATAAAAAACATAACTAGTATTTATATAGCTTTTTAAGGTCTACAAAACTCTTTGTAAATATTATCTCATTTTGTCCTTATGAAAACCTTATGAGCTAGGGGTTATTATTGTTCCATTTTACAGATGAGGAAATGAAGGAATTTCACATACAACTAATTTCTAAGATCTTCCTGATTTTATGACTTGTAATTTATCTACTGTGCTACCTAACTATGTTACCAAACCTCCTTATATAATACTAAGTAACATTTCTAAACATTAATATTATTTAGAACTGTTTTTAGAGGCTTCTCATTAGGTATTAATTTTGTTTCCTATTGAACCTCTAGCTGAAACATTGGGAAATAGGTATATCAGATGTTTACATTTTTTAAACTTTTTAAATTGTTTTTTAATTTGCTTTTATTCTGAACATAACAAACCTCATATAAAGCAAGCATTTCCATTTACAAAACAAAATAGAAAAATAACAATGTACATAAAACTATATTATCTCTAATACATATAACTCATTTTTCCTTCTAAGCACATAATGAATTCAGTGTGAAACTTTCAAAGCTTTCCTACTTCTTTGTGTTTCCTTTTGGCCTTTCCTCTATGCAGTTCAAAAAATATCTCAATGACCTTCTTTTCTGAAGGAAGGGGTAGAAATCATTGGTCCTCCTTCCATTTTTTATTCTACAATTCCAATTGAGAAAAAAATAAAAGAAAGAAAATCCCTATTACAAATATGCATGGTCCTGGTCCTCTTCAACATTAAGATGAACCAAATCAGTTCCAATAGAGCAGTAATGAACTGAACCAGCTACACCCAGCGAAAGCACTCTGGGAGATGACTATGAACCACTACATAGAATTCCCAATCCCTCTATTTTTGTCCGCCTTCACAGGCTAATTGTACACTATTCCAAAGTCCAATTATTTCTGTATAGCAAAATAACTATTTGGACATGTATACATATATTGTATTTAACTCATACTTTGACATATTTAACATGTATTAGTCAACCTGCCATCTGGGAGAAGGGGTGGGGAGAAGGAGGGGAAAAGTTGGAATAAAAGGTTTTGCAATTGTCAGTGCTGAAAAATTACCTATGCATATATTTTGTAAATAAAAAGCTATAATAATAATTAAAAAAAACAAATATGCATGGTCCAGAAAAATAAAATGATACATTAACTGTATCTGAAAAAGTACATGTCATTCAGCATCTTGAACCATTCCTTCTCTTTCAGGAGATGGATAACATTATTTATCAGTACTGTGGAATCATGGTTCCATGGTTGGCCATTGCATTTAGCAGAATGTTTGAAAAGTAATTGATGACAAGCTTTGAAAGAGCCTATGGAGACTTTTGATGTAAAGGACTACTAATATCCCATACTTAAATTAACATATAAGCATTTTAAAATGTTATGTATTTGTAATCTGTAATCTTACAAATAAAAATTACTCAAGTAATATATACTAAGAGGTTAGTGTGTGCTAGGCACTGAGCTAGGTGCTGAAAACAAAGACAAAAAATGAAGCCCTAACCATCCTAACCATGCATCATATTGGCAGAGACAACATGCACATAAATAAGTCTAGGTAAAATATATTTGAAAAAACAAAAGATATATTTGTGAGGTGAGTAGAAGAGCACTAGAAGCCAGGAAGTTGAGGAAGAATGTGGAACATGAGCAGAATTTTGAAGGAATGATAATATCCATTTCTAAGGGGATCATAAGAGAAAAAAGTAAGAAGGGAACATATTATGAAAGCAATAAGAAAAAAGATAACATTGAGTGCCAAGACCATATGCAATATGATAAAGTTATTCATAAATGTTAAATAAAGGGAAAATATTTTGGACAACAAAATCTGTATCTAAAAGTAAAATAATTATATTATAGTAATGTGTTATACATGACGCTGCTCAGTTGAATAAATTTCCCAAAGCCTTACATTTTGTTTTCCCAAGTCTGAACCTATTTCTGTTTCTATTCTGTGCAAGATATTATCTTTTGAAAATTCAGACTTTGACACAAAGCTTTTTGGGGAATATTCTTTAAAATCTTGGCCTGTGTATGCAGGCCACACACACACACACACACACACACACACACACACACACACACACACCCCTAGAACTTTTACCTGCAAATAGGTTCTCTGAGGTATTCCTAAATATTTTATATATGTTTTCACAGAAGGTCAAAGTTGAAAGGCAATTTTTAAAATCAATTTTTCAATTACCTTATTCTTTCTTTTGTGTCTTTCTTTTCCTCTTTCCTTTCCTTTTTCATTTATTTTCTCTTTTGGTGACCTACTCTATCATGACTTTCTCATACTCCCTTCTTCTTTGGAAAAGAAAAAGGAAAACAAAACAATTTTAACAAGTATGCATAGTTAAGAAAAACAAATTTCCAGAGATAACGTATTCTACATCTACCCTCTGTATACTTCATTGTAAATCTTCTAGAAGTGTAATTGAGAAATGCATTGATTCAAGTTCAAAGTCTTTCAAAATTGTTTTTTCTTTATAATGTTATTGTATTTTTTTCCTTTGGTTCTTTCTGTTTATTTCATTCTGCATCAATTCAAAGGAATATTTCCAAGCTTTTCAGAAACCATACATTTCATTATTTTTTTTTACAATGTACTAACTTCATTTATTTAACATTTCTTGTTCAAACCATTCCCCAATGGATGGGTATCCCTTTTAGGTTCATCTCATGAGTTTTCAGTTCTCTGCTGCTATAAATAATTTTTATATTTTGTCTCTTTTCTATTTCTTTAATCTTCTTTCTGAGTGAATAGTCATAGTAATAACATGAGCATACAGTTTAGTGTCCTTTAAGGTATAGTTCTCAAAATTAATTTCTAAAATAATTAGATCAATTTTTAACCCTATGAACAGCTCATTGGCATACCTGTTTTTCTGAAACCCCTTTAAAATATAATTTTCCCTTTTTAAAATCACATTTGCCAATCTAAAGGACATGAGGTAGAAACTCAAAGTTGTTTTAACTTGTAATTTTATGTGCTTTTTTTCGATGAAGTTTAAGATCATTTCTAGTTTTTCTTGGCTTTCAGATCATGTTTACATGTTTAGCTATTATTCCATTAAAATCTCAGAATCTTTCTTCTTATGAGTTATCACATCCTTTCATCCTGTGCTTATAGAATTGATGTTTAGAACAACCCATGTGTTCAGACTTTCCATTTGTGTCTATAAATACTTCATCTTATTTGAATTAATTAATTCTTCTAGCCTTTCCATTGATGATAAGAAATTTATCATCAAGAGAAATTAATAATTTATAAGCTATTCTGCTTTTGGCAGAGATAACTAGCAGATTTCATAGATAACTAAATAACTGACATCCCCTGTTCCATCTATATCATGACTCCATGTCAGGCTTGTAATTTGTTTGGTATAAATGATTTGTAGATCTTTGTGTTTCTTGAACTCCTCAACTATGTCCTCTTTTTTACTGTTGTTTGTGTGCATGTCCACAACAAAGTGTCTGAGGCAAGATTTAAATTCCAGGTCCAGCATTATAAAATGAGAATCTCTGACAAAATTATAATCTGTTGATATCCAAAAGAATTTTGAAAGACATGAATGGTATTTTTATTGCATCCAATCATAGTTAGGATTTTTTAAATTTGGGGATTGTTTTAGGAGATATTTTTGTACAAGTTTTCTTTTAGAACTGGATATAGAAAATACTTTGATAATTCCAGGATAATGCATTCTCTCTCTCTCTCTCTCTCTCTCTCTCTCTCTCTCTCTCTCTCTCTCTCTCTCTCTCTCTCTCTCTCTCTCTCTCTCTCCTCTCTCTCTCTCTCTCTCTCTCTCTCTCTCTCTCTCTCTCTCTCTCTCTCTCTCTCTCTCTCTCTCTCTCTCTCTCTCTCTCTTTCTCTTTCTCTCTCTCTCTCTCTCCCTCTCTTCCTCCCTCCTTCTCTTTCTCTCTCTCTCTCTCTTTCTCTCTCTCTCTCTCTCCTCTCTCTCTCTCCTCTCTCTCTCTCTCTCTCTCTCTCTCTCTCTCTCTCTCTCTCTCTCTCTCTCTCTCTCTCTCTCCTCTCTCTCTCTCTCTCTCTCTTTCTCTTTCTCTATATATACACATATATGTGTGTATGTATATATGTATATATTTGTGGGCCTCTGTATGTATACATGTATATATATATATGTATATATTATGGATGGATCTATATATATATATAATATTCACATAAGTGTGTATGTATATATTTATGTATCTCTGTGTATGTATATGTGTGTGTGTGTGTATACATACTATGGATGGATTTCTCTTTTTCTTTCTTTTATCTTATTAGCTTAAATTCTCCATGGTAGATTGAAGAACTCTCACAGGTTAGTGACTTTGGGGGCATAATTCCAAATTGATTTTCAGAATGGCTGGGCCAGTTCACAGCTTTACCAATCCATTTATATCCCTACTTTCCTATGACAATTTTAATAATTGCTATTTTCCTTTTTTTTTCTCCTCCTTGCTAATCTGATGTGTGAAGTGGAACCTCAGAATTATTTCTATTTGCATATTTTATCAGTCATTTAGAGCATTTTTAAAAAATGATTGTTGATAGTTCGTATTTCTTCCTTTGAAATATTTATTCCTTCACCCTTATCTCACATGAAGAAATGATCTTTTTTTCATGGCAAAGTGTATCCCTCTACATGCTTTCTTGACCTCATCCCACCCATTCTTTTCTAGGAGACTACCTGCTCTATCAACTCAGTGTTTTTATTAATTTTCAATCTTTCTCCATCTATTGAGTTTTTTTTGTTTCACAGATGGACTATACTGGGGATAAATCTGAGCAGTAAACTAACCAGAAGGCTATTGCAATAGTCCAAGAAATAAGGTGATGAGGAGATGTGTCAGAATAGTTGCTATGTGAGTCAAAAGAAGAGGATGAATTATCTGAGAGAGATGCTGTGAAGGAAGAAACCATAAGACTTGATGAAAGATTATATATGGGAGCTAAGTAAAGATGAGGAATTGAATTTGACACTGAAATTGAGAGTCTGGCTGAATAGGAAAATGGCCACAATTTTGATTTGTTGTCATTGTTGTTCGGTTATTTCTTCTTTAATTCTTCATGACTCTATTTGGGTTTTCTTGGTAAAAATACTAGAGTAGTTTATCATTGCCTTTTCCAGATGAGGAAACTGAGACAAATGGGGTTAAATGACTTCCCAGGTTCACACAGCTAGTAAGTGTTTGAAGCCAAATTTGAACTTAGTCTTCCTGACTCCTAGCTGACTCCACTGTATCCATCATAATATCCAGCTGCCTTTGCCTGCCCATTTGAAAAAACAGGGAAGTTCAAAATAAGAGCAAGTTGGTTTTGTTTTGTTTTGTTTTTTGAAATAGATAATGTCTATGTACCTACAGGCACCACTTCCTTAAAACACTGCCATTTGACCTATCTATCCCTGTTAGTTATTACCTTATAATTCTCCTCTGTTTCATAACTAAACTCCACGAGAAAACCATTTACAGGTGTTAATTCCATTTTCTCTCCTAACTTTTTTCTTAGTCGTTTGTAGCCTGACTGAAACTGCTCTCTCTAGAGTTACCAGTGATCTCTTAAATTGACAAATCAAATAACTTTTTATCAGTTCTTACCCTTTTAGCCTTTCATTAGCTTTTAACATTGTCACCATCTCCTCCTGATTTTCCTCTTTCTTGTTCACACTACTACTCAGTCTCATTTACTGGATTATTATTCTAGGCATAAATTGCTACTGAATTTTAATCACTGAATGGGTGCAACTTCAGTCGAACTAAGTCCTATTGAAGATGTTACCTTAAAAGGACCACGGTCTCCCATTTCATCTAGAGCCATTTCCAGTCATCTTGAACTATATCTTGTCACTGAATCCAGGTAGCTCTAGAGGGAAAATCGAGGCAGGTAACCTTGCACAGCCCTCTCTCACTTAAATCCAATTCACTTGCAGGTTATGGCATCACCTCCCTGATTTCATGAGCTTCCCTGAGAACAAAGGACCAACAATAACTCACTAACTATGTGTGTTTCCTTCTTCTCTTGTCCCTTTATACTATTTCTCCTGGTGATTACATTAACTTCTATGAATTAGTATCTATGGATTAATAATAACTCTATATGAATTAATCTCAGATCTTTTTTTTAAGCCTTTATGCATATGCTGACCTCCAGGTATCACATCTCTAACTGCCTATTGGACATCTCAGACTAGTAAATGACTAGTAGACATCTTAAACTAAACATTTCTGAAGAAGAATCCTTATCTTACACCCCAATTTCATCTTCTGAATTTCCCTACTATTGGTAAAAGAGTTCTTTTGAGGGGAGGGAAAATGGTAGAAATGAAAATTGAGGCCTCAAATGTTAATCTGGCTTTTAGTCATTAAAGATAAGAGAGCCACTGAATATTTTTGAGTTTGGAAGGAGCAGTAAAATAATAATCACTAGTTCACATTTACAAAGCCCTTTTACAACCTACAAAACATCTTAATTATTATAACTCCAGTTATACTGAATTTTTGAGATGAAGTTTATAGGAAGGACTTGAACTCAGATATTTTAAAAAAAATAATAACTTCTTAAAGTTTTTCTCTAATTACACATAAATACAATTTTTAACATTCATTTAAAACAATTTTTTGAATTCAAAATTTTCACTCTCCTTCCCTCCTTGAGACAGTAAACAATTTGTTATAGGTTACATTTGTTCAGTTGCGTAAAACATAATGCCATATTAGTCATATTGTAAAGGAACACATAGACCCAAAGGAAAAAAAAAGGAAAAAAATTACAGAAAGTGAAAAGCAGTATACTTCAATCTGCATGCAGAGTTCATCAGTTCTTTCTCTGGAAGTACATAGCATTTTTCATCATAAATCCTTTGGAATTTATCTTAGATTATTATATTGCTGAGAATAACTAAAGTCATTCACAACAAAACAAGAGTTTGCCGTTGCTATGTACAATGTTCTCTTAGTTCTGCAAACTTCACTTTGCATCAGTTCTTTCCAATAAACTCAAATCTTTTTTAAAATAGTATTTTATTTTTCCAAATACATGTAAAAATAGTTTTCAACATACTTTTTTTTTGGCTGAGACAATTGAGGTTAAGTGACTCACCCAGGGTCACACAGCTAGAAGTGTTAGGTTTCTGAGGTCAAATTTGAACTCAGGTACTCCTGACTTTAGGGGGTGTTCTATCCACTGAACCACCTAGCTGCCCCTTCAACATACATTTTTATAAAACTTTATGTTCTAAATTTTTCTCCCTCCCTTCCCTACCTTCTCCCTCCCCAACACAGCAAGCAATCTAATATAGGTTAAATATGTGCCATCCATTTAAACATATTTCACTATTTGTCATGTTGTGCAAGAAAAATCAGACCAAAAGAAAAAATAAAAACCACGAGAAAGAAAAAAGCAAACAAAAAAGTGAAAATACTGTGATTTGATCCACATTCAGTCTCCACAGTTTCTCTCTAGTTGTGTTTGGAATTTTCCATCCCAAGTCTAATGGAATTGTCTTGAATCACCAAAGTCTCCATATGTCCATAACTGTGGACACATCAATATAATAAAGAAGATAGTTCTAAAATTTTAGTGTTACATCTAAAAGTCTACATATTTGTGCTATATCAATCAGATTGTCAAAAGGATACTTTATGGCCAGAAACTGGAAACTGAAGGGATGCCCATGAATTGGAGAATGGCTGAATAAATTGTGGTATATTAATATTATGGAATATTATTGTTCTATAAGAAATGACCAGCAAGATGATTTCAGAAAGTCCTGGAGAGACTTACATGATCTAATGCTGAGTGAAATGAGGAGGACCAAGAGACCATTATATATTTCAACAATACTATATGATAATCAATTCTGATGGATATGGCCATTTTCAATGAGATGAACCAGATCAGTTTCAATAGAGCAGTAATGAACTGAACTAGCTACACCCAGCGAAAGAACTCTGGGAGATAACTATGAACCACTACATAGAATTATGAATTCCTTTATTTTTGTCCACCTGAATTTTTGATTTCCTTCACAGGCTAATTGTATACTATTCCAAAGTTCGATTCTTTTTGTACAGCAAAATAACTGTTTGAACATGTATACATATATTGTATTTAACTTATACTTTGACATATTTAACATGTATTGGTTAACCTGCCATCTGGGGGAAAGGATAAGGGGAAGGAGGGGAAAAGTTGGAGCAAAAGATTTTGCAATTGTCACTGCTGAAAAATTACCCATGCATATATCTTGTAAATAAAAAGCTCTAATAAAAAGAAAAGAAAAGAAACTCAGCTGACAGGCAAAAATATTTCCCTAAACTAAAAATCAGACTAGATTGTTAATTTGTTGAATATGATAGCAAAAAGGTCCTATGTTAAATAGTCTCGTAACATATGGATGAAAAGAATGACATAAATCTTTTCCTTAATAAATAACTTATTCAGGATCAAGGAATTAGAGAGCTTTTACACATTTTGAGGTTATAATGTATACCTATCTGACTCAATTTTAACTGATAATTTTCTCCAAAGTGACTTTTATTTAGGGAATGGGAGAAGGCAATCCTACTTGAGAAATACCCACTTCCTTATTTTTTAGCTGTTCACTATGTTGCTAGGTTATTTGCAATCAAAGGAAAATTTTTATTTTAAATTATGTCATAAAGGGATAGAACAAAGGAAATTGAATTAGTGTGAATTTGAAGTAAATTCCTTGACATCTGTCTGTTTTCTTTAAATTTATTGGGCATGTTGTCACTCTGTTGATGCAATAATATAAAAAGGAAACTTTTTTCCCCTGAAGCAATTGGGGTTAAGTGACTTGCCTAGAGTCACCCAGCTAGAAAGTGTTAAGTGTCTGAGACCAGATTTGAATCAGATCTTCCTGACTTCCACTTTACTACCTAGCTGCCCTTAAAAAGGAAACTTATAAGACAACTTGCACATTTAAAGATATAAAAATACAATCCATGATTTTCTTTAAATCAATCAAATTTCCTTTTAGCTAATTTAATTTTTTAAAATTTATTTCTTGATGAGGCAAAGTGTTATTTCAAATTGCTCTAATTTTTATCAGAGTAAGCAACTACAATGTGGCGTACCATGAAGTCGCCAATACCTGGTCTATATGGTTTTCTTTTTCTTTTTTTTACTCCATCAGTTCCTTCTGCACCCTTAGTATTATCATCCACAGCTTTATGCTCAGGACTAGAATCTGACTTCCCATCACAATCCATAAAAATCACCTTCTGTGATCCTTAAAGATTTGGTGCTCCAGGTGATTTCTCTAAAGAAGGTCTGTTCTCTACTATCATCCATTTCACCATCCCTTAAATGGAACATCTGGGGGTGTTTGGAGAACAGCTACACTATTCTGATTTATGACTGATGGGCAAGCCATCAATTAATCAGATAATAAACCTTTATCAAGTACCTGCTACTTGGTAAGCACCATGTAAAAATGCTCAGGAATACAAAGGAAAAAGTGAAAATGATCACCTAGATAGAAATGGAGCTGAATTAAGGACCATTAACTATAGAAAAATCTGCACCTTTCTAACATCCCCATTAGCAAAGTATGCTGTCACAATTAGCAGAGTGAATTTATTATAGTATCATTTCTTGATTCTTCCTTGGAATAGCATCAGGTTATTGATTTAGTAGTACCACCTAATGGTGAAACATGGTCAGCTGTGTCAAAGATTGCCTAATTGTTTTGAACCAGAATGGCCTGGAGTTAGAAAGGCCTGAGTTGGAATCAGACACATTGTGTGATTCTGAGGAAATATTATAACCTTTATTTTCCTCAGTTTTCTCATTTATAAAATGGGTATAACAACATCTACCTTTCATGGTTACTGTAAAGGTCAAATGAGACATTTATAAAGCACTTAGCACAGTGCCTGCAACCTAATAGATACTTAATAAGTCTATTATTATCTGAAGAACAATACTTTGGTAAATGCATCTAAGGGACTTTTATTCTTGCTACTCCCCTTTTCATTTTCTTGCTAAACCAAAGGGTCTTGAGAGTATCTAACCATAAGTCAGATGTTTGAAGCAAAGGATAGGGATTTAGTCAAGGCAAAAAACAAAAAGGAAGAAAAACAGATAAATGCTTATGGACTCTACCTGAAACTTCCAGTTCCAATCAAAATGACTTCCTTATTCTTTATAATGACTTTCCATTTCCTATTTTCTGTTTATAGGTTGTTGCTTTATAACAAGTTTACACTCCTTCCTCACCTTTGTCTCTAAGAGTTTCTAACTTCTTTCATGATTCATTCACATAACTCTTTTTCTTCTTGTCATGATCTACCCCTCTCCTAGAAATGTTAGTTCTCTCCCAGAATTGCTTTGTACTTATTTATCTGTGTGCATGCTATTTTCTTAAAACTGAATATTAGCTCCCTAAGGACAAGGGAATATTTTGTCTATCTCCAGTGACTAACACTATGTCTAATACATAGATAGTATTTAATAAATACTTGTGGAATGAATATTTCAAAAGAACTTGACTTCTAGAGATGGGAATTCTCCTTCCACAATGAAATGCTCCAGATGGCTAGGGCTCTGGGATTTGACACACCTTCCATATGGGGATAAAAGCAACTAAGAATTTTTTTCCTATTCTGATGTCTGTGTAGGAAGCATTCTGCCTTTATCCTTAAAAAGCTGAAGCTTAAGTCTCTGGGCTCTAAACTAAAGTAGAAATGATAGACTCCACTCCTCATTCTAGAAGAAATAGGTGGCAACCTAAAAAAAAAAATCCCAACTCTCTAGCTGTAGTGAGAAGATGGAAGTAGAGACAACTATAATCATATGAGTAATGGAATAGCTAATCAGTGGTAATGAGATCAGTCCTTGGAAATGAATGGCAGAGACCAGCTGAGTGACACCTGGTTGAGACTACATGCCTGGCAGACAAGATAAGCCATGCAAACCCAATCAGAGAGCAAGACCAGTAATAGAACAATTAAATAACCCAAAGATATTGGTAGTCTTGCCATGTCAGATTTGAGTTGCTCCTTCATGCATAAACCCTGATTATACATGTTCTCTATGCATGTGTCCCTCAGTGAAGATACTCTAGGTGCGTCAGTTCTTACTATTGATGGTATGTGTCTCTTTTCGTACTCCTTATACAATTTTTTCAAATGTCTTGTTTTGAACTGTGTCCTTTGATTAGTATAAGACTTCCATGGGGACTTATAAGCAGTGGTTTTGAGCAAATGCAGACCTACATAGTATCTTGAATTTGAGACTTTTCTGGAGTGCCCTACATGTGAGAAGGGGTATCTCATGCATGTACTCCATCATATTCATAACATCTGCTTCTATCTATCTTTAAGGTTCTTTTTTGCTAATTTCTAACCCTCTGCTCCATGTCATTTTGATACCATGCCAGTGATTTAGAATTCTATAGTTAATTCCCTGGGAAGAACAAGATCATTTTTGCTATAAGAACACAAATTCCATTTTGAAAGGCAACTCATTCACCATATCACTGAGCCCTCATTTCAGTTTAATCTTGAAGTTCATAGTTTTAATTTGTGAATAGCTTTATTACTTTTGAAAATGAAACATTGCATGATTTTTCCCCCTGAGCATGAACATAAAACCAGAGCTTCTGAAGTATCTATTGGCTGTAGCTCTGGCTATTGGTCCCTTACCTTACAATGTCTTTCCTTTTCTGCTCACCCAGAGAGTGGCAGTTATGCAAATTTGTCAAAAGTTCGCACAGCTTTTTGTCATTCTGATTAATGAGGACTACAATGACCCCCAAAGAATGCTTTTCCAGTTTCAGTGTGCCCTAAAGAGAACTAAGACAAAGTTTCCTACCACTTCATTTTAGGAAGGCTGGAAGCCAGCTCACTAATTTCTTCTTCTCCAAGTAAATAGCTAGGATAAACCTTCCCATTTCTTTATTTGTCCCAATGAACCAACACAAGAACTTGAAACTCTGGTTCTCTTTGTGGTTAGAATTTGAAGTTGAGACTTTAATCCTCATTAATGATCAGGGTCAATCTGTCAACTTTGGACATCATCTAGCATTTTATGATTCCTTGTATCATTCTGGCTAGTTTTCTGGAGGTCCTCCAAATGGGTCTTGATTTCAGCAGAATAATCACCACAAGAATAGGAATAAAGTCCAAAATCTTTGTTGTCTCCTTCACAGTCTGTTTCCTTCATCTGGGGCCAGGCTAGCTTTCTGGGGGACCTTCAGATAGGCCTTGGTCTTAGTGGAGAAGTGAGGGAGGCCAGGCCTTCCACCACGAGGGTCTTTGTCTTCGACTTTGTTCTCCAGCCTCCAGTCTTCCTTCAAGATCTCTTACCTCTTATATACTCGAAGTACATCATCATAGGTGTCAATCTTGTAGAATAGGGGGTCAACTTGTAGAACTATACTAAGTACTACATACATGTAAACTAGAGAATCATTATCTCAATTCCACTGAGTTAACATCTTGTTGTAGGATTAAATCAATCATACTGAGCCTTAAGTATGCCTTTTCAGTTCCTGCCCTCCACAATTCCTGATGTTTTCTTTTTAAAAATAGAAAATTGTTCTGCCAAACTTTTCATCCTTTCTCTAATCTTGATTTGAAATTATAAGCTAAGAGTATTTTTGGTACCTTGCCTGCCTTTGAGTCGTCATCTCTGTTAGGAAATTGTTTGCTAGAGAGCAATGATGAAGAATACATGGTTCTAGGTTATATAATAAGCATGAGGAGGAAAAGGACAAATCCAGGAAATTAATGCTGGATTGTCTTAGGCAGCATGCACCACATTTTAAGGAGGATATTGTTAAACTGGGGTATATCCTAAGTGCCTATGATGTGATTATTAGTTTTAAGTAATATTAATCATTAATGGTAATAAAATAGCATTTACATAGCTAACCTTAAAATTTACAAGGTGCTTTACATATTTCTATCTGATCCTTACCCCAACCCTGTGAGATAGATGTTTTTATTAGCCTTATTAAACAAATGAAGGAAGTGATTCACAGAAAAATTAAGTGACTTGCCCAGAGTCACACATCTAGTGTCTGAATTCAGGTCTTCCTGACTGCAGACCCAGTGTTCTATCCACTGTACTACTTGGCTGCCCATAGATACAATTAGCATTACTCAAATATGGAATGGGCTTGTATCAGGTTGATTACCTGTCATAGTAGGTATTCAAGCAGAAACTAAATGACCATGTATGTATTTCACAGGTTATGTGACTCTTGCTTTGGGCTGATTTTATAGTGCTTGTATGCAGTATTTTGAAAATTTTGGAAAGTGAGGGCTTACTGCTCTGGTCGTTCATGCCCTTATTGAATCTCTTAAAGTAGTAAGACAAATATGAATAAAATGAAATTAGTTCTGTAGGTTCTGCTTTTCATTCAGCTGAATTTGAAATGTGTCATCTCACCTGCCAAAAGCTATTATAAATGCATTCATGCTATCTAAATCTTTTCAAATTACAGAAATATTCCTATTTCTTTCTCATCACATATTCCTAAAAAGAGAATATGATAAACTAGATATAGAATATACAACTCTTGAGTATAAGTTCTAATTAGCTTCCTGGAGGTCTTGGGACCAGCCTTGGTCTCAGCAGAATAACCATGAGAATCATCAAGAATAGAATCCAAACTCTTTATTGTCTCCTTCACCTAGGGCCTGGCTAGCTTTCTGGAGGACCTTCAGATGGGCCTTGGCTTCAGTGGAGGAATTCAGGAGGCAAGAGAGCCACCAGGAGGCTGGTCAAAGATGGAATCTCTGTGGCTGACTATGTGTCCTTAGTTTAAATATTATAAGTATATCATCATAGGTGTCAATCTTGTAGAATAGGTGTCAACCTGTAGAACTATACTAAATACTAAATACATGTAAATTAGAGAAGCATTATCTTAATTCCATTAAGTAACACCTTGTTGTGTATTAAATCAATAATACCGAGCCTTAAGTATATTTCTCCAGTTTCTGCCCTTCACACAGGAGCTACAACATTGGAATTCAAAAATCTACCTCTAATATTTATTGACTGCATAAGCATAAGCAAATCACTTAACCTCTCCCTTTCTTCATGTGCAAAATGGAAATAATATCTGTACCACCTCCCTCATAAGGTTGTGTGATTAAAATGAAATTATAGATGTGCAATTTTTTGATGGTTATATGGCAAAGTAGAAAGAGCACAAGGCCTGGAGTCAGGAGGATCTGATTTTAAGAATAGCCTCAGCCAATACAGCTATGTCACAATGGGCAAAACATTTAACCCTGTTTGCCTCAGTTCCTCATTTGCAAAATGAGTTAGAGAAAGAAATAACAAACCACTCCAGCATCTTAGCCAGGAAAATCTCCAATGGGCCAGGAGAAGCTGGACACAATTGGAAAAAAAAAAAGACTGGACAATGATAGTAAAATTTCATAAAGTGTAGAAACAAATACCTTGTTAAACTTTGAGAATCTGATATGCCCCAAGACTTTCCTATCAAGCTGCATATTGCAAGACAAATTGTAAAATTTCTTCTAACACCATATTGCTCTTAAAGAAGAGTACAGGAAGAAAATGTATTCTGCAATCAGAAGATCTGAATTCAAATCCTGCCTCTATTACTACATGAATGATCTTGGGCAAGGTACTTCTATTTCTTTCCTATAGAATGAGGAGATTGAAAGATATGGCCTTGGAGCTTCCCTTTCAGCTCATTATCTATGTTTCTAAGTGAGTAAAATGTCTTTTCGTTTGTGAAGTGGGTAGGCATTTGACTTTATCTATTTACCAAGTGTTAAATTTGTCTAAGCAACCACTTAGTCAAGAGTAAAAATGATATTTTAAATTTTTTGAGGCAAATTTTCTTCTTTATTTGAAAAGGAATGTAGAGTTCTCTTGTTGATTTTGTGAAAAATGAAGGCAACTGTCTCTCTACTCCTCTGGTTAATTCATGCACTCATTGAGTCTGACTTAAGCTCTAGTTACTTTGACAGGATTTAAAGTAGTAAGACAAATGTGAATAAAATGAAATTAGGTCTTAGGATTCTGAATAATAAAATAAAGATTAAGATGGTGATATTGGTCCCTCAAGTGCCAGTATTTAAACTTTAAAAATCAATCAGGAGAGAAGATTAAGTGGTGTTTCTTTGGTCCTAAGAATGTAAAAGCTAAGACTTTCCCTCCACAGGATGTAAAGAATGATCCTTAAAGACATTAAATGACTATTCAAATCTCTTCAGGGTGTAAAGGATCTCCTATAAAATACATTCGGAAGAAATCCCTGAGTTCATACAATATTCTGTTAGTATCTTCCTTCATAAACAAAGGGTCTTTTTTTTTTTTTTAAAGCTTTGAAAAACTGTTAGAAGCAGGCATGTACACACACACATGTGAGTGCACATGCATGCGCACACACACACACACAAATCTTCTAGCAAGCATCATTTTTTGTGTTTTTCATTAATTCATTCAATGATAAATTTATCAAATTAAAATATATTTTAAATTTCCTTAGTCCTTTCAAGGGATAGAATCAAGCAGCCACCCTTTGATGTCTTCTCTATGAAGTTTCAACCATTCAATGTTATTCCTCACTGTTTCCAGAACTTTCTGTCGAGGAGCTGCTCCTGCTCCTGCTTCAGGGTATGTCTTAAAAAAAGTCTCCATCTAGAAAAGAGAGAAAAAAATATTTAAAAACAGATTGCTAATTAATTTACTTTCTAGCTTTTCAGTGACTATAATGAGATGGTGACTCTGGTGCCCACCATACATAGTCCAAACTTTTAGGTCAATACTTCCCAAGTCTTCCAACCCCTAAGCAACTCATTTGACCCAAACCTAGAGTATATATGATGGTACCTTGCATCTCATTGGTCAGCATGCCTATATCTAGTTTCTATTTGGCTGCTGAAATCTGAGTGTATGTATTCAGATCCTTTATTTCTCTCCCTTGTCTAGGTTACCTGATAAATTTATAGAATAAGACATAAATCTAGAATTGGAATTGGAAGAGCTGTCAGAAGCTCCATGGAGATTAAATTATTTGCCCCAAATCATAGAAATAGTAAGTAGCAGTCATAATTCAAACCCAGATCAACTGGATTTTCACTTCTAAGGATGCTAGATAAAAAAAGATTTTCATGGTCATCTACTTTTATAGTCATCTTACATTGTTAAGATTTTCAAGGTTATGAAACACCTTCACAAGCATATATACATACACATTTTACAGATAGGCAAGATGAGGCCTACTGGTGTTAAGTAACCTGCCTCGATAAATACAGAGGTAGTATCTATCAGAGGCAGGATTTGAAGCTAGAGTCTTTAATTCCAGAATTAATGTTCATTCCATTATATCCCTGTCCAGTGTTTTATTCTCTGTTTTGAGGATTTCTTATTTAAGGGACTAATAGCATTTTAAAATGATCAGTCAAATTTCTAATCCCCTTATAGGCATGTTCTTAATTTGTTCCCCAAACACACAAAGAGTCTATCCCTGGAACCACAGTGACTATAATCCTCAACCTAATAATAAAACATATGAGTCTAATTCCAATAACTATATAAAACAATTTTATTTTTTAAAGTAAACAATCTCAAAATCTTTTCCTTAAGAGAAAGGGAGAGGGAGCAGATAGAGACAAAATGACAGAGAGAGACAGAGAAAGGAAAAAGGAAAGAAGGAAGGGAGGAGGAAGAGAGGGAGAGAGGGAGAGAGGGATAAAGAAAGAGTTACTTATAAGAAGAAAAGAGATTTAAACCTTTAATTTTGAAACACTAAACACGAAGTCTGAATGGAATCTAATCTTAGCAAATCACTCTAGAGCAAAAAGGTCATATCTCCCAGAGCAAAAAGAGTAACCTTGATTCCTTGGCAACCTAAACAGCTTCATAGAGCTATCTTAAGAGCTCTGAGACCTTAGATTTTTGCTTTGTGGTATTGCCAAATACCTTATGGTATTATTGCCTCGTGGTATTTCCAAATAGGAAAAAAAAAAAAAAAAGGATCTATCTTTTCTAAGATCTCACTATCTATTTTTCTCACTCTAAAGCATTGCATGGAGGAATTTAACAGAAGATTAGATCAGGCTATCTTTGAAAAAGAGGAATGTTGGGAAATATTTTAAATTCATACCTGCCAGAGCTGGAGCTCAGTGTTGAAAGAGTCTGCTATAGTCACAATTCTGCCAAGGTTTCGGTCGTTGAGAGTGAATCTGGAAGGAAATTCATGAGAGTAAAAGATAGCATTAAGGGCATAGAACTCTGAATTATTTATTTAGATTAAGAAGGTATCCCACCATTTTTTTTTTTTTTGGAGGGGGGAAGAGATTTAGTTCCTGAAGTAACTGCCAAATTACTAGGAAATCATAAAATTATCATGTTTTAGAGACAGAACTCTTGAAGTTGTCTCTAATGCTACTGCTAAGCACTTATTTAATCATCCCAACAGCCCTGTGAGATAGATGATAACTAGAACCATATAGGGCTTTAGAAACCGTCTAGTATAATCCAGCCCAGTCCACCAAACTTTTATAGTGTACCTACTATGTACAAGGCACTACACTAAGTGAAAATAAATCTTGCTTTCTCAAGGGAGAGGGAAGGCAAGGACATTTATTAAGCACCTACTAGAACCAGCTAGGTGGTGCAATAGACAAAAGTGCTACCCTGAAGTCAGGAAGACTCATCTTCTCGAGATCACATCTGGACTCAAGAGAGTTAATAGCTAGTAAATGTAATCCTGAGAGCAAGGCACTTAACCCTGTTTGCTTCAGTTCCTCAACTATAAAATGAGCTTTAAAAGGAAATAGCATACCCCTCCTATATCTTTGCTAAGAAAACTCCAAAGGTTACATGACAAAAAACAACTAACTATACCAGCCACTTGCTCAGCACTTTACATACATTATCTCCTTTAATCTTCACAGTTCTATGAACTAAGTGCTAGATTAACCTCATTTTGCAATTGAGGGAAATGGGACAGACTGAGTTGAAATAATGTGCATAAGGCCACACAGCTAGTAAATGTTTTGAGGTTATATTTTCACTCAGGTCTTCCTGACTCTAGGCCACTCTCAGATGACGAAGAACCCTACTTTCTACTGGCTGCACTCCTCTTATACAGGTAAGAAAAGAGTCCTATAGAGATAAAAAAAAGACTGCTTCATTAATGACAGAACTGAGATGAAAACCTAGGGCTCCTGACTCTCAATCCAGTGACCTCAGTAAAAAGTAAAGAAATTATAAGAAAGTTATACTTTTATGCCATTTGATAATTTCTCTTTCTTAGGAGAAAATTCAAGACTGTTGTGAATTCTCTTTTATGAATCAAAGACCTGAGACTGGGAAGGATGGTAGTGATATAGTCCCCTTATCTTTGTGGGGAACCTGAGTCAGAAAACCCTGAATCTTCTGGCTTTGGACCATTCCCCACCTCCCACCCTTAATTCACCTGAAGATCACTCTTTAGTTTCCAGCCTCGGGAAAACTCCTAAAGTAATCACCACCCTTAATTCACCAGGAGATTGATTACTCTTCAGGTCACTATCCTCCACTCTTAATTCATCTGGAAATTATTTTCTAGACTGCCATCCTCCACCCTTAATTCATCCATATATTGATCCCTAGCTCCGGCTACAGAAGACTAAATAAAATTGAACTCTGTCTCTTAATTCCCTGCTACTTTCCTAATCAGGATCTTAGCCCATCGAGACCCCTCAAAGCCAATAAACCCTCTTTTGACAATCTTAACTTGGACACTGGGACTTCAAATTCTTTCACAAAACCTGTGACACTAGCCTGGGGATCCCCAAACATTGTTAGGGTGTCTCATGCCTCAACAGTAGAATTCCCAAAAAATTCTTCAAGAACATTCTCCTAGGGGGCAGCTAGGTAGCAGCTAGGTGGCGAAGTGGATAGAGCACCAGCCCTGAATTCAGGAGGACCCGAGTTTAAATCTGGTCTCAGACACTTAACACTTCCTAGCTGTGTGACCCTGGGCAAGTCACTTAACCCCAGCCTCAGGGGGAAAAAAAATTCTCCTACTTGGGAAAGGCGTTATTAAGCTGTCCATTCAGCATACAATTAGTGAATACTTATAGCCTGTCTAAAATTTGCTTCATATTCAATTCAGTTTAATACACATATAGTAAGCTTCTACCACTTATCAGATACAAAGATAAACAGACCAGGATGAAATCAGGGAGCAGTTAAGGGCACCTAACATTTTTTACACAAATAATTACTAAAAGGAAAAAAAGTATTAAGCTCAGGGAATGCCCTTTCCAAGACAAATCAGGCCAGTTTATATGCTGACAGGAAGAAAGGTACTCCTGATTTTTTCCTTCTCAAATAGATATTCTTAAGCTTTAGTCTATAAACTTTGTTATTATTATTATTATTATTATTATTACTACCATATTTCAATACAATTAATTCCCCTTGTTTTCCTGTGTATTTTATTTTATGCACTTAAGAAGGGACTCAATTTCAAAGGACTATTGTTGTCCTAACACAGAGTTGGAGAAACAAGGGTCATCCCCATGTTTCAATGAGGCAGTAGAGAAGGATATCAGGGGAGATCACAAGCAGGCTAGGTGGTGGAGTATATTGCTATCATCCTCCAGTCAGAGACACAAGATTTAGAGTTGGAAAGGATTTTAGAGGCCACAGAGTCTAATCCTTTAATTTTACACTTGAGGAAACTGAGGCCAAGAGGAGGTAAGTAGTTTGCCCAAGGTCACAGTAACAGAGCCTAGCTAGAAGAAAAATAGATTATATACTGGTACAGGTTGATGAAATTTTTTGGTACAGTCAGTCTTGAAGACATTAGGCAAGCTACATTTGGTGGAGAGTGGGGAGTGAAGACACTATGTCCTAAAACACAGAGGTCAATATATTGTTAAAAATTGCCAAAGCTTCATGTACCTTAGCAAATAATGAAATTGGGGATGAAGAGGATAGATTTTTTTTTTTAATTGTTAATTTTTTTCTCTCTCTCTCAGAACCAAAAGAATACTAGCTAATTCCAAATTTTCTTTCTTTATTCTTCACTGAATTTTTCCTTTCTGTGGCCAATCTTTGGGGTAGTGTTAAAACAGTGTTATATGAACTAATATGGCTAAACTGATACATCTGCCTTCATGCTTACCGATAACAAGGAAGGAAAATGCCAATCATTTTACAACTAGGAAGTAAAAGAGAATTTTTTTTTTAAATGTGCAGTGTTAATACTGAAAAGGTCACAATGCTGGATTGAATCTTCATAGGCAGGAAAAGTAGAGATTAGACTATAATTCCCCTTTCTTTCTCTTCCTCCTTCTCATCTTTTTCTTTATTTGTATGACTTGACATGAGGACATAATAATATCTTGAAGATTATAAAAGTGATTTTGTCACTGTCTTTTTTTTTTTAACTTCTGAGGCAGCTAGAAGGTACTAGATGGTACAATGGAGAGAGGGCTGGCCTTGGATTCAAGATAACCTGAATTCAAATCTAGCCTCAGATGCTTATTGCCCTGTATGACCCTGGGCAAGTCACTTAACCCCAGCCACAGGGGGGTGGGGTGGGGGATTTCTCATCTGTAAAATGATCTAAGAGAACGAAAACCACTCTAGTATCTTTTTCCAAAAAAACTCAAATGGGATCATGAAAAGTTGGAAAGAACTGAAAAACAACTGAATAACAACAAATTGGGGATAAAAAATAGTACCTAACACCTAGGGGAATAGTAAGGATAAAATGAAAATAATATTTGTAAAGTATTTAGGATACTATATAATTAGTATATATAATTACTATATCTATGCAATGCTAATATTGCTACTAATATTGTAGTCATTTTTGTAAAGTGATGATCATATTTCCCTAAGGCCCTTACCATTACAATATTACTAAGACCATGCAAAGAAAAATTTTCAAGGAGCAGAACATCAAGTCTATTCCCTTAGAAGGTACTGCTGAAGTTGTTTAAGTTTATGTCCCTTTGAATGAATTTGTCATAACTAAAATTAAAAGAGAAACCTCAAGTTTTAACCCTTTGTGTTATTGTGATGGGGATTGAGGTCCCTTTAAGATTCCTTTCTGATTCCCCAACCTCCATGCTGACCTTTGATTCACAAATCCTGGCCAAAAAAGCACCCTTTTGAATTCCAATGATATCTGGGCTTTCCCCAACCCCTAGCGGATCTGAGCTGGCTTGGGTTTTCTCAGTCCCCACTATCTGCTCAGGTTTCCCCAACCCCCACAAACAGTTTCTTCCTTACCTAAAAACTCATGGAATTCTATTCAATTCTGACCCTGGCTGAAAACCTGCCAGGAGCCTGGGACTCCACCCACCTTCAAGATTATAAAAAGGGAAACTCTTTGAGGCCACTCTTTGCAGGAGCCCAAAAAGGGGTTCTTCCTTTCCTAACTCTCATCAATTGGGTTCATTGAACTCTAAGGTTTCATCCCAACATTTTGTGGGAGAAACAAAAAGGAAGCAATAAACCTCCAGCAATCTGGGGTTTTGTGGCTGAGTCTCAAGCTAGCAAGTATGTTCTTAATATGTCATCAGATGTCCTTCAAGGTGCATCATGAAAGCCAAACAAGCTGACAATTAATTGTATCTAGATAGATGCTACTAAAAAAAGCTATTTTGAAGTTTGAGTGAAATGATAGAGGCCCAGGAGAAAAAAAGTTCTCATTGAGAAATTAACATTTATGCAAACTAGTTGTAATTAGGTTGTTCCCCCTTCCTAGTTGTTTTGTTTTGTTTTATTATTTGTTTTTTATATTGAGCCTATGGTTGTCATATAATTTCATATATCAAACCATTTCAAATATCACATGTATTATAGTCATCAGACAATGAAGAAATATTAAAGGAGTTGGACCAACATAGTGAAGTAAGAAATACAATTATAATTTGGTTCATGGTGAGAAAAGTGATAAAATGGAGAATTTTGCCCTAATGAACTTCAAAAGGTAGAAAAAACAAAATAACAAAATAGCATATCACTGTAGTAGTTGTTCCTTGTTTCTGGTGTTCCTTCTAGTATTGGTATTATTTACAGTCATTTAGGTAGGATGCAAGGAAAGGGTAAAGAGGTGGGGAAGGGAAGCAATGATAGAATTAAATGCCTTTGATGTTGCCTGTTACAATTACTTCCAGTGGTATAAAATTCTGTTTACAAAATTCTTTCCTTACAACAGAATTTTGAAATGGACAATACAACTAGCATTAACTCCAATATACAGAAGAGAAAAATTGAGAACCAGAAAATTAAGTGACTTGCTCAGCCATAGTAACAGTTACATTTTAATCTAGGTCTCTTAATTTCTATTCTGATGTTTTCCCCATGATGCCAAATTTCCCAAGTTGAGGATGGCAAAGAGATAAGGTCCAATGGTCAATTTTGATAATATATATCGAGCCAACTATTACCAACTTCTAGAAGAAATGCCTTTGCCGAATAAGCCTGTCATTAAGGAAAAGGTATGATTCTTCTACACGTAGAAGAGATTTTTTTTTAGAGAGAGCAGAGAGGGAAGGGAGAAGGTTAGAAAAGCACTTCCCCTGTCTTTCTTACTAAGACTTTCTCCTGAAGTGTTTCCTTCTTTATGAAAAGTGTTACAGAATAGAATAACTCTTTCAACATGTACTGTTCGAATACATGGAAGATAGTTATTAAGTGAAAAGAATATTACTACTGCTACTGCTAGTATTCTTAAGTCAAAAGAAAGCCTAGAGATGTGGCTTATATTAGTAAAGGAAGAAATTATGAAATTAACATTGCCATTAAGTTCAATTGCTCATTTCACAGCTGAGGAATTAAGATCCAGAGAGGTTGGTCATATGATCAAAGAATCATGGACAGAGTGAGAAAGCTGCTATTTAGTTCAAACCCTCACTTTTACAGATGAGACCCAGAGAGATCAGAGATGTAGAATTGTAAAGTAATTTAGTTACTGTCTAGTTTTACATCTTAAGAGATGAGGAAACAGGCCCCAAAATGTAATATAAGTAGTACTGAGCTGAGATTTGAATAGCCTGGCATAATGAATAGAGCACCACAACAGAGGTTTAGAAGACCTATGTTCAAAATCTGCCTCAGATGCTTATTAGCTCTGTGATCCTTGGCAAAAGAAGGGAAGGAAAAGATATCAAACATTTATTAAGCATCATTATTAAGTGCCATTCTCTGTGCTAAACACTATTATAAATGTATAATTTCTTCAAGCAAATCATTTAATTCCTCTGGCTCTTAGTTTCTTCATTTGCAAAATGAAGGCATTGGACTCAGTGATTTTTTTAAGATCCCTTCTAACTTTAAATCTAGGGCAGTTAGGTTGTGCAGTGGGCCTGGAATCAAATTCTGAATCATTATCTGAGTTCATTATGGCCTCAGACATTTACTAGCTGTATGACCAAGGAAAAGTCACTTAACTCTGACTTAGTTTCTTCATCTGTAAAATAAGCTGGAAATGGAAAAGGCAAACTAGTATCTTTGCCAAGAAAATGGAATCATAAAGCATTGGACACAATTGAAATGACTGAACAACAACAATCCCACAAACACACAACTTAAGATTCTGTGCTCCCAATATTATGTTGTTTCTTTTTTATTTTGAAGTTAATTCTAGGAATTCTAATATCCTAATATTCAATTATCTATACACATTCAATTATATATACACATATTTTATCACAACCTGCATCAAATCCTTTTAGACCCCAATCTGCCACTGATCTGTTAGAATTCATTCATTCAAAAGAAGGTGACATGAAGCTAATTTGGGTCTTGCTCCTTTTAAAGGAAAAATAAATGTGAACTCTAATCACATACCACTTGAGTCAATGGCACTTACTGAAAATAGAGATAGTTACCTCAAGAATAAAACCTTGGTAGTCATAAACAAAGAAAACAAAACCCAATCAGAGGACAGCATACCTGTTAACTAAATACTCCCAGTTGAATCGTATCCAATCCCAGGTCATGTACTTGCCATAGTTATTATATGAAATATATCGGATAACAGTAAACACATCCTGGGATTTAATGATATTGGAGTCCTTGAGAAGATCTAGATACCTAAGAAAAGGCAAATGGAAAAAGAGTTTAAAAAAAAAAATTAATGTTCACCCTTAGCCAAATTTCATCCAATAATATACCAGCAATCCAATTATTGAGGCACCAGCTGACACAATTAATTGGATGGGACAAATGATGAAAAGCGTGTTTAATTATTTAATCTTTTGTGCCACTGCCAAAAACCAATCAATGATTCTAAAAGCTCAAAAAACAAACAAACAAACAAACAAAAAAAAAAAAAACACCTAAGTTATCAAAACATTCAAGAACTCATTTTTGAGGTTATATAGAGGCATTAAATAAATTATACGTTGTTCATATAATATGAATCTTGAAACTCAATGCATGTTGTCCAAGAGTTTTTGTTTGTAAATGGCTTTTAACCACACTTCCTCATGTTTTTCTGCCCTCCTCTATCAGGCAGGATTCTGTTAAGACAATATTTTCTAGAGAAGGAATGCAAGGAATATTCATATCTCATGCAGATTTACAATTAAATGCATTTGGCTCATTTCTGATTTCATTTTAATAATATGCTAACATAACATTATTTAACTCAGTTATCTGTAGAATATTGAATTGACTATCTCCATGAACCAATTACTTTAACTTTCTTCCATGATCTCATTCAATATAACCTTAATGATCCCAGTTAACCATTTCAGGAATGTTGGTTACAAGGTAGGATAGGTGGCAGAAAGAGCTGGGAATAGAATGTGGATGGAATGGGACATTTTCCCTTATCAGCACTGGGAAAGCCACTAAATAATGCATTTCCTATTAAAACCATTTCAAACGGTTACATTGTATTATTAGATTCTTGTGTGAAATATAACATATATATTTCAGGTTAAAAAATATTTTAATTAAGGAAGAAATACTTCTTTTAGGGAATTAAGAAAAGTCATAAATAACCTTGATAAAAGAGTTACGTTGTTCACAGATGCTAATCCATAAAGTAATTTTTCTTTTTCTTGCGCTAGAGTGGTCTTCTGGTACTGTGAGAGAGTATAGTTCCATGAAGCTTCATCACCTGAGTTCTGCATTCCATATCGGTATACCAGAAGTCGGAGATTCACAGGTTGACTAGAAGAGATAGTATTTCATTTGTGCAAGTGTTTGTTTTATTTATCAAAAGACTTCATAACTTTTTCAGGGTTTTCTTTCTATATTTCTATTTGCTCTTGCTCAGTTTCCTTCACTGGCTCCTCTCATTCTTCACTCCTTGCTGTCTTCAAATTTTCTGTTCTGTTTCTCAGTCTCTCTCTTCCCCTTATCCTATCATCATTTCAGTCAGTTTCATGGCAACAAACTCAATAAAAATAACTCCCCAATTTACTTCAGTAGCCTTGACCTCTTTTTTAGATGACAGATTAGTGTTTCCAATGATCTACTGGAAATTTCCACTTGGATGTTCCAGTAACACACACCTCATATTCGACATTTATAAAATGAGTGAGCCAATTTTTAAATGTACCCTTTTACAGACATCTTTCTATAGGCAGCTAGGTAATACAGTAGTTGGAGCACTGGGCCTGGACTCAAGAAGACCCAAGTTCAAATGTGGAATTGTGAGACTGAGCAACCTTAATTTCTGGTTGTTTCAATTTTCTCAACTGCAAAATGGAGATAAATAGTGCTTAAGCTCCTAGAGTGTGAAGCATTTTGGTATAAAACCTGCATAGTTGTGCATAGTAAGTACCATATAAATATCAACTATTCTTCTTCTTCTTCTTCTTCTTCAATGGCATCACACTAATCAACACCTAGCATGAGCAAATGCCTGTAACCTCAGCAGCATCTTTGACTGCTCCCTCTTTTTTAACCCGTGTATCTATGTAGTACATAGAATAATGGGCTTCCACTGAGGGAGTTTAAGTTCCCTACCTCAGACACTTACTAGTTGTGTGACCTCAGTTTCCTGATTTATACCATGGTAGCCTCATAACAATTCTTCTCACCTCTAGTTTCTTCTCTTTTCATTCCACTTCCTCCACTGAAGATTGTTCTTCACATCATTCCATTCCCCCCAAATCTGCAATTATTCCTCTCTGCTCATTAAATAAATACTAAATTCCTTAATCTGACATTTTAGGCTCTCCAGATTCGCTCTAGATTCTTGGAGATGATAGTCTCATTCAGCCCTAGGACCAAACTTAGGAACCAAACAACAGAACATTACACAAACCATGGCTCCATTTGGTCCCAGTAAATCTCTCCCATTTAATAAATTATTAAATACTCTCTGATCTCTATCTTGCTCAGTTTCTCTGGCATTACATTTTGGAGGCTCCCCAGCTAGATGTTAGAAAATGAGGAGGATAAGAGATAAGAGACTTTTGGGTCTCCCCCTTGGACATCAGGATGGCTATGGATCTGAATTCTTGGCCTGGAGAGGTCGGTCCCCCTGGATTTTTTTTTTCCAGAGCCTCCAGGAAAGAGAGCAGTTTCCAGCCATAACAGCCTGACTCAATATTCTTATGCTTTATTTTGGCCAAATTGGACTACTCACTGTCTGACAGACTCAGTGACCTGTAGATAATCCTTATCCTGTCATCTCCCAAGTCCATGCCTTTGCTCATTCTTTCATTATGTTCCCTGAGGATGAGGTAGTCTCTCTCCCTGTTTCCACTATTCTACCTCTTCTTTAAGGCTCAGCTCAAACATCACCTTCTCCATGAAACCCTCTTTTTTTTCCCTTCTATATACTTTTTTTTTTAATGCAATTGTATTCTAACAATTGTTTTGGGTTTTGTTTTGTTTTGTTTTTTGTAACCTCAATGCTTATCTTAGTACTTAGTACAAAACAGAGACTTAGTAAATTCTTGTGGCTTGGTATCAATTAAATGATTTGCATTATATTTCCCTTGTGGTGTCACAGCTCCCTTTTAATGTCCTAACCAGTTTCCCTAATTATCCTATTTAGTTACTCTGCCTCAGGTTATAACCATTCCCTCTTTTAGATAGGATAAAGGTCTTTATCCATTTTTGATTTCATTAGAATATTAGGAGCCTATCCACTACCTCCCATTATGTCATCCTAGGTGCCTCCCCCCATTAGGTAATCCCCATCCAGGTACCTCCCCCATTATGTCATCTGTTCTTCTTACCCTATAAAAGAATCTTGTATCTTGGCATTCACTGCTGGATTCTTGGAGACAAGAGTCTCATTCAGTCCTGGGACCAAACCATGGATCCAATTTGATCCCAGTATATCTCTCCATTTAATAAACTATTAAATACACTATAATCTCTATCTTACTCAGTTTCTCCAGCATTACAATCTGTATACATATATCAACTTGCCCATTAGACTGCAAAAATAATAGCTAACATTTATATGTGGCTAGCACATAGTAGGAGCTACATATAAATGCTAGCTATCATTATCTATAATAGGTACTTTACAAGTATTATCTCATTTGATCCTTATAACAATGTTGGGGGGTAAATACTATTATTATCTCCATTTTATAGGAGAAGAAACTGAGGAAAATAGAGCTTATATGACTTCCCAGGGTCAATACCTAAATGAGTGCCTGAGGTAAGATTTGAACTCACCTTCCAGACTCTGGGCTCAATATTCTAACCACTATGTAAATATGCAATTTCTTCTTATCTCCTCTAATGCACAAGACATTCTTTCAAGGTAGTGCATTCAATTAAATGCAATTCATGTAAAATAAAGTAACAGATAAGGCAAATTGAATATTATAAATAATCACCTCTCTCCATTTTGCCACTTCTTAAATAATTCAGAAGCCTTGTTCAAAGCATCTGTATCCCCCATCTTGCATGCTAGCCCCAGGATTGAGGCACGAAGTAACCTATGAAAAGGAGAGAAAAACCAAATGTCATTGTTTTAACTGTTTTTTTGAAAAATTAAATCAGCAAATGTTCATATCACTGAAAAATAAATAAGAAATAACTTTTCAAGATGGTCTCCTTCATCTTTCCAACCCAGAGAATCTGCCAAAGGCTTCACCCGTTTGCGGAGGTATTCCTAAAATAAAAGAACCATTAAAAATGAGTATTCTTCACTGTCTTATCAACATTCCATCCTATAGAAATCAGTGAACCACTGAGTAAAAATCCTTCTATGTTTACCTCTGAGAACCCAAGTTTTTGTTTACAGAATAGAGTTGGCATCATTACTTAACTAATCTGGATCCATCTTGACCTAGTATTGCTTTACTTATTAGGTAATGGACATATCGACTTTCTTCTCTTTATCCTAATTACCTTGTCTATCAAAGTTAGAAGTATTGGGATGCTCCTAGTTTTAGTTTTCTCCTTTCAAAAATGGGGATAATAATAGCACAAAGCTTGGTCTATATAAAGATGGTGTAAACATAGATGCAATGTGGGTCTATACACATTATAATTTCCTTATGAGGAAACTTTCCTAATGGAAAAAGTTTCTCTTAAAACATCATTCACTATTAGAGTGAAATTGGCAATTGAGAGAGTAACCAAGGAAAGACTTATATTTTGATTGTAGAACTTTTATGAAATAGTGCTTAAATATCAATGATCCCATTCAATACACTTAATGATTTGGTGTGTGTGTTTTTTTAAGGTATACACAAGATTTATAAGTTGTTATATATATATATATATATGTATGTATGTTGTAACTGTTTGTTATACTGTAAAAATCCTCAAAACTACTATGTGAGATAGGTGCCATTATTATCCTCATTTTTAAAAAAGAAAAAACTAAGACTAAGGTTTCTTATGAGACCTTAGGTTCCAAGAATTTTTGTTGCTCTTTCTTATCCTTAATGAAATCTCCTTCTGACAACATGACTATTAATTTGCAAGTTTTTTTTCCTATGGGCCACAGCTGGAAGAGGAATGTTCATCTCCAAAGGATGTTCTTATATCTTCATCTCCATTTAATTTTGGCAGTGGAGATATGGACCTACTCTGACACTCACAGCTTACTTTACCAAAAGTTATTATTTAGTTCCCCAATGATATTATTCACATTACCTTAAACAAAGGATACAACTCTGTATCATCTTCAAGCATACTGGACACATAAGATAGTGCCGATATAACTCTCTGCCATGGTAAGTAGTCAGTTTCATTTTTCAGATACTTAGTCAGGTTCAGAGAAACACTATACCTTAGAAGATTGGCCCTAAAGAAGGAAATGCAATACAATTAATTCAAATTTCAATTCTTGTTTAGCAGAAAGCTCCAATGAAAAGCAAGCTACCATTAAATCTAATTAGGCTTCTTGTTCCTCAATAATTCTTCCATCAAACGTACTTTATTGAGAGCAGCTTGGAGCCTCCTGCCTAGCCAGGATGCGTGTCAGATGCTGTTATGTTAGCAATGATCTATTACCTTTATTATGTAGTCTCAATGAAGAACAAGATAGCAAAAAGCAGCATATGCATTTTAAAAGAACTAAATTCAAAGACAAACAGAAACCACAGTGTTGTATGTATAGCACCAATTATAAAAATTAAAATATGTTCAGAAGAATAATATAATTGTTACACTTAGTGATAATGAATCTGCCATAAAAAAAGTTCAGTGAAATTGCTTTCATTTTTTTTTAAAGGGGAAACATTAAATAATGCTAGTTCATTAGTCTGTGTATTCAAAAAATATTGAGTGGAAAACTATCTTTCTTAAGTTTTTCTCCTAGGTAAATTTGTTTTGCCTTATATTTCCCAATGATTTTCTTGTAGAAAAAAAAAGAAAAAGAAAGAAAGAAGGAAAGAAAGAAGGAAAGAAAGAAAGAAAGAAAGAAAGAAAGAAAGAAAGAAAGAAAGAAAGAAAGAAAGAAAGAAAGAAAGAAAGAAAGAAAGAAAGAAAGAAAGAAAATCCTGATTATTTTGTAGATACTTCTAGAATATGGGATTTTAGAAAACAATGATTGTAAAAATTTTGAATTTTACTTCCCTCTCCTTTTCCCCATTTCCAACCACATACAATCTAAATTTTAGACAAGCAAAGACTCTTAGATGAAAATGAAATGTATGTTCAACATTTTTTAAAGTATAAATGTAAAATGTTTTAACTTTGAAGTTATATCATTGACATTTATTGAGTCCTACCATAATTATAATTATATCTATTACATAGTACTACTATGATTAGTATGTAAAGACTGTTTCCTGAGACTAACTTAAAATAGAGCTAACCCATTAAAAAATGAAAAAGGAGCATGATCAAGCGTATAGGTCACTATTGAAAGGCTATCCTGGATTGTATGCTGACTGCTGTTTAGCACACTAAATCAATTATTATTTTGTCAGTAGCCTGAATTTACACATTTTTATGAGATCCTTACTCAACCAATATGGAACAATGGAAATAGAGATCTAGGGTTCTTTTTCCTTTACTATTTGTTTGATCTTAGACAAGACACTTAACCTCTATAGGTCTGTTTCATCATCTGTGAAATGATGTAGCCGAACAAGATAAGATCATACATCCCTTAAAGCTCTAATTTATGATCCTCATCTTTCTTATTCACCCTAGGATTATTCCTATCTTCCTGTTCTTTGTATTGACACTAGCTTCCTTGTTGTTCTTTAAATAAGACATTCCACTTCCCAATTATAAGCATTGTCAGTCTGTCCTCCATATCTAGAATGCTTCACATCTCTTACCTCCTGGATTCCTTAATATCCCAGCTAAATTTCTCTGATCATTCTCCTAGTATGTTCTCTCCACTGATTTTTTTCTAATTATTTTCAGTCTATAGATGGTACATGTTTGTTTGCATGTTTTCTCCTCCAACAGACTGTGAGCACCTTTAAAACAGGAATTGCCTTTTACCTTTCTTTGTGTCTCCAATGTTTAGTACAATGCTTGACACATAGCACTATAATACTTAATAAATGCTTATGATGGACTGGTTTGAATTTCCTGATAACCACTGAAACTGACCCCATTGTATTTCATTCTTTGGTTAAGAGAGATATAAAAAAGCTACTCTGTTAAGTTAATTGGTTAAATGGAACTGGAGTGCTATTTATTTACTGGTCTCCCTAACAAATAGTGAGTATGGTAGCAGAGGAAAGAAGTCAGTTGAAATTCTAAGGGGAAATATAGTCTGTAGATTAATCCTGAGTAGGGTCAGAGCAGACACTTTATACCAGCATAGGTTTTTATATCCTCAAATCATCAAAGATCCTAGAAATCTCATGAAATAGATAGACACCCATCTGTGTAGGTGAGGACTTTCCTGTCCTCTAAAATAATTGAGATTTGAAAATGTTTGTGTATTAAGCATATACCCTAAGGATAGTATTAATAAGAAAGTTCCTACATACATCCAGTATTCGTAGCAACATTTTTTTGGTGATAATAAAGATCTGGAAACAAAGTAAATGTCCATGGATGATTAAACAAATGAAGAAACATAAATGAAATGGAATATTACCACTCTATAAGAAATGATGAATATGCTGAATACAAAGAATATGGAAACACATGAATTAATATAAATTGAAGTATGAGAGCCAAGAAAACAATAAACACAATGCCTAAATATTAAGATAAATGGAAGGGGAAAGAATTATGACATAATTAAAAATGAATGATGAAAATTACAAAGAATGAGCATAACCACTAAGAAAAATTATGAGAAGATACCTTCTCCCTCTTTTTTTGCAGAGGTACGAAGTCAATGAGTGTGGAATGTTCCACATATTTTCAAATTTTATGTATTGATAAGTTTTGTTGATTTTTAAAAATATGTTCTTCCTCTTTAAAAAAAAGAAAAAAGAAAGAATGAGAAAAAAACTTGACTAAATAGAAAAGGGACACAGAGAGACCAGAGGAAAATTCATTTAAAAACAAAAGACATCAGTGAAATTTATTTTTAAAAAATAAAATGATTTCTAGGTTATATAATTGAGGACCCACTTTTATAGATAATTCCAATGAAATCAATATTCTACTTAAAATGGAGATCTGAAACCTAACTCTAATTCCATTACTTTAGATAGCCAATCCATCCAAAGGGAACCTTATTAAACTTGAGTCTCTGCTGGTTGATCAAATTTATAGAATGGATGGCAAATCTCCACTTAAGATTCTAATGTCAACAACAGAATGCAGTGTTTTGGTGAATATGTCCTACAACGCAGAAAGTTTAAATTTAATTCAATTCCATATGAAAGATAAAGGATATTGAAAGTGAATGTTTCTTGGCAGAGGTGTTTTATGTTTTTATAAAACTAAAATGTACTCACTGAGAAACCCTATATTTTAACTGGATTGTTTTTGTTGCTGCTGTTCTATTCGGAACCTGTGACATTCTGATGAAAAAAAATCCTCATTTAATTTAATATTAACTGGGACCAGTTCCCTTCTATAGGTCTTCTGGTCTTCATCTATAGACTATTCAGTTAGCAGATGGCTCATATGATTTTGGATACCAATTCAAATTCAGCAATTGGCATTTTTCTCACGGCTGCTCCTTATCGTGGCCAAACAGAGCCAACTTGTAGAAAGAAGATTGACTTAAAAAGGCTGTAAAGCACATAAGGTAAGAAAGACCCAAATGGGGAAATTCATGTTTTGAGTGATTGAGGTCAATTTGATTTTGACTTGTCTTTGATTATACTAATCACATGAAGAGTATGTTTTCTAGACATGTCACATAACTCTCAGCTTTATTAGCATTTTAATAACAATAAGTTCCATTATAAATAAAAGCTCTAAGATTTGCAAAGTGTCCCACTTAGTTCACATAGCCATGGATGTAGAGTTAGGCCATCTAGTCTAGAAGTTTACTTTACAAGTGAGAAAACAAAGACCCCAAATAATACTGAGTGATTTGTTGTCCCTCTTAATAGAATGTAAGTTCTTCAAGGGTTTTATTTTTGGCTTGAATCTCTAGTGCCAAGCTGGCATATGCTTAATGTATGTTTAGTGTATGATTGATAGAGATCATACTGGCATTAAACATCAGAGGCAGAATTTGAACATAGCTCCTCCAAATTCAAATCCAATCTTCTTTCCATTATATCATGATCCTAAAAATACTAAATGTCCTCATTTTACATATGAAGGAACTGAGGCTTAGAGAATTAAAAGACTTGCTGATATTTATACAGACTGCAAATTTCAAAAGCAGAATTTGATTTGTTCTAACTACAAAGCCCTTTCCACTATTTAAAATAATGCATTTTATCTCTTGTGAGTCTTTCTGTTCCTCATTTGGTTATAAAATTTTCTCCTGTTCATAGATCTAATAGGTATTTTTTCAGTTTCTTTTATTTTATTTTTAGTTTATGTTATAAAACAAACATTTCCAAACTATAATACAATTAGAAATAATTGCACATGAAACTGCAAATCTACTATGCACAACTTGCTATCCATTCAAAAATACAACAAAATTATCATATAGGCTTTTCCTTTCCTATTCTCTGCCACCCAGAGATGGTTATCATTAGTTACAAACGGATATTTACAGAGAAAATTATGATGTTGATAGCACCTTTCTTCCTATGCCCTCTATAGTTTGAGGTGTTTCTACAACATGGTAAAACAACATAATTCTTTTTAATAGTTCTTTCTCTGAATGCAGATAGTATCTTTCTTCATATATGTCCATAATTTTATATTGCTCTAATTTTTTTTAAAAGATGTAAACTTTTGTCTTTTGGTCATATATCCAATTAGAGATTATCTTGATAGGTGGGAGGTAATATCTACATGATTTCTTTCATACAGTCGTCTAATTTTCCCAATAATTTTTGTTCAATAGTTATTCCTTATCCCAGTAGCTGGAGTCTTTTGTGATTTCTGAACACAAAGTTTGTTTGTTCCCTTCTCAATGTTGTGCACTAAATCTATTCTCTTGATGAGCTCTCTCTTTTTTGACCCTTATCAAATTGTTTTTGAGAAATACCACTTTGCAGAAAAGCTTGAGGTTTGACATTGCCACATTCACTTTTGTTGACAGTTTTTATTATTTCCCTAGAAAGTCTCCTCTTTCACCTATCCCCAGGCCCCTGCCAAACTCTAAATGAATGAATGAATTTGGGAGGGGAAGACCCTCAGTGTTTTTGGCCAAAGCAGAAATGACTACTATTTACATTCATTCAGAGTCAGTCAGGACCCTAGCAAGGACCAAATATAGATAAGGATTCAATTCAGCTAATTCCTCCACCTTCGGTTGCTAATAGATAAGAAAATTAAGGCAAAATACAGGTTAAGTGACTTATATATGGCCATATTGCTAGAAAGTGCCTAAGATCAGTTTTAAACTTAGGTCATTCTGACCTCAGATCTAACTCTATAGTCTCTCACTTCTTCTAGGTTCCCAATACCATCATGCTAGAGACCCCTCTCCTTTTTTTCTTTCCAACCCTATACTATGACATTGTACTTATGCTTGGTCATCCAAGATAGCTTCATATTCTTTGAACTTAATTTTGTTGTGCCACAGTTCTCTTTTAATGTTCTGATCCAGTTTCCCTAATAGTCCTATTCAGTTACTCTGCCTCAGCTTATAACCATTCCCTCTTAAAGTTAGGATAAAGGTCTTATATCTAAGACCTTAGGCTATACTTATTCCCTCTTAATGTTTGATGGGATAAAGGTCTTTATCCATTTTAGACATCATTAGAATATCAGGAGCCTCTCCAGTACCTCCCTCCATCAAATTATCCTAGGTGCCTCCCCCATTATGTCATTGTTCTTGTTAACCTATTAAAAAATCCTATATGCGATATTCAGTGCTGGATTCTTTGAGATGAAAGTCTCGTTCAGCCCTGGCCCTAGCTGTGGATCCATTGGTCCCAGTAAATCTCTCATTTAATAAATTCTGTATTGAATACTCTGTAATTTCTTATTTTGCTCAGTTTCTCTGGCATTACAATTACTTATGAAATACTATCTATGAAAAGGTAGTATGTGTATGTATTATTTCTACATAATGGATGATAGATAATATAAAGGAATCAAGGAAATTTATATACATATGTATATATGTGTGTGTATGTGTGTGTGTATATATATGTGAGAAAGAGATAGAGAGACAGATAGAGAAGGAATTCTTTTTCAAGGGGAGTAAGTAATCTTATAGTCTAATTTCTTCTGAGTAATACACTGTCATTTTAATAAGGATCTTTTTATACAATGACATAATTGTGATGAATGAATCTAAACATGTAAGTCCAAGGTTTGGGGAGCAGGAAGTTAGAAAGTCTTCATGTTTCTGTATGTGTGTTTCTATTTAATAGGTGCAGTGGATAGAATTATGGACCTATTATCAGAAAAACTCATCTTCCTGAGTTCAAATCTGGCCTCAGACACTTACTAGCTATGTAATCTTGTAAAAGTCATTTAACCTCTGTCTGCCTCATTTTCCTAAAACTAAATAAAATAATAGCATCTATCTTGCATGGTTGTGAGGTTGTAATAAGTGTTTATTACAATGATTGACATATAGTAGGTACTATATAAATTCGTATAACCTTCCCTGTTATATTCTCTTCTCATCTTTGTGGGGTCAAAATTATTATTCCTTTAAGGCTGGTTTTTCTCTCTTTCTCAATATTCCTTCATTCCCCTCCTCTCTAAGGAAATTGTTGTTTTTGTTTTTTGGGGTTTTTTGTTTTTTTTTTGAACTGGGATGAATAACAATGAATTTCTGAAAGTGGCAGCAAGTTAGCTTCCCATTGTGATAGAGTCAATGTAATGTTCAAAGCATTATTATTCTCTTTGTTCTGGGAATTTTATATAAATCAATAACTTTCTCCTTTGACTATGAGCCCTTAGCAAAAAAGCTCATCATATGCAACAGTTGCAACACTTTACCCACTTATTCCCCTCAAATACTATATTTAAAAAAATCTGTTAGTCAATGAAACAAATTAGACTTTAAATAGTTCTACCTGCCTGCTCAGTAATTGAGTATTATGAAGCACAGACAGAATTTATAAAAAACATAAAAGGATACATTTCATAAGCTTTCTATCTCTGATTAGCTGGGAACAATGACTGTTGATCTGGAGATCATACATGTCAGGACAGATTAAGCAGTAGACTGAAGGTGAAGTAGACTGACAAGTTTGGAAAATTTTTTAAAAAATAATTACATTTATATAGCATTCTATATAGCATTTGCTTTGCCTCCATTATTTCTTTGATGTTTATAACAGTTTTATGAAGTAGATACTCAAGTTATTATTCTGAAGAATTTCATATCTTCTTGACATACATTTAATCTGGCATTACCAACTCATCTTCAATATCTGTATAGTGTAAGAGAAAGGACACTGACCTGAAAATCATGACAATTTAGGACCCTAGTTCTGTTCCTTATTTTTATTTACTAGATAATCTTGAGCAAGTCATTGAACCACTGTAAACCAATTCTCTCATGAGAAACATGAAAGGTTCATGTTTCATCAGTTTTTTTCTGAATTCCTTTTACCTCCCCAATATTTCAACATTTATGAGACTATTGCCAAGAAATTGTGTAAATGAAAGAGATATTTCCAGTTGTCTGAGTCATTTTTTTATACATAGTAACTCACTGAGAGAATCACAAGGGCCCTTCAGTTTCATTCTGAAGCAAAAAGAATTGTCTGACATATGCTATAAATGGGAATTAAAGTGCTGAGGTTATTATAATACTCTGTTATTTCAAACAGTCAAGATAATAAAGTTTCAAAAAGGTTATCACAGAAACCCAGGGGATGCTTTCCAAAGAAAAGCATTTTACTGCATACTTAAAACATGTGCTGGGGATGAAAGATGCAGAATTTTCCTATTCCTTTATGGTGGAACTAAATTAGAGTCAGAGGCATTTCAGTCTTGTCTGACTCTTCATGACTCCTTTTAGAGGGTTTTTTTTGTAGAGATAATAGAGTAATTTGCCTTTCCCCCCCCCCACCATTTCATTGTATGAATGAGGAAACTGAGGTGAACAGGATTAAGTGATTTGATTAGAGACACATCTAGTAAGTGTCTGAGGACAGATTGGAATTCAAAAATATAAATCTTTCTGACTCCTAGGTGGACTATCTGTCCACTCTGTCACTTAGTTGCCCACTAAGACTGAATAATTATATCCTAAGTCTATGGCATAACCCATATCTCCATATCTGTGCCTCTTATTCTTAATTGTTCCTCATGCATAACCTTTACATGACAGGAATAAACTCCCTCCACATCTCCACCTTTTATAGTCCCTAGTTTCCATGAGTTCATTCCATCTCTATGTACCACCTTTCTTAACCACTTCCCTCGCCTTGTTACCTTATATTTGTTTTCTATGAAATTTCTTAAAAAAAAAAAAAAAACACAAAACTTTCTATCTATGCTCCTTCCCCTAATAGAATATGTTTATGCCTTCATTTTTTTTTTTTTTTTTTTTTTTGTCTTAGTGCTTGGGGGTTGATTGCTAGATTGACTGTAAATCAGGAAACTTTGGAAAGACTTGGACTAGACAGGAAGTTGCCATAAGGAAATGCTATTTGGGAAGTAATCTTGAGCAGGTTGGTACTAAGTAATGTCCTGATGTCTGAGAGACTAACATTTCCCCAAGATCAGATACAGAAATCTAAAGTTAGGCTACATCATGTTATATCCTCAGGCAAAATTGCCAAGGGTAATAAGTCATTCATGTTCCCTTCTAACTATGAAGAGGGATGAAAGCTACAACACAGATGATGAAAGAAATGCCCAGTTAATCTCTAAGGTAGCTCAGGCTGATTAAGTTGCCCCAATACGGACCCAGTTCTCCCAATTCATTGAACGAAGGAAATTGGGAGATTCAAGTGCTAACTGAACACAAAAAGCATAGTATTCCTATTATATTACATTATAAAGATGTTCCTTTTTTGTAACACTGCTTCCAAAGGTCATAGCTCCATGTCTGGGAGTCAAGGACAAACCAATATCTGCTAGTCCATGGCTGCCATAACATGTCAAAGCAAAGTGGAGGCAAGGAATTCATGACACTGTCTTAAATAAGGAGAAGCCTCAGGGAAACCTATTGTGTTGGCAACACTTTGCCAATGTCCATGGTTGCATGATTTCTGATATTCCGGCAGAACTCAGTGGCTTGAAACTCCTGGTTTCAGTTCCAACTTCCTGTTTTTCCTTAACCTCTTGAACTTTGACAGTCTCAAGAAATTTTTGCTCTTGATCAAGCCTTACCTCTACCTTACACTCTCATTTGAGTATTAATTTAGACCTAAGGAAGAAAAAGTATCTTTGAAAAAAATATTTTTTTCCTTAATGTGTGGTAATTTCTCTGAAATGAGAGGTCTGATATATGTTGACCTTATTGTTTTTCATGAGTCTATGACTCAATCAAAACCAGTATTATAAAAAGAGCATGGAATAAATACTGAACCAGAAATTAGGAGACCTGTGTCAAGCTCTTGGTTCTGTCATTAGTTAATAATATGACTTTGGACCTTTTTCTTTTTGCCTCTGAGTTGCATCACACCATAAATGAAGATATTAGGCATATTGTTTCTTTAATGTTGAAAAGAACTGAAAAAATGTTTTTCTATAAAGAGATTTAGACTGGGCAAGTCACTTAACCCAAGCCTCAGAAAAAGAAAAAAAAAAAAAAAAGAGAGAGAGAGATTTAGATTAATTGTTAAAGGATAAAAAGTATCCCTATTATGAATATTTTGATACCTAATGTGAATTAAAAAAAAGATTTGTGTGATTGTGTGTATGAAGAAAGAACTTTTAGAAGGAATTTATCAACCATTTTAGAGAGGAAAAGAATTATGGAGGGAATCCTTATATGGAAATAATTTTAATATTGTAAAGAGATTTTAAAAAATATTTTATTAAACTAGAGAAATTTCAGTGTAAACAAATCATTTCATGGGCACTAAAGAGGCAGGTTGCCTTGGAGAACTGGAATGAATGGCATCTACCTTTATTTGTATATACATGTTTTATGACTACAGAGATTAGATCTAAGAAAATGAGAAATCTTAAACATTTGGAAGCCAAGATATGATTGAAATAAGATTATTGATCTGATAGGAGAAACTTAACTTTCTAAGTAAAAAAATGAGTCATGGAGAATCAGGAAGCTCTAATAAAACCAATAAACACTGAAATAATATCAAGGAAATGGTTGAGAACAAAAAAAACAAAAAAACAAACAATGAAAGAGAAACAAAAAGAGAAGGAGAGACAATAGAACAATAGAAAGGGATGAAATATTGCTCTTTTGAAGCTATGGCACTAAAAGCAATCAGATGAAAGAAGGCTTCAGCTGAATGATTTCTGATTGGTCAAAGAAAATTGGCATCATTATATTTAAGATCTCCTTGACAGCTATAGCCTTTCAGCACCATCTAGAGTTAGAAAAAAAAAAGAAAAACTTCTCATAAGGATTTATCCTTGGTACCTTGGAAAATGGTACTATGCTGCTGTGAGTTTTATTCTGATTGAACAACATAAAATCCAGGGTGTGGAGAATTAGCCGGATTGTTTTGTACAGATAGTTTAAGGAGTTCAGCAATTTTTGGTTTAAGAAGATTTGCTCTTTATATTAAGAACTAACACTTTCTATATATCCTTTTAAAGATAAGGGTTAATTTAACTGAAAGAGCTTGTAAAGGCTACTTTTCATTAGAGAAAGAAAGATAATTTTCCTAATAGTAAGAAGCAATATTCAAGTAAAGAACAGTAGTTTAACATGGTTTATGTTTTTGAGTAAGGTAGAAACATTGAAACCTGCAGTTTAGAGCTATTGCCTTAAAAACATGAATTTTCCGTCCTCATGTTCCTATAAATATGTGCCTCCTCTTCATAATTGCTATTGAGTGCATTGTTGGAAATGTGATCCAGATTTTTATAGTATATTGTAATGTTTTATTATTTGTGTATTTGCTTTAATATATTGTTATTTCTAATTTTTTTTCTTGTTATACAAAGGGTAACTATTTAGATTTATAGAAAAATACAAAATATCCCAAAGGCCTTTGTTCATGTTGCTTAAGATCTCTTTATAATCTTTGGATCTTTGGAATATATTTGTTTGATAAGGGCTCAAAAGCTAAGGAGTAAAAAGGTGAAGTATATTTTCTCTTGATAATATTACCTTTGGAATTCTGGGCAAATTTTTATGTGAGTATATAGTGATTACCTGAAGCACTGGAAACTTAGTGCTGCTAGTGTAAGACCACAATGGAGTAATAAGCAAAATCTAGGCATTTATGAGGTATTTTTCAATCACCTAGATAAGAGGCCAGGGTTTATACTTCCTTCTAGTTTTTTGGCCCCACGATAACAAACTTGCTTAATTACATTGACATATCTGCTTCATTATAATGTGGATTCATTGGATAGACCACACATGAAACCTTTTTTATCTATGGTAATAAAGAATTGGATGAGATGACCTTGAAGGTCTCCTCCAGCTCTAAATTATTTGAAGTGAATCTATACTACTACAGACTATTATAATCATATAAACTTAAAGAAGACAAAGAATTTGAAGTTTGGGGGGGAAATAATAAATTATGATCATATATTTGGTTGATTTAAGCTAAAATACATAGAATTTATTGAGTAACTAAAATATTTTTATGTCTTTTCATCGAAATTATTGGGAAAATAAACATTATTATGAAATATCTTGAATCATCTAATTGTTGTTGTTGTTTTTTTCAAATAAACAAACCTACCTTGACAAAGCAAAGGCATCATCAAAAAAACTTGCCCGATCACCTGAAGAAAATGCCTGAAAGGGAAAGAAGAAAAAGTAAGGAATATAAGCTTAGATGGGGGGAAGGGGAGGGGGGGCGAAGAGAGAGAGAGGGGAAGTATTTAAACTCTCATCAAAGAAAACTAAAAGAATTCATCAATTTCAATAACTCACCAAGTGGTTGCTGGAAAGATTTATAGCTATCATGTTCCAAGATGACACGTTATAATTTACACGATAAAATCCAATATGATCTGGGTTTATTTTCAGAAAAACCTTTCCATTAGAGTTCAAAGTTATTCCTGGAGTGATAAATAAAAATTAATGAGAAAAATGTTTGCATATATATTATAATATATATAACATATTAATTATATATTATAAATGCTTAGAAATTAGATCCAGTGCAGAGGAAAAGAAAAAATGAAAAAGGCAGGAAGGAAGGAAAAAAGGAAAGATGGAAGGAAGGACGGAAAGAAGGAAGGAATAGGGAGAATATGAGAAAGATGAGAAGGAAACAGAAGGAAAGAAAAGAGGAGGAAAAAAAATAAGTCTGTAATGCAAACTAACTTTAGATCAAAGAGTGAATTCTGATTTTGATCTAAAGCCTAATTCTTACTTAACTGTCTAACTAGAGAATGTTATTTGAGGGTGTGAGTTGAAAAAGAAATGTCTAATGTACATAGGTACTCTGTAATATATGGCTTTTGCTTCCTGATAGTAGAAATACTTTTTAAAAGGGTGGATGGTAGAACTTGTGCCTTCGGGGGGGGGGGGGGCAATCCACTTAGTTCTAGTCATAATGAAATGGACAAATTGTGTGTGTGTGTATGTGTGTGTTCAGTGTAACAGCCTCATAGGCTCAGAGCGTAGACATAAATTTAAAAACATTGTATTTACTAAAATCCATATTCAAATTGGTGGGAAAGGGTTTTTGTTAAGGAGAATAAGCTTTTGAGAATCAGCATTACATCTAAAATTTAATCAAGGAAACCTGAAATCATACTGAGATTTACAATAATTCTGATTTCAAAATATCCATGCTTATTTGTCCCATTATATTCCTTAAAAATGGTTTTAACTGGTAATATAGAATAATTGGTAATATAGAATAAGTGTATTCCTGAGTGTTACAGTTGCTCTGTATACATAGTAGAAATACATTTGGACCTAAATAAAAGAAAATGGTAATTATCTGACATTGTTAAGAAAAAGCCTTGATCAGTCATAATCAGGACTTGAACTTTATCCACAAGATTCTAACACTATTCACAAATCACCTACCTGCTCTTTTGCTTACAAGTACCTTCCCCTATGAAAATGTTGTTCTCCACTTTGAAACATCTTTTCCAAGGGAAAAATTGGATTCTTTTCAAGTAGTTCCCAGTTAACTTTACATATTTCAGAAAAATGGGAACCTTTGGAATTAGATCCTTTTGACAATAGAACATTTCACTAATTCTATGCCTAGAGTTAATAGGAAACAAAAATAAAACTAACAACATCTGAAAATGAGGGATGTCATCTTGAAAGATTCCAAGTCTTGAAATTATGTATTTTTCTATTATAAGAAGAAAAAAAATTAGGAGAAGAGGAAGAAGGAACTCAAGGTCATCTTAAGTTATCTGAAAGGATATTATCCTTCATGACATGATTCCTGTAAGCTACTTAAAGCATTCTACCATGGACAATCATGCTGAAAGTTAATAGAAGCAGGTAGTAACATTTTAGCTACTCCCTGATTTGATATATAAAGTGAAAAAAATCACAGTAACTTTAGTAAGGCTTATTTCAGTAATTATAGAGGACCTTGAATATAGAGTATATAAAACTATATTCTATTATTATCAGGCAACTGCCAGATACTATTGATAATTGTTCAACTTTTTTTTTCCCCAGAAAAAATAACATGGGTTCCTTTTACCAAACAGGTTTTGCAAAAAAATAACCCTGCTGATGCCAGGTTCAAATTATGATACTGAAAGTAGACTGACTTGCTGTCCAATTGTATACTCATTGTCAGTATGTAAGAAGAATGAATGTGAAATTAGTCAGAAAAAAATAAAATGGAATCAGAAATGAAGGGCTTTCAATCCCTTTCAACCAAGCAAAGAGATTTATATTTTATCCTAAATGGTAATGGGTAATTATTATAGTTTCTTGAGCAGGGGAATAACATAGTCAAAAATGTACTGTAGGAACAACAATTTGTCAATCATGTGGGAGATAGATAGTAGAGATCAAGTAGGAGGCTTTTGCAATAACCTTAGTGAGATAGCCTGGGCCAGGGACAGGAGTGTGCTGGTAAATAGTTAACAACCACGTAAAAATGTTTGCATGACACATTTTAAAGTTTGATCTGCCTTATTAACATTTTCTCCTATTTTATAAAGTTTAGGCAATAAAAACAATCGTCCTGATTTGTATAGATTTCAAAATCTAACTCTCACATTGAAAATTTGATAATTGCTCACCCCTGACTAGGGGAGCTGTGTATGAGTAGAGAGAAGGGAGTGAATGTTGAGGAGGTGGAAGGACTATGATTTGGTAATTGATTAAATATGAAGAAATGAGTGAGAGTTAATTTTTGATGATGACCTTCAGGTTGCAAATATGAGTAGAAGTTCTGGAAGAATTGTAGGAATTCTGCTAACTATTGAATAATTGGCTCTCTAGGGGGGAAAAGTTTTCTCACAAAACTCTTTTAACTTAAATGTCCATTATTAACATTGTCTCCATCACTCTTTTAAGTCAACAAAATAATAAATCAAGCCTTTAATTGTAGCATCTGCTCATTTCTAAGTTGAAAATGCTTACATTGAAAACTTATCAAGCAACTCTTGTGAGCTATTCTAGCCTACTTTTTGGCCATAGGACTTTTTTTTTGTTATTCAGTTGTGTTCAACTCTTCATGACCCCAGGGACCATAGCATGCCAGGTCTTTCTATCCTTCACTGTCTCCTGAAGTTTGTTCAAGCTCATATTTGTTACTTCCGTGACAGCATTACTACTACCCATCTCTTCTTCTGCCATCCTCTTTTCCTTTTCCTTTCAATTGTTCCCAACATCAAGGTCTTTTTCCAATGAATCCTGCCTCCTCATTGTATGGCCAAAGTAGTTATGCTTCAGCTTTATTATTTGTCTTTCCAATAAACAATCAATAGAGTCATGGTGTCCTTCCACAATTGGCAATTGGAGCATAGGGATATGTTAATGAGGGAGTCATCTGTATAGTCATGATAATTAGGAGTTTATGAGATCACCAGAGAAAAAGTGTAGAGGAACAAGTATAGAAAAGTGTCTTTATTTATCTGTCAAAGTTATTCAAAACCTAAATCATATCTTTACCTTTCTAGGCTTTCATACCACTATCCCAAAACCCTATCATGCCATGTGATCCAGTAGCATTGGCCTCTTTGCTATTCATTGAAGAAGATACTCGCCAACTTCAGTCATTTTCTCTGGCTCCATCCCATGCCAGAAATTCTCTGTCTCCTTGAATCCCTGGCTTCCTTCAATCTCCACCTAAAATCTTACCTTGTACAGAAAGTATTTTTAAGCTCTCTTAATTCTAGTGAGTTCTCTTTGTTAATTAGTTTCTATTTATCTTATATACAACGTGCCTATACAGAGTTGTCTCCCACATTAAACTGTGAGCTCTTTGAAGACAGGGACTTTCTTTTACTTTAATTTGTATCTCAAATCTTAGAATATTGCCTGACATACAGGAGATAGTTAATAAAGGCTTAGTGACTATCTGATTTAACCTCTCATTGTCCCCAGGCAACCATCTAAGACTAGTATTACATGATTTTTACATATAGAACTTAGAAGAAATACTTTACTTCTCATGAAATGCTTTACTCCAAAGCATGATACTAGTATGAAATACAAGGAGATTCCAAAGAACTTCCATAAATTTATGAATGGTAGAAACCAAATGGCTACTTAGGGAAACTGGTATAAATCTAATTCTTTAAAGTTCATGTTAGAGAGAACAATCACATTCTGAAGTGTCACATATCTGGATATAATGAGGGCAACAGAACATTGGACTGGATGGACCAGGAAGGAATCTGACCTAATAGGACAATTTCTATATTTCTATGAAGATGAAAGAAAAACAAAGTGGATCATTACAAGTTTTCCGTAGTTATACTTTGGATCAAAAGATGAAAATTTCAAGTACTAACAGATAGCCCTTGTATTATACATTTCATCTTGTTTATATGATTTTATGATAGTTTTAAATATTAAGCATAGATAGTAGAACTCACTTCTTCCTGTTACATAAATTATAAAACTAGATATTAGATGCAAATTATAAATTTAGGCAAAAATACAATGTTTTTTGTTCATATTGGTGACCAAAAAACCCACCAAGAATAATGGTATCAAGTGACATAAAAATTATCAAAAATGATAACTAAGGAAGTTCTTTAGAAAATGCTTTGGATTAATTGTTTCACTGTTTTATGGACCACACATTTGGTTAACAATATAAACCATATATTATGTACCATATATCATGTACATATCAGAATGGAGTGTCCAAAGTTGAAAGGTTTCTTTTATTCAAGAAAATATTTAAAATAATCAACAAATCCCTTAGGGAGCTTAACACATATTTGCTTAAAGAACCAGAAATAATTAATTCACTCATCCACCCTCTTCCCACTTTTATACAACCAAAAATTCACACATCCACACTCTTTTTATACAATCAAATCATTAAATAATATTTACCTCCTTTCTCTGACATATTATAGAATGTAAAATTATAGTTATTTTCTTCAGACCATTTAACCGGAATATTCCATTTGTAACTAAAAATGGAAAAAAAGGGAAATCTTGAGTTGTCATTTCAAAGAATCAAAAAGTTTTAGAAATTAAGATTAAAAACTTTAAAAATCACATTCAAAACCTCCTTGCCTTGTAGTTCATATCTTTAGAAAAGACAGACATAAGCATGGATATAAAATTTTCTTTACAATTCTGTTTTGTTGCATGTGACCTGATTGAGGACAAATCATTTCATTGTTTCATATCTCCATCTAGAATGAGAATAACATTTGCCACAGAAATAAAAAACAAAAGTAAAGATTGCTAGGAAGGTTTGAATAAAACACTCTGTACTTTTGGAAGAAAGATACAATTTTAGGTAAAAGAAATAGATATTTACATGCAGATATATATTTGTAAAAGTTATTATATCATTCAAAGACTTCAAGATGCTTTAGAAAAATCTATTCATTGACCTCATGGAATTCCATGAGGAAATAAAAACATTCTACAAAAAATAAAATTAAAGCCTAAAATTTCATACTCCATAATCTCAGCTTGATAAAACTTTGGTTCCCATATAGGAGTCTAACAGGCTTATGTAAGCAAAGAAAAGACTAACAAGAAAACAATTAAAAATATACAAAAGGGGGAAAAAAAGGTTCAAAGGGAGGAAAAAACTGAGCAATTTTGTGGCTATCTTATTAAACTTAATATACAGAAATAATACACACACCAAAAGCTAAAACTATATACTATCAGGTCATATTTTCACATGTAAACATCTTTTTTATCTCTTTTATATTGAAATATTTGTTGAATATTAAATTCATCAAAATTAGAAAAGAAAAAATTTTAAATAGACAAATATTTTAAATTATAGTATGTGATTAAAGTTAGGTAAAGCTTGGATTGCACAGAAATATTTTTTTTAAATGAAAATGAGAGAATAAATGTTTATTAAGTGATTATTATGTACCAGGAATTGTGCAATTGTTTGTTTTTTAGTGAAACTAGTCATCCCAGCTGGTCTAGTTTAGACAAAGTTAGTTATTTATAATTGAAAACATAAAAATAAAAGGTCTGAGATCCTGAATCCATGGTATTGCCTGTCTCTTGATTATGAAATTTTTATTTTATAAAAATTACCTTATTTGATCTAACTAGTAATTGAATATCTGGGTATTCAGAACTTCCTGATTCTAGGCCCCAAGATCTTATCAACTGTCACTTAGTTGCCTAATGAATTAGTGAAGTCATTATAGAAGGTATTAAAAAATAAAAATTGGTTATTTTAGATATTTACCATTTGGGGCTATCAATTTCCCTTATTCTCTGCATTTTTACAGAGTCAAAAATAGACATTTAAAGAGGATTCTTAGACTGATTCAAAATCTAACCAAAATTTTGCTTTATTTTCTGGTGTGTGTGTGTGTGTGTGTGTTTATTTGTGTGTGTGTAATGTACTTTCTAAAAGAGTAGAAAGGAGCAATTTTCATCCTTTCCTAGCTAGCAGAAAAAAAGCATTAGAAAAGTTATACAATTAAGAGGGCAATGATTTTTTTGTTACCTTCTGCTAGAATGTGATCTTTCTTTAAAAAGTTGTGAAAACATTTTCAATAGATTTGTCTATGGGCAGTTTTTATTAGCCCAATGTATATAAAGTACTTGATAATTCTGAATATTCCTTATTTTAGTTATCATCATTAGTCTGATTGTCATTGTAATTTTATTTCATTCTTCCCATCTTTATATTTGATGAAAATCTGGTGAAAATATTCCCTAGACAAATCATAACTCTGTTATGGTTCTTTTATGAATTGTGCTCAGTGAACTACTGTGCAGATGGATAAAATTTGTGTACTCAATGACTGTTATTAAGGACTGACAGGTTCATGTTCAGAATCTTTCACATTCGCTGAAAATCTCATCAAAATGAGAATGAGATGTACTTTTTCCTGGTTCCATGTGCCTTTGAAGTTTTTGATCATTTCTCTATATTTTCAAAACTTTTTATTACACGTGTCTGAATGCTATATGTGTTTGGTCTGGCAACATCCATCCATTTATTTTTAAAATTTTAGAGGGTCAATGTTCTATCCCAGTGATGAGGAACACTAATTTTTATCTGTGACAATGTTTTAGTTCTACTATAAATTTTTGTTGTTGAATTCTCAAGGATCTTTTGAAGTTTGTATTTGGGGTAATAGAGATTTTTCATACATCAGAGAGAATAACAATCCTCTGATATGTTAACTTGCCACTTAATTGTGTAATTTTAGATAGTCAGAAGGTGCTGAGTTTCTACAATATTCAATGATATGCTGCATGGTTTCTATTATTTCCTTGACAAGTCTGCCTTGATTAATAAGTCTTTAATAATGGGTTTTCTATAGTTATATATAGTTTATTGTTTCTATAGTTTATGAATGAAAAGACCCTATATTGATCTCATAGAACTCTCCACTTTTGTAAACAATTCTTTGATATGTCTTATTCAAATTGTTTTGGTTATTGTTATATAGTCATTATTAAAGAAAATTATTCATTTGTTTGGTAGAGTTTAAATAAAAATTATATTAGTTGTATCTAGCAATTATTCTTATTTTTTCTTAAAATAAATTTATTAATAACATTCACTTTTTAAAAAGTTTTTATTCCAAATTGTCTCCTTCCCTCCCACCTTGCCCTTGCCCTATCCACATTAAGATGGTAAGAAATGTAAAATCATACATATAAAATCATGCAAAAAATCCCATATTATCCATGTTGTAAAAAAAAAAAAAATAAAAGGATAATAAAATAAAAAATAAAAAATAAAATAAAATAAAATAAAAGCAAATGAAGAAAGTAAAAATTGTATCCTTTGATATGTATTCAGATTAATGTTCTATGGATTGAGGAAAAAGCAATAAATATTTACATGATGACTAATTATTACATGTTAAGCACTATGCTAATTACTTTACAAATATTCTCTCACTTGATCCTCACAACTCAACAAGATAGATGAGAATTGAGTCTATAATGTAAATATAATCATTTGATTTCTTTCTAATGTTAACATAGAGAAAAATTATGTAAAATTTTAAAAATGCAATTTCAAATGATCTTTCAGTGGTTGTATAATCTACTACCTAGATGAAACACAAACACATTTTTGAGATAATTATCTTTCATTGAGGAGAAGGGACAAAATTCTGGAGCATAAACTTGGACCACTGCTTCTCTAGCTTCATGGGTGAACAAGTTTTCCCTAAGGATTCACATGGTCCCTTTCAAGAAGCAAAATCATGGGGTAGCTAGGTGGCGGTGTGGATAGAGCACTAGCCCTGGAGTCAGGAAGACCTGAGTTCAAATTTGACCTCAGACACTTAATTAATACTTCTTAGTTGTGTGACCCTGGAAAGTTACTTAACCCCAATTGCCTTAGTGAAAAAGAAAAATAATCATTTTTCACAGAAAAACAGGACACATAGCTTGTTTTATCACCAGTGCCCCATACATGATTTGACTGTATTACTTCTAAAATAGCCAGGGTTCTCAAAATCACAGCAAAAAACCTTGGCATTCTAAAAAGGGGATTAAAAATAATTGTGATTGATGCATTGTTCTCTTGTCACCTCATGTGTACTTCTTGAAGAATAATTAGACCTATGGTTGAACATATTCTCTGTCATCCAAGATTATTTTGGACTGAAGAAATTAATTAATAGCTGGGAACAATAAATGGAAGACTATTTCTCACTTATTAGAAAAGTATACATGGTGGCCCTACTTTTTTCATTTATTTAAAACTTAAATGCAAAATAAGAAAAAAACAAAATAGAAATTGCCCAGCAGATGGTGGGCTAATTTTTTTTTTTTTTATTGCATATATCAGTCAATCCACAAATATCTACTATATGGCAGGTACCCTGCTAAGTAGAGAGGTTACAAGGAAAGACAAGAATACAATCAGAACCCTCTGGGTACTACATTCTAATGGGGGAAATAACATTCACACAGCTGCATACATACAAGATATAAAGTATTAATGGGAAGTAATCTAAACTAATTAATCAACAAACATTTATTAACTGTCTGCTATGTACCAAAGCACTTCTCAGAGAGAAGGCACTAGAAATCAATTAGGGAGCTTAATGACTAGCACAAGACAGGAAACGATTTGTGATTTTTGGTACAAGTTTTTCTTATACCAACTGTGCAATGAACATATGTACGCATTAATGTATTATAAATTAATGTATTGTTGATGAATTGATTCAACTATCCTATAGAGCAATTTGGGATTATGCTAAAAGAGCTATAAAAATCATGCATATCCTTTGATCTAACAATACTATTACTAGCTATATATCCCAAAAGTTATTTTGTTGTTTTTTTTTTAAGAAGTAAAAACCTATATGTACAAAAATATTTATAGTTGTTTTCTTGGGGCCAAGAATTATAAATTGAGATGATACCCATGAATTGGGGAATGACTGAATTGTGTGGTATGTGATTATGATAGAATACTATTGCTCTATAAGAAATGATGAGCAGGATGCTCTAAGAAAAATCTCAAAAGTACTCCATGAATTCATGCAAAGTGAAATACACTGTATATAAAATAATAATGTTATAGGATGATCAGTAATACAATGATTCAAGGCTACTCTAAAGAACTTATGATGAAAAATGCTATCCATATCCAGAGAAAGAATTAATTGTATCTGAATATAGATTGAAGCATACTTTTGAAAATCTTTTTTTCCTTGAGGGTGGTTTTTGAGGGAAGGGCAAGAAAGAGATCTATGTTTTCTTATACAAAACATTTCCATGAAAGTCGTATTGTAAAACTTCTCAATGGAAGAGAAGAAAAGGAGGAAAGGAGAGAATCTAGAATTCAAAGTTTCAAAAATAAATGTTAAAAAAAAATTGTTTTACAATGAGATGATTTAGGCCATTTCCAATGATCTTGTGATCTACACCCAAAGAGAGGACTGTGGGAACTGAGAGTAGATCACAACTTAGCATTTTAACTCTTTTTGTTGTGGTTTGCTTAAATTTTGTTTTCTTTCTCATTTTATTCCTTTTTGATTAGATTTTTCTTGTGCAACAAGATAATTGTATTAATACATATGCATATATTGGATTTAACATTTATTTTTACCATATATGTTGATATATGTTGAAATACTTGCATCTAAGGGAGGGGTAGGGGACGAGAAGGGGAAATTATAACAAAAGATTTTGCAAGGATTAATGTTGAAAAATTATCCATGCATATGTTTTGAAAATAAAAAGCTTTAATAAATAATCAATTGTTTTACATGTAACTGGAGAAAATATTAAATTAAAAAAATTTAAATTACATACACACAGATGTATATACTTTATTTATATATTCTGTTTTTGAGATATGATCAAGACAAGACCTGCGACTTCATTGAGAAAGGCAATTGCTAGTTGAAATTTCCTTCATCAAGTCATTACCTTAGAGAGGTGCTTGAAATACTGAGAGGTTAAGATATTTGTCTAAGTCCCACAGCCCATAAATGTCAGAGAGTAGATTTGACTTGAGGTATTCCTAACTCTAAGACCAGCTTTTTCCATAGTACTCATGCTAACTTAATCTCATGGTTTTAAGTAACTGTCTTTAAAAATAATAATAATACCCCCAACCAAAAATTAAACTCGAAATACAAAAATTAAAAGGAGAAATCAATAAAATTGAAAGTAAAAAAACTATTGAATTAATAAATAAAACCAAGAGTTGGTTTTATGAAAAAGCCAATAAAATAGATAAACCTTTGGTAAATTTGATCAAAAAAAAGAAAGAGGAAAATCAAATTGATAGTCTTACAAATGAAAAGGGGGATCTTTCCACCAATGAAGAGGAAATTAGAGAAATAATAAGGAGTTACTTTGCCCAACTTTATGCCAATAAATTTGATAACTTAAGTGAAATGGATGACTTTCTCCAAAAATATAGGCTCCCTAGATTAACAGAGGAGGAGATAAATTGCTTAAATAGTCCCATTTCAGAAAAAGAAATAGAACAAGCTATTAATCAACTCCCCAGGAAAAAATCCCCAGGGCCAGATGGATTCACATGTGAATTCTACCAAACATTTAAAGAACAATTAGCCCCAATGTTATATAAATTATTTGAAAAAATAGGGGATGAAGGAGTCCTACCAAACTCCTTTTATGACACAGACATGGTACTGATACCTAAACCTGGTAGATCGAAAACTGAGAAAGAAAATTATAGACCAATCTCCTTAATGAATATTGATGCTAAAATCTTAAATAAGATATTAGCAAAAAGACTTCAGAAAATCATCTCCAAGATAATACACTATGATCAAGTAGGATTTATTCCAGGAATGCAGGGCTGGTTTAATATTAGGAAAACTATTAATATAATTGACCATATTAATAATCAAATTAATAAGAACCATATGATCATCTCAATAGATGCAGAAAAAGCATTTGACAAAATCCAACATCCATTCCTACTAAAAACTCTTGAGAGTATAGGAATAAATGGATTATTCCTTAGAATAATCAGGAGTATATATTTAAGACCGTCAGTAAGCATAATATGCAATAGAAATAAACTGCAACCTTTCCCAGTAAGATCAGGAGTGAAACAAGGTTGCCCACTATCACCATTACTATTCAATATAGTACTAGAAACGCTAGCCTCGGCAATAAGAGCCGAGAAAGAGATTCAAGGAATTAGAGTAGGAAATGAGGAAATCAAACTATCACTTTTTGCAGATGACATGATGGTATACTTAGAGAACCCCAAAGACTCTGCTAAAAAGCTACTAGAAATAATTCAAAATTTCAGCAAAGTGGCAGGATACAAAATAAATCCACATAAATCCTCGGCATTTTTATATATCACTAACAAAATGCAACAGCAAGAGATACAAAGAGAAATTCCATTCCAAACAAATGTTGAGAGTATAAAATATTTGGGAATCCATCTACCAAAGAAAAGTCAGGAATTATATGAGAAAAATTACAAAACACTTGCCACAAAAATAAAGTCAGATTTAAATAATTGGAAAGACATTCAGTGCTCTTGGATAGGCCGAGCGAATATAATAAAGATGACAATACTCCCCAAACTAATCTATTTATTTAGTGCTATACCAATCAGACTCCCAAGAAACTATTTTAATGACCTAGAAAAAATAACAACAAAATTCATATGGAAGAATAAAAGGTCAAGAATTGCAAGGGAACTAATGAAAAAAAACTCAGAGGAAGGTGGTCTAAGTGTACCTGATCTAAAGCTATATTATATAGCAGCAGTCACCAAAACCATTTGGTATTGGCTACGAAATAGACCGGTAGATCAGTGGAACAGATTAGATACAAAGGACAAAAAAGGATACATCTATAGCAATCTAATCTTTGACAAACCCAAAGATTCCAACATTAGGGATAAAAATTCATTATTCGGAAAAAACTGTTGGGAAAACTGGAAATTAGTATGGCAGAAATTAGATATGGATCCACACTTAACACCATATACCAAGATAAGATCAAAATGGGTCCATGATTTAGGCATAAAGAGGGAGATAATAAATAGATTAGAGGAACAGAGGATAATCTACCTCTCAGACTTGTGGAGGAGGAAGGAATTTATGACCAGAGGAGAACTAGAGATCATTATTGATCACAAAATAGAAGATTTTGATTACATCAAACTAAAAAGTTTCTGTACAAATAATACTAATGCAAACAAGATTAGAAGGGAAGTAACAAATTGGGAAAATATTTTTAAAAACAAAGGTTCTGACAAAGGTCTCATTTCCAAAATATATAGAGAACTGACCCAAATTTATAAGAAACCGAACCATTCTCCAATTGATAAATGGTCAAAGGATATGAACAGACAATTCTCAGAGGAAGAAATTGAAACTATATCCACTCACATGAAAGAGTGTTCCAAATCACTACTGATCAGAGAAATGCAAATTAAGACCACTCTGAGATACCACTACACACCTGTCAGATTGGCTAAGATGACAGGAACAAATAATGACAAATGTTGGAGGGGATGTGGGAAAACTGGGACACTAATACATTGCTGGTGGAGTTGTGAAAGAATCCAGCCATTCTGGAGAGCAATCTGGAATTATGCCCAAAAAGTTATCAAACTGTGCATACCCTTTGACCCAGCAGCGCTACTACTGGGCTTATATCCCAAAGAAATACTAAAGAGCGGAAAGAGACATATATGTGCCAAAATGTTTGTGGCAGCCCTTTTTGTTGTAGCTAGAAACTGGAGGATGAATGGATGTCCATCAGTTGGAGAATGGTTGGGTAAATTGTGGTATATGAAGGTTATGGAATATTATTGCTCGGTAAGAAATGACCAGCAGGAGGAATATAGAGAGGCCTAGAGAGACTTAAATCAACTGATGCTGAGTGAAATGAGCAGAACCAGAAGATCACTGTACACTTCAACAACAACGCTGTATGAGGATGTATTCTGATGGAAGTGGAAATCTTCAACATAAAGAAGATCCAACTCACTTCCAGTTGATCAATGATGGACAGAGGTAGCTGCACCCAGAGAAGAAACACTGGGAGGGGAATGAAAATTGTTAGCACTAATATCTGTCTGCCCAGGTTGCATGTACCTTCGGATTCTAATGTTTTTTGTGCAACAAGAAAGTGATATTCGCACACATGTATTGTACCTAGACTATATTGTAACACATGTATAATGTATGGTATTGCCTGTCGTCGGGGGGAGGGAATAGAGGGAGGGGGGGTAAATTGGAAAAATGAATACAAGGGATAATATTATAAAATATATATATATATATAATAAAAAAAAAATAAAAAAATAAAAAAATAAAAAAAAAAAATAAAATAATAATAATAATAATAAGAGTCAGCTATGTGGCCCAGTGGGTGAGTGAATTCAAATTTTGCCTGAGATATCTACTAGCTGGGTGACTCTAGAAAAATCTCTTAGCCTGAATTCCTTCATTGATAAAATATGGTGATTAGATTTGATGGTCAATCAATCAACAAGAATTTATTAAATAGCTACTATGTACAGACACAGTCCTAAGTATTGGGGTTAAGAGAGGTAAAAAAATAGGCCCTGATCTCAAGGAGTTCATAATATAACTAACAGTGAAAATAAGGTACAAACAATACCAAACAAGCTATGTCCAGGAAAAACAGGAAATAATGAACAGAGGGTAGGAACTGGATTTAAGAGGATTTGAGAAAGGCTTTCTATAAGGTAAAATTTTAGCAGGGACTTAGAAAAACCTCCAAGATACTTTCCAGCTCTGTGTTGCAGAGTATATGGTAAAGGGAGTTTCCTCATCTGGGGTTCCTTGCCAATCAAATTACAAGTTGGAACTCAAAACTGCATATTAAAAATTATGAACTAATGAATTAACTTTTCCTTTCCACTTCAGATATTACCAATGTTTGTTTCATCTATGTTTCTTTGTTAATTCTTTGCTAATATTAGTGATGGCAATTAAATAAGCAGACATTGATTGAAAATATTGTTACCAATGTTTGTGTCATCTATGTTTCTTTGTTAATTCTTTGCTAATATTAGTGATAGCAATTAATTAAGCAGACATTGATTGAAAATATATGAAAATGACCCAATGGGGAACAGAAGAGAAATCAGAGTTATTTTCCATTTCCTTCTCTAGCTCACCTGAGACAAACAGGGCTAAATGATTTCCCCAGGGTTATACAGCTAGTGAGTGTCCAAGGCCGATTTTGTCTCAGGAAGATAAGTCTTCCTAATTCCAGGCTCAGCAATCTAACTATTGCACCACCTAGCTCTCCAAAACTAGAACATAGCTGATCATTTCTCCAACTTCCACCATCTGTTAATATATTAGCAACTTCTGAAGAAGGCAAAAGCTATCAGTTAAGTAAGCTATTTGTTCAAGGCTTAAAGTGTCAACACAGACACTTTGTTCATCAGTATGGTTGATTATTTATTATGAATGTTCAAAAATTTCACTGATATCTAAAAGAGTATTAAATTTGGAAAAAAATTATTTTTAATAATAGTATTTTTGTTTTTTTGTTACAGCACTTTAGTGATACAATGAAAGTTAAGATCTTTTCATGTTACATTTTACTGGTTTAGAGGATCTGTAACTTGTAGTTTCCCTATATGGTATCTAAGGTGAAATTTGCAATTATACAGCTTAGTAGATGGTCTTTGGAAATTGCCGTGCTTGATAAATTCATCTCCCCATGCCTAAAATGTGTGTGTATGTGTGTGGGCTCTTTGAACTTCCTGGGATGGTCCCCAGACAATAGACATTCATTAAATCTATCACAAGATGCTCAAAGCCTTTTCAATTTGGTAGTGCCACCTAGAATTTCCATTTCATAGGCATGATCTTTAAGAATATAGGATCACCTCCATGTCACAAAGTATTAGGATATCATTTTAGTGGAAGTTTTAATGTCATTCAATCAATCAACAAATACTTATTAAGCACTTACTCAGCTCCAGGCACTGTGCTAAACTTTGAGGATAAAGACAATTTAAAAAAAAAAAAAAAAAATCACTGCTCTTAAGGAATTTATATTCAATGGGAATAATTTACCCATTCAAATGTCGCATATTTTCATCAAATAAGATAAATAATAAATTTAAAGTTATTAGGATAAGCGTAGGACTTTACTTTCTCTTTTTACAAAAAGATAATCTCTGAGATACTTTCCACATATAACATCCTCATTCACAACCCAGTAATGTATATTAAGTCAAAAATCATTCTGGAACTGAATGACAAAGATAGCAATAGGACTTTTTATCATGGTGAAGTATATATCATAAGATAGTCAAGCACAGATTGCTCTAATGTATTTGATGAAATTAGGAAAAGAAAGAATTCTTTGTTGAAAATCTATAGTTGACCTTCTGAATGGGGGAAAATGGATGTGCAGAAAAGCTTAACTCTCTAGATTATGTGTGAGCTCACTGATTTTGGTTGGAAACCAATGCCAATGTATTTTCCAGTGAAAAAAATAAGCTGGAAAATAGTAGTGATGGTTCGCATCAGATTTCTAGGCATAACAAGTATTGACTTTGCTGATAAGTGCTGATTGAAGTGACATATGCCCCTGAAACAGTCTAAAGAAAATAAAAACAATGTATGAATGTTAGCAATTAAAAGCAGATGTTAGAGAAAAATGTAAATGTTGACACGATTCCATATTCTAAACCTTGATAAAACAAAAATTGATTAGAGAGTCCTTTGAAGGATAGATTAGTTATAGATGTGATGGTATAAAATAATGAATTCAGTGAATAATGAAAATTCATTGTCGTATAGAAACTTAGAACCAAATAGAAGTCCATGGAGTGTGTGTAAGTGTGTGATCTGTGTGTAAGAATACTTGAGAGAGATTCAAATGGTGAGAACAGCAAAAGAACTGAATGCAATCTCCAGATCTAGTTCTGGGACTTGGGAAAGGCAGACGACAGGAGAGCAGCTGTGATTAAACTGCAAAGTGCTCTAGCTTGAGAATGCAGACTAGGGTATTAATTGGCTCTATAATCTTGGACAAAAATCAATTCATGTAACTTCTCTGAATCTTGGCTTCATCGCCTGCAAAATGAGGGGATTTAAACAGATGACCTCAAAAGATGCTATTGGATAGACTAATATATAGAACACTAGACCTGGAGTTGGGATGATCAGAGTTCTAATCCTGCCGCAGATATTTTCTAACTGTGTGATCCTGGACAAATCACTTAGCCACTGTCTGCCTTAGTTTTCTCAGTGGTAAAATGGGGATAATAGTAGCACTTACTTTTTATGATTATTGTAATGAGCAAATGAGATAATATTTATAAAGTACTTTTCAAACCTTAAAGCACTATATAAATGCTATAAAAAGTATTATCCAATAGAAGCTACCAATTAGATTCCTTTGGAAATAGTAATGAAAAAACTATCATCGGCATCCTCATTATTGTTATTAGTGGTGTTGTTATTTGTTATTTATTATGAAAAGTCCTTTCCAGGTTTTATATTTTTAGAAGAATCATGCTGGCTAAAAGATTATATGATTTCTTCATTGCATCTATATTAGGAAAAGGTTTAACATTAATGACATGGAAGCAATGAAAAATAACAAGGAACTAGTCCTATGATGATGTTTATGAGGGGAAAAAAATCAACGTTAGGTACTAACTATACAAAGTACTCTGGCAATCTATAATATGGACAAGCTAATTTTTGTGAGCATGAAACAGGAATTACAAATGTTGACAAGGGAATCAAATAAATCATTGACATAGTTATGCTGTTTTACTGTTGATAGATACATGAATAGAAAGTTGAATTGTCACTTAAAAGTAAGTCAGACCCATGTTTATATTATAGCATATATATAATCAGAAGGAAAAAAAAAAATTAACTTTCCTGCCACACCTGCTTTTTTCCAAAAGGGAAAAAAAACCAAGATTAGGCATAATTATACATTAGTAAACCCTGAGTTATATGTTCCCTTCATTATATTAGAATGAACTGCCAATTTTCTAAAATTAAAATAATACTGTCAGTTAGACTTCAGCAAGTCGTTACTATGAGATTTTCCTGCATTGGACAATCATAGATTTAGAGCCAAATGGGGAATCCTTGGTCATTACTGTCTAACCTCATCATTTTACAAATGAGGAACCTAAAGCTCAGGCAGTTTATGTGACTTGTCTATTACCACACAGCTTATAGGTGTCAGAAAACTTGAATCTAGGTCATTCTGGCTTTCAGTCTAGCTTTCTGTTCAAGACTCCAAACAACTTTACATTATTTGAGATGTGGGCTAGGCTGCCACTTCATTATCACTAAGAAGAACACTGTAGACAAGTTTTTATGAAGTGCCTACTATATGCTGGCAACTGTAAGTGCAAATAAAACAGTGCCCTCAAAGAGCCAATATCTAGTTATTAAAATTCCATAGAAAGATACTTATTAGGTGCCTCTAGGAAGAATAGATTTCATAATTGTATATTTGTTTTTCTTGCCATCTTGAAACCACATAGCAGTGAATCTTGCTAGTAATTATGGTTTCAAATTGAGTTCTATATTGCTTGTGTGATCTACTTTCTTGAACAATCAATTGAGAGCTAGAAATAGGATGCCTATACTTTTATTCTCCTTCTCCCACGTAAGGCATCTTAATAATCCCCATAAAGAAACTTTTAATTCTTTGGGGAAAGGAACTCAACACGTATGCCCCTATTCAAGTAAATCTTTTTCAAGTGAAATTATTTTCTAGGACTTTATGTATTCAAATTCCCTTGGAATTATTTATGTTCCAGTTGACTGTTAGAGTAAAATAATAATCCATGAAAAATATGAGATGAATGGACATGAGTAAGCAGTCATCATACACCTAAGTTTGTTACCCAAATACTTTGTGCTGATCTTGAAAATGGAGGAAGCCAAAGCCTAGCAAATGTTAAATCCAGAAAGTTTGACAGAAAGTAACATCACCAAAACTATTTCCTATTTTAGAAAAGAAGCTCACATAATTCTATTTATTGTAACCTAATTATTTTGGTTTTCCCTTTTATTTTTATCTGAATGGGAAAACTAATCTATGTATTTCACTGGAATTATATTATATTGTGAAATTGCTGGGTTTCAGCTCCCTTTCACACTCTTACTATCCCAACAGGATTTATGAAATTTTAGAAATCCAAAGACTTTTTGGTAATGCTAATGTGTTTATTTTGATAGGACTTTAATTTATTTTGTCAACTTTCCTGAGGAACCCAGACACTTTCTTTAAACATCTCACGAGAAGTTCTGGATCTGGAGGACCTAAGGTCAAAATGAGACTTTGTCACTTTCTATATGAATGTGGGCTAGGTAACTTAAACTGACCTCAGTTTCCTCATGTATTAAAATAAAGAGATTAGACTGGATACATTCTGCGATCTTTTCCTGTTCTGAATCTATGGTCCTACTTAGCTTGTTGACTGTTCAGGAGAGCAAGCAAATATCAAAGAAATGAAAACTCTTTGTCAACTTCTTATTTTTCCTAGATGCAATTAGAATTCATGTGGACTTTTTAGAGAAATATTTTGGAGCTAAAAATATCTTCAGTTTTAATATTAAAGCACAGTTCATTCAACACCATTCCTTATTGCTTCTGGTCTCCCGAACCAATGTTTAAAGAGCAAAATTGTTAGTGAAGCTGTGAAATGATCCAGCCATTCTGGAGAGCAATTTGAAACCACATCCAAAGGTCTATAAAACTGTGCATACCGTTTAATCCAGCAGTGTCACTACTGGATCTGTAGCCCACAGAGATCACAAACGAGAGAAAATGACCAATTTATGCCAAACAGTCTGTAACAGATCTTTTTGTACTAGCAAGGAATGAAAATTTAGTAGACGCCCCTAAATAGGGGAATGTCTAATAAGTTATGGTATATGAGTTTGATGAATTATTGATTGGATTATTATTCTACAAGAAATGATGATAGGGCTGATTTCCGAAAAGCCTGGAAAATCTTACAAGAACTGGTGAATGAAGTGAGCAGTAACAAGATTATACAATAAATAATTGTGATAGATCTGAGCTCAGTCCCAGCTAGCTGGGGCATAGTTTTTGTTTTTTTGTTGTTGTTGAGTTAGTCCCAAAAGGGTCCATCTGCAAGACAGTCCTACTCTGGCTTCTTTAATAAAATATATCAGTGAATAGGGAGATTCCCAGGGGGCCATTTATCAAAGTAACAGTTTGTTGTTTAGTCTTACCTGAACCTTTCTGATCCCAATGGGGTATTCTTTGCACAGATCCTGAAATGGTTTGCTTTTCTGAGGTCCAATTTGAACACAGATTTGGTGTCTTCCTGACACCAGGCGTGACACTGAACCGCCTAGCTGTATCCATTAATAAACTCTCCCCAAAGGCTGTCCAATTCACTTCTATGGAAGTCAATGGGAAAAGTTCTTGCAACTGTTTTCTAACTCAAAGATTGTCAATTTGATATTTTTCAATAAACACATCTTGCTTTCATAAATCTCATAGGAAATACTATATTGCCTAGCACAGAGCTCAGTACACAGAAAGTATTGAAATTCTATTGAATTGAAAGAACACATTCTGAAATTATCATGTTCCATAAAATAAAACAAAACAAAACACTGACTTTTATGTCATTACCTATAAAACACAGGTCCACAATAAGCATCGACTCACCACTGATTTGTGGTCTGGTTGCCATAGGATGGCACAGCCAGAGATGACTTTCTTGAGTCAACTCAATATTACCCAATTAACTGTAGTCATACATGATCATGCTTACCCAAGAGTAGAAGGTGGCTGCAAAGGATTTGCTTTGGGGTCCAACAGGAAACGTTTCTGTTCTAGAATATGATTATTTATTACATTCAAAACAGGATAACCCATCTGCCTAGTCCATGTGTCCATTACTTCTTTCACTGGTTTATTACTTGCCTAAGGATGAAAAGTAGGGATTAAACCAAAAAAATTGAATTCTTTGTTACAAATATTAAGTGCCAAAGAAATGCTAAGTAAAAGTAATTAATAATTGGATAAGTCTTTCTCTTTCATACCTCTTCCAGCGCCTTCCAAAAATCATCTGTTTTTGCATTTCCAAACTTATATTTGTTCAAGTATTTCTGTGTATAAAAGAGAAGAATTATTAAACAAAGCATTCAACTTTGCTCTTCTCTAGGTAATCCTATGTAGAAGCAAAGGTTTAGAGCAGAGAACCTTAAAGGTTTTTAGATCATAGCTCTAGAGTGGCCATGAATTTTTGTTCATGGACCCCTTCAGCAAAGCATTTAATGATTCTCAGAATCATATTTTTAAATAATTGTAGGAAAGGATAAATTTCAATTAGAGGTCTGCAAAATGAAAGATACAATTTTTCTCCTATCCAAGCTCATTAACTCATTTCAGTCACGTTCAGCGCTCTTCCTTTACTAACCCATATGATTTCAGTTTGAGATACTAGGGCAGGCAAGGTGAAACAGGATTATAGTTTGCACAAATAAAATAGAAGTAATGGACACTAACCAAACTGAATGTTTGAAAATCTACAGTTACAAAAATGATATATTGTTGAAGACAATAATTATAAAAAGATTTTTTTCTTATACAAAAGGATTTACCTTGTAATTCTTTTAAATAGCAGGTTCTTACAGTACATTTAATTATAATCTTATTTACAAACTTCTGTTTATATACATCTTTTTCTAGAACATGTCAATTATAGAAAATGAAAATCACCTTAACAGGAAAATACAGGTATTCTTCTAACTCTAAAACTAGTCCTTTATCTTCACTAGCAGTTTCCATATCACTAATTGCATTTCCTGGGCTATCCAGAATAGCCCAGGACCCAATATGATCATCTTCTTAGGTACTAAGGGCTCTTATGCTTTTTGTGTTTCATAGACCTCTTTGGCAGTCTGATAAAATCTATGGACACCTTCATGAAATTAAAATGCATATTTTATATATATATATGTGTGTGTGAAAGAAACTTATTCTATTGAGATTAAAATTCAGTTTCTTTTTTTTTTTCTCATGCAAATTCATAGATGATCTATCCCTCAGGGGTCCACAGACCTCAGGCTAAGAATCCCTGGATTAAGGACAAAATAAATCAGATAGGCTCAAAGAAAATAATCAGTGTATTTATCATTAGATAGACTCTTTCCCCAATCTGCTATGGTTTCAAGTGCTCCCTGCCCAGGTCACACTCCCAATTCTTTCCTGGAATTGAGAAATAAAAAAAGTAGAAGCTACCCAATTACAGACTGTTACAGACTGGAAGTAACAACTAAAGCTATCAGACCTCCCATAAACTTTCCCCCTTAATTCTTTTGGCCAATTTATTTCTCAACACTACCACCAGAGGGCACACAAAAAGAGTTTTAAAAATTGAACAGTTCCATTTACTGTTTCCAGAGTTTTGTTTTGGTCACAAATAAAGCACTTAGAGTTAATAAGAACTGCCCCAAATGTATAAATGTATAAAAATACTTACAGGAGGTCTTTTAATTGAGGCAAAGAACTGAAAACTAAGGGGGCCCATCAATTGGAGAAGAATGAATGAACAAATTACAGTACTAGACTGTGATAGAATGCTACTGGGATGAAAGAAATGATGAGAGTTCGGGGAAACTAAGGAAGACTTATATGAAGTAAAGATTAGATTAGATTGAAGTAAACAGAACCAGGAGATTTCTGTATCTATATGACCATTGACAAATAGCCTGATCTTTTTGAGACTCATCTCAAAATATTTTGCTCATATCTAAAATAAATTTTGTTTTTTACTATTTATCTTAGAGGGGTATTTTAAGGAAATCATTTTGTAATCCTAAAACCTGTATAAATATGAGTTATTCGGATCATCACTTCTATTATATGGAAACCTCTAATACACATACAGATATAACCCAAGAGAAAAAATAACGTACCATACCTTCTAATAGTAACATATAGTCCTTTGTAAGTAACAATACTAATCCTCAGATGCTTTTAGATACTTGTTCAAGAGTGGTCACAGTTCATTAAAATGTTCTTTCCATCCTTTTTGAATCCCTTTTGGAACAAAGAGAATGCTAACTGATTTTGGGATTGCTAATAGAACAATATGGAAGGAAGAACGTCTATTTCCACAGAAGACTCTAGTGTTAAAGGAACCCCCCCCCCAACTAAAACATTTAGCATATACAGCCTAGGGGCTATTCAGAAACCTTAGAATAGCCTTGAAGGAAGTTGTTGCAGCACAAGAGTCTTCCCTCCCAGAATCCATTATAGAGGCTTTTTAGGAATCCAAGCCCTTGTTGGATTCATTTCTCTACCAGAGAATGCCCAGAGAACCAGATAGTGCAAAAAGGCACACAGAACCAGATAAACACAAAGAGAAAGTATACAAATAATTACAGAACACAACAGACAACCAAATCAATCCAGGGCACTCCAACAGCGTCCTGTGAAGGTTTAAAGCCAATTGAGTCAAATTTATGTCTCCTCTCCCGGATTATCTAGGTCTGAGGCCGAGGAACGTCTCTCATTGGCTACTCTCTAGAGACAGTAACCCTCTTTGCCCTCCAGGGAAAGGGACTGGCTGTTGAAACAGAGCCAAAGATCTCATGGGGCCTCCAAATGAAGTACCCAGGTGAGAGAAAACACAGGGCAGCCAAAATAATGAAAATTTAAGAGCATTTATTGCTAGCTAGACTGAACCCCACCAGAGCAGGAGAGTCAGCGAATGAGTGGTCTCAGGGCCACATATTTATAGAAATAAGAGAGAGACATAAAATGTTTCTTGATACATTTGTCATAATAAAAGGAATTTCTATTCTAAATAGGAGGCAAAAAGTTATCACCCTAAGGAGGTCATTCCCAGACAGCAATAAGCAGTATTTCTTTATGCTTATCAGGTTGTCAAGGTCTCAGATCTTTCAGGACAGCACATCTGGGGGTGTAAAAATACCATCTGAATTAGGGAGTGAAGAACTATTAATAAACTTCTAACTACAGAGATTCAAGATTATGTTTCTCATGGTCCAGTTTGGGGTGCTTTTCCACTTCACTAAGAGACGCAAGGGAGGTTTTGATCTTGAGCTGCTAATTACAAAGGCAAACAAGTTTCCTCCTCCATGAATCTACATGCAAGACAAAGTTACAAAGTGTGAATTTGCTTAGAGCAAACTTATTAGCTATGTGACCCTGGACAAATCACTTAACCATATTGATCTCAATTCTTTCATCTGTAAAATGAGCTAGAGAAGTAAAAGGTACAAACCACTACAATATCTTTAGCAAGAAAATCCCAAATGGGGTCACAAAGGACAAGATTGAAATGAGTGAATAACAAATTTGCTTTGAGAAGCTTCTGGCTGTATAAAACATCTGTAAGGTTCATTTTGAAATAATAGCCATTCCAACTGGGACACTGATTCATTGTTGGTGGAGTTGTGAATGGATCCAGTCATTCTGGAGAGCAATCTGGAACTATGCCCAAAAAGTTATCAAAATGTGCATACCCTTTGACCCAACAGTGCTACTACTGGGCTTATATCCCAAGGAAATACTAAAGAAGGGAAAGGGACGTGTATGTGACAAAATGTTTGTGGCAGCCCTTTTCATAGTGGCTAGAAGCTAGAAGATGAATGGGTGTCCATCAGTTGGAGAATGGTTGGGTAAATTATGGTATATGAATGTTATGGAATATTATTGTTCTGTAAGAAATGACCAGCAGGAGGAATACAGAAAGGCTTGGAGAGACTAACATCAACTGATGCTAAGTGAAATGAGCAGGACCAGAAGATCATTATACACTTCAAAAACAATGCTGTAGGAGGATCAATTCAGATGGAAGTGGCTATCTTCAACAATGTTCCAATTGATCAGTAATGAACAAAATCAGCTACCCCCAGAGAGAGAACCATGGGAAATGAGTGTGGACCACAACATAGCATTTTTACTATTTCTGTTATTGTTTGTTTACATTTTTATTTTTCTTCCCAGGTTATTTTTACCTTCTTTCTAAATCCAATTTTTCTTGTGTAGCAGGACAACTGTATAAATATGCATACATATATTGTATTTAATATACACTTTAATATATTTAACATGTATGGAACTACCTGCCATCTAGGAGAGGAGGTGAAGGGAAGGAAGGGAAAAGTTGGAACAGAAGTTTTTTCAAGGGTCAAAGTTGAAAAATTACCCTTGCATATATTTTGTCAATAAAAAGCTATTAAAAAAAAAGAAGAAAAGAAAGAAGAAGAAGAAGAAGAAGAAGAAGAAGAAGAAGAAGAAGAAGAAGAAGAAGAAGAAGAAGAAGAAGAAGAAGAAGAAGAAGAGGAGGAGGAGGAGGAGGAAGAGGAAGAAGAAGAAGAAGAGGAAGAAGAAGAGGAGGAGGAGGAAGAGGAAGAGGAAGAGGAAGAGGAAGAGGAAGAAGAAGAAGAAGAAGAAGAAGAAGAAGAAGAAGAAGAAGAAGAAGAAGAAGAAGAAGAAGAAGAAGAAGAAGAAGAAGAAGAAGAAGAAGAAGAAGAAGAAGAAATAATAGCCATTCCAGAATGGTAGAAAAGGCTTGTGTTTACTTGTTTGTATGAAGATACTTTTTGGGCCTCAAGGATTTTAGGTATTCCATCAATACCATTTCATGTCATGAGATTTTTTATTGTCTCATAAAGTCATGAAAGAAACTCAAATGCTATCTGACCTTTGATTTTATACATGAGGAAAGTGAGGGTCAGGAAGACCACACAGGATGTGAGTATCAAGAGTAGTATTTGTTCCCATATCCAGTGTCTGTGCTCGTCACTAAACCATCTACAAAACTAGCACTGAGAATTTATCCCAATACTCCAAATGCTTTTTTTTTTTGCTTCTTTTAAATATTGTTGTTAGTTAATCTCTGCCCTGATTCTTTCAATAGGCCAAAGAATGGTAAATAGTTGACACAGAAAGTTGAAAGTTGAAAACAGAAAGTTGAAAGGACAATAGGTTTAAAACTAGATTAACTAGATGGCAAGGGGCCTGTAGTCAAGAAGACCTGAATTCAAAAACGGGCTCAGATACTACCTTCCTAACTACCTGATCTTGAACAAGTCCTATAACTCTGTTTGCCTCAGTTTCCTCATCTGTAAAATGAACTGGACAAGAAAATAGCAAACCACTCTAGTATTTTTGCCAAGAAAACTTCAAATGGGGTCAAACAACTGAAAACAACAACATTCTACTTAAACTCTGTACAGGTCATACTTTCTAACCCTTTTAAGTATCCTGTCTTCCAGGGTTATACCACAACTGATATTGCTAATCAATAGAATGTGGGACAAATTTATTTTTGAGAAATTAAATTGTCATGTAAGAAAAAATAGAAGCAATGATTAGAAACTTGTTGAGAGGAAGATTTGGGCTTAATATGAAGCTTTTTCTACCAACTAGACTTAACTAAGAATGAAAGGAGCTACTAAACAAGATAGATCTCTCCTCATTTGAATCCTTCCAGGTAAAGTCAGGTATGGGTAGCAATAGCCGAGTTCCCAACCAACAATAAGAGCCTATGAATCAATGGCATAGACAAAGATACTTTACTAACTAATTATAGTTTTGTTTTGTTTTTTTTTATCATTCTTACCATGATGGTAGATAATGAGAAGGAATGGGGAAGTTTGAGGGAAAATGACTTCTTAAATATTGCCTAAAATTTGTTTTCATATATCACACACAGACCCAAAGAACCAACACTGATGTAGCCATCCTCACATAAAGGGGAAAAACTGAGAGCTAGCATTATTGCTATCTCTCACTGTTCAGTAGCCTTCTTTGTCAACCATCTAGAAATGTTAGCATAAAGTAGGAGAGGAGACATTGCTGAAAACATTCAGAGGATACAGAAAAGGACAGTTAGACAGGGATCAAAATCCTGGCAGCATTAGCAAGCACATTCTAGTGCTAGCATGCAGTACCCTGGAGAATCATATCCAAAAAAAAAAAAAAAAAAAAAAAAGAAGAAGAAGAAAAATACTGCATCAATGTGGTGGGAGAGTAGGAGAATGCTGTAACATGTTTCATACCCTGTGGGCTAAAATGCCATCAGGAGGGTTCAGTCTTAGATACCTGGGGTATCATAATTGGGAAGTCTAGGGGGAAAGGGAAAGAAAAGGAATATTCCATTTGTAGTTGGAATGGGGCCAGCCTGCAGGTTGGGGCACTGTACAAGACATTTTGTAGGATATGCTAAAAATGGAAGGCCCTAAGAGATTTGGCTTGGGGCCAGCACTAAAAAGCTAAGAGAAAATGAGACGCCCATTATCAGAATCTATATGTGCTGAATTTCTTTTCATAGTTTTCAGTCAGGTCTGCTTCAGAAAGGAAGCAGGCCTTATTTATTCCCCGATTACCGTGTGCTAAGTATATATCCTAATCACTTCACAAATAGCTTAAGTCTGTAATGAGAGAAAGGATTCTTGAATTAGCATTAGGAATGACCCTCAGCCAGGCTTAACATTTTACCTGGGCCATTCTCTTGCCATCTACTCCTGCTTTGCTGGCAGTTTACTCTTAACTTTTTCTGTCTCACTCAAAAACCTATAATGAAATCAATAATGCAATTTTAACCAGAATGGATACATCAATCAACTCCCCCCATGATTATACTCTTTCCTGGCCACTATTCCCTCATAGATATTGTATTCACTTATTACAGAGATTCTTACCTTTTTTATGGATGTCGTCAGGGAAATTTTTGGCAGTCTGGTAAAACCCATTTTCAAAATATTGTTTGTGGCTTATATCCATAATTGAGGGAAACGTAAACTTCTATTAGTAGTCAGTGAAATGTATTTTTCCCCCATTTGTGTTCTTGAACAATCTGAAACTATCCAAGGATCCAGGGTAAAAAGACCTGCCTTATTAGAATTCAAGATCCTTAAGGGCAGAAACTGTTACTTTCATATTTATACCCCAGGTTTGGCCTCATGTTTATCATAAAGCAAGTGCTTAATAATTTTTGTGTTCATTAACCAATTTTTGAATAAATATTTTTAAGTTACGAATAACACCAATAATAATAAATAGTAGTGCTTATGAACTATATTATGCTTTTTGCAAGGGAGGCTGTAAGTTACAAAACAGAGATAGATGAATGGATTTAGTTAGGAGGCTTGAATTTAAATCTTGACTTTACTACATGTGTTCTTGGACCAGTTATTTGAGTCACAATTTCCTCAAGGGTAAAATGAGATAACTTCTAAGATTCTCCAACATTTGGGATTGTAATAAATTGATTACTATGCATGCTGACTGATTTTAGTTCTAAATCTATGATCCTAGAGCTTTGTAGAAAAGGGCACTATAAAGTTGATACTTATTAGTATAGTATTCTTCCTCTTTGTTTTCTGGATTTGTGTCCCGATGGAAAAAAGAAAGGAAAAAAAAGTCCTCTTTCTATTAAATAGGACTTTGTCTTAGAATATTCAAAGAACTGGCATGTGAAATTCAATCTAATACACACTATGTTCAAAGCATTGAAAACAATGATTAAAAATGACATAAACTAGGCAGTTAGATGACACAGTGGATAGAGCACTGGCTCTGAAGTCAGGAGGACCTGAGTTCAAATCTGCCCTCAGACACTTAATACTTCCTAGCTGTGTGACCCTGGGCAAGTCATTTAATCCCAATTGGCTCAGCCAAAAATGACAAAACTCTTACCTGAGGATATTACAATTTATCACAAAGTTGGGGGGAGATAATAAAAGGAGGGGACAGCTAGGTGGCGCAGTGAATAGAGCACCAGCCTTGAATTCAGGAGGACCGGAGTTCAAATCTGGTCTCAGACACTTAACACTTCCTAGCTGTGTGACCTGGGCAAGTCACTTAATCCCAGCCTCAGGAAAAAAAAAAAAAGAAGATAATAAAAGGAAACAATATGAAATATATCCAATCATCTAGTTTCTCAATGTCAGAGTCATTCTTTCCCCTTCCCTGTCTCTTCCCCTCTCATATAACCATTCCATTTCCAGATCTTTTCCACTCTACCTTGACACCACCTGTCACATACATCCCTCCTCTCACACAGCCTCTACACTAGTGTAGGAACTCAGCATTGTTTCTTGCCTTGATTACTAAAATAGCCTTTTAATTGGTCTCCCTGTTTCCAGTCTCTTTCTCCTCCAACTTAGTAGCTACACAGTAGCTAGACGGATGTTCTCAAAAAGTAGATATGGTCATTTCAGTCCCCCAATTAAAAAAAAATCTTGAGTGACTCCTTAATGCCTCTAGGATTAAGTATAAAATAATCACTATATAATTAAAAATCCTCTATAGTCTAGTTACTTATCTCACTTTCCACTTATTTTATATGGGTTTTGATCACATATTTGTCTATTCCAAAAAAACTGTCCCACTAATTTGTTCTTGTGCCTGATGTTCCATCTCATGTACTAGTACCTTTGAACAGGTAGATCTCCCAAGTTTGAAATTCCCATCTCCCTACTTCCCTCATCTCATAGAATTCCTAACTTGCTTTCAAGCCTAGTTGAGGTCCTATCTCCTTCACAAGGACCTAATCATCCATGTTCCTTCCTTCTTGGAATTATTTGATTTATTTTCTATGTACTTTGAATTTTCTTTATTCAGGTGTTTTTCCCTTACCCTCTGCCTCTCTCAGGGCACACACTGCTTTTGTATTTGTTAGTGGATTTTAGCTGTCCTCACATTCTAGAGGACAACTTTAAGTCCAGTCCCAGAAATTTAATCTCTCTAGGCATCCACACTATAACGCCATCATAACTGTGGAGTATTAGTCTATATTAGGGCTTAGAAAGCTATCTATACTAATTCAATTACAGATCCTGATCATTTTGCCTCCCACCCCTGCCCATGTGTCACAAAGAGTTGGGCAGGATCAAAAGTTGCTAAACAACTATAAATAAATATTTGTTGAATTGTGTTGAATTGGCATATGCACAAATAAGAACTTTAGGAAAACTCAAAGAAATAGAGATCATTTTCAGAATCTGAGAAGACTTCATGAGGCAACAGAGAAAGATTTTGACATACTGAAATGAAGATGGAGTATATCCTGGATTTGGAGGGACAGCTTTTGGGAATGAATGCAGGAAGGAAATGAAGTTCAATAAAGAGTCTAAATAATAGAGTCTGATTGGAGCATATACTTTGTGAAATGAAAGCTAAATCAAACGGTGGAAGACTTTAAATATCCCATTGAGGAGTCCATATTTTATTGTAGGCAGAACCATTTTTGTATCATGGATCTTTTGGCATTCTGGTGAATGTTTGGACCCTTTCTCCAAATAATGTTTTTAAATACACAAAATATATAGGACTGCAAAAATTGTATTGATTATCAAACCATTTCCTTTAAAAAAAAAAAAAAAAAGAAGAAGAAGAAAAGGAAGCTCATACATCCCAAGTTAAGAAAGCCTGTCCTCTGGGGGGAAGCTAGGTGGCGCAGTGGATAGAGCACCAGCCTTGAATTCAGGAGGATCCGAGTTCAAATCTGGTCTCAGACACTTAACACTTCCTAGCAATGTGATTCCTAGCAATGTGACCCTGGGCAAGTCACTTAACCCCCAGCCTCAGACCAAAAAAAAAAAAAAAAAAAAAAAAGCCTGTCCTCAAGAAAATAGGAAGGAGGTACAGATTTATAAATGAGGCAGAAACATGGTCAGACCTATAAGAATATTTGGGGAACTGTTCAATTTATTATGTTTGATTCCAGAGAGGAGAGCTATCTCTAGTAGAGAGACAGAGTTTTGCTCAGTATAGGATATTATATATGCCTAACAATGAGAGCTGTTTGAAAATAAAAAATGTGTGACTTCCTGAGAATGCTATGCTACTGGCCACTAGATGTTCAGATAGACAGAGGTTTAATGACTTCATGGCAGAAATGTAGGAGAAAAAATTCATGCATTATTAGACAGAGCTTCTCTTTCTGTTCCATTTAAGTTTCCTCCTATTCACAATCAGTCTCACATCAATGCTTACACTATCAGAAATAACAAATCATACTTGACATCCAAGTTGAAAGTTCTTTGGGGTTATCCAGTCTTCAAGCATTCTAAGAATGGAGGCTCCCTGAAAGAAAAAAAAGAGAGAGAAAAGTTACTTTTTGAAAGGATGACTACAGTTTATTAGTCTGTCATATAAGACCAAAGAATAAAAAACATTTTGCTGTGATTAAAACTTAAAAGAGATTTAGTTTCTTTTAAGGAACATTTGTTGATTTCAAATGTTAGAAAATAAGTTTACCAATTAACAGCTTCCAAAATACTCTTATTCTTTCATTAATCATTGAACACAATTGTAAATTAATTATTTAACACTACTATATTAAAATTTCTAGAACAAACAAAAGAAAGTTTGATCAATGCCATAAAGAAATTATTGAAACTTTTTTTTTTAAACTTGGGGATTTTACATAGAAAGCCATTGCATTTCTTTCAATAAACCAGAAGATGGAGCCCTCCTAATGAAAAAGAAATGGTTCGAGGTTTTTGTGTGTGTGTGTGTCTCTGTGTGTGTTTGTGTGTGTGTGAGATTCATAAGCATGGATGTTAGATCAGCCTTTTTTTTTTAGGTTATTATATATACCAGAAGCAAAAGGCTAGAAGTAGGAAAAGTTTGATAGCAAAGGAGAACCTTAAAACTATGGAGATGGTCTCACTAGATGAAAGCTGAGGTAATTTCAGCTATACAGAGAGCCATCTTGCATTTCAAAAGGGAAGTTAGATAAGGATGAGCCTGCATATTTCTAATTCTATCGCATGAAGAAAGCTTTTCCCTTACACTAAAATTATTATTTTAGGCCTAAATAAAAGTACTGGGCTCAACCATGTGGATACATTTCTGTTAGCTGTAATTTTTTAAAGAGTCAGTAATCTGTCAATGTAATAACTGAATCAGCTAGTGGCTGAGATGGAAGGGAATGAAACTCCTAATCATTTTTCTTGCTGATAGTGCTCAAATAGGAAAGAAAAAATGGAGCTCTGAATTATTAAGCATTTTCCAAGGACTTAAAACAGATGGAGAATACTCCCATCTTTGTAATGCATGCAGGAATGGTAGATGGGTGATCCCTCAGTTTCCCTAGCAATTCTGTATATATTCTTTTTAGATGAAAATAGATTTAAAAGTCAATTTGAAGCACCCTTTGATGCTTACTAAGGTTAAGATCCATTCCATTGCAGAACCTATTATTGTCTATATGCCAGAAAAGGCCATTCTTTTCTACTTTTAAACAAACCAGAGAAAAATAGTTTTAAACCCATAAAACCCAAATAATCATATATCGGAAAAATAGAAACAAAAAAAAATTATTTCCTTTTTCTTCTGATTATTCTTTCACAAAATAACTGATGTATAAATATGATTATACATGTGTAATAGATTGTTTTCAGTGTTGGGGAAGAGGAAGGAGATAGAGGGACAAAATTTTGGAAAAGTGAATGTTGAAACCTATCTTTACATGTAATTGAAAAAATAAAATTCTGTTTAGAGGAAGAAAAAAATTTTTAATAACTTTTGCTTGTAAGTACAATGAGATGAATTTGTATTGTACAGTTCAGCTGAAGACTACTAATCAAAGCATGTCAAGTAACCAAAATTAAAATACTTCAAAGCCAAGCAATGTTTCTTGTACCTTACTATAGGATATTCCATCAAATACAGAGGTTATTTCAGCAGGAGTTGTCACATTAACAACAATTGGATGAGAAGATATCAAGGAGTCCTCTTCTTGCACAGGCAAAACATCTTCAAGTAACATCTGGTCACGCTGGAAAATAAAATAAAGCAAATATGTAAAACAATTATTTTTACAATAGTCTAAATCACCAAACATTTAATAAATAAGGTCCTAGTAGGATGGAGGCCAGATTAGCTTGGAGTCTAACTGGATAACCTTGGATTTAAGGCACATATGTGCTTCAGACAATTCCTTAGGACTTATCTACTAAGTCAGAGCCCAATTAGGTAGAATCTGTCTTGGTGGCGATCAGTTCCTGAAACAAGAAGTGCCTAATCTGAGAAAAATTGATTTCCTCCTTATACTTGAGATATTCAAGACACTATTCTAGGCGCAAGAGATACAAGAGAAGGATATGAAATAATTCTCCAGCAATGGAAAGGGCAATGAAGTAAGCATCAGCTACTGAGGTTCAGGTCCTGCAATTGCCTCTTCCTACCTACAAATCTCTTAACTTCCCTGGACCCCAGTTTTCTCATCTGTAAAATGGACCAGTTTTAAATCTACAATCTTGTGAGCCTACTAAAGAACTACTAGGTGAAAATATACCATTAAACAGAGAAAGTGAATTTCATTTGGAGAGGCAGAGAGCATAAACATCTAGGGGAATCAGGAAAGATCAGGAAAGTAATAACTCCTGAGTGAAGCCTTGAGGTTCTAGGAGCTAGGGTTGTAGGAGATCCAGAGCACTCCAAATGATCAAGATAGCTTATACAAAAGTATAAAGGAAGGTGACTGACTTCATGGTACAGAAAATTTGGGGGTCATTTAACTATTTCATATGTTATAATTTATATCTACAAATTAGAACTATGATATACATACTCATAATATATATATTCATAATATATATCTAAATTACATATACAAACAAAAATAACTTTTTTTTTTTAATCCTTCCAAGTAGCTTTCCTTTTTGGGGGGAAGAAGAAAAATTTAGGCCCATAAATAAATAAATTCCATGTGGAGGGAAAAATTTGCAGTGGCCTTTCACACACTAATTAATTAATTAATTAATCCCAGGTAATAGTGTAAATAGCGTAGTGGATAGAGCATCCACCCTGAACTTGAAGTCAGGAAGACCTGAGTTCAAATCTAGGATCAGACTTCTTAGCTGTGTAACCTGGGCAAGTCACTTAGTCCCAATTGTCTCACCAAAAAAAAAAAAAAAAAAAAAAAAAAAAAAAAATGCATGCATATATAAACCAATAATCCTTCCTTCTTAACTCTTTGTTTCTCCTGCTTTTATTCATATAACTAGTTTAGGAGACACAAGCATTTACCAATAGTAAATAATTCCATCATGATTTCAGAAGACTGATGATGATGAATGTCTGCTTCTTGGAAGAGAGGTGATAATTCAAAGCCGTAAAAACAATCATTTATTTATTATGGGGAAGGCCACTGGGTGGGAATAAGTGGGAAATGATAAAGATACCCGATAAATGAAAATAAGAAGAAAAGGACATCAATAAAACTTTTAAAATAAACTGAAAAAGGAAATTCAAAAGGAAACACAAAGAAAACACAATTTTGACACTACCTTGTTAAATTTAGCATGCCTTGTAAAAAACCAAATTCAGTCTTATAGACAATCCTCTTTTTCTTTGTATGTTGGAATATTTATGTTTGCTGATGACTATTGTGTTCATAACTTTAAAAAGAACAATTAAAAAAAAACTTTAAATGATATACATTAGGAGAAATATAAATTGACTTCCTCATTCATTCTACCCCATCTCCAACATGTAGAAATAGTGCTAATGTTCATTATGTCTTTATTGGTTAAAATGGGTTACTTTTGAAATAAGTGGGATATTTATTTATCTTAGAGAATAGTGCTTTTTAACCCTATTATTAGCCAGCAAAGGAATAAGAGGCAAAATAATTTGATCTTGAAAAGTAAATTTTCACCTATAAACTGTCTGTTTTACTGGAAATATTTGAATATGGATCAATATGTGGTAAAGGATTTTGTTTTTACCAACACTTATACATTTCCCCTCCAAATCCTTCTTTTCAGACTTTATGAAAAATATATTATAAAAACCCTAAACACTATGGGAAATTTCTCAGTCTAATTCATTTTTTTGGTTTTGTCCATTAGAGGGCAATGGCTACACAAACCACTGAAATTTCTATGATTCCCATGTCTTTATCTTTACACCACTATTATTACATATAAATAGGAACATTGACTGTTAACAGTTGTTGTTCTTGCTGTTGCTGCTACTATTGTTGAAACCATAAAATATTGTTGTATTTTTATTGACACTAGTGATAAACACGAAGAATCCTTGACTTTAGAAGTTGAAGGACCATATAAATCAAGTCCAACCCTATCACTTTACTATTGAGAAAATTTAGGCTCAGGAGGGAAGGGGATTTATTCAAGGTCACAAAGCTAATGTTGTTTAAAGTAGAACATCCTCTACTTCTCATACACTACCTTCCTACCTCCCAGCTCTAAGGGAAAAAAAATGTCAAATACCATATCTAATGTAAATTGATATAAGATCATCCACAAAATAACCCTTGATAGCTAGTTCCTGACTTCCTGTTTTAGAGGCTTTTTCTGGAATATAAAGTTAGCATAGTCTCCAAGCTGCTTTGAATGAGATAAATAGATAATTGATAGATAAATAGATACATTGACATAGATATATCTACATAGATATATTTGGGAGGAACATTCAGGACTAAAGCAGAATATGGGCTACTCTCATTTTTCTTACCTCTCCTTACATACTTTTTACTTTTTTCCTTCTCTTACACACATGACATTTTCTATATTTCCTAATCACTGACCAAGAGGTAACGGAGTGGAGTATATTGGGGCAGAATATTGGAGTCAAAAGACCTGGGTTCCAATCTATATTGACTCTGACTATACACAAATCAGTTCACATTACTAAATCTCAATTTCCTCAGCTGTAAAACAGAAATTCTTCTCCAGATTTGCTCTGAAAAGTCCTCCTCTGAACTAATCTTCTGATTTCCCTAGCTTTCAAGTTCTAACTTGAATCAATACTGTAGTGCCCATACCACCAGCTAACCAATCATTCTCATGTACAACTTTGAGAATAAAGGTCTTTTGTCTTGTATCACTTTATATCCCAATTCCTAGTGTATTTCTTTGCACATACATAGGAGGCAACAGATAAATGGATAAAGGAATGGATAAATTCCTAAATAAATGCATAAATTGAACATGCTCTAAGTTCCTTAAATATTAGGGACTATTTCATTTTTGACTTTGTATCCCTAGAGGCAAAGGGCAGCTAGGTAAGAATCAGTCCTGGAATCAAGAGGACCTGAGTTCAGTCTCATCTTTGACACTTTAAGTGTGTGATCCTGGGCAAGTCACTCAATCCTTCAATTAAATGATTGATGAAGGAAATGCAAACTATTCCTGTAATTTTGTCAAGATAACCCTCAATATGGTCAAGAAAGCCAGACACGAATGAAACAACTTAAAAATAAAAACAAATCCCTATTGAATAACACAGTGCCTGGCAGACAGTATGTTCTTGATCAATATAACTTGCTTTGGGTAAGGAACAGAGAGACTAGGGATTTTCTCCATGGAATTTTTCTCTTTCATGTCTCTAGTTTTTCTTTCCGACAAGGCCCTTCAAATATCAAAGTCAAGACAGATAAAGAAGAGCTAAAGAACATTATGAAATACAAAATGGATAATTTTGGTCACATTACATTTAAAAGGTTTTGGACAAATAAAACCAATGCAGCCAATATTAGAAGGGAAGCAGAAAGCTAGGGGGGAAAATATTTCTGAAAAAGGCCTCATTTTTAAAATACATAGAAAACTGATTTAAATTTATAAGAATACAAGTCATTCTTCAATCGCTAAATGATCAAAGGATGTAAGCAGAATATGAACTTTCAGATAAAGAAATTTCTAGTCATATGAAAAAATGTTTTAAATCACTACTGATAAAAGAAATATAAATTAAGATAACTGAGAAACCATCTCATACCTCTCAGATTGGCTAAGATAACAAGATAAATGTTGGAAGATGATAATGTTGGTGGAGTTGTGAAATGATCCAATCATTCTGAAGAACAATTTGGAACTATGCCCAAAGGGCTATCAAACTGTGCATACCATTTGATCCAGTCATCTCATTACTGGGTCTAAATCCCAAAGAGATCATAAAAAGGGGGAAAAGACCTATATGTGTAAAAATGTTTGTGGCAGCTTTTTTTGTAATGGTAAGGAACTAGAAACTGAGTGGATGCCCATCAGTTGGGGAATGGCTGAATAAGTTATAGTATATGAATGTAATGGAATATTATTGTTCTCTAAGAAATGATGAGCAGGCTGATTTCAGAAAAGACTTGCATATATTGATACTGAGTGAAATAAGCAGAACCAGGAGAACACTGTACACAGCAACAAGAAGATTATGTGATGAACAGCTGTGATGGACTTGGTTCTTTTCAAAAATGAGGTGATTTAAGGCAATTCTAATAGACGGGATGGAAAATGCCAATTGTATTCAGAGAGAGAACTATGGAGACTGAACGTGAATCAAATCATAATATTTTCACACTTTTTGTTTGCTTGTTTTCTTTCTCATGATTCCTCCCCTCCCCCCCTTTTTGGTCTGGTTTTTCTTGAACAAAGTTCTTGACAAATAAGGAAATATGTTTAAAAGGATTGCACATATTAAAAAAAAAAAAAAAAAAAGTCAAGGCAGACTCTAAAATTTGGGATTCTGGGTAAATTGTTTGTCTGGTGGCTCAATCCTCTATCCCAAGTCTCTATTCTCCCATGAAGATTTCCAGATTTGCTGTGTTAAGTCCTCCTCTGAACTCATCCTCTGATGAGTTGGTATGCCCAAAGGTACCATATATATATGAATGTGGATGTGAATTAAGTTAAATTGAAGAAGTGTTTTATAAACTTGAAATATGAGCTTTAAATGACTTTTCAGAATTGGGATTGTTTCACTTCCCAACCTCCAGGATAGTTTCTAACACAGAAACATACTTACCATTTGCCAATCTTTTTCTGCAGCATCTACTCCCAAGTATTCAAAGAAAGAAGCAAATCCTTCATTTAGCCACAAGTCTTCCCACCAATCCATGGTCACAGTATTGCCAAACCACTGAAATGATAAAATAGATGAGAAAAGGTCAAGATACTAGTAAAAAAAAAAAAGCACACTAGAGGTCAGCAAACTTTCATATATGTTTCTATCTAAGTTCAGTCATTGATATCAGATAAGATATTTTACCATCCAAAACCTCAATGAGGTGACAATATTTTAACTATCAATATTTTCTTAATATTTTGGTTTTGTTTTAATTTTGTAATTGGCTTAAAGATGTGTTTTAAAAACCTTTTTTCATGCAATATGTGGAGATTATAAAACTATAAGAAAATATCCTTGAAAATCTAGGTAAAAAGCAAATTTCTCACAATAATAGTAGTTTAGCACTTTAATTATTGCAAAATACTTTGCATATGTTTTCTCATTTGATCTTCACAACAATCCTGTGATTCAGTAGCTATTATTATCACCATTTTATAGTTAAGGAAACTCGGGTTAAGACAAGTTTAGGAATTTGCCCATTGTCACGCAGACACTAAAAGTTTGAGGTAGGATTTGAAGTCAGATCTTCAAATACTGGATTCAAGTTCTGAACTTTACTCACTAAACTTTTGTAATTCAAATTCAGCCTCAGATGTCTTCTAGTACTGTGACTCTAGGCAAATCATTTATTCTCAGACAACTTGCTGAGATTATAAATTGCAAAGATTGTGCTAGTCTTGATTAGTAGAGGGAGATCCTTACTTTACACTCATGAAATCACAGATCTGGTTAAAAAAAAAAAAAATCTTCATTATCACTGAGATTTTTAATAGAGCACACACATAAAAAAAAAATTGTTGTTTTGTTATTTTTTATTTATTCTGCTAGTTCCTGGGATTTTTAACCATTTCTATTTCCCTACTGCCCTACCATTTAGGGTATCATTACCTGGTGAACAAGTTCATGAGCCACGACAGTAGCCACTCTCTGTTTATTTGAAGAGGCTGATTCCTGAGGATCATAAAGTAAATTGGTTTCTCTGTATGTAATAAGACCCCAATTTTCCATAGCACCAGTGCCAAAATCTGGAATGGCTATTTTATCTAAGGTGTGAAAAAAAAAAGAGAACATAGGTTTTTAGCTTTTTTTTTTTTTTAATGTGAGAAGTATATGCCTCTTGTCTGGGCATAATATTTTTTCTCTGACTTTAGAAATAAAATTATTATCCTAGATTTGGGGGATAAAAATCCATCTATCACTAATTTTTAAATAACAATCATTTCAATTTCTTTACATTCAAAATTTCCATAAGACTTTTCCCATTACCTACAAAAATATTAGTGCACTTTGACAGGATACTTGGGCAGTTAAAAATCTCAAGAATAAAATGGCTTTATTTTGGTTTTTTCTGCCCTACATTTTAAATCCTTTTAAAATTTTCAGTTCCAGTTCTTTTCCCTGAACCCTTCTCTCATCCATTGAGAAGGCAATATGACACCAATTATACAAATTAAATCATATAAAGCATATTTCTGTATTAACCATAGCCCCCCCCAAAAAAATTAAACTAGGAAAAAAAAAGAAAAGAAAAATAGTACACTTCATTCTTCACTGTAAAACAATCAGTTCTTTCTTTGGAAGACTTTATAGCATAAGTCCTTTTTATTGTGGTGGATAATTGTATTAACCAGGATTAAAATTATATTAAAAAGTCTTTCACAGTTGATTATCTTTACAACATTGTTGTTATTTTGTAAATTGTTTTTCTGGTTCTGCTCACTTCACTTTAGATCTGCTCACATCCCAGATTTTTCTAGAATCACTCCCTTTATCATTTCTTACAACACAATATCACATTTTTATACCATAACGTTCATTTATGGATATTCTCTCAGTTTCCAATTCTTTGCCATCATAAAAAGAGCTGCTATAAATATTTGATGTCACTCCTTTTTCCTTTTTTTAAATCTCTTAATAGAGATCTAATAGAAGTATTGCTGAGCCAAAGGATATAGTTTCAAAATGTTCTCCAGATCAGTTGGACTACTCTACAGGCTCACCAAAAGTATTGCCCTTCATTTTGAGTAACTTTTCAAAATATGATCTTCATTTACATTATATATTGTAGTCTTTGCATAAGTTGTCAAGGCCAGGAGAATAGTTTTCCCAAGAGAAAGCCCTAACAGATAAAAACTGTTGTACCTTGAGAATCATCTTTTCTCAGCCTTTATATTTCTTTAGCATCTTGGTTTCCTATTTTCCTAAGCCTTATCATTCCACTTGATATTCTGGCATTTGTTTCTCTTGTTCTTGATCTATGAATTTATCTGTGTGGTGGAATGGTGTGGAAACAATTCCCCCAATCAACTAGCTCATTTTTAATTTGCATTTATAGACTAACTTGCCCAATCTCACATCTATCATAAAGGAGGAGCCAGCATTTTCTTCCTTATAGAAGGAGCCTTCTATCCAGGACAGACCACTTCCTCTCAATGGACTACTAATATCATTAAAAAAGGAAAAGTCAGGTCAAAGGAGCACTCAGGCAAGTACTAGCTCTGATCTTCTACAATTCCAATTTCAATTTTTTTTCTATATTAAACCCTTGTTGATTAAATCTGTCCATGGGAGACAGTGTGATACAGTGGTCAGATTCATCTCTGATACCGACAGACAGATTAGCTGATCTAGCACAGCTTTCCCATTTAATGAACTAATTAATTTGTACTTAGTAATCATTACACTTAGAAATTTAAAGAAGATGCATGGAATCTAATGAATTTTCATTCCATGAGTCATAGCCTAATTTTCCTTTTGGTTAAAATAAAGAATCAGAGTGGAGTGGAATATAAAATTAAATAAAAATCAATTGTCTCTTACAAATTTTACAGATTGCATGAAGTTTCTTTTTCTTCTTATCTTATATATACAATTAGTGACAAATATGTGGGATACCAAAAAGGATAGGGCCTAAGTCACTAATTTAATTGGAAGAAGGAATTCCAACATGAGGAAACTCCTCCTCCCATTGCATGACAACATTTTTAAAGCAACATCTAGTCTTTTGGAACGTGCCTAGAACATTGAGAGGTTAAGAGACTTGTCTAGAATCACATAACCAGTATGTGACAGAGACAGGATTTGAACCCAGGGCTTATCCAACCATACCATGCTGCCTCTAGAAAAAATAAACCTCCAAATGATCAAAATATAATTCTTAGCACGGTGGTACAATACATAGACTGGGTCTGAAGTCAAGAACAGACCTGAGTTCAAGTTTGTCCTCAGATAATTAATAGCTGTATGACTCTGGGTAAGTCACTTTACCCCATGTGCTTCAGTTTCCTTAACTGAAAAAGGAGGGTGATAATAGTAACTTACCTTCAAAGGTTCTTTTGAATATCAAATGAGAGAATATTTGTAAAGAACAAATGCATAGTCAAAAAGCTATCAAACTGTGCATACCCTTTGATCCAGCAGTGTTACTGCTGGGTTTATATCCCAAAGAGATCTTAAAGGAGGGAAAAGGACCTGTATGTGCAAGAATGTTTGTGGCAGCCCTCTTTGCAGTGGCCAGAAACTGGAAACTGAGTGGATGCCCATCAATAGGAGAATGGCTGAATAAATTGGGGTATATGAATATTATGGAATATTATCGTTCTGTAAGAAATGACCAACAGGATGATTTCAGAAAGGCCTGGAGAGACTTACATGAACTGATGCTGAGTGAAATAAGCAGGACCAGGAGATCATTATATACTTCAACAACAATACTATATGAGGATCAATTCTGATGGATTTGATCCTCTTCAACTATAAAATGAACCAAATCAGTTTCATTTGTTCAATAATGAATAGAACCAGCTATACCCAGAGAAAAAAACTCTGGAAAATGAGTGTGAACCACTACATAGCATTTCCAATTCCTCTGTTTTTGTCTGCTTGCATTTTTGATTTCCTTCACAGGTTAATTGTACATTATTTCAAAGTCTGATTCTTCTTGTGCAGCAAAATAACTGTATGGATATGTATACATATATTGTGTTTAACATGTACTTTAACATATTTAACATATATTGGTCTACATGCCACTTGGGGGAGGGGGGAGGGGAAGGGGAGGAAAAATTGGAACAAAAGATTTGGCAATTGTCAATACTGAAAAAAATTACCCATGCATATATCTTGTAAATAAAAAGCTATATAAATAATAATGAAAAATAAATAAAAAAGAACAAAATACATAGGCCTGGGATATGTAATTTAACCATTTTCAGTTATGTCTAACTCTTTATGACCCATGTTGGGGTTTTCTTTGCAAAAATACTGGAGTAGTTTGCCATTTTCTTTGCCAGTTTATTTTACAGATTAAGAAATGGCAGCAGGCTTATGTGACTTGTCCAGGGTCTCAGGTCTTCCTGACGGTAAGCCCAGAATTCTGTTCAGTGCACAATATAACTCCCTGCTTGCCACTTAGAAAGCACTTAATAAGTGATTATTTCCTCCCTTCCTCTAATTTCAACTCTATTGTATTTATTATTATAATTATTTCCAACATTATTTTTAGAGTATGACAAATAATTCTTCTCAAAGAATGTTTTCATTATAATCTATCCTAGATATCTGTTCAGAAGACAAAGAAATATTTAGCTTAAAGAAAGGTACTCTATTAGGGTAGGGGATGAAGTAGATAGAACTTGGAGTCAGGAAGACCTGAGTTCGAATTTTACCCTCAGACGCTTTCTAATGTGTGGCCCTGGGCAAGTTACTTAAAATTTCATTTGTTACCATCTTCAGCCTCCAGTATCTTTGCCACAAAAACCCCAAAAGTGGTCATGGAGAGTCAGACATGACTGGAACAACTAAACAAAAAGATCCATTATAGAGCTTCCATTTGTAAGGTTTTAGTGGGGAGGACAAACTAAATACTATGAGAAGGGATAGTGAGAGTGGTAAGTTGTTCTATCGTAGATTCCATGTTTTGTTAAAGAGTTTACTGATTCTGGTGAAAGCTGTCTCTGTTCCCCTCACAACTGCTACTCAACCTAGAAATGTAACTGGCAAAAAGAAGCTTGGCACCTAGAAATTAGAACTAGCTATATACATGGCTCATCTCCACTGACTTTTACTCTATGTAAGGAATCATTTTGTATAAGTGGAAAATTAGAAATGTAATTGTTTTTTTCTTGCTATCCTCATTTTTATTGTTTTTAGCCATCATTCATGTCTTATCCTCACCTAGCACTTCCTCTTGGTTTTGCTTCTGTAAAGCTTAGCAATTTGGAAAAAAATTTTGTGGAAACAGAATGACATTTTGACTTCATAATTGGAATGACTATGAGTTAGTCCAAAGTGTTGATGGAAAGAAATACAGAACATCACTGATTTTGAGCTAGAAGAAACTTCAAAAATCATGTTATCCATTTTACAGAAAAGGAAACCTGGGGGCAGCTAGATGGCACAGTGGATAGAGCACCAGCCTTGAATTCAGGAGGACCCGAGTTCAAATCTAATCTCAGACATTAAACACTTCCTAGCTGTGTGACCCTGGGTAAGTCACTTAACGACAGCCTCAGGGAAAAAAAAAAAAAGGAAACCTGAGGATTTAAGAGGTCAAATGACTAAATTTTGTCTTTTTTTTTCCTCATAGCATCATACAATCTCTATCTTGAGAGCATGTGATCATAGGTTTAGAGATAGAAGGGGCCTAATAGATTATCTGTTCTAATACTTAAACAATTTAATTCAGATTATTCATTGGAAAGTCAAATACAGAAGCTTAAATACTTTGGCTGCATAATGAGAAGATAAGACTCATTGGAAAACATTGAAGGCAAAAGGATTAAACAAACATTAAACAAAGAACAAGAACTTGGACACACTTTAAGAAATTATTGAAGATGGAAGAATTTGGTGTGTTGTGATTCATGGGATCATAGAAGAGTTATACACAATTGAATGACAGAACGACATTCCAATTCTCTCACGTTATAGGTGAGCCATATAGGTCAAACTGTTTTACTGAGGTCATATAGATAAATAACTGGCAAAAATTAGCATTTGAACACAGATTCTCTGCCTCCAAATTCAGTGTATTTTCTAATGAACCTCTTTGTCATGCAGGCCACTGAAGATTAATTTTTTTTTTATTATAACTTTTTATTTATAAAACATATACATGGGTAATTTTTCAACACTGACTTTCGCAAAACCTTCTGTTCCAACTTTTCTCCTCCTTCTCCTCACCTCCTCCCCTAGATAGCAGGTAGTCCAATGCATGTTAAATATGTTAAAATATATGTTAAATACAATATATGTATACAAGGTTATACAGTTATCTTGCTGCTCAAGAAAGATCAGATCTAGAAAAAAAAGTAAAAAAACCTGAGAAGGAAAACAAAAATGCAAGCAAACAATTACAGAAAGAATAGAAATGCTATGCTGTGGTCCACACTCATTTACCATAATTCTCTCTCTGGGTGTAACTGATTCTCTTTGTTACTGAACAATTGGAACTGGTTTGGATCATCTCAGTGTTGAAGAGAGCCACATCAAGCAGAATTGATCATCATATAGTATTGTTGTTGAAGTATACAATGATCTCCTGGTTCTGCTCATTTTGCTTAGCACCAGTTCATGTAAGTCTTTCCAGGCCCCTCTGAAATCATCCTGCCAGTCATTTCTTATAGAACAATAATTTTCTATAACATTCATATACCATAATTTATTCAGCCATTCTCCAATTTATGGGCATCCATTCAATTTCTAGTTTCTAAACACTATAAAAAGGGCTGCCACAAACATTTTTGCACATACATTCTTTAAGTAGTAACACTGCTGGGTCAAAGGGTATGCTCAGTTTGATAACTTTTTTTTTTTTTTTTTTTTTTTTTTTAAATTTTTTATTTTATTTTATAATTATAACATTTTTTGACAGTACATATGCATGGGTAATTTTTTACAACATTATCCCTTGCACTTACTTCTATTCAGATTTTTTCCCTTCCTCCCCCAACCCCCTCCCCCAGATGGCAAGCAGTCTTATATATGTTAAATATATTACAGTATAATTTAGATACAATATATGTGTGTAGAACCGAATTTTTTGTTGCACAGGAAGAATTGGATTCAGAAGGTAAAAATAACAGTTTACATTCATTTCCCAGTGTTCCTTTTCTGGATGTAGCTGGTTCTGTCCATCATTAATCAATTGGAATTGGATTAGTTCTTCTCTATGTTGAAGAAATCCACTTCCATCATCATACATCCTCGTACAGTATCATTGTTGAAGTGTATAATGATCTTCTGGTTCTGCTCGTTTCACTCAGCATCAGTTGATGTAAGTCTCTCCAAGCCTCTCTGTATTTCTCCTGTTGGTCATTTCTTATAGAACAATAATATTCCATAACATTCATATACCATAGTTTACCCAACCATTCTCCAATTGATGGACATCCATTCATCTTCCAGCTTCTAGCCACTATGAAAAGGGCTGCCACAAACATTTTGGCACATACAGGACCCTTTCCCTTCTCTAGAAGTTCCTTGGGGTATAAGCCCAGTAGTAGTATGGCTGGGTCAAAGGGTATGCACATTTTGATAACTTTTTGGGCATAATTCCAGATTGCTCTCCAGAATGGTTGGATTCTTTCACAACTCCACCAACAATGCATCAGTGTCCCAGTTTTCCCACAGCCCCTCCAACATTCATCGTTATTTGTTCCTGTCATCTTAGCCAATCTGACAGGTGTGTAATGATACCTCAGAGTTGTCTTAATTTGCATTTCTCTGATCAATAGTGATTTGGAACACTCTTTCATATGAGTGGAAATAGTTTTAATTTCATCATCTGAAAATTGTCTGTTCATATCCTTTGACCATTTATCAATTGGAGAATGGCTTGATTTCTTATAAATTAAAGTCAATTCTCTGTATATTTTGAAGATGAGGCCTTTATCACAACCTTTAACTGTAAAAATTTTTTCCCAATTTGTTACTTCCCTTCTAATCTTGTTTGCATTAGTTTTGTTTGTGCAGAAACTTTTTAATTTGGTGTAATCAAAATGTTCTATTTTGTGATCAATAATGGTCTCTAGTTCTCCCTTGGACACAAACTCCTTCCTCCTCCACAAGTCTGAGAGGTAAACCATCCCATGTTCCTCCAATTTATTTATGATTTCGTTCTTTATGCCTAAATTTTGATCTAATCTTAGTATGTGGTGTTAAATGTGGGTCCATGCCTAGTTTCTGCCATACTAATTTCCAGTTTTCCCAGCAGTTTTTGTCAAATAATGAATTCTTATCCCAAAATTTGGGATCTTTGGGTTTGTCAAAGATTAGATTGCTATTTTTATTCACTATCTTGTCCTGTGAACCTAACCTATGCCACTGATCAACTAGTCTATTTCTTAGCCAATACCAAATGGTTTTGGTGACTGTTGCTTTATAATATAGCTTTAAATCAGGTACACTTAGACCACCTTCCTCTGACTTTTTTTTCATTAGTTCCCTTGCAATTCTCGACCTTTTATTCTTCCATATGAATTTTGTTGTTATTTTTTCTAGGTCATTAAAATAGTTTCTTGGGAGTCTGATTGGTATAGCACTAAATAAATAGATTAGTATGGGGAGTATTGTCATCTTTATTATATTCGCTCGGCCTATCCAAGAACATTGAATGTCTTTCCAATTATTTAAATCTGACTTTATTTTTGTGGCAAGTGTTTTGTAATTTTGCTCATATAATTCCTGACTCTCCTTTGGTAGATATATTCCCAAATATTTGATACTATCGACTGTTATTTTGAATGGAATTTCTCTTTGTATCTCTTGCTGTTGGATTGTGTTGGTAATGTATAAAATGGTAATGTATAAAAATCCTGAGGATTTATGTGGATTTATTTTGTATCCTGCGACTTTGCTAAAATTCTGAATTATTTCTAATAGCTTTTTAGCAGAGTCTTTGGGGTTCTCTAAGTATACCATCATGTCATCAGTTTGATAACTTTTTGAGCATACCCAAATTACTCTCCAGAATGGTTAGATCCATTCACAATTCCACCAACAATGTGTCAGTGTCTCCCAATTTTCCCACATCCCTACCAACATCCATCATTATCTTTTCCTTAGCCAATCTGAGAGGTCTGTAGTGGTCTTAATTTGCATTTCTCTGATCAATAATGATTTGGAGCACCTTTCATATGACTAGAAGTAGTTTCAATTTCTTCATCTGAAAATTGTCTGTTCATATCTTTTGACCATTTATCAATTGGAGAATGGCTTGATTAAAGATTAATTAATTAATGAAAAAACATTTATCATACACTCACCACTGTATTAAGTGCTAAGGATACTAATATCAAAAATTAGAAGGCCTTTACCTTCCTTTTTTTTTTTAAAAGGAGTTTGTATTTTAATAGAGGAAGACAGCAACTAGACTGGTGGCCATGTGTTAGTGTGGGAAGTCAAAGGACAGTTAGAAGTCATTGTGGTGTATTAGAAAGAGTAATATATAATATTACATAACAATACAATATAAAAATATAAGAACTATAATATAATAATAATAAATTATGTTTAAAATAGTTCACATTTAGGTAGTATATTAGAGTTACTTACATTGGTGTCTGCCAGCATATATCAATGACAAGAATTAAATCTTAGTCTTCCTAATTCCAAGAACAAGTAGATCTTGGGTCTTTGAAATAACACAGAAATTTAGCAACATATCTGGTCTTCACAAAATCTCTTTGAAATATTCTTATGGTTAGCTTCAATTTTTAATTTCAAAAGTTTATTGTGGAAAAATATATTTTGACTTATTTACAGCCAAGAAGTTTGAGGTCCTAATCATGAAAAGAGCAATTCTGTGTTTCAACTTTAGTAAATTTAGTAAGTTTAGTAATCAAAAGACCTTGAATTTAAATCCCTGTGTCTTTGGGTTGGTATAATCTTGGGACAAATTACTTCACTCTCTGGGTCTCAGTTTTCTCAAGTATAAAATGAGGGGAGTTGGAATAAATGACCTCTATCATATATATATCATAATTATAACACTATTATTTACATTTTGGGGGAGTTTTAAATTAAATTTTATTTTTTAAAACAAAAAAAATTGTTTTTTTCTCTTTCCTATCTTTCCATCAGAAAAAGAAAAACAAAAATCTTATAATATGAATAATAAAGCAAAACAAATCCCTAAATTGGTTGCATTTGGCTTATATATTTATTCTTATTTTAAAATGTTATGAAATATATGTGTGTATATACATTGTTGTTGTTATTATGTTATTTTTCAGTTGTGTTCAACTCTCTGTGAGTTTAGGGGTTTCTTGGCAGAGATACAGGAGCAAATTGCCATTTCCTTCTCTAGTTCAATTTCAGGTGAGGAATGGAGAAAAACAGGGTTAAGTGACTTGTCCAAGATCACAGTAAGTACCTGATGTCAGCTTTGAACTCACAAAAATGAATCATCCTACTCCACACTTAGCATTTTATCCCCTCCACTACCAAGCTGCTCCATGTACAAAGAAATATGTATATAAACAACATAGCTATAGATACACACACATTTTACTGCCCCTTGAGTCAATCTCCTCTTTGTGGGAGGTAGGAACACACTTCACCATCAGTCCTCTAGAATTGTGAATTATGGTTCTATTTGCATTGATATGACCTATCAATCAAGATCTTAGAATTTAGCCATTAAATCTTCCAGAAGTTATTTAATTTTTATTTTAAAATCAGAGTAATGGAAGAATTATGTAGAGACATATATATACTGGGAAAAACCTATTATTCATTAGAACAGAACCTAGAACAATATTATGCCCTGAACAATACTTGCTAGTTATTTCATTGATAAATGATGATGTTAACTAAAGAAAGTTAATTTCATATGACAGCAAATTATTCTGAAGCAAGGAAATGTGAAACTGAACTCACCTAATTTTGGAAGGGAATAATTCATTGCAAAATAATCTTCAAAATAGTCAAATACAATTTTGGTGATGTTTGCAGCATATTCCGCTGTATCTCTTTGAAGTGGCTGGACATAGATTTTGAGCTAATTAAAAAAGATACAATAAGGTTATTGTTACTTTGAAAAAATAAAATACAATTTAAAAATTAAAAAAAAAAAAAAAAAGAATTAGAGATACCCATTCAAGGTATTCTTTAGAGGAGTAGAAGTTTAGAAATATTAAGTTATTTCATTTTTAATAGTAGAAAGAAGTATGTGTTCATGCTATGAAATCAGTTACTATGATGAAGTAGCTAAATTAAAAAATAAAACACACACACACAAAAGCAAATGAATATTTGAGATATTCAAATCCTAGAAATAAATCATTGAATGAATGGAAAAAAAAAAACTTTGGTGATTGTAGTCCCATCTAAGCACTGAGGAAACAGAAAGTTAAAATTGTTCCTACTTTCAGGGAGTTAATTCTAATGGAATATGTATCTGAGGTTTCAGAGTCATTTGCAAAGGTTTTGTAGTCCTTTGGGAGCAGTTGCAAAGTAGATGATAATGAATCATCTTTAATATCATTTTCACTATTAAAGTATAATTAAATTATTAAATAAATGAATAAATAGTTTATTAAATTAAAAAAAAAAAAAAGAAAAAAGAAAAAATAAAATACACACACAAAATCCTACATTTGAAGTTTCCTCATTTGTAAAATGAAGGATCTGGACAAGACAATCTTTAAGGGGTCTTTCAGATTCAACATGATTTGTTAAATCATATATGCAATTATATATCATTACATGATTTATTTTGAATTTGTGAAAATAATAGTTTCCTTTTTTCCTTGTCTAAAAGATACATCACACATGGAAGTAATGATATTAGTGATGATGATGAGGATTTAGAAAAACAAGAGAGAGTTGCACAGGCTCATAACCACTCTGCATCAGTACCCATAGGTATTCCTGTGGTTTTTATAGCATAGTAATATCATAATAATTTGTACACCATCAATTTCTTATTCATTAAACAATGGTCATAAACTTTGTAGCCAGGCTCTACACTTATTAAAACCTGGAATTTTCCCTTTTTTGCTCCCAGATGTGCATCGTTAATTTTAGCTTTCATGCTATCTATACATCCTAAGCTGCTTTCCCTCAGTGTCACCCTTTTGGAAATAAGTGAAGTATCCTAGGATGCTTCATTAACTTTTTAGTGCTGCTAAAAATAGTTTCCCTTAAATTCTCTTGGTTTTCCATTTCCAATCTGCCAGAAAACTGAATATTTTTCTCTATTCTTTGACTGCATATGAAAACTCGCTGTTCTTCATATTCAAAGAGAATACTACTGAGATCATCAGAGCATCATTCTGTTTTTCCAAAGTGGTGATACAGCTTTGTGCTGAGCCCTATATACTCTCTCACTCAGTTGACCTTGTGAATGAGGGCATATGATTTCCCAATGACTCAAATCAGATCAGCACCTTGTGTTTTGCAAACAAGGCAAAGATAATTATATTATAAGGGCTTAATGCCATGATTGGCCTCATATGCTAACAGGTATGTTAATTTTTCCATCAATAGGCCACTTGAATCCTAATCTATTTTCTTTATGATACATTCCTACCAATAGTTCTCTTAGAGGTCCAACTCAGCTGAACATTTCACATCTTTGCTTTAAAAGGCGTAGGTGAGATTTGTGGGAAGTGGTCAAGGGAGAAACTATTTGCTTTAATGGTTTAATTTTAAAGAACAAAGTCAGAGTGACATCAGGGTCAAAATCATCATGTCAATATCAATTGGTAATTGGAACTAGAATTTAGCTGCAATCATGCAATGAAAAATTAATATAAAGCTCTTTTTAAACCTTAAAATGTCATGTAAATGCTAGTTTTTATTATCATTGTATTATTATTCTCATCAAAAATAAACTTACTTCTACTAAACTTCCTTAGTCCTTCTGATGCCTTTCTTACTAATATTTTCTCCTTCTCCTGCAGATTCTTATATGTCAGTCTATCGTAAAGATGGTAGAATTTAACCATTTCATCTTTTAGGCAGCTAAGTGATGATACAATGGATAGAACCTCATAAAGACTTCAAATCCTGCCTCAAATGCTTATTGGTTGTGTGACTTCTGCATGCATTAGTTTCCTCATTTGTAAAATGGGAATACTATCTCACTTTCTAGAGTTGTGAGGATCAAATTAAATATTATTTGGAAGACAATCTGCAAACCTTAAAATGCTTTATCAATGTTAGCTATGATTATTATTCTGCAGCAGTAAGCCTGTACTACTGGAAATGATGGTTAGTGAATTTCTATCAGCAGATCTGCTCAAAGTAAAATTATCTTCCATCTCATTTTTCACACCCTCTGGAATTTTCTCTAGACACTAGCCCATTCTTCCCCTACATGTCAGATAAACTTCAGATTAATTTTAATGACCACTGCAGTCTGAACTAGCCTGGCCCCACCCATGGCTGTGTGATTTACAGCCTATTAAATATATAGCCATACTTTTGTATATCATTTGAATCTGCTTCTTTTTAGAATACACTTTTCCCCCTATTACCACAATGCCTGTCGTTTGGAAATCCATTCTGTCTATATTTATTTAGCAACAGAACATTCCAGGCTGTAGGCACCAAAACATTCTGCAGAGAGTGAATATATTCATTTAAACACTGTTCAACTTAAATTATGATATCTTTTATTGAGGCAAACCTACTAGACAAGATATTCTGGACTTCTAGATTGACTGTTTTATTCAACTCTTTTTTTATGATTTTCTAAGTCTATGCTGAGACTTCTGTTTTTCATCTTTTAAGACCCAACTCATTTCCCTTCACAATCTTCAGTGATTCACTTCTGTCTACCTAATAACATTTAAACAGATTGACATTGCCTCAATTGTCAAATCTTATCCCACAGTGACACTACATGTACCATCTTCATCTCCAAATGCATGCTGGACAACTATTTGTACTCCCTCAGGAACCCAAATTCAATATGCATGAAATGGAATTTGTAATCATTTTTCATAAATCCACTTTCTTTTAACACTCATATTTCTGGGGCAGCTAGGTGGCTCAGTGGATAGAGCACCAGCCTTGAATTCAGGAGGACCTGAGTTCAAATTTGAGTCTCAGACACTTAACACTTCCTAGCTGTGTGACCCTGGGTAAGTCACTTAACCCCAGCCTCAGGGAAAAAAGATAAAAATACTTATATTTCTGAGAGACACTATCATTCTTCCAATTACTCAGATAAATAGACAACATGTAGCACAGTGGATAGAGTATTAGACATGGAATCAGGAAGACATGAGTTCAAATCTTAAGTGTGTGATTTCAACCAACTAAATAAAAAGTTTTGCCTCAATTTGCTCTGCTATAAATTTATATGATAATTGCTCACCTCACACAGTTATTTATGAGAATCAGATGAGATAATATTTGTAAAGCATTTGGACATAACAAGCATTATATAAATGTTCATTATTATTCTTTACCATCTGAAGACGTGTCCTCAAGTTCACACTCTCATTCATTTCCTTGTCCCCACCATCCAATCAGATGCTGAGAATTGTTTATCAATAACCATTTACTTATTGCCTATTATGTGCCAGGCACTATGCTAAGCACTAGAGAAACAAAAAGAGCCAAAAGATAACCCCCACCAATTCTATATCCACAATATCTCTCACATGCACAACTAATCTCTGCTTACACTGCCTGTCCTAGTTCAAATCCTGATAATTCCTCACCTCAACTATTGCAGTGACATCTAAATGAAGTCCCTAATCACAGGTTCTTGCCACTACAAGCCATATTTTACACAGCCCCCAAAGTAATATTCTTAAATTAGCTGTCTTATTTTGTCACTGCACTCACAAACTTCAAATCTATTTCTTTTAGGAGAAAATGTGAATTCTTCCATTTGAAGATTTAAATTCCCATCTCCTTCAAGAGCAGTCTCCTAATTTCCCCAAATTGTTAGATTTCCATGCCTATTCTCCTAATATGAAAGACTTTTAAAACAATATACCTGAGGTGGAGCCAAGATGGCAAGATGAGCTCTCCTCCAAACCCTTCCAAATATCTTTAAGTAATCAATCTAAACAAATAAATCTTAACAAATTTGTGGCAGAACCCACAAAAAGATGAAGTAAAACAATTTTCTAACCCAAGACAATTTGAAAAGTTGGCAAGAGAATTCTGTTGCAACAGTCTAAGAGAAGATTATAGGCTTTGCACCAGGCCTGAATAAACCAGAAGCAGGCCTCAGAGTGACTGTATGAGGGGCATCGGTGGCCGTTTCCGGATCTCACAGCACATGAGTGTAAGAGGGTTGGACAATAGTTCAGAAGATTTATTGTTCCAGGGTTGAAAAAAAGTGCTTGTGATTACTTATAAACCACAAAATGTACAAAGAGCAGTAAACATAACTCTTCTAAGAGCATGCCACCTTGAAACAACAAAAAATTTACAGGTCCCCAAAATTGTTTCTAGAAACAGCTGTACAAAATCTTTGAATGTTGGAACAGTGTCCCTTCTACTTGGGAAGCAGAGTCCCACTTTAGCATAGAGTTAAAAATCAAGAAATAGGCTGGAAAAATGAGCAAAGAACAGAAAAACACCATAGGATGTTGCTATAATGACAAGAAAGAAATATGTAGTTGATAATCATTACTGGAGGGAATTTTTTTTTTTACAGTGATAAAGATTTCATTTCTCAGACAAATAGAAAACTGAGTCAAATTTATAGAGATAAGAGCCATTCCATAATTGATAAGTGGTCAAATACTTATCAAGTTTTCAAATAAAGTAATCAAAGCTATCTATAGTCATGTAAAAAATGGTCTAAAACATTATAAATGAAAGAAATGCAAATTAAAGCAACTCTGAGCTACTATTGCACACTTGTCCAAATGGTTATTAGGATGGAAAAGGAAAATGATAAATGTTGAAGGGAGTGTGGGAAAATTAAACACTCATATACTATTGGCAAAGTTATAGACTGATTCAACCATCCTGAAGAATAAGTTGGAACTATGCCCAAAGAGAGATAAAATAATGCATACTCTTTTGACCAAGCAATACCACTACTAGGTCTATATTCTAAAAAGACAAGATAAAAAAGAAAAGTGACCTATGTGTATGAAAACATTTATAGTGGTTCTTTTAGTGGTAGCAAAGAATGAAAAATTGAGGGAGAATCAGAGAATGGTTGAACAAGTTATTTACTTGATTAAAAAATGATGAGCAACATGCTCTCAGAAAAACCTGAAAAGACTTACATGACGTGAAACAAAATGAAATGAGTGGAACAAAGAGAACATTGTACACAGTAACAGCAATTTTATTATCTATCTATGAATAACCTAACTATTCTCAGTAATACAATGATTCAAGACAATTTTGTAGGATTTATGATGGGAAGTGTATCCACTTCCAGAAAAAGAAACCTCAAAAAAAAAAAAAAAAAAAAAGAACCTCAAATGCAAATAAAATATACTTTTTCTTTACTTTCTTTATTTTTCTCCTTAATAACTTCCTAGAAATGTATTCTGAATGATTACATATGTATAACCTATGTCAAATTGCCTTCTTACAAGGTAAGGGGAGAAGGGACAAGAATTTGGAATTCAAAGTTTGAAAAAAATAATGCTAACTTTGTTTTTATAGGTAATTGGGGAAAAATAAAATTTTAAATAAAATTTTAAAAAACAGCATAGCTACACTTTAAATTTATCTATGAATAAGTGGTGTTTCAAAATAGAATAAGTTACTTGAGGGCAGAGACTGCCTCATTTTTGTTATTTTTATCACCTGAGCCTAACAGTGTCTACCACATAATAAATTCTTCCTTCACAGTAAGTCTAGGCACAGTCATCCCTCACTTAAATCCAATTCGCTTGCATGTCATGGCATCAGCTCCCTGATATTTTTCAAAAACAAAGGACAAACAATAGTATGCAATCCCTTCTTTCCATTTTTGCTGTCACTACCCTAGTCTAAGCCTTCTTCACATTTATTAATTCAATGAAGATTTTTTTTAATGTTTACTTTTTGATTTATTCCCTTTCCTCACCTGTCCTCCAAAAATTGGAAAAGAAGAAAAACAAAACTCTTGCAACAAATAAAATGTCAATCATTTAAAAAAAAAAATTTTCATTCTGCATCTTTCCCTATCTGGAAGCATAATTTCTCATGAGTTTTCTGGAATTATGGTTGCTTATTAATGGATTAGACTTCTTAAGTGTTTATATTTCAAAGTGTTTATATTCATAATGTATAGGTATTATATGGTATTTTTCAGATTCTGCTTATTTCCCTCTGCATTAGTTCATACAAGTTTTCCCATACAAGTTTCTCTCTGAAATAATACATAACATCCTTTCTTTTGGTGCAGTAACATTCACAAATATAACACACACATACACACACACACACACACACACACACACACACACACACACACACACATGTATTAGAATATAGTAGCATCATTAAAAAAAAAAAACCTCATCATTGAAAGGGGTCTTCTAATCCATATCTACATTGTAATGTTCTCTGTAAGATCTTTAAAATGACCATTCTGCCTCTACTTGAATATCTTTAATGAAAAGGAACATTGCTGCTAAGGTAGCCCAGTCCACTATGAAATTAGCATTTATAATAGATTATATAATCATATTTATAAAATGTGTGACCTTGGAAATGACATTTAAAATGGGCAAATTTGTAAGGAAATTATAACTTCATTCATTTGGTTTTACTTTGGTGGGAAAAAAGATCTGGGAATTTCAATGGACAGCAGGGACAATATAGAAAAAAAGATAACAATTTTAGGTAGTATTAAGAGAGATACAATATCCAAAACAAAGAAGATAATAGTCCTGCCATAGTCAAACGATACTTTGTGTTTAGATACATTGTGTTTAGTTCTGGGCACTAGATTTTATTTTATTTATTTTTAGTTTGGGTTTTATTATCTTGCCTAATGTGGAAATTTAGCAATCCTCAACTGATTGACATAGACATATTAACTGACTCCATTTTTTCCATTGTGGGCCATTTTAGTCATAATCTCCTGAGGCACTAGATTTTAGGAAAAACGTTGACAAATTGGAATAGGTCCAAAAGAGGAATCAAGATGGTGAAGGAAAGGGAAACTGTTAAACAAGATCAATAGAAGAAACTAGGGCTATTAAATCTGAAGATAGGCCTTAAGGAAATTAATAATAGTGTCTAAAAGGTTGCCATTGGGAAAATAAACTTTACCCCAAATGACAGAATTAGGAGCAATCAGTGAAAATTTGAGACAAATTTAGGTTTTAAGTAAGAAAAATAGATTCCCAAAATAAAGTTTTCAATGGAAACTGTAAATAATTTAAGAGACCATGTCATCATAAATCAATAGGTAATGTATGCAGACACAATGGAATTAGAGAAGAAAAGAGCTAGCTAGAAGAGACTACACTGTTGGGTACTAAAAGCCAAGAACAATGTTAAAGTTCTCATTGCTATAAAAAGAAAAGAAAAAGCTCCTTGGCAATCATATGCATGACCAACACAAGGTAGAAAAGGTCTTGTTTTTCCCTGTGGTATTATTTTCACACCTCACACTGATAATTATTAGGAGTGTCCTTTACTGTGAGTGAAGGTCATGTCAAAGTAGCCCTTTCTACCAGTATAAGTATTGTAACTTTAACAGAGATACCTCCTCATGGGAAAGTCAACTGTGAAAAAAACAGCTATGGAACTCATTGGATAGAATACTGGGCTTGGAATCAAAAAGATCTGAGTTTAAATCCAGCTTCAGACACTTATTAGCATTTAGATGGCACTCTGGAGTAAGTGCTGGGCCTGGAGTCAAGAAGACTTATCTTCCTGAGTCCAAATCTGGTCTTGAATACTTACTAGATGACTGACTCTGCTTCAGAGTCCTTTTATATATATAAAATGAGCTTGAGAATGACATGCAGATCCAATATCTTTGCCAAGAAACCCAAATGAGGTCACACAGAGTCAAAAATGATTGAACAACAATAATACTGTGCAAATCACTGGGTAAATCACTTATTTCTGCCTCAAATCATTGGTTTTCTTAGCTGAAAAAGCTCTATGGACAGTATAGTCCACTGAGTTACAAAGAGTTAAGATTTGACTGAATACCAACCTGAGTAGCGACATTTGCTTATGGCTAATATCCACACTGGAGTACTCTTAATGCATGCTACGGAACCACTAAATAGATTTTACTATGACTTTCAAGTATAAGAAGTAAGGAGCAGATGACAAGAATTAGGGAAATATATAACTATAACATGACTATGTGTCTTATCTATGTTATCTATGAGTCAGATTCACAAAGAGTAGGAAATATCCTTTCTTTCCCCTCAGTAGTGGCAAGAGATACTCGTATCCTATGTCCAAATTTCAGAATGCTCAGTTCTAAGAGGACTCACTGCCTTATTCAACAAATATTTATTAAGCATTTTTTGTATTTAATGTTCTGGAAAAATTCTTCCTTTGAGAAATTCTGAATCTAATCAAGAAAGTCAAGTAAACAAGTATCTGTGGTACAGTGACTTGAATATGTTAAGTGCCTGGCTTTTCATTCATTCAAAGCAGAACCTAATTTCTTTCTTTTTTTTTTTTTTTTTTTCTGAGGCTGTGGTTAATTGACTTGCCCAGGGTCACACAGCTAGGAAGTGTTAAGTGTCTGAGATCACATTTGAACTCGGGTCCTCCAGAATTCAAGGCTGGTGCTCTATCCACTGTGCCACCTAGCTGCCCCTAGAACCTAATAATTTCAAAAGAGATATATAAACAGTGCTATAAAAGTTTAGAGGAATAAGGAAAAGGATTATAATGATTTATATGAAGGCATTTTATTTGAACTCTATGGTATTTTTGAAGCTAATTGATTATCAATGAATTTTTAACATTATTTTTCTAAGTATATGTTTATTTGTCTGTTATATCACACATCTACAAATTGCTAAAAGACTATATTTATTTCTTTTTTGTCTTTGCATCACTATTTACTAGGACACTGACTGGCATGTGTAGGCCTTAAGAAATGTTTGCTAATGGTTGATTATTTGTTGCTATATGGAGATCCTACTCCCGGACTTCTTCAATACACTAGAAGTATATTCTGCCTCAGGTACCTTCGTGTTACTAGCCGTTTTTTCCAGATGTTCTCCATTTTAGGAAAAATACCAAGGTCAATCATATCTTTATTCCTCTTTCAAGTCCACTCTTGATTCTCAACTTTCTCTATTGTGTCCTTCTCTTCTCCTTCCCTCCCAAACAATTCTACTTTTCAGTGTCCTTTTACTTCCACCATTACAATAAAACTTCTTTTTAGGACAGAGATTATCTTCCTCTCTACTTGTCACTTATCACAGTGCCTAGTACATGGTAAACATTTTAATAAATGATTGTTGACTTGATTTGATGATACTTAAGAGTCATGGACTATGACTTAGACTTTGAAGTGTGTGTGTCATAGCAGCAAACATATAGACACTATTGAGTAGCTAAATTTCTTGACAGTGCAAAGCTAACTTTCAAGGAAAGAAAGGCATGAAAAAAAGCTAAAAGTTAAGAAATTCTGTTCCCCAAAGCATATGTGATAAGTTATTAAAAGTTTAAAAATATAACTTACAGGAATTCCACTAGCTGAAGTTCTATTCACACTTGTAAATTGATGTACAGCAAAGCATACCAAGTATGTGCTCATTGGAACAGACTTCCTGAAAATTGTTTTTCTCCATTTGTCATCCACATCTTCTTTTCTCTTTGAAAAATGAAAAATCATATTTTATTTGTTAGTGTCATTATCATTTATGTTTAGAGCAGACCAATATTTGCCCATTTACTTATATCTCTAATGAGAAATTCCTAACCCAAGTTTAAGGAACAACACATGTAACAAATACAAGATCATAAGGAATTAGATTTCTTTGCAAATGTGTCATATCAAAAATAAATATCCCTTTCTCCAAAGATCTGACAGAAGATGCTCTCTTAATTTGGTTATAGTATCACCTTTTACACAAACATTTAGAATTTATCTTGATATGATGTGAGAAGTTGGTCTATGCCTAGTTTCCACCATAGAATTTCCAGTTTTCCCAACAATTTTGACAAATGCTGAGTTCTTATCCGAGAAATTAAAAAAAAAAAAACAACTATACTAGCTGATTACCCATGAGCAATTGACATTTTTCTAATTGTTTAGATCTGACTTTATTTTCATAGAAATTGTCTTGTAATTGTGTTCATATAATACCTGTGTTTGTTGAAGCAGTTATTTCAAGCAATTTTTTAGTTGATTCTCCAAGTGTATCATATCATCTGCAGAGTGATAAATTTGTTTCCTCACTGTCCATTCTAATTTCTTCAATTTCTTTTTCTTCCTTTATTGCTAATGCTAACATTTCTAGTACTGTATTGAATAGTAGTGATAATGCTTTATAATGGTTTTACATATTGTTAATTATTTTAAGGAACATTCCCTTTATTCCTATGCTCTCTAGTGTTGTTAATAGAAATGGGTACTGTATTTTATCAAAAACTTTTTCTGGGGGAGGATGTAAGGGAGGAAAAAGAACAAAGTAAAAAAAAAATTCACAGCAAAGAAGAAAAGGACAACCTACAATAAAGATGGACATTCATGAATATAATTTCTTTTACTATTATATATTCTTTCTTAAACTGGAAATTGTTATATTTAGAATCTCCTTGATATTCTGCCAGGCATATAACAATATTTTGTTTTGTTTTGTTTTTCTTTTCTATTTTCTATTAAATTTAAAAATAATTTTTAAAAAGGTTTTCTTTGCCTATTTTTCCCCAATGGTTTATATAATATTGCAATTAATTAATTAATTTATGAATTAATTAATTTATTTTATTTTATTAATTTAAATATTTGGTAGAATTCATTTGCAAATCCATCTAGTCCTGGAAAGCTTTTCTTTTTCATGGTTTTTCTCTTTTGTTCTGATTCTTCTTTGATAACATGAGTAATATGGAAATGTTTTTAACATGACTGTACATGTATAGTCTATATCAGATTGCCTGCTGCCTTGAGTGGAGGAAGTAAGGTAAGGAGAAAGAAATATTTGAAACTCAAAATTTTATGAAAATTAATGTTGAAAATGATCTTTAGAAGCAATTGGGGGGTGGAGGGGATGCTAGTAAATAGGAGAAAAATGGAGTGAACACTACTTGATGCCAAAGGATTGAACTATTCCAATGGGTTCTTGAGGAAAAGTGAAATTTTGATAGCTATGCAAATGTGTCAAATGTTTTATTTTCTTTCTAAAGGCAGACAGCATGGCACAGTATACGCAGTTAGGAAGATCTGGGTTCAGGTTCTGTCTCTGGATATACTTGCTCTGACACTAGATAAGTCTCTACTACTCAATGCACTAAAAAAGTGCAAAAAAGTGAGAAAGTGCCTACTTGCACTGGTAAATAAAATGTCTTTATTTGAGAGCTTCCCAAAATCAATGAAATTACAGATACACTCCTGGGGTCCAGCACAGGTGTGCAAGCACACACAGACACAGACACAGTCATTATAATACAAAAAACAGACTATGCCTTCCCTTGTAACTCATACAAAGTAGACTTTCAATACATATTTGTAAATTCAATTGTATTTTAGTAGAAGGGTAATCAATAATGATTTTGCTGAATATGAAGTTTATCTTGCCTCTTTCATTCTTTGGAGCCAGAAAGGAAACACCATTACCTAACAAGTAACTAGATATTCTATACCAGGGCCAAGTGCTACAAACTGCAAATGGCATGAGAAAGCACTGAGACATCAGATTGGGGAAGGAGCTAGAGATCTCATAAGGCTAATAATGGGAGAGGGGTGGTATCTACGTCTAAGAATTGGGTAACAAATTATTCTTTCTTTTAAAGTTAATGATATATTTCATTTTTAAATCATCTTCATTTCCCGATATATTTCCCCCCTTCCACCTCTCAGAGAGTCATCCATTAAAATAAAATATTTTAGTGAAAAAATAAACTCAATAAAACAAACCAACGTATCAGTCTAATCTGAAAGTATATTCAGAGTTTCATACATGCTCACAGGACCAATTTTGGTTATTATAATTTTATAATACTTACTTGATTAAAAAGCACTAATTTGTTTTGATAAATTAGGTACTAGGCCACTTGTTCCTTCAACATGTGATTCTCAGAGCCTCATTACTAGAAAGGTAAGATATACAGATCACCCCTATTACTAACAGATATTTTGGGGAGAAAAGACTGAAAAAGGATGTGTGATAGGAATAAGATTGCCTATTTTCCTCAAAAGGGATTAATCTTAGAAAGACATAAAAAGTTTCTATCCAATGCTGTCTTTGACTCATAGATATGTAAAAACTCTCCTAGCACAATACTCTGCCCTACAGACCATACTCATTTCCATATGGAAAAGAGGGGAGAGGGTCAAATCTATAGAAACTATATGTCATTATATCTTTGTAGCATATCCTTTCTGAATTTGGTAGGGCAAATTAAGCCTTTAAAAAAAAACAAAAAACTTTTCAATCACTCATAAGAGCCTGATTTCATTCCAACATAGAACCTGAACTAACAGGTGCTGGCATTAGACTTGTGTCTAATAGAAGGATTGAAGTCAAGCCCTCAATTCCAATCCCTGAAAATATGCTAGTCCTGTATCCCTGTAATAGTCTTTAAGGATCATGTAGTCCAACTTCTTTTTTTGATTTCAACAGAAACCACAAGGAAAAGAAATGCCTTGCTCAAGATCACTGAGAAAGGCTCATTCATTCACTGACTCAAATAGAATCCAGATCTCATATATTCACAGCTCTCTACTGCTAGAATGAACTTTAGAGACAACCTTATCTATTATTTAGATTTTCTTGGCAGAGATACTGAAGTGGTTTGCCATTTCTTTCTCCAGTTCATTTTATAGTTGAAGACCTGGGGCCAACAGTTAAATGATTTGTGCAGGGTTAAACAGCTAGGAAGTATTTAAAGCCAGATTTGAAGACAGCTTTTTCTAACACTTTTCATTTTTACTGTCAGAGCAAAGGATCATAGCTCTCAATGGTATGTTTTCCTTATTCCTAGTTCAGGCTTTTCTTAGCTATATTATTGAAATCCGAAATTGAAGGGGTCCTTCCAGGCTCTTATTGATGTGAATCCTGAAATCAACTTATTCTCTCCCTTTTATAGGAAATGCTAAAACTTTCATCCTGGCAACTTTTCCTAGATAGTTTTACATGAGAAACCTCTAAGTTTATATTTCTCTTATAAAAATGTTTTTATCATAAATATCTTTGCCAAGGCCCTTTCAGGATTAAGCCTTAAATAAAATACTCTCAACTCTACATAGTATCTTCCCTTTAATGGCATCTTTCTCCCTATTATAGCTAACTCTGGTTAGTCTGTTACATTCCTCTATGGTGTACTCACACTTCCTAGCGCATTCCCTTTCTCATGGTGATTTTTGAATTCCAATGGGGAACTTCTCTTTTCATTGTTAAAACACCTTTCTTTACTAATTAATTATATATGCTCCCAAATCTATTTCATATTTACCCCTCCTGATGCTTATTTTACCTCTTCATTTCGTCTGTAACCTCTTCTCCTAACGTACCTTTTGACTAAGGAGAAAGCTCTTGTAAGTTCTTCATATTTCTACAGAAAATCATTTGGTGCCTATATTCAATCTCATCATCATGACTGCAGAAATATTAAGTAGGAATAAGAGTTTACTTAATCATTCCAGGTACACTTTTGTCCCAGTTTCACCCTACCCTCTTCACCTCAGAAAAATTTTAAGCAGTTTTTAAGAACAAATTTTCCATGGGAAGAAAAATCCCAGAAGTGGGGGAAGGCAGAAACATTTCTAGGAAAACATGGCTCTCAAACTGTGGTTTAGGGCCTATGTCTTTCCTTAGTTTTGATCCTTTTGAAATGTCCCCCTCCTTCAAGCTTTTATTTCAGGATAAAGAATGCTGAGAGATGATGGAATTCCATTTTCCACATGATCTACAACCCAGATGCTAATTGTCTTCCCTCCAAATTACTATAGTAGCTCCCCTTAGATGGTATCAATGGAGAGTAAAAGCTTCTTCTCATTGTCACACGCCTTTTTTGGTGGTGACACCAAATGTGAATAACACAGAAGAGTAGAGGTATAATTTATAAACAAACATGGCTTTTTCAGGGTGAATTCTTAAAACTTTTTTTCTGTTTAAAAATGTTTAAATCATTGCCTCAGGAATAAAATCCCCTACCAATAGTGCTTTATATCTCCCATCGAATTTTCCTGTCTTTGAGGCAATCAATTGCCAGCTAAGTATAAAACCCAGCATCACTGCTTTATAAAATGCAGAGGATATTAGATATACTAAGATACACCAAATGTAATAGATATTGGAATGGAAGCTCCTCAATGACAGAGACTTTTTCTACTTGTTTTGTATTTCCAGCTCAGTGCTTGCCTCATAATAATTTTTAATAAATGCTAGTTGATAATAAATGCTAAAAGAGAATTCTAAGGTTCCTTTCAGTACTAAATCCTATGTATTTATGCATTTAGATGAAGAATTAATTCACTCTATGTGTGTTTAATCTGTAATTTTTTTTAAAGGTCCATCAACAATCATTTGCTTTTGGTGTGGCTGATGGAGCAAATGATATGACACCAGGTGATGTGCTGTAGAAGCACTAAATGCTGGGGTTTGGTCATGTGAAGAATTCACAATGGCCATTCTCTTTGGCAAAAGGTAGATTTATTTAGGAGAAAAAATTATAGACAAAATGAAGAGGTGCGATAGATATCAAGAATGGTAAATGTGAAATAGAGCTGGGAGAGAATATAATAATAATGGAAAAGAAAGTTAGTATGAAGAGGGCCCCTCCTCCCCCCAAACTCTGAAAATCCTTGAAGGAGAAAATCTCCTTCAACTCCGCCTCAATAAGGGACCCTTCCCCGAGGGACAGTTTCATCCTTGGGTGGGATCAGCTCAGTCCTGAAAGTCATTGAATTCAATTAAAACTCTAGCTCAAGCTGAAACCCAGCCAAGAGCCAACTTGGGACACCACCCTCGAGCCCTTTCAGCTTATAGCCAAAGCTCTCATTATAAAAAGAGCCAAATTAAAACCCTCTCTTTGCAGAGGTTCCCTCGCTTGGCATCCCAAGGAGCCTCTGCCCACAGGAATACTCTTTCCAGTGCCATTCTCTCTTTATCCTCACCTACTTCCTAACCAGACTTCATCCCTCTCAGTCAGGATTTCTAACCTTACTTCCAATCCCCATAATAAATCCTTTTATCAATCTAGGTTTTCAGGTCTGTAAATTCTTTTACAGAGAACCTCTGTGCCGCCAAAAGGGAGTCCCCAAAACTCCCTACCCTTGCACCAAATCCCAAGGGATTACAGGGGAGTCAAACCTCTCCATTTGGTTCCCTGAACCCTGAACCTGCCTCTCTAGACCTTATCATTTAACTCTCTGACCACCAGAAACCTTAATTTCATTTTGATTCCCTAAATCTAAACCTCATCAAGTGGAACGCTCCATTACTCAGTAGAAAGAAAAAGAAACATCCTTGATTTAGGGGTATGCCTTTAGCTGGCAGGCTAAATCCTAAAAGGGATTTAGCACCCTAAAAGAGTTAGTTAGCTATAAGAAGAAGTGGGGTTTGAGAAGAGAGACACCATGTTATACTGGGTTTAGGAGAAACACTGTGGCATGGGGGAGGGGCAAGATACCACAAGACCGAGTGTCAAGGAAGACAGACCCAGAGGAGAAATTTAACCTCAAGGACATGACTGGAATTTCTGACAGGACATAGCTGGACTGCCCACAAGCTCCATAGAGGGGGAGCCTCAGGTATTTGACATATTTGAATTTCTGACTGAATGATTTTCAAAAAGGATGGGATCACTGAGTTAAACTGATCTTTATCAGAGCCTTTTGCCTGAATGCCCCAGAGAATAATTTCATCAGTGCTCTAGTTTCTCTCTTTCAACCACACACCCACTATTCAGAACCTTTTAGAACACAAATATTGATAAGTTATCTTATTTTTTTAGAAATTCCATAATTAATTGCCAGCTAACTTTCTGATAAGCCAATGCAGAGTATCTTTTCAAATAAAAAAATAAAATTAAAAAAAAAAAGCAAAAAACACCACTGATTTAGTAGATTCTATTGGTTCCAAAGAATATCTCCCACATGGGGGAGGAACAAAAAATTTGTGGCTTGAGCTAAGCTAAAACCCTAGTAAGAATAGATTGAAATTATACTATCCAATTAAGAATCCCTCTGTTTTGTCTTTCTTGTAAAATATTGATATTTTAATTAATTTAATATTAATCCTTCGTATTTGTATCTCCAGAGTATTTGTTTATTACATTCAAGATCTATACCAATGGAGGGAATACTATGGATACACCGAAATGTTATTTTAAAGCCCTATGTGTTCTCTCTGGGAAATGAGTATGAACCATTTACATAGCATTTCCAATGACTCTTTTTTTGTCTGCTTGCATTTTTTATTTCCTTCTCAGGTTAATTTTATATTATTTCAAATTCCAATTCTTCTTGTGCAGCAAAATAACTATGGATATGTGTATATATATATATATATATTGTATTTAACATATACTTCAACATATTTAACATGTATTGGTCTACCTGCCATCTCGGGGAGAGGGTGGGGAGAAGTTTTGCAAGAGTCAATGCTGAAAAATTACCCATGCATATATCTTGTAAATAAAAAGCTATATTAAAAAAATAAATAAGTAGAGGCAAGTAAAACAAATGCATACAAGGAAAAAAAAAAGCCCTATGTGTTCTCTTCTCTAGCAGGCAAGGTTAAAGAATCCTCTTGGTTTATGCACAGATTGTTCTTTATGAGTAGTTTTTATTTTGTTTTTTGCATACTTACCTCCACTGGCATATTTGAAAGTGCACTATATTCTTTTGGATGAATGATAGATATTGTATAAGTTGCTTTTTTGTTGGGCTCATCAAAACAAGGAAATGATTTCCGTGCATCTGTTGGCTCATGATCTGTAGCTGCTATGCTCCTAAGAAACAAATAAACAAAATATATGTTGACTCATCTCAAGATCGCGTGGTTCCTGTCTCGAAGACAAATTTATTCTCAGGTGACTTGGTGTACTGGACAGAGGACAAATCTGGAAAACAGGAAGACCTGGGTTCAAATTATAATAGCCTTTACATAATAAATTTGTGACCATGGACAGGGAGTTGTTTTTTTTTTCCCCCACAGAGATTTTCCCACAATAATGAAACCAAAGATTTCATTGTCCCCAATCCTGCCCAAATACCAACCTACAAACTACCAACCCTGAACTTTCTTTCAAATTTTAGCCCCATATTTCCAATAGCATACTATACATTTCTACTCACATGTTCTATTGAAATCTCAAACTCAACATGGCGAAAGATGGATTTATTATCTCTATTCCTATTTCCCCAAAATATATTCTCCTCTTGACTTTCTTGTTTCAATTAATGGCAGCTACTCTCCTACTCATTCAGTCTCAAACCCCTCATTTTTGACTATATAGTCTCACAGTTGCCAAATCCTATATATTTAATTTGAAAATACTCTACTCTGTACTATTGCCCAAACTAGTTTTGTTACCTCCACAAAAGCTGATTCTTGCAAATTAGACTCTATTCTCATCACCATTCCAACTGACATCACATTTCTCAGCCTCCCCTCAGAGAAAGGAGCACTCTGTGTTATATCTCAGTTTCCTGAATTATTCTGCCTCAGTTTCCTTGGTGGCAACTTCCTCTTCCTGGCCAACAGGACTGAAATAATTAGGGCTGCAGAACTCTAGCCACTGTAGCATTCCAAAGTCATAAAACTTCAGATGGCTTATCTCAAATGTTTGGGCATGTTTCTGGCTCAGTCTCCTAGCTTCTTCACTACCAACTTATCAGAATTTATGATCCTTCCTTCCTTACCCCCAACCTGTCAGAACTGAAGTCCTTCCTGGAGTTTACACTCACCAGTGCTCTGCTCTGCTCTGCTCCCCACCTCCCACCCCCACCTTTGTTTCCCTGATCTCAGAAGCCCTATAAAAGCCCTCCAGAAGCCTCTAGAATCCCTTGCTTGTGGTTGGATGCTTTAAGATAAGAGTTCCCATCCAGCAGGCTGGCTGAGGCTATAGCTAGTAAGGCCACCAGTCCAAACTCTCCATTATTAAAATATTAAAAACCCTCTAATCTCTGTCTTGCCTCAGTTTCTCCGGCATTATATTTCAAGAGCTGTAGGATACAGCATCAAACTCCTCCTTCCTTCATAGAGAGCAGAAATTGGACTTTTAGACCATTCCACTTAGCATCTGCAGCCCTGCCTATTTTTTATTTCAACTTTGTGCTACAACATATCCCCATCCTGAGTAGCCTTTACTCTTTTCCACATTCCTGTCTCCCTTTGTATGTACTCTCTCCTCCTTAAAATGTAAACTCCTTGAGGGAAAGGACTGTCTTTTTATTATATTCCCTGAGTCTTAATATAGTGCCTATAGGACACATGATAGACACTTAATAAATGTTTATTGGATGAGATTGAATTTCCATCCCCACTACTATTACACTTCAAGATACCCTCTGCTCAAAAAATCTTTAATGGTTTCCCATTTCTTATAAAATAAATCATAAGCACCTTCATTTCTTAATAGGGCTCTCCACAAAATTGTCTCAAGCCATCTTTTAAAACCTCTTTGGTAAACTCTATATCTCACCCAGTTTGGACTTACTTATTGCTCTATAAATGTGCCCTTTCACTTACTCATTTCTTTCCATTTGCTTATGCCCCATCCTGTGACTGGATTTCCCTATTAGATCTGTCAAAATCTACCAAAATTTTAATGTCTTATTCAAAAATTTCACTCTTGTACTTTAAGCCTTTTCTGGTCCCTAGGTGAAACCTATCCCACTGCCAAACTCTTGTAGTATTCTAATATCTAATAGCACAGCTTGGATTCAAGCTACTTGTAATTTTTATTTATATCTCCTAGTAGATGGTAAATTTACTGAGTAAAATCTTTGCCATATTTATGAAAATAAGTACTTTTATGTCACATATACCTTACATATGTCACTGAGTCATTTTTTCAGTTTTCTCTGACTTTACTTGAGGTTTTCTTGGGAAAGATACTGAAGTAGTTTGCCTTTTCCTTCTCCTGTTCATCTTTCAGCTGAAGAAACTGATGATGGCTACAAATAAGGAATAAGTGACTTGCCTAGGGTCATCATATAGCTAGTAAATGTTTAGGATCAAATTTGAACTCAAAAGCAGGCTTTCTGACTCTAGGCCCAGTGTTTTACCTACTATGTGCTACCTAGTGGTCCCAACTTATACATAGTGGGTATTCAATATGTATGAGTTGGATTAAGTTGAAATTTTCTCAAAAGAACAAAAACTTTGAAAAAAAAATCTGATGCATGATTCATATTGTAGAGAGAGCATAGACTTATAATCATACAATCTGGCTTTAAATTTTCTGTAACATTGAGAAAATGAAATAATTTCTCTAGGCCTCAGTTTTCTTATTGTTAAAATTCAGATATTCCTTTAGATGATATTTATAATCCCTTTCAATTCCTAAATCCTAAAACATGGGAGAGAAGTAAGGATAGAACTATGATTCTGTTTAGTGGAAAGAACATTAGATTTGGAATTAACAGACTTGAGATTGAATTCCAGTTTGGATATTTATTGAATCTCTGATTTTGGACAAGCCACTTATTCTCTAGACCAGGATTTCTTAAACTTTTTCCACTGTTGATTACTTTTCACCGGAGAAATTTTTATATGAACCAGATAATAGATATTAATATATAACAAATGCATATACAAACTAAACATTTGATAACAAATCATAAAGAAATTTTAAAACAATTCTTTGATATATAAATTATTTTGATATGCAAAGAAAATTTGCATACTAATGAGATGGGTGGGCTTATTTGTTTTTACAAAAAAATTAAGTCATGGAAGAATATTTGATACTGTTTATTATTGCCAACTTTTTTTGCTACCCCAGTTTAAGAAGCTTTGTTTTAGATTAGAATAGTTCAGAACAAGGCCCTTTTAGAAGTTTGGTGAAACCAGTGGATCCCTCCTCAAAATATTTTTTAAATGCATAAAATAAAATACAATAGGAACAAAAGTACATAAGGTATATTGAAATACAATGATCATTTTTTAAAGTTCATGAACCTGAAATTAAATGAAAAACACTCATTCTAGAAATTTGTTATCATAATTTTAAATGAAAGGATTAGACTGGCTGATTCACAAACCCTTTCTAGTTCTTAAATCTATGAGAAAATGAATAAGCAATTGATGTCACCTGGTTGAAAAACAAGTAAAGAATACCAAAGGAAATGAAGTGGGAGATGCTATCACTAACATTCCTTAGGAAGACCGGACAGCTGTGTTTTGTCATCATATGGGAATGCATTCCATTATCTCAGCCCCTCTCCCAAATGCTGTATTCCATTTTACATAGTGCAGAGGACAAAAATCAGAGTCCATTCTATGCAGAAGGCAGAGTTTTGGAGCACTCCTACTTCTCAGTCATTTGCTTTTTTTTTTTTTTTTTTTAAAGCCAAAATAATGAAGTGAAATTCATCAGCCAGATTTTTTGGCCTCCTTTGGCATATATATAAAAAATATATAATATTTAATATTTCAAGCTGTATAACCCTACGCAAATAATTTAACCTGTGTCCCAGAAGAATCTTTATAAATTACAGAGCAGATACTAATCTGCTTACATTGGTAGAGAGATTTCTTGGTCAGGCTCTCCCTTCACTTATGAAACCCCAGTTTAAGGCCAACACACACATGTACACACACACACACACCTTAAACATATATACACACACACATGTACACATACCACACTACATACAAAATAGAATGGAAAAATTTTCCCCTGAGTAAATATTCAAAATTGTATTCTATGAAAGGGAAACAAAATGGAGCATTAAAAAAAAAAAAAGCAAAAGAGACAAAGAAGAGTTGTTTTTCTTTACACTGATGATTTTTTCTTATAGAACACTTTGTCCCTTCTTAAGGAATGGTAAACAGAACAAGAACAAGAATTAAGAACAAGAAAATGTTCTCTTCCTAACTTTATAATCAATTCTTAAAGCAAAGGCTATGCCATACTCTTCAGAATATTGGATTCCCAGTAGAAACACAGTAAAATCATGTTGAATTTAATTGCAAATATTTGCACTGAAAAAAAAAAAAATTATTCAGTTTTGATAGCACAGCACTACCTGTATGCTGTGTGCCTGAAATGCTCTCCTTTCTCCGACTACTGGTTTCCCTAGCTTTCTTTAACTCCATCTAAATTCCAGCCCCTCTTAAATTTAGTGTCTTCTCTCAAAAAAAATATTTTTAATTTATTCTGTATACAGCTTGTTTTTAAATATTTGTTTGCTTATTATTCCCACAATCGATTTTGAGCTGTATGAGGGACTTTCTTTTACCTCTTGCTTTATCACCAGTGCTTAGCACAGTGCTTAGAGTCTAATAGTTGTTTAATAAATGTTTTGATTGATATTTTTAAAGATATCATCCCATCTCAGAGTCAGAAGATATACATATATATCTGCATATGTATGTTTACATATGTACATGTATGATAATACATATGCAATATGCTTGTCTATACATAGATATATCACCATTATTAAATATTTTATAAAAATTCTAGTCATAGCAATGACAAGAAAAAGAAATTGAAGGAATAAATATAGCCAATGAGGAAATAAACTACAACTTTTTGTAGATGATATGATATATAAAGTATATATGCTGCTATATATATGTATTCATGTGTACACATAAAGACACACATTTAACTTATAACCTAGTTCTTTAAGACTTTTTTTTTTTTTTTTGTTACATCTGACTCTTCATGACCCCATTTGGGGTTTCTTGGCAGAGACACTGAAGTAGTTTGCCATTTCCTTCTCCAGCTCATTTTACACATGAGGAAACTGAAGCAAACAGGGTTAAGAGATTTGCTCAGGATCACACAATTAGCAAGTATTTGAGACCAGATTTGAACTCAGGAAAATGTGTCTTAATTACAAATCCGGCACTCTATCCACCTGTTTGTCTCTAACACTATAAATTGCCAATCAGATATTGTTTTACATTAGTGGTAAGATTTTCATCACTGAGACCACACCAAATCTGATTAAAAAAAAAAAAAAAAAAAAAAAAAAAAAAAAAAAAAAAAAGATGTTTTAGAATCTTTTCTCAGTTATGACCCAGATATAATAAACATTCATAAAACGGGAACTGTCTGTCTCTTTCTTTTCAACCCTTCCTTCAGACACAGCATCTGCTGATTTTATTTGTGACTTCTAATAGTTCTGCTAGTGAACTGAAGTTGGTACCTGCCTAAATGGAGGTGATTGTCTCTGCAGAGTTGCGAAGGGTAAGCAATCTCAGAGATGTAAAAGGCCCAAAGGCAAGGTTATAGAAAATGAAAGAATTCATTTTGTTTGACTATGTATCTGATGTATAGATCTTGTTTGTTGTTGTTTTTTCCTGGCAGTGAGGGGAAAGTGAGAAGAAAAATAAATAAAATTTTCTCATTAAAAATAAAGTTTACCAATGAAATGAAACAAAAAAAAAAAAAAGAGAAGTTATCATATTCTGAAAAAGATCTCAGCTCTATTTTGAAAAAGAAGTAGGACACATATATTGTATCTAGGATATACTGTCATCTAGAGGAGGGAGTAGAGGGAGGGACGGGAAAATTTGGAAAAGTGAATACAAGGGATAATGTAAAAAAAAGTACCCATGCATATGTACTGTCAAAAAAAATTAATTATAATTATAAAATTAATTTAAAAAATGAAAAAGAAGTTGGCATCAGACTATATATAAATGTGATAATCTAAATGAAATGGATGAATATTTACAAAAATATAGATTGAGCAGATTAACAGAAGAGGAAATAAAATACTTAAATAGTCCTATTTTGGAAAAAAGAAATTGAACAAGCTATTAATCAACTCCTTAAGAAAAAATCTCCAAGGCCAGATGGATTTACATGTGAATTCTATCAAACATTTAAAGCTAATTCCAGCACTATGCAAACTATTTGGAAAAATATCATATGTAATGGGGATAAACTAGAACCATTCCCAGTAAGATCAGGGGTGACATAAGGTTGCCATTACTATTCGATATTGTATTAGAAATGTTAGCTTTCGCAATAAGAAGAAAAAGAAATTAAAGGAATTAGAATAGCTAATAAGGAAACCAAATTATCACTCTTTGCAGAAGATGATATGATAGTATATTTAAAGAATCCTAGAGAATCAACTAAAAAACTACTAGAAACAATCAACAATTTTAGCAAAATTGTTGTATACAAAATAAATTCACGTAAATCACCAGCATTTTTCTATATTACCAACAAAGTCCAGGAGCAAGACATACAAAGAGAACTTCCATTTAAAATAACTGTAGAGAATATATTTGGGAGTCTACCTACCAAGGCAAAGGCAGGAACTATATGAACACAATTACAAAATACTTTCCACACAAATAAAGTCAGATCTAATAAATTGGAAAAATATCAAGAGCTCATAAGTAGGACAAGCTAATGTATAAAAATGGCAATACTACCTAAGTTAATCTATTTATTCAGTGCCATACCAAACTCCCAAGAAATTATTTTATAGGGCTAGAAAAAAAAAAAAAGTTTTTTGGAAAAACTAAAAGTCAAGAATTGAGCAGAACCAGGAGATCATTATACACAGCAACAGCAAGATTGTATAATTATCAGTTCTAATGGACCTGGTTCTTTTCAACAATGAGATGATTCAGGTCAGTTCCTATGATCATATGATGAACAGAGCTATCTATACCCATAGAGAAGACTGTAGGGACTGAATGTTGATCACAGCATAATATTTTTTCTTTTTGTTGTTATCTGCTAGTACTTTTTTCTTTGTCATTTTTTTCCCTTTTGATATAATTTTTCTATAATAATTGTGGAAATATGTACAAGAAGAATTGTACATGTTTAGCATATATTGGATTATTTGACACCTAACGGAAAGAGTGGGAGAAAGAGAGGGGAAAAATCTGGAACACAGGGTTTTGTAGAGGTGAATGTTGAAAGTTATCTATGCATGTTTTGAAAATAAAAAGCTTTAATAAAAAAAAAAAAGAAATAAACATTAAAAGAAGGAGGAGGAGGAGAAAGAGAAAGAGGAAGAGGAGAACCAGGCTAGTTATATGTATAGATATATAAGCTGGCCTCAGAGTCAGAAAAACTTGAGATAAAGTCACCACCTTAAAACACAATACTTTGACATTGGTTAAAACCCTGAACATTTCAGTGGCCCAGGCAACCCTTTCAAGAGAACAAATTGCAGAGCAGATAGCAACATACATTTGTAGAGGGAGTTTCCTCACCAGAACACTAATGACACAGTTCCAAACCAAAATGATCACTTTCATCTTTCACGTCATTGGTCCTCCAACAAAACAAACAGATGAGGAAACTGAAGCAAGGATCAATGTTGATAAAAAAGGGTCAATGTTATTCATGCATATGTTTTGAAAATAAAAAGCTTTAATAGAAAGAAAAAAAAAAAAGTTAACCTAATTCCAAGTCCAATGCACTATTCATCTAGTTGTCCCTTTTTTGTTTTACATTTCTGTAACTTTCCAAACTACTCTCATCACCCCTCAGTAATAAGTACAATAAAACAAAACACATCAACACATTAACCATTGCTAGGCATGTATCTCAAGGAGGGCAAAGACCAAAAAAAAAAAAAAGGAAAGCAGAAAAGGAGGGAGAGAGGGAGGAAGGGAAGAAGGAAAGAGTAAGGGAAGAGAGGGGGGTTCGAAGGGAGGGAGACAGCAAAGCATTCATAGTGGCAGTCTATGGTTCTAAAGAATTGGATACCTACTGATTGGCCTCCTCACATATAATGTTCCTTGTCCTCCATGCCTGAATCTCTTCTACTTCCTCCTTATTTCCTGGCTTCCCTAACTTCCTTCAATCTCAATCAAATTCTCTCCTACTGTAAGAAGCATTTTCCAGCCCTTAGTGCTTTTCCTCTGTGATGATCAATTCATCCTGTATATATCTTACTTATACAAAGTTTTTTGCATATTATCTCCCCCATTAGACCAAGAAGTTCTCCATTTGTCTTTCTTTGCATCCCCAGCACTAAATTTATTGTTCTCAGCCTGGCACAGAATAGACACTGAACAAATACTTATGAATGATTTATTTATTAAAACATGTGTAGAATCTATTATGTTACACTTTTGTATTATTAATTCATATATTACTAGCGATTAATAAACATATATGCATGATTTATTAACTTATACATTTCATATAACATATCATTAATATTATATTACTAATACTTATAAATACTTTATTAAGACTTATTACAGATTATTAATACTTATATTATCAATAATAAATCTTTGAGTGACATCTATTAATACCTACATGTTTTATATTCTATATATTACCAATATTCACATTATTATATTACTTATAATTTGTATGTATTACAATACTATTTGTGACATTTATACTAATACTATTTGTGATTTATTTGTACTTATATATTTTATGTATTACTAAATAATAATTATACTATTCATACTTAATAAAAAGTTCATTATGAGTACATGATTATGGTACCTGAATGTGATGGAGAATCACTGTTATGTAAGAAATAAAAACTATACAGTGAATAGAGAGGTACCTGTCTTATAACTGTAGTAGAGTAAAACAAAACCAGAAAGAAATAATCTGCACAATTCTCACCACAATGTAATAGAAAGAGTAATAGACAACAAATTTAAACAGAATGTTTTGGAATTGAAAACCCAAGCTTGGCCTCAAGGAAGAGAAATTTTAATGGAACTGTCTCTCTCTTCTTTGCAGAGATGGGAACTATGGATGTAGGATACTGAATATAGTGCCAGAATTAGTTTATGCCATTGCTCTTTTGCTAAACTCTTCTCTCTTTTTCAAAAAATTTCTTCATCAGAAGAGATTGCATCTGGATAGAAGGGGGAAAGAGGACTATATTGAAAAATGAAGGTCACATTTAAAAAAAAATCAAAGATATCAATAATTAATTTAAAAAAAAAAAACTACTGGACCTATCTCCTTCTGTATCTATAATCTAAAACTGCTCTTCTAAGATTTGGAAGGCAAGTTCACTATCTGTTCTTTGAAAATACATTTTGATAGTGAATTCCAAAGTTGTTAATTCTTTTTATTCTGCTTAATCCATTTCACAAGTCTAATTTTCTTTTAAGAAATAGATAGTAAATAGTAAATAGATCCATAACCTTTCTGAAATTAATCATTAAATATCAAATTTCATTGTAATAAAATAGACATTACCAAAAATATAGACACTGAAAACATGTTGGCCACCACTCTCTTTTAAGAAATCAGAGTAAATCACAAGTTGAGTTAAAGATGTAGCTTCAAAGATTTTAGTGTTGTATAAAAGCTACTTAAGGGCAATCACCCACTGTGAAATACTGATGCAATGTGAAAACTGATGCAATAACCCCCAAATATCAAATACCAGAAACTTTGTATTTGATGGTAAAATCTGAGGCACAGAGAAGCTATATAGTTTTCTAAAGATCATAAAGCAAAGCTATTACTGTAGCTTCTGGAAAGAGGATTCCAAATTCTATGAAAACAAGCCCAGGGACCTCTTAGACATCATGGTAAATGAAATGAATAGCACCCAGAAAAACAAATTCTAAGGAGCTTTGTTTGTTTTAAAATCGATTTTAAAGTATGTTTTCACATCCACTGTAAGGCAAAGTCATGGAAAATATCCCTTTTAAAGCACAATATGCTCAAGTGGTTTTCTTGGTATGCCTGCAATCTGATGCCACTAGATTTTCTGAGGTGACAGACTAGCAGAAGAGTCTCCTACCCTATGGCAATAAATCATTTGCTCAACCCATTGATTCTAACCAAGGCTGTGCAATTTATTAGTTTGTTAATGAAAGAAAATACCCCTTCCAACTGCTCTAAAATATATTAAAACATTTATTTTAGAATTATAAAGGAGAGAATGCCAATGAAGCAAGTCAGAATAACTTATTCTGAGCTAGTTAAAAAGAAAAAGAAAAAAGAAACTTTCATATCTCAAAAGTCATCCTTTACACTGTCTGCAAGAAGGATCCTCATGCTGTGGTTAGCCAGAGAAAGACATCAACAATATGGTCAGCTGAATAACAGGAAGTTGCTATAAAAAGAGCTTCCTCTATAGCTTTAAGAACCATGGAAAAGAACACAGGACATGACACAGAATTGTAGAAGTAGTAGACATCTTGGAGTGTCTTGATTCTTTAAGATTCTGATTTTTTTTCTACTTGGCCCTAGGGGGACCAAAGAGCAACTAGTGAAAATTGTAAGAGAGAGATTTATGTTTTACCTAAAGGTGGGGAATCTTTCCTATCAATGAAAACTTATTCAAGAGTAGAATGGGCTACCTTTGAAGGTGATGAATTTCCCTTCATTGGAAGTCTTCAAGCAAAATCTGGATGATTATTATATTAAGGATTCTTTTTTTTCAGATATGGGATGAATTATATGTTCACTTCCAACTCTGAAATTTTGTTATTATCTAATTTTGTGAGATAAAGGGTTGATAATTAGTGACGAGACTGGCACTAGAACAGAGATACTCAGAGGGCTCCATCACATGATTGCTCAACCTTTGCACTCCTGCCTCAGGACCAGGAAAAGGGGGAAGAACTACTCATTATCCTGAAAATTTGAACAATCTAAATTGTCCAGATCAGAAAACTACAGCAATTTTTGGTTTTTTTTGTCGTTATGGTTTCAATTCCAGGTAACTGTCTCAATTTAAGTTTCCAGTTCACTTTTTTCCTGAAGATATATTAGACTGTGGACATATTATACCATATCAACCTACTCTTTGTTTTCAAATAAAAATCCTTGTTATAAATCCTCCAATACCCCAGCATTCATTAGCTATCTCAATCATACAAATATATGAGGAAGTGCCTGTATCTGTAACTATGATTAACATTGACAATATTGAAACATAACAAAGGACAAGGAATAGTCATTCCATCTGAACTTATAATTAAAACAGAAGACAATAATTGCAAATTAGCCTCACAGATGGATCCAAATTCAAGGCCATTGTACAAATATATTTTACAAAGGCTATCACACTCATTCAGCTAATACTAATCCTTACTTTGAATAACCAACATTTGAAGGATTAATAGACACTGAAGCTGACAGGACTATGGTGGCTGCTTCTCAATGGCCTCCTTGGCAGAGGTAGGAGGCAATAAGGAGGCTTTGATGTCTGCTGAACCAGTAAATTGGCAAAAAGATGGAAAGGCAGGAACCATTTTTCCTTTAATAATAGATGACTTATCAAACTGTGCATACCCTTTAACCCAGCAATGTTATTACTGGGCTTATATCCCAAAGAGATCTTAAAGGAGGGAAAGGGACCAGTGTGTGCAAGAATGTTTGTGGGCTGCCCTCTTTGTAGTGGCCAGAAACTGGAAACTAAGTGGATGCCCATCAATTGGAGAATGGCTGAATAAATTGTGGTATATGAATATTATGGAATATTATTCTGTAAGAAATGACCAACAGGATGATTTCAGAAAGGCCTGGAGAGACTTACATAAACTGATGCTGAGTGAAATGAGCAGGACCAGGAGATCATTATATACTTCAACAACAATACTCTACGATGATCAATTCTGATGGATGTGGCTATCTTCAACAATGAGATGAACCAAATCAGTTCCAATAGAGCAGTATCGAATTGAACCAGCTACACCCAGTGAAACTCTGGGAGATGACTATGAATCACTACATATAATTCCCAATCACTCTAATTTTGTCCACCTGCATTTTTTATTTCCTTCACAGGCTAATTGTACACTATTTCAAAGTCCGATTCTTTTTATACAGAAAAACAACTGCTTGGACATGTATACATATATTGTAGTTAATTTATACTTTAACATATTTAACATGTATTGTTCAACCTGCCATGGGGGGGAAGGGGGCAGGGAAAGAGGGGAAAAATTAGAACAAAAGGTTTGGCAACTGTCAATGCTGTAAAATTTACCCATGCATATATCTGGTAAATAAAAACTATAAAATAATAATAATAATAGATGGCTTACATATTAACTTACGTGGTAGGAATATATTACATTAATTTAGGGATGAAATATTACCACAGAATTTTAGGAGGGGTCATTGCTATTAAAGCTTCCACCGCACCAGGATGAATGGAGCAATGCACCCTGTCCAAAGAGAAAACAGCCGTTCTACATCAATTAGTACAAGAACAATTAGAATTAGGACATATTGAAGAAACAAATAGCCCATATAATTCCCCTGAATTTGTTATGAAGAAAAAAATCTGGTAAATGGAGACTGTTAACAGATTTCAGACAAGTAAACTCCATCTTGAAAGACATGGATTCCTTACAAGCAAGTTTGCCATCCCCAAATGTGATCCCCAGGGAATGGCCCTTATGGAAAATAAATAGTAAGGATTGATTTTACTCTATCCCACTTCACCCTGAGGACAGGAATAAATCTGCTTTCTCAGTATCAACATATAATTCTCAAAGACCGGTAGAGCTGGGGATTAGGCCCAGAAGTGACAGGCCAAATTATATATGGCAAATGGATGTTACACATATGGGAAAAACATGCTTTCATATTACAGTTGACACTTATTCAAGCTTTGTAATCTGCATCCCCTCAACCAGGGGAAACTATATCTACACATCCACTGATACACAGATATCACTGCTAAGAATATATCTCAAATAATCTAAAAATTGAAAAAAAAAAAAAAAAAAAAGGTAATATATATGTATGTTTATATAAATAGTTTTATATATATATACACACACACCAAAAAAAATTTAAAGCAGCATTTTTGGTAGTAGTAAATCATCTGATTCAAAGGGCATGTTCATTGATTGCAGAATGTCTAAATAAATTGAGGTATATATAAAGGCAATGAGATATAAAATGTCTAAGTTATGTTCAGTATGAGAAATATAGATAAGCAAGAGGAAACTCAGAGGAACTGAGGTAAAGAAAGCATAACTAGGAAAATAGTACATCCAATGACTCTAAAAATGTAAGTGGAAAAAAACAAAATTAAGATAATGTTGTGTTATTATTATAACTTAAATTGACCCTGAAGAAAACATCTTAAGAAAAAAAAAAAAAAAAGGAACCTATCTCCTACATATGCAGAGTCAAGGGATTATAAATATGGAACCATGCATAAACAATATTAGATTTGTTTAATGTATTGTTAGTTTGGGTAAAATTAAATTGTTAAAAAAAATTATTTTACAAGAGATAACTCTGGGAAAGGGAAAGGGGAAGAGAATTTGTAAATGAAGGTGATATAAGCACAGAAGATATGGAAAAATCAAAAACTAATTGGGGATATTAATTGGGTTAGAAGAAGTTTAGGGATTCCTAATGAAATAATGCCACCATTGTATCAAACTTTAGAGAGTTTAATTTAAATTAAATTCATCTAGGATATTAACAAAAGAAGCAGAAAAGGCTAATAATATAATAGAAAAGGCTATTGCAGAAAGATACACTAATAGAATAAAAGAAAAAGGATTGCAGATTACAATTCTGGCCTAGAGATACATAACTGCAGGCATAATCATACAAGGCAAGAAAATCATCAGCCATCCACTTCTTTAGAAACATACCCAGTTACAGTAGCAAAATTAATTTCTGAACTTATCAATAGGTGTATACAATTAAGTGGCAACAAACTCAAGGTGATATATATCCCTTATAATGGGGATCAGATACAACAATTAATACCAAAAAATGCTGGATGGCAGATTATAATTGAGATCTATGCTGTGCCAATTAAATATGAAAATCCAAGAGGGAATTTTAAATTCTTAACAGAAAATGAATTTATATTTCAGAAAGTTATATCAGAACAGCCAGTTCAGGCTGTTCACCGAAGCTACTGTTTACTGCCTCTATAGACACACTGAGGATGGATTACTTAAAATCAAAATACCTTTTCTATCCACTCAGAAAAATGAGTTGGCAGCTATTATAATTGCCTTGGTTATATTTCTAGAGCCTATTAATATTAGATCAGATTCTAAGTATGCGATAGGAATATTATCTAGACTAGAAAGAGCCAATATTAAAAGAAGTAATAATAAGATATTTTGTAAGTTTCAAGATCTTCAAGACATTGTTAGGGTTCATCATAATCCTTCCCACACTAACAGTGGAGAACCTATATTTGAAGGAAATCACATAGAAGATCAAGCTTGGATGCTAAAAAAATGTTTCAAATTACCAAAGGGCAGGCCTGATAGTCAAAGGATGTCCTACGTGTGTTATTTATCACCCCCCTAAATTAGACCAAACCCAGAAGCTATCCTAATGAGCTTTGGCAAATGGATATTACACATATATTAGAGTTTGGGAAATGTAAATATGTACATGTTATTGTAGATACATATTCAGGATTTATTTATACTCTATTCTAGGAAGAGAAACCACAAAACATGTAATAGACCACTTATTATCTTGTCTTACCCTTTTAGTAGAAAACCCTCAACAGGTCAAAAGTGACAATGGAGTTGCTTATATTTCTTCTCAGTTTAAGAAATTCTGTGCTTGTTGGAGTATTTCACATGTCACCGGAATCTCTTACAATCTTATAGGGCAGGCTATAGTAGAGCATAAGAATAGCACTTTGAAAACCACTCTTGATAAACAAAAAAGAGGGGAGAAGTCCTCCAAGAACAGACTTCTAAAGCACTATATACTATTTAATTATCTCACATTGAATAACATGTCCCACACCCCAACTGACTTATTTTTTTTTCTTCACTACATCATTTTTCCTCAAACAAAGAGGAACAGAAAAGGTCAAAGGGTCAGTTCTGCCATCCTGCCCTCCCATCATAGTATGTGATGTGAAAGGATGTCAGTGGGACATGGAGGGGCCTTGATAGGGTAATAATTTGGGATTGAGGTTTTCTTGGTATTTCCGCAGATGAAGGACAAACATGGATCCTGGAAAGATGTAGCTGTGCTGTCCAAATTGATCTAGTGCATGAAAAGAAAAGAAGACTCACAGAGGCCTACTATGCTGCCAGGGGAATTGAACAACATGGCTCCTGCGACTGGCCCTAGTGCTGGCACAACTTAAATTGGGAAAAGAAAACCCAAAATCTTCTGGGGCGTTATACAAAGCCTACCTTGGGTGAGAATAGTTGGATGGAAAGAATATATTCCTGAAATTCTATTGTATGGTAATGAATCTCAATATTTAATTAAGGAATTTGTATTAATGAACATGGAGGAGAGTCAAATAGTTCAATAATTAAATTTTACTGGACTTAATAAAGATCCTTCCCATGTTACTACAAATGCTAGCTTTGACAGCTGTAGCCTAATACAATCTATTCATTTTCATTATAGATGATTCTTTTCACAAGCTTTTGGCTAGTAGGAAAGTTGCAATTCTCCAAATGCGTAAAAAAGGCTTTAAGTCTGTAATGCCACAAAACATACATTTCCTCAATATAACAACCACTGTTATGGGTATATTGTGACAGAATTGTGAAACAACAACTCCCAGATGGAGAATGCATATCTATCTGGATCTATCTGGATCAGGACCTGTGGAACTCTGAAGAAGCTGATCCTCCTTTTGTGGACTGCAGGACAGAGCAGAGATTTTGTCTCTTGTGTCTTGGTATAAAGACTCTCATAATTGCCATTTGCATGGGGGATACCCCAAACTGAATTGGTGGAGAATTAATCAAAAAGGGAATGATCAGGTTTGGAAAATTACATTACTGTTCATCCTATAGAGGAATATTATCAGAACACAAATAAGAATGTATCATGTGCAGGCATGTTTAGGGAATGATTATGCTTTCATGTGGGGAGAAATTGGCCAAGTGACAATAACAAAGGTAGAAGGTGTTTATAATGTTACATTCACGGAATGCAAGGTTTCTGAATGCATAAGAAGTAAGGTTAATACCAGTATTGTGCTTGTTATTATGAAGCTTTCATTTAATATGTTACCTATACAAAGTGATAATTAGTATCACACTTGAGCAAGCCATTCCTTAGAGAACATTTACACAGCAAAAACAGAAAAAAAAAAAAAAAAAAAAAAAAGGTGTATTTCGTGTGTTATTTTTGGTATAATTGCATTAATTTCTATTTTAGCTTCCGATGTCTTGATTGCTCTCTCTGTAACCACTGTACAAAATCAAGGGGTTCAAGCTAATTATTTCCATGAACTTACTCTGAACATCTCTAAAGGATTTGCTATACAGAATAAAATTAATAAGGAGTTTTATGAAGCATTGAGAGGATGTCCTTGAAATAGGGCAAGAAGTAGAATATTTGAGAATTAGACAAAGATTGGTGTGTGATTACAAATTTGCTAGTTTCTGAATGATTAATAAAGAATTATATGAGTCAGAGATAGGATAATGGGACAAAATTAGAAATCATCTTAATGGATTATGGGGAAATTCAAATGTTACATTGAATATTGAATATCTTCAAAAGATCACTGATTTGTTAGATAAAGAATCACATGAAAGTCTAGAACCTGACTAGACTGCCCAAACAATAGCTAATTGGATTGAGAGCACAAGGAACATTCAGTGCCATTGGACATGAAATTATACTCATAGCATTTGCTGTAATTTTGCTTATATGTATCTGTATCTGTGGACCTACTCTGGTAGGCTGTTCTCTGACCATAATTAAAAAGTTTGCAGAGAATGTCTGCAGACAGGATCTCAGATTTCAAGATTTGAGAACACTTAATTAAACAAAAAAGGGGGAGATGTAGAGAACTCCCAGAAAGCTAGAAACTTCAGTAACTTGGGTATTACCCTCCTCCTAAGATTAATCAAGAGTTCATTTAAGCTTAAAATCATGAGAAAACATAAGGTCCTGGCACAATTACTGAGGCATTGTGAACTTTAAATAAGATTGAATCCCTAGAAACTAACAACATGTGTAGAGGGTCACAGATAATGGGGAACACTGGACGAGGTATAAGACCCTTTAGTCCAGTAAAAAAAAAAAAAAAAAAACCTGCTGACAGTGTCTGGTTCTGCTCCCCATCTCCCCCTAAGGGCTCTGGGCCTTCCTGAGAAATCAGGGAGTGGTGACAACTTGTGTTGCAATTAAAGCAGAATGATAAAGTGGCAGAGACATTTATACACAATAGCAAGTTGTTTATGTGGTCCTGCGTGCTCAGAATATAGTTAGTGCATGCTGCAGTGTGGAATAAACGGGATCCTTCAAAGACCTAGTCCAGACATCACAAAAATGCTTCTTAGAGTTAAATCATAGAAAACAGAATCCAGGGTTGGTTACAGAACAATGTTTTTCATAGTTATATATTGTTTTAAGATATATAAGCAACATGATTTCTCTCATTAACATTATTCACTCAGCACCCCCATCTCTTTATTTGCAACCACCACTGGCCCATTTGTGTTGTGCTGGCTACAACACTATGTAAAAATGTAATAATATCATCTACCTCACAGAATTATTGTAAGAATCAACTCTACACCTTTGGTCCCATCAAAAATTATCTTTGTATCCAACTAGGATCTATTTAGCACGCTGCCTCCACTATAAATGTAAAAACTGTTTTACATGGGAACATGAAAACAAATTATTTTTGACATGTCTTAAGTCCAGATAATGTTTTCATTAGGACATACCAAGTTGACTTCCTTGGCTTTGGAGTAATGGCTATGACCACCCCCTTCCATCTCCTGCCATGTCCTTTGGTAGTTGGTAGTCAGAGAAACTTTTAGCTCTTCCTATATCTGCTTTTTTGGTCAGGTCAGGTTCCAGATTTCCCCTTTCTCCCAATTGGATTCTTCAAATTGTTTCCCACTGTTCTTGTCAGTTCAAAGTCAGCATGACTATTTGTAGAACCCCTTTCTGAACATAAAATGTTCATTGCAAGATCTTCATATGTGACTAGCAAAAGTTAATCTCTTTAAGCCTAAATTTCCTTATTCATATACTATTTACTTCATGTAATTTCGAGAGGTGGGAGGGAGAAAGAGGCATGCTTTGTAACTTATTATTCTTATTCTTACCAGAGGCCATATATTCAACAATATGCTTCCCTCACCTTTTTAACAAGTTCCCCATTTCCTGTACCTACTTTTCGGGAGATGGAAAGATTCCTTTGGTAGTCCCTAACCTGGATGATTTATCAGATCAGAGAATTATAAGATTTAAGCCAGAAAAGGCTCTAGTCCACAATTCTTTATTTTTTTAGGTTAAAAAACTGAGGACTAGACACAGCAGAGTCATAACTGAATAACTGAATCACATTATCTTCCATCTAAGTTGGGGCAGCTCAGTAGGGTACTACTTCTTTAAGGAAGTAACTCTGACTTACAATCCTTTCCTTTTCAGTTTTCAAATTTTTTTTTCAAAGTTCCTGTTTTAACACCAACCCCCAAAATAATGTGCTTCAATAATTAAGGAATTTGTGATTTTCTTAACATGGATACCTACCCCACATACAAAAATCATGAGCCCTCTCTCCCTTAAACAGGTCTCTGACCTCTCTCCTCCCGTCTCTTCCCTCTTGCCTCCAATTTATTTCATTCCCAATCCACAAGGAACACTTGTGTCCTTGTAGCTGTTTTGCAACTCCTTCAAGTGTCCTGATTCACAGCTGTGCTCTCTGAGAATTGACCTGCCCCTTCACTTAAGCATGGTCCTTAACATATGTATTTTTGTATGTATGTGCGTGTCTATGCATGTGACTATGAAATATAGCAGTTCTAAGAGCAACAAAAATGGGGAAGTTGGATTGAATGAACCAGCTACACCCAGCGAAAGCACTCTGGGAGTTGACTATGAACCACTACATAAAATTCCCAATCCCTCTATTTTTGTCTGCCTACATTTTTTACTTCCTTCACAGGCTAATTGTACAATGTTTCAAAGTCCAATTCTTTTTGTACAGCAAAATAACTGTTTGGACATGTATAAATATATTGTATTTAATTTACACTTTCACATATTTAACATGTATTGGTCAACCTGCTATCTGGGGGAAGGGGAGGGGGGAAGGAGGGGAAAGTTGGAACAAAAGGTTTTGCAATTGTCAATGCTGGAAAATTACCTATGCATAAAATTTTTGTAAAAAAAAAAAAAAAAATTTTAAAAAAAGAAATGAGAAAAGCTTAACACTAACATAAAATCCCAAGTCAAGAAGTAGGCTAAAAGAATAAACAAACAGCAAAAAAAGAGGCTTACCATCATTACTGTTAAATAAATGTTCATTTTTTATATTTAAAAAAAAAAAGTTCAGTTGAAGATCTGTTTAGTTTGAGTTCCAGTGAGCTATCTTGGGATGTGATATAAATACATAAATATTTGTACACATGCATATACATGGGTATATAAAATGGCATAACCCTTATTTAATTAAGCAACTTTTAAAAACACTTTATTGGTTGTTTTCATCATCCACACTATATATACATATACATACACAAACACATACATACATATGTATACTTTTAATTGTATATATTATGTATTATATGTATATGTGGTAATATGTATACACATGCATATATATAAAATGTGGTGGTACATCTATATATGCATATACACATACACACATAGATATGCTTGGGGTAAGTATAAGTATAGTATACAGACAGAGATACATTGAGTTTGGAGCATGAGATATCCCATTGGAATCCACTGAACTCTTGATCCCTCTGTTCCTCTTCCCTGATCTTCCTCTCCTTCCAACTTCCTCATATACTGAATCCAAAACTCTTTCAGTCTCCCTCATCTGGAGACTCAGAAGCATTTTGGATTTTTAACCTATCTCTTACCTCCTGCATCTCATTTTTAATCCTTTGCCAAATTTTGTTGATTTCATCTCAGTAGTTAGGGTCCTGAAGTGGATAGTGAGTTAGTGAACAGAAGTCATAAAATCACAAATATAAAGCTTGAAGATCCCTTAAAACACTGAGTCTGAATCCTTCATTTCAGAGATGAGCAAACTCAGGCAGAGAGAGGAAAAGCAACTTCCCCAAAGTCACAGAAAGTTAGAAAGACTAAGTTGCTCTAGAATGACAGGGAAAGATAATGCAGAATGTTGGAGGGGATGTGGGAAAATAGGGACAATGATACATTGTTGATGGAATTGTGAATACATCCTGCCATTCTGGAGAGCAATTAGGAACTATGCTCAAACAGTTATCAAACTGTGCATGGCCTTTGAACCAGCAGTGTTACTACTGTGTTTATACCCCAAAGAGATTTTAAAGGGGAAGGAATCTGTATGTGCAAGAATGTTTGTGGCAGCCCTCTTTGTAGTGACCAGAAACTGGAAACTGAGTGGATGCCCATCAATTGGAGAATGGCTGAATAAATTGTGGTATATGAATATTATGGAATATTATTGTTCTGTAAGAAATGACCAGCAGGATGACTTCAGAAAGGCCTAGAGAGACTGACATGAACTGATGCTGAGTGAAATGAGCAGGACCAGGAGACCATTGTATACTTCAACAACAATACTACATGAAGATCAATTCTGATGGACATGGCTCTCTTTAACAATGAGAGGATCCAAACAGTTCCAATTGATCTGTAATGAACTGAGCCAGATACACCCAGAGAAAGAACTCTGGGAGATGACTTTGAACCACTACATAGAATTCCCAATCCCTCTAATTTTGTCCCCCTGCATTTTTGATTTCCTTCACAGGCTAATTGTACAGTATTTCAAAGTCCAAATCTTTTTGTACAGCAAAATAACTGTTTGGACATGTATACATATATTGTATTTAGTCTTTACTTTAACATATTTAACATGTATTGATCCACCTGCCATCTGGGAGAGGGAGTGGGGGGAAGGAGGGGAAAAAATTGGAACAAAAGGTTTGGCAATTGTCAATGCTGTAAAATTACCCATGTATATATCTGGTAAATCAAAAGCTATAATTAAAAAAAAAAAAAAAAAAAAAAAGACTAAGTTGCTAATCTCATTTCAGAATTAGGTTCTATGAGACTATGAATATCTCATTTAATTTCTCTCAAGTTAAATTACTTCATCTATATAATGAGGATAATATCTATCTTTCTAACCTACTCAGCTACCTCCTTAACACGGTTGTGAAAATCACAATCTATATACTTCAAGATTGAAGAGAGCTTCATGAGGAACCTTACCTTGTCTTTTAGTTTTATATGGAGGCTTATTTATTTTTTTTTTTTGGCCATAATCTTAAATTCCATACACTTATTCAGATTCTGCATCTAGAAAATCATAGAAAATGGTCACAGAATATGAACAATCACTATTGATTAGAAAAATACAAATTAAGATAATTCTGAGATGCCACTTCATACCTCTTAGATTAGCTAAGAAAAATATAGTAATAAATGTTGAGGCAGATGTGGGAAAATTGGAACACTAATGCATTGTTCATGGAGTTGTGAAATAATCCAACCATTCTGGAGAACAATTTGGAACTATGCATACCCTTTGATTCAGCGGTATCTCTATTGGGTCTGTATCCCAAAGAAATCATAAAAATAGGGAAAGGATCCACATGTGCAAAAATGCTTGTAGCAGCCCATTTTTGTAGTGGTAAGGAATTGGAAATTGAGTAGATCCCCATCAGATGAGGAATGATTGAATAAACTATGATATATTCATATAATAGAATATTATTGTTCTATAAAAAATAATAAGTAGGTTCATTTCAGAAAAGCCTGGGAAGACTTACATGAACTGATGCTGAGTGAAGTGAGTAGAACCAAAGAGAATATTGTACACAGCTATAAGACTATATGATGAGCAACTGTATTGGACATGACTCTTTTCAACAATGAGATGATTTAAGGTACTTCCAATAGACCTGTGATGGAAAGTGTCATCCACATTCAGACAGAGAACTATGGAGACTGAATGTGGATCAAAGCTTAGTATTTTCACCTTTTTTTGTTATTTGCTTAGGTTTTTTCTTTTTTTTCCTTTGTGTTTTTTCCCCTTTTATCTGATTTTTCTTGTGCAGAAAATATGTTTAGAAGGATTGCACATGTTTGGGTTGCTTGCTGCCTTGAGGAGCAGGGTGAGGGAAGGAGAAAAATTTGGAACACAAGATTTTGTAAAGGTGAATGTTGAAAACTCTCTACATGTATTTGGAAAAGTAAATTACTATTTAAAATTAAGGGATCTCAGAGATCATTAATCTGATGTTCTCATTTTATACTGGAGGAAGCCAAGGTATAGGGATTTGAATTTATCCAAGGTCCTATAGAGAGCATGCAACTAAATGGAAATTTGGAAGCAGGCTTTTCCCTCTATACCTCAAAGAGCCTACCCTTTGACATGCAAAGAGCTTTGCATTTCATTATCTCTCTGGAGATCTAATTGATTCTTAAGAGTCTTTAGGCTGCTATATCTATGAGATCAGGTGCCAAACAATTCCATACAAAGATAATTTTTAAGATTTATGTAAAAGAATTGAGTTCTAGGGGGCAGCTAGGTGGCGCAGTGGATAGAGCATCAGCCTTGAATTCAGGAGGACCTGAGTTCAAATTTGGTCTCAGATACTTAACACTTCCTAGCTGTGTGACCCTGGGCAAGTCACTTAACCCCAGCCTCAAAAAAAAAAAAAAAAAAAAAAAAAAAAAGAACTATTTGAAGAATTGAGTTCCAAATTTCTTCCTTCCCTCTCTTATTCTCCCTCTCACCCTGAAAAGGTAGTAAGTTTAAATGAGTTCTACATGAGCAATCATGTAAGATTTATTTCCCTATTAATCACGCTGTGAGAAGACATTATTTCCAAAAGGAAAAAATATATATATGAAAAAGATAAAGAAAGTGAAAACAGTATGCTTGGATCTGCATTCATACTCTATCAATTCTTTCTCTGAATTATGTAGTCTTTTCCATTATAAGTCTTTTGCAATTGAACATAGACATTTTTCAATCATCTTAAAAATCATTTTTTTCTAACATTACTTTCATATACTTATATCTGTTTTAACCAAACTTCTTTATCCATGCATCTCATAAACCGACAAAATAAGGGGCAGCTAGGTGGCACAGTGGATAGAGCACCAGTCTTGAATTCAGGAGGACCCGAGTTCAAATCTGATCTTAGACACTTAGCACTTACTTCCTAGCTGGGTGACCCTGGGCAAGTCACTTAACCCCAGCCTCAGAAAAAGAAGAAAAAAAAAAACTGACAAAATATATCCCCCCCCAAATTGTTAGTTAAGCAATACCAACCAAAAATAACATGATTACAACCGACAGTAAACTTCACATTCTATTTTTTTTTTTTAACTTCTGTAGTTGCTCATAGAAAGGAAGACTATACTAGTGTGGGATCAACTCTAGCCACTACATTTAGCCTGAATTTTGCTTACAAAGCAGTCCTAGGGACTGCACCTGTGATTTTACTAGTTTAGGATGCAGAAAACTTCCTCTAGTTGACATCTTTCTATAACATCATATGAGAGTTGCCTGGGAGGTTGAGAAATTAAATGACATTTTAGAGTCTCATAGTCAAAGTGTATCAAAGGTGGAAACATATATATCTTCCTGGCTCCAAGGTCTTCTCTCTATTCATTACACCAGACTGCCTATTTTTGTGTACAACCGTTTCTTAAATTAAATTTAATTAAAACTCTCTCCCTGCTCCTCATTAGCCAGCTCCTCCTAATAGCTTACTTATTTCTAATATGACATTCTGTTAGACCTGAAACTTCAAAGTCAGTTCTCTTTGTCCCCATATCCAATTAGACATAAATTCCAGTTAATCTTTTGTTTTTGAAATCCATCCCTTTCTCCCAATTCTCATTGCCATCTCTCTTACTCAGACCCTTACTATCTCAAAATTGTTCTATTGCAAATGCTTTCTGATTTGCCTTATTTCTAATTTTCTCCCAATGTCAAATCATTTTATATAATGCTTCCAGATTAATGTTCCTAAAACACTTTTATCATGACATATATTTGAGTAAAAATCTTCAATGGCTCCCCATAGCCTGTGTTCAAAGTCCTTCAGTGTACTCTCATCTTTCTTTTCCAGCCCAATAGTCTCAGTCTTCCTTTGTGCAAACCCTCTTCAAAGTGATTTATCTGCCATACCTAAAACAAATGTACTTTTCTTCAATCTCTCAGTTTTTGTTCATAACTTTCTCATAACAAAGTCTTTTCTATCTTTCTCCACTATCAAAATCTTACTCATGGAATCCCACTTGTTCCAAGATCATGGAAGATCAAAATGAATTCCTAGAGTGTTGTTATCATTGAGTCCTTTCAATCCTATTCAACTTTTCATATGCATATTCAGGGTTTTCTTGCCAAAGATACTGGAGTGGTTTGCCATTTCCTTCTCCAGTTCATTTTACAGATGAGGAGATAGAGGCAAACAAATTTAATTGACTTACCCTAGGTCTCATCGCTAACAAGTGTCTGAAGTCAGACTTGAACTCAAAATTTAACTTTTTACCTTAGTTCCTCATTTGTATAAATAAAAAAATAAAAAATAAAAAATAAATTATCTGGAGAAGGAAATGGCAAACCACTTCAGTATTTTTTCTAAAACCCAAATGGAATCATGAAGAGTCATACCCAAGTGAAAAAAACTGAATAATAGCAGAATATTACAGAATCTCTGGAAGAGATTTGTAACCATTCACAAGGATTTGACCTGATCAGCAAAGACTATGTGGATAGAGTGTCTGTTACCCAGATTGAGACATTCATTTGAATGGATAGCCTTAACCATAAATATGTACACACCTGTGACAAACAGTGAAGATAGACAGCAAATTGGACAATTGGAAGAGAGCAGACTGGATTCCTTTTGGGAAATTGCAAAGTTCCTTTATTGACTTCTGCTTTCTTATGGAAATAATCTTTTTAATGCCAATATTTTACTAGTGCTACTATAAAGCATTGAAGAATCAAAATTGAGAAGGAAGGATTTAGAGCTCTAAAGAAGGATAAATAAAGAAGAGTTTTCAATCCTAAGGAAAGAGGGAGGTAGAGTTAAGAGGGAAAAGGAGAGAAAAGTGAGAATGTCAACTGGCCAAACAGATCTAATATCAACAGGTTGGTGACCCTAACAGCAAAGTCCAATCCTAACCTGTAGATCAATTCATCCTAAATTCATGTTAATTTCTACTCTATTTTAAAATTGCATCATAAAGATGAACATTTGAAGATACAAGATCTTTAACTTTTAAATGAATGCCATAAATTATGAAATCAGCTGTTATATCAAATCATTATACTGCTTTAATTGCAGTCATTCATGTATTACTTCCTCATAGGCCACCCACACACTTTGTCCCCTTTATTGTCCCTGCAATCCAATCTCTAGTTGGAAAGTGCAGAAGCTTATAAATCAATCCTCGATGTTTCTCAGGGCTTGTAATCCACAAAATAAAGAAGACTGGTCAGTCCAAGTCAGGTTTTATAATTTGCTCCAGATTTTCAAAACTACATATCCAGGGAAGCACTGAGACTGTACTGTGTAACATGAGAACACTTGCCTGATAAATAATTAGACCCATGATAAACTTTGGAATCTGTCAGTCTTAAAATGGAACCTAACAGCTTAGGTCATCTTCTTTACTCTTCTTGCACTCTTCTGCATCACGTCACTCTTAACAAGCACAGCAAAAGGAATTAAAATAACTATAATTAATGATATAGGTCTTAGTCTATTTCTGAACAACAGCTGATATAGACCTTGTTCCATTTTTGACTCCCCTTCCTGAAGTACACTCTTTCTGTAATGAGCCATAATGATTGCATCACAATGAAATATTTATTGGTTTCACACCCTGAAAAGACATGTAAAAATGATTGAAAATTTTAAAAAAGATTATCAAAAAAATCTGCTCAGGTCTATACATTGTTTCCTCTAATTCTTCAAAACATATTATTTTGTTGTTAAATTTTCTAAAGTGTTCTCTTTCCTTGTGCTATGGAGTTGAAGTCAGGTTCTCAAAATCAATGTCAATGAAGTACAAGATCTGAAAGATACCACCAAGCTGGAATGGCTTTGAACATGAACTACATAATTGGGTATTTATGTCATAGAAAGTTCAGTCTAGCCAAATTTGAAAAAGTTTTTCCCCCTCAGAGTGTTGTCTCTGAAATGATTTGTTTTAGCCATTACAAATTTAAAAGGCCATCTCTCAAGGAATAATAGGACTTCTCATGTATGTTCAAGGGAGTACTTCATTGATGAAAACACAGATGCTTTAGTATGGAAATATTTTGATGATGATGATGATGATGATGATGATGATGATGATGATGATGATGATGATGATGATATTGGGATAGAACTTCATGACTCATTGGATGTTTTACATGAATCATTTCATTTGATCCTTATAAACAACTCTGAGATGATCAAAGTGAATATTATTATTCTCATTTTTCAGATTAAGAAAAGTCTCAGACAAAGGAAATGATTTGATTAATGCTAATGAGGGCAGGGGTAGCTAGGTAATGTTAAGGATACAGCACCAGCCTTGGAATCAGTAAAATCTGAGTTCAAATTTGGTCTCAGACACTTATTAGCTGTGTGACTTCAGGCAAGTCACTAATTTTGCTTGCCTCAGTGTTCTCCTCTGTAAAATGACCTGGAGGAAGAAATGGCAAACTACTCCAGGATTTTTGCCCCAAAAGTCCCAAATAGAGTCACTGAGAATGACTATTTCATGACTGAAACTGAAACCACTCAATTAGTGAGTTACAGAGCTGGGATTTGAATCAGGTCTTCACCTCTAAATGTAATATTAAGATAGAGTTTCCATATAATGGACACACAGAAATTATGATATTAAAATGAAGATCCCAAATGACACACAAAGAAAAGAATTGTTTCTTCAGATTATTACTTCCCTTCAATCAATAATGCCATGCCCATGGAAAGACTGCTATGAAATGATGCTAAGTGACTTAAAAAGAATTGGGATATCATTGTGCACAGTAACATCAATGTTAGAATGAACTGTGAAAGATCTGGCTTTATAACCTGATCAATACAAGACAAATTCTAAAGAAATCATGAAAACCGTTATCCACCTCCAGAGAACAAACTGATGAACTCCAAGTATAAATTGAAGTATAATTTTCTTTCTTTTCCAATTAAAAAAAAATTACCAAATATAAAAATTATTATGAATTATTTCACATGTATAATTAATATATTTCTTGCCTCTGTAGGTGGGAAAAGGTTGGGAGGGTAAAATAATTAGGGACTCAAAATTTAATATTTAAATAAGAAATTAAAGGAAAAAAATTAAATAAAGCCTTGTCCAATGTAATATGGTGACTATTTACTTATTCTTCTGTGGCAGTTCTCAAATTGTGTTCAGTAGACCCTTCAGAGTCCCCAAGACCCTTTTTTTTTTTTTGCAGGGGGGAGGGGTAAGGCAAAAATTATTTTCATAATAATACTAAGATATTATTTGATCATTAAAATTCTGTTCTTTTTTCCAACTACTTTTTAGCCTGAGACTAAATTTGTTTCTTTTCATTAAACCAAACCAATGTATCATAATATCTTGACTACAGAGATATGAGAATCCAGCTGTCTTCTGTTAAGCTAGACATTAAACAGAACTGGGGCAGCTGGGTAGCATAGTGCACAGAGTGTCCCACATGGAGTTTAAAAGTCTTCATTTCTAGGCTTCAAATCTGGCTTCAGATACTCCCTTGCTGTGTGATCCTAGAAAAGTCACTTAACCTTATTGGCCTTGATTTAATCATCAGTAAAATGAGCGGGAAAAAGAAATGGCAAAACACTCCAGTATTTCTGACAAGAAAACCTCAAAATGGGGTCATAAAGAGTTAGATACAACTGAAAAATGACTAAATAGAACAAAGAGATTAGGGAAAATGTATAAACAACACTACTCTTCACTTTATTATTATTATTATGGAAAATAAGTATCATTTTAAATTAGTAAATATTTAAATTGTTATCACTTTCAGTTTCTCATATGATGAAATAAATAGATATTCATCATATGAGAAACACATAAGTACTCTTTGGAGCCCTTAAGAAATTTTAAAGAATATGAAGGAGTCCCAAGACCAAAAGGTTTTGAGAATCCCTGCTGTTAAGCTGTTAGTGATATATTTGCCAAGGAATGTGCAAACTTTTTACAGAAGAGCTAATTGTCACAAAAGTAGTCTTAAGAAAGGCTAGGATGGGAGTGGCCACCATCTTTCATTTATCATCTTTTACTCTACAACTCTGACCTTCTACAGTTGACATTCCTCCAGAGGTATGGTAACCAGATCACGAAGCAATGAAGAAGTCTGTACTTCTTCACTTTCTGGTTTCTTCCATAAAGCATTGCATTGGCCTTTCATTTGAGGGTTTCTAGTTCCCAGCTTTACTAGCTTTACTCAAATTGTCCAACAAGAGGTCCCAGGCTAAATTGCTTCTTTACCACAAATGTTTGGCAGCTCTTGTTATAGTAGCTAAGAACTGGCTACTAAGGTACTGCTTACCTCTTCAATGACAAATGATAAATTAACAAAATAGGATCACACTAAACAATGGTTTCAGTGAAGTCTCAGAAGACATATCAATTGATGTAGTAAAAATAAGCAGAAAAAGAACAATTTATACTATAACAATAATAGGCTAAAACCAAACAGTTTTAAATGTTCTAATGAGATTGAGGTGAGCAATTTGCACCAAATGATGAGTCTGATATAGACACCAAATGTTGGGATTCCATCTTGTGACGAATTCACAGTGGCCTTTCTCCTTTGGCAAAAAGTAAATTTACTTACAAGAAGTTTATAAACAAAATGAAGAGGTAAAATAGGCACCAGTAGTGGTAAATATGAAATAGATTTGTGAATGCATATATTTGGCAAGGAAAGTGGTTTTAACAATTAACAATGGAAAAGACAAGTTCTCGGTTGGAACTCTCAGTTAATCAGAAGAAAGGGAATACAGATTAAATTCTAAAAGGGATTTAGCACCCTAAAAGAATTAGTTATCTATGAGCTTGGGGAAAGAAGTAAGAGACAGAACACTACCATAGTTATCATAGCAAACTAACCCAAAAAGAATTTAGCAAAAATAGCCTAGACCAAGAACAAGGGAAACAACCTGGGGGAAAGAGGGGTTCTGATTAGATGCAAAGAGATAGGATTATCCAAGACCTCCACAGGGGATAGAATTTAAGGTGGAGCGGATCCAAATAAGTGCCCTTCCCAGCTGCCCTCAGGGAGTAATCTTATCAGTATTTTGGGCTTTCTCAGCCTACTCCTCCTAGTGACCCCAGGACCTTATCAATTAAAAATTCTTAACTCTGTTCCAGCACAATAACTCTTCTAGAGCAGAGCTTCTTAAACTTTTGTCACTTGTGATCCCTTTTTGTCTGAGAAATTTTTACATGACCCCAGTTATTATAGGTACAGAAAATAAGTATACAAATTAAACATTTACTGATAATAAATCATAATTTCATGACCCCCACATTGTTATGAGACCCTATATGGGATCACAAACCACAGTTTAAGAAGCTGGGTTCTAAAGGATTAAGTATATGTGAATATTAGATCATGCTAAATGAGTGTGTAAATGAGACACTTTTTTAGACAAGGGTGAGGTAGGATCTGTTTTACTTGACAGCATAGTTTTAAAAAGGGTTTTGCTATTCCTTTTTTTTCCATTGATGGAGAGAAAATGTGAGAGGAAGAGAAATAAATTTCTCTTTATTGGGAGAAAAAAAGTTAAGCTTAATTCTAAAGAAGAAAAAACAATCTGTTTGGAAAGTGACTGTAGAACTCCATCAAGAAACGGAACAGTGGAGACCCATGATAGTGGTTCTAAGGAATTCCAAACCCTGCTTTGCTTTTAAAAGGTCATATGTTGGCGGGGAGAATTGGAGAAGAGATGGGAAAGGTTGAACCAAGAGTTTCCAACGCAGCAAAAAACAACAACAACAGCAAGAAAATAATAATAACACCCTGACTCTATTCTTTTCTCAAGACATAATCTGGCTCTGCCCTCTAAGAAAGGAGGTGGGGTACTTTTTTGGACTTCATTATAATAGTACTATAAATATTTCTTGTATACCAAAAAATAGAAAGAAAAGATTCAGGGCCCTGGGCTTAACCCAAAAAACATCTTCTCAGCAATTTATGACACTGGCACTGATGTTACATTGATAGTGGCAATAAGCCTTCCTAGATATTACTTAACTTCTCTATATCTGTTTCTCCACACTTCTCAAAGTATTGTCAAATTTAGCAAGACCCTATTTAAAAAAAAAAAAAAAAAAAAACTTGAAAATTTTATCTAAGTCATTCTTATCCACCCCAGAAAGCATCATTATTACTACCTTAGGAAATTATGTAGAATAATTGCCAAACCCAAGGCAGTTTGGAATAACACTGAAGACAAGATATTGTCTGTTGTTTTCCCTAAATACAATAAAAGATTCTCACTCATTTCCCCCTTGTTGCAGTGCTCCCAGTACTCTGAAATGTTTTTGTTAGTACTGACAGTGTGAGAGCTCTTGTGTTCCATATGATTGGGCAAAATTAAAACCAATTGTGAGAAATCAGCAATAGCAAACAGAGCAGAAAAGAGACGGAGAGGAGGGGGGGAAGGGAAAGTAGAAGTAAGTTAGAGTGGGGTAGAAGAGTTAATTAAAATGAATGTTTACTTGGTTATTCCATTCTCTGTGTAGGTGGTCCGATAGAACCCAACAAGGGAGCCATTCAGCCAGCCTTTGAAGTTCATGGTCAGGAGATAGGTGCTTCCTCCATCGTTTGGAGGCAGTTCTTCTTCAGCCTCAATCACCACATATTCTTGCTTCTTGTACTCAAAGCACCGCTTCACCGGGACCTGCTCACCTGAAGATTTCTTTAGCACTGGAGAGGGGTTGGTGATCCACGTCTCCCGGATGTGCAGCCAAAGGTGTTTGGTGGGTTCTGTCACATTGATATGGATGGTGACCGTGCCTGTGTAAGTATCCTCTTCCATCACAGGTTTCACCTCCAGGTCGTAGTGCACAGGTTTGATGTATTCGGGCAGTCGGAAATTTGTCCACTGACCACTTTCATCAGCACTGGCAGGGCAAGGACTGGCCTCTTGTGGAGGGAGAGGCGTTGAAGAGCCCGGGCTAGTGGGAGCTAGTCCAGAATCCTCAGCTGTCTTGCAAGTCAGTCCCACGGAAAGTCCTACTATTAATCCCACAGCAACCACCGCAACACAGATAATGACCACATGCCTCGTTCTTATACAGTACCTCTTAGAATCCTCATATTCCAAAGGACTCATTTTTGTTTCCAAGGTTAAGAATGAACCACGAAAAAAGATACCAGATTTCGCGACTTTGCCACACTTGCCTTTTCTCCCCCCCAATTTGGGAAACCGACTCTAGGCGGACGGTCTCCGTTTTCTATTACCCCACCTCCTTTTTGGCCCGCCCATTTTCCTCTCCCCACACATTCCTATGGGCCACTCAGTTAATGAGTATTCGCATTAAAGCAAACACATCCACCTAGAAAGACTTTTGAAAAACCGAGGGAGAAAGTGATAGAAAAATCCTCCACTCAGCTGGTGGAGGAAATCATCAAAGTCTGAGAACGAAAAGCATTGTTAAAAACTACTCATAAACAGCAAATCTGGATGCCTCCCACTGCTAGTCCTGCTGGAGTGAGTTAAAGTTAAAGCCGTGCTGGACTTATCAGCAACTGAGGGATAGTTGCTTGCCAAGAGACTGTCAGCAGCTGGTTCGGGAATGGGAGGAGAAGGAGGGAGGAAGGGAAAAGAAGCAAAGAGACTGAGAGAAGAGACGGAGACTGAGAAAAATCAGAGGAGAAAAGAGAGAGAAAGAGGAGGGAAGGAGAAAAAAGAGAGGGAGGAGAGAGAGGTGAAGGAGTGAGTGAAGGAAGAAGAGAAATAATGTGTTTCTGTTAAAAAAAAAATATGCCTTAGAAAAACTCAACTTCTGCTTCCAAGAGTATTCCATTATTTTCCATTTTGCTTTTTACTGAGTAAAATGTTCTTGAATGTGCATTTCAGAAAGTAGAACACTTTTTTTTCCAAAACTTTGAAAGCAAAACAATATATATATATTTAATGTCATGGAATCACTTATATTCTGGTGACAGTCATAATTTGGAAAAAAAAATATTAACTCTGAATGCAACGCCTGATACTTTTGTGATCTTGGAAAAGTCACTTAATTTCCTTGGGTCTCCATTTCCTTATCTGTTAAATGTGGGGTTGGACTAGGTGACCTCTGAGTTCTTCTCCCAGTTCTAATAGAACTAATATCCCATGTTTACTATCTATGAAACCTAAGTTTCCTCACCTATAAAATGTTCAGCCTCTGAGGTCCTTTGCAATTCTAGGAAACTGCAAGTTATGTTGGAAATCATTCACTCAAGTGTTATTAAAATCTATTGAATTTTCCCCTAAAATTGATCTTGTCTATAACTTGTTTTTTCAATTACTTGAATGTTGTCTTCCCTCCATCCTTTAGACTATAAGTTTCTTGAGGGCTGGAATTCTGCTTTTGTCTTTTTTGTAAACACCACAATCGCACATATTAATCACTTTTAATAAATATTGGTTGACTAACGTAACCATATTTCAGATCTGTTGAAATAGGACCAATGAGAAATTAGTTCATTGGGGAAGATTAGATCCCTGAGTGGTGGGATGGGGGAAGGGAAAAAAGACAAAAAGAAGCAAAGGAAAGGGACAAAAAATTCTTTGCTTTACTTGAATGCTAAAAGGAATCACAAGATAGAAATCTTAAAAGATCTCTTACAGAAAGTTGTCATAGGGACAATGGAAAGAATGTTGCATTTATAGAATCGTAAGATTCTATAATCATAAGATAAAATTCAAAATCCTGGTCCAGATGCAGACACTTATTAGCTATGTGACTTTAGACATATCACACAATTCTCTGACTTCCAGTTTCCTCATATGTAAAAAATATATGTTGTCATGATCACCAGATCTACTTTCCCCTTTCCTCTCAACACCACTAGTGTCTCAACACACTACTTCCACTGTATCTCTGATACTATTCTGATTTCCATTGCCACCACCCTAATCCAGAACCTCAGTACCTTCTGCCTTGTTTAGTTGTGTCCAACTCTGATCCTATGGACTACAGCATGTCAATGCTATCCATAGAGATTTGGGATATTGGAGTGGTTTGCCATTTTCTTTCCCAGGGTCACAGTGACTTATCTGAGTCCAGAGTTGATTCTTCCTGACTCCAGGCCCAATGCAATGAGCCACCTAGCTGCCTACCAGATGTCTACTTAACAAACCTCTCTTCTGTTCAATTCATATTTTATATCACTACCAGACAAGTCACCATCCTCCTGAGGTCTGGTTATGTCCTTTACCTGTTCAATAGTTCCTGGTTGCCCGACCAATAAGGTCCAAATTCCTTTACCTGACATTCAAGACTCTCCATAATCCAATCTATTTTATTAATCTTTATTTCTTACTTTGAACTGGACTATTATCTTTCCCTGACACACACCCTACGTTTCCCCACCCCAATTCCCTGCACTTCACATTCTTTCCTATTCTGGAGTGTTCTTTCTCCCTCTCTCCACCCACTGAGTTCTTACCATCCTTTAAAGTCCAACTCAAATGTCATCTCTTCCTAGAAATCTTCCTTGATCTCCCTTGTTAATAATAAGGTATATATCCTTGGACCTAGCCCAATGCTTGGTTTTGTATCTTGTTTACATTATTCTTATTATATATTATCACCTTTTACAATTATCCCTTTTTTATTAGATTGAAACTCCATACAGTAACTAGGTTCATCTAAACTCCACATTTTCCATTATACCTAGCACAGTAACTAATGCATATTGGTAAAATGAGTTCAACCCTTTTACTTTACTGAGAAAGAAAATGAGAGAAGCAAAGGGATATGCCCAAAGCCCAAAGCCAATACAGCTAGATGTGATACAGACAGAATGAGAAATTAAATCTCCCAGTCTCAGGGTCAGGTAGGTGGTGTAGTAAAGAATGATCAACACTGAAGAGAGAAAAAATAAAATAACATAATAAGGAAGGGTACAAAATAACACCCTTCCTTCACTCCCTATCCGCCAAAACAAGGTAAAAGAAATGACTCCTTCAATCACCCAAGCATGGTTCAGTGAGCAATGAAAATTAATGAAGCCAAAATGAAAACAGGTGATTTTTTTTATCAAATTTTTATTCTTCTTCTGGATAATCTGATAATACATAGAAGACGTTGAGGAACACTAACAGCATTCCCTACACGTACTGTTAGCTTATGGCTGCTAAACAAGACTTTTCCATAGTTGTCCTGATTCATTGATGGAAGTCGAGTGAGTGACAATTGGAGCTACCTATGCAGGGCCACCTGCATAATTAAATTAATTAAAATGAAATGATACCATTCAAGAATTTGAATGCAAATTCATTCTTGGGATCTTAGGATACAGGAAAAAGTACAAAAAAAATCAGCAAAGGATTAATTTTCATTTTTCTTTTTCCTTAGTTATTTTTCTCCTGCTTCTATACTAAGTTCCTTTAAAGAACAATTTATAAGCTAGAAGTTAGTACAAAGAAAAGAATGGAAGATAATTATAATGTATTCTAGCTTTTTCTTGTTCCTGAATTCATTTGTAGCACTAAATCAAGTCTTTGTATATTGAAAAAAGGAAAAATAACTTTACAAAAATGCTTAATGAGAGTTTGTTGAATGGAGTTGAAATAATGTCCTCAGAATTCTTGGTAATATGTACTTCTAACTTTCTTTTCTATCTTGTCTGCAGGAATAATTGGGGGAAATAGTAAACTTGATGCTCTTTTCTGTTAAGATTATTAATAGGTGTTAAGTCGGTGTCTGATACTTAACAATTCTCTAGCTCAGAGTTCACACCACCTTTTTTTTTTCTTTGCTTTTTTTTTCCCCCTCATTTTTGACCCTTTGCGTTTGATTTTCTTGCACAACAGGACAAATATGGAAATGTTTAAAAGTATTGTTTCCTTTAAAGGTGTGAACTCGGAACTAGAGAATTGTTAAGTATCAGACAATAGACTTAGCACCTAGTAATAATCCTAACACTTTTCCTCCATATAATACACATGAAAGTTATCAGAGTATTGTGATTTTAAATTCCATTACACAGAGAATTTGGGACAAGTCTTGTCATCATCTCATGCCATTAATATTCTGAAATAATCAGTTCTTTTTTTTTATGATATTATCCCTTGTATTCATTTTTCCAAATTATCCCCCCCTCTTTCCACTCCCTCCCCCCATGACAGGCAATCCCATACATTTTACATGTGTTACAATATAACCTAGATACAATACATGTGTGTAAATACCATTTTCTTGTTGCACATTAAGTATTAGATTCCGAAGGTATAAGTAACCTGGGTAGATAGATAGTAGTGCTAACAATTTACATTCACTTCCCAGTGTTTCTTCTCTGGGTGTAGCTATCTCTGTCCATCATTGATCAACTGGAAGTGAGTTGGATCTTCTTTATGTTGAAGATATCCACTTCCATCAGAATACATCCTCATACAGTATTGTTGTTGAAGTGTACAGTGATCTTCTGGTTCTGCTCATTTCACTCAGCATCAGTTGATGTAAGTCTCTCCAAGCCTCTCTGTGTATTCCTCCTGCTGGTCATTTCTTACAGAGCAATAATATTCCATAACCTTCATATACCATAATTTACCCAACCATTCTCCAATTGATGAACATCCATTCATCTTCCAGTTTCTAGCTACAACAAAAAAAGCTGCCACAAACATTTTGGCACATACAGGTCCCTTTCCGCTCTTTAGTATTTCTTTGGGATATAAGCCCAGGAGTAGCACTGCTGGGTCAAAGGGTATGCACAGTTTGATAACTTTTTGGGCATAGTTCCATATTGCTCTCCAGAATGGCTGGATTCTTTCACAACTCCACCAACAATGTATCAGTGTCCCAGTTTTCCCACATCCCCTCCAACATTCATCATTATTTGTTCCTGTCATCTTAGCCAATCTGACAGGTATGTACTGGTATCTCAGAGTTGTCTTAATTTGCATTTCTCTGATCAGTAGTGATTTGGAACACTCTTTCATATGAGTGGATATAGTTTCAATGAAATAATCAGTTCTTTTAAAGAATTGGCTTGGATTTCCCTAGTTGTGATTTGTGAGTTCAATCTATTTCTTTTATTACATTTACTATAATAAGTTGTCTTGAATTTGTGTTTTTAAGAAATGTATTAAATGTATAATATCATTCATTTAATTGGGTTTCCATTGTCTTTTACATTTCTCTTTTACTGGATTGTTGTTGCTGTTGTTGTTGTTTATATTGTCTTGAAGTATTTCTTCCTTGCTTCCTGCCTTCTTGCCTGTCTATCTTCCTTCCTACCTTCTTGTCTTTCAAGATTACCTGGGGATTGGAGCACAGACAGGTTAAGTATTTATCAAAAGTTACTCAGCTAGTATGTGCCAGAGGCGGGATTTGATGCCTCATGATGCCTCAGGTATTTTAGGTGTTCACACTGTCCTTTTTTCCATTATACTCTACTTCTTTCTCAATGAGATTCACAAGTTCTGCAAAGATCAAAATCCTTGAAATCAAATGAAATACAATCCTTATTTTATATGAAAGTAAAAAAGCATCTAGATGACATAATACATAGAGTACTGGTCTCAGATTGTGAAGACCTGAGTTCAAATCTGACCCCAAACACTAGCTGTGTGAATCTAAAAAAATCACTTAATCTCTCTCAGCTCAACTGGGGCACTGATGCATTGTTGGTGGAGTTGTGAACAAGTTCAACCATTCGGAACTATGCTCAAAAAGTTACCAAACTATGCATACCCTTTGACCCAGCAGCTTTACTACTGGGCTTATAGCCCAAAGAGATTTTAAAGGAGAGAAAGGGACCTGTATGTGCAAGAATGTTTGTGGCAGCCCTCTTTGTAGTGGCCAGAAACTGGAAAATGAGCCATCAATTGGAGAATGGATGAATAAATTATTTTATATGAATGTTATGGAATATTATTGTTCTGTAAGAAACGACCAGCAGAATGATTTCAGAGAGACCAGAAGAGACTTACATGAACTAATGCTAAGTGAAATGAGCAGAACCAGGAGATCATTATACATAGCAACAAGGCTATACGATGATCAATTCTGATGGACATGGCTCTCTTCAACAATTGATTCCTTTTGGACTATTTCTAGGACTTATGGACATGTATAATTCCTCATGTTGATTTATGTTATTTGTTACATCACTACTAGCCTATGTTATATTGCTAAGTACTTTTGTAATTTATATAATTATGTGTAATACCTCCCATATTGATAGATTTATGTACACCTATTTTAAGAGTGAGCCCTTTCAGAAACCTGCTAATCTGATTTGATTTCCCATTTCCTTTGGTGTTTTCACTCCCTTTTTTGAGGAGTCAGAGAGGGCGTGATCACCTCTTTTTGGGGGGTTCTCACCTCCTTGAAAAGTCAGGGAGGTCATGACCACCTATGTTCTAAAAACAAAAGAAAGTGGGAGATGTTAGGACTCTAACAAGGTACTAAGTGGAATTGAGGAGACAGTGGTTAAATCTAGTTTAGCATTGATTTACTCCTACAATAAATAATGGTTTCCTAGTGATGTAATGATTGGTATATACTCAGTGTGGGATATATAAGGAGGAGCTCTCAGTGCCAGAAAAGACAAATGCACTAGAAGCTTTCTGAGGCTGAGACAGATTCATTCCATCATCCACCTTTGTTGTGGGTGGAGGCTCAAGTATCTGGATCTGGAGACATTTGGAGGAAGCTAGAGGCAGAAGCTGGCAGAGGCAAAGGGCTTGCGACAGGAGCTCTCGGAACTAAGCAGAGAGATAGGCCTCTAAGAAAGCTAATCAGGCCCCAGGAAAAGAGACAAGACTTTGAAGGAGACAATAAAGGATTTGGACTTTAACTCCTGGCTGCATTTGGGGTGATTACTGAACTGAAAGGAAGGCTGCCTCCAGAGCCCCCCAAGAAACCTGCTCCCAGAGAACATCACAATTTTGAGGAGAATATTACAATGATTCAAAACAGTTTCAATTGTTCAGTAATGAAGAGAATCATCTACACCCAAAGAGAAGACTATGAGAAATGAGTGTGGACCACAACATTAGCATATATTTTTTTTGTTTTGTTTTTTTGAAGGGTCACTGTTTCTTTTTTTTTTTTTTAATAGCTTTTTATTGACAAAACATATGCATGGATAATTTGTTAACATTGACCCTTGAAAAAACTTCTCTTCCAACTTTTCCTCTCCTTTCCTTCACCCTCTCCTCTAGATGGCAGGTAGCCCCGTACATGTTAAATATGTTAAAGTATATGTTACATACAATATACATATTTATACAGTTGTCTTGCTACAGAAGAAAAATCAGATCTAGAAAGAAGGTTAAAAAAAAACCTGGGAAGAAAAACAAAAATGCAAGCAAACAATAACAGAAAGAATATAACTCATGCATATGTTTTATAAATAAAAAGCTATAATAAAAAATAATAAATAAATAAATAAATAAAATGATAAACAGGCTGATTTCAGGAAAGCCTAGACTTACATGAACTGATACTGAGTAAAGTAAGCAGAATCAGGAGAATATTGTACATATTAATAGCAAGATGATGTGATGATCAACTCTGATAGACTAGTTCTTCTTAGCAATCCTATACAATTCCAATAGATTTTTTTTCCCCCTGAGGCTGGGGTTAAATGACTTGCCCAGGGTCACATAGCTAGGAAGTGTTAAGTGTCTGAGACCAAATTTGAACTCCGGTCCTCCTAAATTCAAGGCTGGTGCTCTATCCACCGTGCCACCTAGCTGCCCCAATTCCAATAGATTTTGGATGGAAAATGCCATCTACATCCAGAGAGAGAATTATGGAGACTGAATATGAATATTATTTTCACCTGTTTTTTTTCTTTGCTTTTTTTTTTTCCCTTTAAAAGTATCATACATTGTAACTTATATCACATCACTTGCTATCTTGGAAATGAACCAGATGAGGTGAGATCGTTCAAGACAGTTGTGAAAATCAAGTAAGGCTTCATCTACTTCAGAGTTTGAGTAGGCCTGAAGTATTGAGGATTGAGTCAAGGGCATACTTAATTAAGTCCCTTTCCTGCTATCCTCCCATGACATCATTTTCTCCCTATTTCAGTCAAATATGGGCAACTGTGTACTTATTGGTCAAGTTCAATTTCTTGGGTAGTTCCCGAGTTTAGAATGTAAGACTCTCAGCCAATGAGGATGAGGGTCAGTGGTGGGAGGGGGTATTTGCGTTAGGGATTAAAAGTGTTAACCCTGCCTCAAAAGGTGCTTCCTCCCTTCCATTGTCTGCTATAAGAGTGGGACACTCTTCTTTCGAGAATGTATAATAAACTTTGCTTTGCTTCTAGAGATCTCTCCAGCTTTTTTATGAAATGGTGACCCCCTCACCATTTCTGAACCACAGAAAAAGGAGGAGATAAGGGAGAAAGAAAAAATGGGTCCAAATGAATGTTAAAAACTATTTTTACATGCATACATGTAAAATACTACTGAGAAAAAAAAATCCAAAACAACTCTAAACCTCATACCCTATCAGATTAGCTAAAATGACAAAAAAAGGGAAAAGATAAATGTTGAAAGGGATATCAGAAAACTGAGATTCAAATACACCATTAATGAAGTTACTAGCTGCGCCAACTATTTTGGAGAACAATTTGGAACTATGTTCAATGGGTTATAAAACTGTGCATATCCTTTTGATATAAATTTTGTCCCCTTTAACCTTTGGGGTGCTCCCTGATGTAAACTGTGTTACCCTTTGGGGGGGAAAGTAATCTCATTTAATTTGAAGTCTTGGCCAGGGACATAATCACCACACTCTATTGAACTGGAGATTAATATACCTCCAAAACTGCTCCCAGCTCAGGGGACTGAGCAAATCCTGATAAAGCCTCAGAAGGCTAAGGTGACTCTGAACCTCAAATCTTTGCAAAGTCCTAACAGGATTTTGCTCACTAATGAAGATATTTTCTTCTCGGTGTTAACACACCCTTGCCAAATTCCTGGTCAGGAATTTGTCCATAAAAAAAGCTATCTTCTTAGCTTACTGTTTTATTAACCTACCTTTGCCAAATTCCTAATCAGGAGTTTGCCTGCTAAGAAAGTTGTCTTCTTAGTGTAAATAAATCCCTTTTTTTGCCATGAACCTGATGACTATTTATTTATTGGGGTTTGTGAATCCTCTCACAAGGAATCTGTGACATCAACCAGAGGGATTCTCTTACTCTCAATTCTCACACCTTATCATTTGGTGGCCTGGTAGGGGGATCCCAGAGAGACTGGCTGAGGTAAAATCTTTTCTAGATTTTTCTAGGACATTCAAAAATTCCCAGGGAAAATTTGGGTTGTGGGAGCTCCATGCCCAAGAAGAATTCTCTCAGGGATGGCTAAATGGGAATTCCTATGTTTTCTGACAAAAAGTCCTTTTAATCTGAGTATGTTGTTATCTCTCCCTCTCTATGGATGCCTAAGAAAAGGACAAGGTACTCTAGATTCGGAAAATCTAAGGTTTGTGGCAAAACGGAACATTTTGCCTCTACCTCTAAGGGAGTCTCTTAAAATAAAGATGAATTTGGCTTAAAAGATCTCAAAACTAAAAAACTTAAATTAAGATAGTATTGTAGGATGTTGCTTAAATTTGCTAGAGGGAAATCAAACTCACTCCTTTCTGCTCCTCTAGGACCTCTAAGTAGTCCTTATCAGGAGGCTTCTAAATCCCTTCCAGAACAGGCAGGGAATAGATTGAGGCAAGGGCAGAGTCAGGGTACTGAGAGTGGGAACAGGACTCTGGCAAGGTGGGGTAAACTACTGGAGATGAGATGACAAATCCCTAATGCAAATACCCCCTCCCAGCACTGACCCTCATCCTCATTGGCTGAGGATCTTACATTCTAAACTCGAGATCTACCCATGAAATTGAACTTGACCAATAAGTACATAGTTGCCCATATTTGACTAAAATAGGGAGAAAATGATGTCATGGAAGGATAGCAGGAAAGGGATGTGTGGTACAGAAATGGTGAGGGGTCACCATTTAATAAAAAAGCTGGAGAGAGCTCTAGAAAAAAGCAAAGTTTATTGTACATTCTCGCGAGAAGGGAGTCCCACCCTTCCTGTGGGCAGGACAGCACCTTTAATCCCTAATGCAAAACGCCCCCTCCCACTACTGACCCTCATCCTCATTGGCTGAGAGTCTTACATTCTAAACGCGAGATCTACCCATGAAATTGAACTTGACCAATAAGTACATAGTTGCCCATATTTGGATGAAATAGGGAGATGATATCATAGGAGGGGAAGGCAATGCCCTTTGCTCCAACTTCAGAGTCCTTCAGGCCTACTCCAACTCTGAAGTAGATGAAGCCTTACTCGATTTTCACAACTGTCTTGAAAGATCTCACCTCATCTCATTCAGGGACTACTATTATCCAGTGTGGAGAGGCCTCCTTGGCATGGCATGGCATGTTTGGAACTTCTGCAAAGAGAGGATTTTAGATTGGCTCTTTTATAATAAGAGCTTTGGCTACAAGCTGAAGGGGGCTAGGTGGTCGAGTTCCAAGTTGGTTCATCTACAATCTGGATTTCAGTTTGAGCAGGAATTTAAGTAAAATTGAATGAGTGTCTTTAACTGAATAGGATTGGAATTCTTTTAGTTCAGGACTGAACCAATCCCACCTAGATAAGAGAATGTAGCTGTTTATCTTATTTCCCTTGGGCGGGATCCCTCACTGAGGCTAAGTTGAAGATTTTCTCCTTCAAGGAGTTTTAAGAGTTTCCGGGATCCTTCAGCCTCAGATATTCATTCACACTCTTGGTATTCATTTGAGCTGGTCTCTAACATTTAATCATTCTCTTCCTCTCTCTCTTTTTTTTTTTTTTTTTTTTTTGAGTCCTTTTGTATAAAATGATTAATAATGGAAATGTTTTATATAACTGAACATGTATTGATGAGGAAACCCCAAAACTCTGAAAAATCCTTAAAGGAGAAAACCTCCTTGGACTCTGCCTCAGAGAGGGGACTCCACCCTAAGCACAAACAGTTTCATCTTTGTTATCTGGCTCAGTCCGGAACCCATTGAATTCAATTCAAATTCTAACCCAGGCTGAAACCTAGCCAGGAGCCAACCTGGGACTCATTCACAGCCCCCTTTCTCATTATAAAAGAGCCAAGCTGGAGCCCTCTCTTTACAGAGGTCCCAAATATGGCAGCCTTACTCTTGGCATGCCCAGGATCTCTTCCCACTGGAACCGTGGTTCTGGTGCCCTTTTATCTCTACCTTCAACTGTACTAACTAGACTTTACTTCCAAACCCCATAATAAACCTTTTTTTTCAATCTAGGTTTTCAGGTCTGTAAATTCTTTTACAGAGGACTCTTGCGCCGCTACTAGACCTCATTTAACTCTGTATCATTGCTCTGGATCCAAAGGGGTTGCAGGAGAGGTCTATTTGACTCCCTGTACCCAAATCTGCCACTAGACCTCAAATAAGCCTAATTTCATTTAGGTACCCCAATTCTAAACCCTAATCCCTAAATGAGCTGGAGAAGAAAATGAGATTGCTTGCCATCTCTGAAAGGGGGGGAGGAAAGGAGCATGAAGGGTTAGAATTTGAAATTCAAAACTTTTTTTTAAATATTTAAATATTGTTTTAGCATGTAGAGTGGGTAAAAATTTTTAAAAATTATTTTAAAAATCATCAGAACAAAAAGTTATTGTGTTTTTTTCAATTAAACATGTAGGTTCTATTTCTTCACATATTATATCAAGGTCTGTTTTATTAGATCATCAAAATATAGTAATTCCATCATCATTGAAGGAAAGAATTGTTATCTCTTGTTCAGTTGTTTCTCAGGTGGCTCTGATTTTTTTTTTTTTTTTGTGACCCTATTTGGAATGCACGTGGCAGAGATACCTAGAGTGGTTTGCCATTTTCTTTTCCATCTCATTTAGGGATAAGGAAATTGAGGCAAACAGGATTAAATGACCTATGCAGTGTCATACAGCTAGTAAGTATCTGAGGTCAAATTTGAACTCAGGAAAATGTCTTCCTGACTTCAGACCCCACACTCTATCCTGTATCATCAATCTGCTTCAGGGACCAAATCATTTGTTGTAAAAGTTTTTATATATCTTTCCCAATTTTAGTTAGGTTGTTATTATTGTCATTATTCTTCCAGTTTCATCCTTAAATGCTACTGGAATGATTTGTCATTATCTTTTACCATTTTTTGTTATTGTTGTTGCAAATTTGTCTTTGACTCTCTTATGCCAGTACTAATTATTAAAGTTTAAAGTCTTCTTTCATAAAAATTTGCAAACTAGTACATATTTGAAATTGGATATAATTGTTATATCTTTGGCAAAGAAATCAAGTATTTGTTGACTGAAGCAGTTTTTAGCCTATTTGGGACTATGTATTATATTTATTGACATTAGTTAAATTTCTATAGGAAAAAAAGGAAAGTCTGTATCAGTATCTATTTCATTGTGCTGATAAAATTTCTGACTGAGAATCTTTTACTTCCTATTTTCTTTTCCTCTCAAGGAAAATTTCTTATCTAGTAAGACAGTTTTTCTCCTTTCTGATATATGCTTAGAATATTGTAATGTAATATTATTTGTCATAACATGTAATATTGGTTGTCATAGCATGACAATGAGCATAAAATTTTGCTAATTAATTGTTGTTCATTTGTTTTTACTAATCTTGACTCTTGACTGAATTATATTTAAGTGGGGCAGAGTTACTCAAAGTTGTCATCCTCATTCTTCCAGTTTCCAAAGTCAAAGTGAGACAAAAGTCAATATGACAATAGATGGTCAGGGACACAGTGGATACATTGAATGACCTTGGTGTTTTGGGTCTGACCAAGCTCTAAGTATTCCACAGTACCTGCCTCAGCCACCTTTATGGTAATTAGAACAAATTGTTCTCAACCACCCATTCAGCTTGAGGTAGACAATTCTCTCTGAGCCAACTTCAATGAGAAAAAGTTTCACATGCTCCCTGCAACTTCCTCTATCTTTCCTTCCACTGTAAAAGCTCTTTCATGCCTTTTTCGTGCCAGATAATTTACTGTTACTAGGATCCCAGCTTCTCTGCAGCCACAAGTTCTAGTGTGTTAATGCTCCTCCTGACCCTTGACCCAGATCCAAACATAGGCAATGCAGCAGAGTCCTGATCCCAGCATCAGCAAAGGGGGGGTCCCTGTGGTGTCCTTCTGACCCTGTTATCATTTGTGGACTAAGAGTCTATCAATTATACTGCCATTGATTCAGTCACTTCCAAAATTTATTGCTGATTTGCATGCCATATCTGGACTATGCTCCACTCTCATCCTGATGCAATCGACCTTTCCTGACAACTTTCAAAATTGTTGTTTTGGTCTGAAAAATTCACTCTGTCCTTTTATGGGTTTTGCCACTCAAGAATTTGTTTTGAAGCATTATTTAAAGTTGGTCAGAGGGGTTTTGAAGAGAACTCAGGCAAATTCCTGCCTCTTTTTCTGCAATCATGGCTCTACTTCTAACTATTTTTTATTTTAAATTGTTCAATTCCTATTCTGGTACCAGTATAAGATTGTTTTCAATATAAATATGCATTTATATGTTTTACAATTACATATGTTATAATTATTCTAAATAATGCTGTGAATTATGAAGAGTAAGTTGCTTTTATCTAATTAGGGTGCTGTCATCTGGATCAATTAGCCTTGTCTGACTCTGTGACCACAAGCTAACCCCTTGCTATAGTCACCAGTCTCACAGAAATTGTTCAGAAGAGGGTTAGTTGAGAGAGCACAAAAGGCTCTTTCAAAGACAAGCTCCTAAATCTCCTTCAAGAAGTCTGTAGAGACCTTACCTTAGTTGGAAATGCTAACATTTTCCTCCAAATTTAAATAATACCTTGAATTTTTCTTGTGCAAATCATGATATTCCATTTTACTATGTGATTATGCATTATATACATTTTCCTTATTAGACTGAAAGCTTCTAGAGGGAGGGCAAAAAAGTGCTATGTACTAGATAGTGTGTGAAATGCTTTACAAATGTGATCTCATTTTAGCCATGTAACAATCCTGGGAGGTAAGAAGAAGAAACTACAAGTAAGGGGTAAGTGACTTGTCTAGCATCATACAACTAATAAGTACTTGAGGAAGGATTTGAATTTAGGTTTTCCTAAATATGGTCGCTCTGTAATCCATCTACTGAAGGCCACCTAGTTGCCTAGGAGATAGAAATTACACTAATGAGGGCTATTTCCAGTCTTCTAGATCTATTTTGCCACTGGACATGGCTATGGAGGAGAAAATGAAGCTGGTGGCTTTGTAGAGTTTTTCTTTAGTTAAATTCAATTCACTTACATGTCATAGTATCACTTCTCTGATGTCATAGTCCTCTTCAAGAACAAAGAACAAACAACAAATTTTATTTCCTTTACTAAGCCTAGTTAACAGCCCCTAGGGTGTAGAAACCCTATTGCTTGTTTTTTTCCTCCTTTTTAAATCTCCCTCATATCTAACACAATGAATTTTATATAGTAGACACTCATTATTGAGTATTTTTAGTCATGACTAACTCTATCCCAGTTAGTGGGTTTTAAATTTTTTGAATTTTGGGGTTTTTTGGGCAAAGATACTTGTAGTAGTTTAGCATTTCCTTTTCCATCTCATTTTTGCGATGAACAATTGAGGCAACTAGGGATGCCCAGGGTCACACAGATAATAAATGTCTGAAGCTGGATTTGAATTCAGGTCCTAGGGCTGGCACTTTCTCCAACAAAGTATTTTTCTGTTGTTCTTTGACTTATGTTCATTTGGATGCTTCTGAGGTTCCAATGTTCCATGACTCATAGGCATACAGCATCACAGGGAAAATATTGGGTTACTAAGAAAATAGGCTTTTGCAGCAATAATTGGAGTATGGAAAGTACAACACAACTATCCAAATAGATTCCAGCTGGATCTCTTCCTCCCCTTAAATTCTAGGCCTTATCATCCATCTGCAGTGTCTGTCCAAGATATACATACATTTGAACTAAGGCAGCATATGCCCATCCAACTACAGTCATAATCTGTTTTTCCACATAGTTGACTATTTGAATCTATTTTGAGTGAATGTAGATGTTCTTTAGGAGGCCTCATAGTCTCCCTAGGCTTGGTACAATTAGCATGGCATCATGCATGTCCAAGAGCATTTGAAAAACTTTTTCATTAAAAAGGCACCTCTTTTACTTAGGACTTATTACAGAATATCCTTTGTGGCACTAGTGATCTCTGGGATGCATATGTCTTCCTGTTTCATGTCTATGAATTAGAAAGGAAAAATTGTCAAATGTAGTAAATATTCCTAAAATTTTATCCAGATAAAAAAAAATATGACCTTATATTTCATTAAATGTGAATTTCTTAAGCCGGAAATATTTGAAAATAAGAAACATTTAAAAACCAAAGGCTATGTGTATTTTCTAAATGTCAAATATTTTCATTGTTTTAATGATAGATTTTTGGCTACTGACAGGTGTAGAGGGCCAGAACTCTGGAGAAGTATACTTGAAACAAGGATACTTACAACAAGGTATTAACTCAGTAGAATTGTTGAGATGATAGTTCTTTAGGATACATATACTTTGTACTTAGCATGGTGATATAATAGTTCTCTAGTTCACACATATTCAGTATGCTGTAATGATGTAATTGTAGTAGGGCATATAAGGGCTGAAAGGACAGGAAATGAGACTTTCCATCTTTGACTCTCCTGTCTCCTGCACTCCTCCACTAAGATCAAGACTGGGTCAGACTGTAACAGATACAGACTGTGAAGAAGACAATAAAGACTTTACATTCTGTTCCTGTCCATTCTCGTGGTGACTATCCTGTTGAGACTAAGGCCAGTCCAGAGGACCTCCAGAAAGCTAGCCCAAACATTACAGAAGGGATTATAGGATTTTTTTTTTTCCCCTGAGGCTGGGGTTAAGTGACTTGCTCAGGATCACACAGCTAGGAAGTGTTAAGTGTCTGAGACCAGATTTGAACTCAGGTCCTCCTGAATTCAAGGCTGGTGCTCTGTCTACTGCGCCACCTAGCTGTCCCAGGATTATAGAATTATTAATTTAGAACTTTAATAGGTCTTAGAAGATATCCAATCCAAACCTTTCATTTTATAAATATGGAATTGAACACTTAAGAAATAACTGGAAACATGAACCTAGAGATGGACAGGATCCCAAAAGTCATCTAAACCGATCCCTTTGTTTGACATATGAGGATGAGATCTAGAAAGGCAGTGTAACTTGTCCAAGATCACACAAGTAATAAAGTGACAAGATCAGGATTTGAATCCAGGTACTGAACCCAAATTCCACACTCTAATTCAGGTAATAATTATAATAATTATTATTATATAATATATAATATTTATAATATATATAATATATAATAATTATAAGAGTTGGGTGTTGACTATGTGCTCTTTCTGAGAAGTTACTATGCCATGTCTTTATTCTGTGTATTAAATTTAAGAGAAAGAAGTAATGTGTCCTGATGACTGTAAGATCAATTTCTGATACCAAAACTTGGAGAAGATCTATATAGGGAAGGGCTTCCTCAGCAGAAATACAAAGTGTAGGAGGTGGGGGGTGTCCTAAAACAGAATATATTGGAAGTTAATTTTTGTTTGTAGTCATAGGCTTTGTTTATAAAAAACAAATAAATAAATGAGATTTTCAAAAAATTATATTCTTTGAAAAGAGACTTTATTAAATTTGTATTTCATTTTCGCTTCTCTTCTGTTCTAAAAAATATGTTCTTTGAGACTTAAGAACTCTAATCAGTACAGTAACCAGCCATGATTCCAGAAGACAGACAAAAAGCCTATGACCCATTTCCTGACAGAGAGGGGTTAGATTCAACATGGAAAATGATGCATAGTTTTGAACATGCTCAATTCCAGTCAGCCAATTATTGATCATTTATTAAGGATCTACTATGTACTAGGCATTTTGCTAAGTGCTAAAGACACAAAGTCTTTTTTGACAGCATTTATTAAGCTGATAAATTTTGTTTTGTTTTGTTTTTATTATTACTTTAGCTTTTTATTGACAAAACACATGCATGGGTAATTTTTCAATATTGACCCTTGCAAAAACCTTCTGTTCCAACTTTTCCCCTCCTTCCCTCGACCCCTCCCCTAGATGGCAGATAGTCCCATACATGTTAAACATGATAAATACAATATATGTATACATATTTATACAGTTGTCTTGCTACACAAGAAAAATCGGATTTAGAAAGAAGGTAAAAATAACCTGGGAAGAAAAACAAAAATGCAAGCAAACAATAACAGGAAGAGTAAAAATGCTATGTTGTGGTCCACACTCATTTCCCATGGTTCTCTCTCTGGGTATAGATGATTTTGTTCATTACTGATCAATTGGAACTGATTTGAATCCTCTCATTGTTGAAGATAGCCATTTCCATCAGAATTGATCCTCATATAGTATTGTTTTTGAAGTGTTCTGGTTCTGCTCATTTCACTTAACCTCAGTTCTTGTAAGTCTCTCCAAGCCTCTCTGTATTCATCTTGCTGGTCATTTTTTACAGAACAATAATATTCCATAACATTCAATTTACTCAGCTATTCTCCAAATGATGGGCATCCATTCAATTTCCAGTTTCTAACCACTACAAAAAGGGCTGCCACAAACATTTTTGCACACACAGGTCCCTTTCCTTTCTTTAATATCTTTTTGGGATATAAGCCCAGTAGTAACCCTGCTGGATCAAAGGGTATGCAAGTTTGACAATTTTTTGAGTATAATTCCAAATTGGCTCCAGAATGGTTAGATCTTTTCAAAACTCCACCAACAATGCATCAGGGTCCCACTTTCCCCTCCAATATTCATCATTATCTTTTCCTGTCATCTTAGCCAATCTGACAGGTGTGTAGTGGTATCTCAGAGTTGTCTTAATTTGCATTTCTCTGATCAATAATGATTTGGAACACCTTTTCATATGGGTAGAAATAGTTTCAATTTCATCATCTGAAAATTGTCTGTTCATATCCTTTGACCATTTATCAATTAGAGAATGGTTAAGCTGATAAATTAAGGAAATGTTATATCTAGTTTCCCTTGATTTTAGCAAAGTATTTGATAAATTAGCTTATACTTCTATAAAATATGGGAAAATGTGGAGTTAATAACTAATGTTAATAGTATGAATACATTATTAAGTGTATTCAGACTATGTTGAAGAACTAACTATATATTCAAAACCACTGAAACAATAAATGAAACAGCTGATTTTTTTGTATGAAAGAGACACACTTTTAATTGAAAAAACACTCAAATTATATTTCCCCAAAAAAATTAGAGATGAATTTACAATAAAAAAGGTAAAAATTATTTTAAAGTGTTATATGTCATCAACATTAAAAATATAAGAGGAATTGATCAACAATTATATTTCAATTATCAAGCATGTAAAAGAGCAGTGCTACAGGTGATTACAAATGTGAGAAAGAAGGTATCTTTGTAAACTTATTACATAAGATAAAAATGATTCCAGTACCAAATCTGAAAAAACTAAGTCAGAGAGTATAAAAGTGTTATAAAGAAACAAAAGAAAGTGAAAGAATATGTGACCATAAAGTGAATGTTTAATTTATGAGATGAGAGATAAAAAGAAAAAAGATTAATTAAAACCAAAAAAAGAAAGATCCCAGTATTTTCAGAGAAAAAGAAGATCTTCAGCATCCATCTTATTTGTTCTTCCAATGTAATATACAGTTAAGATTCCTTTACTACATCTTGGTTGATACCAACTTTATCAACTTCATCAAAACCAATGATGGATTGTCTGTATGCAAACACATTACTTATAAAACTCCCATGTGTAATGGCCGAAAATGGAAAAGTGGGACAAGTTATGGTGTATAGTTGTGATGGAATATTACTGTGCTATAAAAAATAATGAGTTCATAGGAAAGCACTGAAAGACTTGTATAAAAGAATGAAATGTTAGGATTCTTACAAGGTGCTAAGTCAGTTATCTCATTTAGCATGGTACTTAACAGTTCAGTAATGTACTTAGTACTTATTAGAGTTCTACAAGATTCACACTTTTAAGAGAGCATATATGAGGAGCCTCAACCAGGATTGAGTCTGGGACATTCAGAAGTCAGAGAGGACACAAGTCCACTCCAAGGGGAGGAGCCAGATTCATTTCAACTTCCACCTTTGTGCTGGATGGAGACATTCGGAGGAAGCTAGAGGCAGAAGCTGGCAGAGACAAAGAACTTAGGCAAGACTCTCAGAACCAAGGAGAGAGGCCTCTAAGAAAGCTAACTGGGCCCAAGGAAGGAGAAAATAAAGGATTTGGACTTTCACTCCTGGCTGCATTTGAGGTGATAATTATACTGAACTGAAACTAAGGCTGCCTTCAGAAGCCCCCCAAGAAACCTGCTCTCAGAGAAGATTATAATTTAAAGAAGAACATTACAATGAAGCACAAGAGAACATTGTATACAATAACATGACTCTACGTGGGTGATTAAGTCATACTGAATATACAAACATATAAATTAAAAATAAAGATAGGTGCTATCTACATCTAGAGAAAGAATAGATAAATAGAGGCATATATAGAAAAATGTCACATATATATATATATATATATATATATATTTATCTAACAGGTTGGGTGAGGGTGGAGGAGGAAGAAAAAAGGAAAAAAAGAAATTTACATGATAATTTTATTATATATTTAAAAGGAATAGCAAACTACATGGCAGACTTGCAGTTACATGTGCAAGCATGAAATATTTACTATGTTATTGAAATCCCTGTTTTATTCCATAAATTAAAAGTAAAAATAAAATTTTTAAAAAGTAAAAAATAAATAAACAAAAATAAGACAAAATGAAGTTGTTTGTTTAGTGCACACTAGAGATTCAATAAAGGATCATTCAAAATAATAACTCCAGTATAGTAGCTGGATAAAAAAATGCACAGAAATTATCTCTTTTAAAATATATTACTAATAAAACCTAAGAAAAAAATATTGAAAAAAATTCTCATCAAAATAATAGCAAAATTTACAAAAAAAAAACCCTCTTTACAGAAATGAAGGAAAATTTCAATATCTATACTTATTTTCATATGTGAGTCAAGCCAATATGATAATGCTATCTAAATTAATTTATTGATTTATTATGATATCAAACTATCAAAGGAAAGGATTTTGTAAAACTCAATAAAATAGTAACAGAATTCATTTGGAGGGGAAAAAAAGGCCTAGAACTTCAAATGAGATAATGATGAAAAAAAAAAAAAAGTAAGAATGAGTAGAAGAGTAATCTTTTAAGTGTAAAAGATTACAAAGAGTGATCTTTGTAATATCAGATCACAAAACAAATAAGAAATAAGCAAAGTTATTTGCTATTGGCTAATTTTTTTATTTTACTTTTTAAGTATTTTTAAAATTGATTTTGTAATTATAATTTTTTGACAGTACATATGCATGAGTAATTTTTTTCTTTTTACAACATTATCCCTTGTATTCATTTTTCCAAATTTTCCTCTCCTTCCCCTAGATGACAGGCAATCCCATATATATTAAATGTGTTACAGTATAACCTAGATACAATATATATGTGTAAAATCAAATTTCTTATTGCATGGTAAGAATTGGATTCCGAAGGTATAAGTAACCTGGGTAGATAGACAGTAGTGCTAACAGTTTACATTCAATTCCCAGTATTCCTTCTCTGGGTGTAGCTATTTCTGTCCATCATTGATCAACTGGAAGTGAATTAGATCTTCTTTATGTTGAAGATATCCAATCAGAATATATCTTCATACAGTATTGTTGTTGAAGTGTACAGCGATCTTCTGATTCTCCTCATTTCACTCAGCATCAGTTCATGTAAATCTCTCCAAGCCTTTCTATATTCATCCTGCTGGTCATTTCTTACAGAACAATAATATTCCATACATTCATATACCACAACTTATTCAGCCATTCTCCAATTGATGGACATCCATTCATTTTCCAGTTTCTAGCTACAACAAAAAGGGCTGCCGCAAACATTTTGGCACATACAGATCCCTTTCCCTTCTTTAGTATTTCCTTGGGATGTAAGCCCAGTAGTAGCACTGCTGGATCAAAGGGTATGCACAGTTTGATAACTTTTTGAGCATAGTTCCAAATTGCTCTCCAGAATGGCTGGATTCTTTCACAACTCCACCAACAATGTATCAGTGTCCCAGTTTTTCCACATCCCCCCCAACATTCATCATTATTTGTTCCTGTCATCTTAGCCAATCTGCCAGGTGTGTAGTGGTATCTCAGAGTTGTCTTAATTTGCATTTCTCTGATCGTAGTGATTTGGAACACTTTCATATGAGTGGAAATAGTTTCAATTTCATCATCTGAAAATTGTCTGTTCATATCCCTTGACCATTTATCAATTGGAGAATGGTTTTATTTCTTATAAATTAGAGTCAGTTCTCTATTTTAGAAATGAGGCCTTTGTCAGAACCTTTAAGTGTTACTTCCCTTCTAATCTTGTTTGCATTAGTTTTGTTTGTACAAAAACTTTTTAATTTGATGTAATCAAAATTTTCTATTTTGTGATCAATAAAGACCTCTAGTTCTCCTTTGGTCACAAATTCCTTCCTCCTCCACAACTCTGAGAGGTAAACTATCCTTTGTTCCTCTAATTTATTTGTGATCTCATTCTTTTTGCTTAAATCATGGACCCATTTTGATCTTATCTTGGTATGTGGTGTTAAGTGTGGGTCCATGCCTAATTTCTGCCATACTAGTTTCCAGTTTTCCCAGCAGTTTTTGTAAAGTAATGAATTCTTATTCCAAAAGTTGGGATCTTTGGGTTAAAAGGGCTCTTTCTGTGCATGCTTCTACAGACATACACTCCATTTACATGAATTTACTTATATGTTTGCCTCTTCATATGTGTGCCTGACTATGTGTCCCTATGTATTTGTCCTTCATATGTTATTAACAGAAATGATATTTATGTATATCACTTTTCTCACTGATTATATATATCTGTGGAAGAATATCTTCTAGCTTATGGGAGAAATAGTTTATTATTACTTTTCTTACTTTGCTTTTTATTTTAAGAAATTGAAAATTTTTTTAAAGTGAAATATAGTATGTTATCCTGGGGATGATTTTCTGTAATCCCTTTGCTAATACTTTATTTAAGATTTTTGCATCCAATATTCATTAGGAAATTGGTCTATAATTTTCTTTCTCTGTTTTTCACTCTACCTGGTTTAGGTATCAGCATCACATCTATGTCATAAAAATTTTTTGGTAGGATTCCTTTGTAATGTCTGTGCTAACTTTCTAGAGATTCTCTGGACAGGCTTTGATCTTTAGGTGGAGAAGTGATGAAGACAGGAGAGCCACTATGAGGCTGATTAAAGATGGAGTCCACAGTCTGGGGTCTGAAGTCTTTTCTCTTGTGTCTGTGTCTGAGACTCTCAGATCCCAGTCCTTTCAGCCCTTAAATAATAATAATCAGTATGATTATATCACTACAGCAACTGAGCATGTGCCAACTGCCACCATATCACAGTAAGTATATGCCAACTAGAGGGATTATGTCATTACATCACTTTAAGTTTATGTTTAACTAGAGAACCATTATCCCATTAATCACTCTGAGTAGGTGCTTAACTATAAGCACTCTACTGTCTTTGAGGAATATTTTTCCAGAGTTCCTGCCCTCTACATCTCCTGCTTTCCCTGACTTCTCAGTTGTAAGGGAGGACACAGTGCAATGGGAGATTGAGGCCCGGAAGTAATCTCTGTGGATATTAGGACTGCCTTGTAGGTGGGATCTTGGCCATACTGAGATAGCTTCGTAATGGGTGACTCTCTCCCTGATTGGCTGTGTGTGTGACCTCACAGGCCCTTTATAAGCCCACTGCAGACAGCAGTAGCTCTCTTTAACCTGGCACTCTTTAACGTGGCTCCCTAAGCCAAGCGGATGGATAACCCAGAGAGGTAAGGATTTTGGTTGTGAACACGTGGGTCTTCTGACCAGGTGTTCACTAGGGAACCAACAAGTCAGGGAATCAGTCAGGGCATTATGTGATGGCTTTTAAGATTACACGTGGCTGTTCTTGAGTGCGCTACCAGTTATTAAACTATAGATTCAAAAGATCGTGGCCAGAGACCTTTGAAGTCCTCAGAGGAGGCGAGCCAGGTAGAGTTGATACTGCAAAGGTCAGTGGTCAAAGGTACTCTGTTGGGCCTAGGACAGGCTAGTAATTGTAACTGCCAGGAAAGCATATTACACTCAATAAGGGAGATGAAAACACCAAAGGGAAATGGGGAGTCAAACCAGATATTGTCAGCAAGTTTCCTCTGGGCTGAAGGGTCTTACTTGAAACAAGTATACATAAATTCATCAGCATCGGAGATATTACATAAGCACATAATAATATAATATAGGTTAGTAGTGATGTAACAAACAACATGAATCAACATGAGGAATTATACATGTCCATAAGTCCTAAAAGGAGGGTATATAAATAACCACCACACATTTACTTCCTTCAGCAACCAAAAGATAGTCCAAAACCAATCTATTGTCCATTTCTTTATATGTCATGGAATCCAATGATTCCTGCAGATTTTGAAGTCCTGCAGCAATCTTATTGACAATTTTTGATGTTCATGAGTCAATTGCCATAACTACCATGCTCTTTCATTGGTGGGCACAATCAGCAATGGAACCAAGCAATGTTTCTTGGGTCTTTTCCTTTGTTTCAAGTATCTTCTCCATCCTTCTCTGATGGACAGGGCAAATATGGTCCATTGGCACCCATCTGATTCCTTCTCTATCTGTATAGATACAAGCAAATCCTCTCCTCCAAGCAGTTAACCTCTCTGGCCTCTTCCATTCACCACTTTTTGGATCTCTCCACATCACCTGGTGATTATCTAAAGATTGTAGACTGCCTGCACTGGACACTGCCTTCCAGTGGGTTATAAAATCTATCTGCCAGAGCCAGTGCATCTTTGTCTAAAATCAAGACGTTAATTGTATAAAGAGCTAAATTTAGAAGGTCTCTTGGGTTACCTGTGACTCCCCCTTTCTTTTATTTTTGGAGGAGTGTCTTGATGTCTCTGTTTCTTTTCTCTACTATTAATCCTTGAGGATTAAAGGATATGCCAGTGATGTGTAAAATCTTATACTGTGCACAAAAGTGTGAAAATGTTTAGAAGTATATGCAGGTCCATTATCTGTTTTTATTGCTTGTGGCACACCCACAATTGCAAATGCTTGTATTAGGAATTCAGTGACCACTCAGGCTTTCTCTTTTGCTGCTGGTATTGCAAAAGTAAATCCTAAAAAGGTATCTACCACAAAATGGATAAAAGATAGACGACCAAAAGATTTATAATGTGTCACATCCATGTGCCAAATGGTCACTGGTCTCAAACCATGAGGGTTCTTCCCTGGAGGGAGCAAAGGAGCATGGAAAGAAAGGCAAAGTATACAGTTTTTTACTATGCTCTTAGCTTCCTCTTTTATTATCCCAAACTGCAAATGTAAAGCTTTAGCAGCCTGATGATATTTAGAATGAGATTCTTGGGCTACCTGAAATAAAGGAGTATTTGGCTAACATGGCTAGAAGGCAATCTGCCTTCAAATTTCCATAAAAAATAGGACCTGGAAGTCCAATATGAGAGTGGATATGCAAGATATAAATCTTACCTTGATGCTTTTTAACTTGTTCTTGAAGTTCCTTAAAGAGCTGATATATATTAAAAGCTAAAAATTTTATTTGGGCTGTGGCAATTCTTTGTACCACATCTATTGAATAGGCCAAAACAGATATTATATTTACATCTCCTGGATAATGAGTAACAGCTAGCATGATTGCATACAATTCATTTTGCTGAGTGGACTGAAAAGGAGTTCTGACTACTCTCTTTATAATTAAATTTTAGAAATAACTCTATAAAATTATAGATCACATTTATGACCATATTCCTTAACCAATGAAACCATTATGTATCAAATATATATATATATATATATATATATATATATATATATATATATATATATATATATATATATATATATATATATATATTTCAGTCAATCAAATTAAAATAGGCCTGTCTCTTTAAAATTACAGTTTGCTCCTTTCAGCCAAGAACCAAGAGGCTAAAATTTGAGAAAAAAAAAATGGTTGTAACACACCTATCTGGGGGAGGGGAGAGGGAAGGGAAGGCAAGCTAAATTTGCACAAAAGATTCCCTCCTGTTCCCCACTCAAGTTTCTCCAGACAGAAATCCTTCCATTAAAAACTTTCCTTTTTCTCTTCCTACTTAACTCTTCTCTTTACTTCAGTTACATACTTAAAAGAAATTCTAACAACCCTTCCAACTACATGCTCCATTGATAAAGTAGCAGAAGCAGTGTGTGTGTGGGGGGGGGTGAGTTGAATCTTTACCTTTGAAGACAAAAGATCCTCTCCCATTTCTCCCTCCCCCACTTCTTCTTTTCCTTACTCCTAAAACCTTTCAACCCTACAATTGCTCCTACAAATTAATCTTTCATAAATCACCCTCATTCTCCTTTCCTTTTCCTTTCAAAGGTTTTAAAATTCACAGTACAGTGAATAGCTAAATAATTCCATAAAACCCACATGTCCAGCAAAGCATAACTTATAATGTTAACGAATTACCCAATGTTTCAGAAGGCAACAAACTGAAGCAACCAAATAATTTGGTGTTTTTTTTAAGTTTTTCTTCCATCTGCCTGACAAGTCATAAACATAGAATACAAATCACACAGACATAGGTGGCACAATTACAACATTAAACAAAATGTTTAACATATAGAAACTAGGGGCTATCTGGAAACCTTAGAATAGCCCTGAGATAAGTTGTTGGAGCTCAAGAGTCTTCCCTCCCAGAATCCAAACAAAGCTTTTTAGGCTTCCAAGCCCCTATTTGGGGCATTTCTCTGCTTTCACAGAGAATGCCTAGATATAACCAAATAGTGCAAAAAGGCACTCAGAACCAGAGTTGTGCCACTGGCACAATCAGTGCCAGATAGACACAAGTACATTTAAACACAAAGAGATAGTAGACAGACAATTCTGGAACACAAAAGACAGACAGTCCAACCAGGGCACTCTGACGGCATCCTGTGGAGGCCACTAGGGGGTACTGATGCTTCCTCCAGCTTAGCTACCTACTATCCCAGAGTACTCACCCGAATTTGAACCGGTTCCCAGAATGCTTAAAGCCAATTGAATCAAATTTAGGTCTCATTCTCCCAGTCTGCAAAAGTGGATTACCAAGGCCCAAGGCTGAGGAACATCATCTTGGTGGCCACCCCCTAGAGACCTTAACCCCCTTCGCCCTCCAGGGAAAGGTACTGGCTATCAAACAGGGCCAAAGGCTATCTCGCTGGGGCTTCCAAATGAAGTACCCAAGTGAGAGAAAATACAGGACAGCCAAAATAATGTAAATTTAAAAGCATTTATTGCTAGCTAGCAACTGAATTCCACCAGAACAGGGAAGTCAGCCTGGAGCAGTTTCAGAGACACATATTTAAAGGAAAAAGGAAAAAAACACAGCAAAAAAAATGCTCTGAAACATTCCATTCCCAGACAGGCAGCAAAGGATATCACACTAAAAATTCCATTCCCAGACAGGTGGCAAGGGTTAACAAGGAGATAATATTTCTTTAAGTTTTTATATTTGTCAAGTTGTCAAGGTCTTAAGGTGGCACATCTGGGGGCTGTGTGTACCTGCAATTGGAAACAGAAAATACCACCTGCATCAGGGAGTGAAGAGCTGGCAATATAGTTCTGACTGCAGACAGAATTGAAATCAACATAATGTTCTCACAGTCTCAGGAGTGCATAAGCAGGTTAGGGACAGCATCCATTTCAACCTGAAATCAGGAGATGTGAGTTATATACTTGACTCTACAACTAATCATCTGTGTGATTATATATAATATATAATCTTGGATAACAAGTAATTTAAAACTCTTTGGAAACTATGGAATTTGATTTGGATTTGAAGTGAAAATTAGTCATGTTTTATAATAACTAATATGAATGTGTTTTATGCTTTGAAGAACTCAGCAGCATTCAATGACTTATGCCACACAAAAACATATGATGCTTTGTCATCACAGATGTCCCAGTGAGATATAACTTCAAGCCTTATTAAAAAGCAAATAGAAAATTTCATCTAATATACATGTTCAAATCATGTAGTTCTAGTTCTAATGTAACTTATATATAGAATAAATACTTTACAGATCTTTAAAAATGGAGGGAAATGATTAAGAAAGAAATATACATTTACTTGATTTAATCATCAATACCTGTTTTTCCAATGTAACTTGTTTTAAAACATTTTAATAGAATGAGAGTAACAAAAGTAACAATTTGTCACTACTACATAGAAAAATATCCTGAAGTACTCTCTCTCCTAAGGAAAATGTCACTGAAAAATGTACTTCTTGGGGGAAGGGGTAGAATTCATAAGATAGGAAGCCATGTGGAATCTATTTTCAGGCAGAGAAAAAAAAATGGAGGTAACAGGAAGCACAGTGAATAGAAGTTCTTTTGGAAATTATATAATAGATTTGCAGTTTTATGCACATCATTTTTTTTCTATTCTACTATGTTATGGAAATGCTCTTTTTATTGCTTAAGTTCAGAATAAAATAAATAGTTTTAAGCATTAATGCTTTGATGCTAACAATTTCCAAGAGTCTAAAGATCCTTTGGTCTTCACAGAGTAACAAATTTCAGATCATGCTTTAATACTTGAAGAATTTTTGTTGGTGTGTGTTCTTCTTACAAGAGAATATATTATTACTTTTACCACTTGACTACTGGTCTTTAATTGCTAGAATCAGAAAATACTGACACCTTGGGGGCCAGTGTATGTGACCTATTGCCAAAGAAGTTCTTTGGTTTGGTAGAGCCAAGTCCTGTTAATCTCTCCTCGCTTGGTCTTTAGGGTCACAGGATCACATCCATGCCATGATGAAACATTAGAATTAGACTTTTGCAGAGAAATTTCATTTCTTAAAATGTTACACTTTGAATTTGTCATTTTGAGGTCAGTGCTTATATATATATATATATATATATATATATATATATATATATATATATGAATTCCACCCCTTCCCCCAAGAAATGAGAACTTTATCAGAGATACTTGCTACAATTCCCTCTCACCCAGTTTTTGCTTTCCTTCTAATTTTGGTTACACTGATTTTGTTTGTGAAAAAGCTTTTATGTAATCAACGTTATATTTTACTTTTTGCAATGCTCTTTATATCTTGTTTAATCCTAAATTCTTCCTTTATCTATAGCTAAACTATCCCGTGCTCTTCTAATTTGCTTATGGTATCACCTTTTAAGTGTAAGGTATGCATTTATTTTGACCATTATCTTGGTATACAGTATGAGAAGTTGGTCTAGTTTCTGTCATGTTGTTTTCCAGTTTTTGTCAAATAATGAGTTATTGTTCCAAAAGCCTGGATCTTTGTGTTTATTAAATATTATAATGATAATTTATTACAATTTATTGTGCACATAATCTATTCCACTGAGCCACCACTCTAATTCTTAGCCAGTATATGATTGTTTTGATAATTACCATTTCATAATAGTCTGAGATCTGTAATGATTAGACCACCTTCCTTGCATTTTTTTACAATTATAAAATAAAAAAGGAAAGAAAGTTATTTCATGAGAATATGAGACATTATAAAACAACTTTAATAGAGCTCATATTCAGTTTTTTTTCCTGACTATGTTTGTTGTGCATTGGAACCAATGCAATTGCATTGGTCCAATGCAAAGGTCCAAGGTAGCTCAGTGGGGACAAACACATGAGTCCAATATATACTGAGGTGAACTTCAGTGAAATTGACTTTGGGTCAATAAAGGCATTAGGAAGACTAGGGTAAAATTATGGGAGCTAACAACAATAGCAGGAACAGAGATGATTCAAGTTCTCTATAGTTGTCAGCTGAAGTTAATAAGTATAGAAGGTAAGAGAAAAAATAAACTAAGGCCATGGAGCTCAGCTGCCGTCAGGCAGAGACCAAAGGTCATATGTATTTAAGCACTTAGGAAAATTTGCAACCCTTTAAAAATAAGTAGTCATGAAAGAGCCATTTTAATGCTATATGCTCTTGTGCTCTAGTTCCCACCTTCAAACTTGACTAGTCCCATCCTGAGCTTCGCCAAATTAGCCTGACACAGACCCACAATGTTGTTATTCTCCAGACATCTCACAATCACCTCTTCTTCTTCTCTCTTTTCCATTCCCTTTTCCTACATCCACACTCCCATACATACTTTTGAAACTTAAGATCTGAGGTAGATATTTCACCCCTCTCAGGCTGGCTAAGATGACAGGAAAAGATGATAAATGTTGGAGGAGATGTGGGAAAACTGGGACACTAACACATTGTTGATAGAGTTATGATCTGATTCAGTCATTCTGGAGAACAATTTGGAACTATGGCCAAAGGGCTATCAAATTGTGCCTACCCTTAGATCCAGCAATGTCTCTACTAGATCTGTATCCCGAAGAAATAATAAAAAAGGGAAAAGGAATTCCCTTCCCAATTGTCACCACAAGAATATAATTATGTAGAAAAGGGCTAAGGTCCAGGCAACATCTTATTTAGAGGAAGCATTATGCTTCTCTATAAACCTAGTTCTCCTGACCAATTAATCAGTTAATCAATCAATAATTTATTTAGTAACTACTTTATACTACACACCGTGAAAAGTTCTAGAATACGATAATTGAACCAAAAGCAAACTGTCTCTGGCCTTGAGGAGTTTACTTTCTACTCAGACAAACAAATATAGAGGTGTATACCTAAAATAAATAAATAAAAAATTAAATAAAGCATACTTTTGGTGGGAAGTTACTATCAGTGAGGTAATCAGGAAGTGATATCTGGGTTGAGTTTTTAAGGAAACTTTAGAATTCTAAGAGATGGAGATGAGGAAAGAAAGGAACAGATAAGCTTCAAATACTTTGGTCACTCAGTTTCCAAAATTGATTCCTGTCATTTTACTATATTCAGCTAGAATATCCTACCTGGCATAAGGTCACCTATTACCTTAGAAAGGCATAAGAACCTCAAATCCTCAATCTTTATCTTTTATTTGGAAAAAGAAGAAATATTTTTCTTACTTTTTCTTATCCTTTAGAGGTCCATTTTTAGGACAGCTTATCTTTAAACAATTTTTTCTTGCTATATTCAGCACACTTGTTCTCCTGTGTCTTTGGTAGGATTAAAACTGAATTTCACAGACAAATGTATAATTCTTAAGTTAAAAGAGAAAATATTTTTGTTTAAATATATATATGGCTAGTGCTACCTTTAGCTGTTTATTTTGCTCCTATAACATCCCCAATGAATTCTGTATAGTCAAGTGTATATAGGAATCTTTTTTAGAAATTAATACTTCAAATAGGCATAAGGAATGGCTTCACACATTTAGAGTTCAAATGGATTTCCCAGATCTTTAAGGTCTACATTTCAGTTGCAAAAGAAAAAAGCTCTGGAAATATACACATTCACAGTTATCTATCCATACCAATTAAATATATTGGGCCAGCTCTCAGATATTCCTTTCATTTAGTTTGTATTGACAGCTACTCTCAGTCAGTTTATAAATAGTCTGCTGAAACTACCTGGCCATGGACAGCAGAGAAAGAACATTCTTAAAAACAACATGTAGAGTTGACACTGATCTGAATCATTATTGAGTTTCATCTATGAAACCCACATATAAAATATCAAAGAATTTCTAGCACCATCTATACATTTTTTCACTTGTAAGAATCTGTCTGTAAGAATCTGAGCAATACATACTTTAACTTATTCTGTTTTTTTTCCAGTGTGCCACAAAATGGATATTGTGTAAAGGTTGCTACATGCTGTGAATCAAGGAATGCCATGATTTCCAATATTTAAAAAATGAGATAATAAAAAGCTCTTTCCACAGTGCTGGCACACATAGTAAGTGCTTACTAATTGGTTTTTTCCCCTCCCTCCCTTTCTTCTTTCATAAGAATCAGGTGATGGAAAGACATAGAATGGGTATAAGCAACCATTAGCAATATTAACAATGATGATTTGCACATAAGTGGCATAAGGGGCATAATCATGAACATCTATGACTAGATAAGGAAGTAAATTGGTCATACATCAAGACAGGAGGATTACCATGCAACAGCCTGAATTATAGTCACAAAATATGAAAAAAATCAGAGATCTCCAGAACACTGAATAAAACTTCTATGAAGAATGTGGAAAGTCCTGGACAAGAAACTCCGAGTGAAGATTAAAGAATAATTTTTTTTCACTTTATTTTCCTTGAGAGTTTTTGTGTGTCTGTTTCCACCATGCCTATATGGAAATTTATTTTAAATGACTTCATATGTCTAATTGATATCATATTGCTTGCCTTCTAAAGGGGCAGTGAAGGGGCAGGAAGATGAGAATTTGGAACATTTCCCATGTTAAAAAAAAAAACAAAAACAGTTTGTCCATGTTGAGTTCATTGAAACTGATCTTTGATATTGGCTCTTATGTGTAAAATTTTCTATTAAGTTCCAGTTTGGTTGATAGAAAGTTCTGAAAATCTGCAAGTTTGTTGAATATCCATTTTTTCTTATTCAATATTATAGATAATTTTGCTGGTTATGATGTTTTTGGCTGCAGGCCTAGTTCTTTTGATTGTCAGTATATGTGATTCCAGGATCTACATTTTTTTCTTTTTTTTTTTATTATAACTTTTTATTGACAGTACATTTGCATGGGTAATTTTTTACAACATTATCCCTTGCACTCACTTCTGTTCCAATTTTTCTCTTCTCTCCCTCCACTCCCTCCCCTAGATGGCAGGCAGTCCCATACATGTTAAATTATGTTATAGTATATTCTACATACAATATATGTGCGCAGAACCAAATGGTTCTCTTGTTGCACAGGAAGAATTGGATTCAGAAGATAAAAAAAAACCTGGGAAGAAAAACAAAAATGCAAACAGTTTACACTCATTTCCCAGTGTTCCTTCTCTGGGTGTAGCTGATTCTGTCCATCATTGATCAGTTGGAACTGAATTAGATCTTCTCTTTTTTGAAGATATCACAATATATCCTCATACAGTATTGTTGTTGAAGTGTATAATGACCTGCTGGTTCTGCTCATTTCACTCAGCATTAGTTCATGTAAGTCTTCCCAAGCCTCTCTGTATTCATCCTGATGGTCATTTCTTACAGAACAATAATATTCCATAACATTCATATACCATAATTTACCCAACCATTCTCCAATTGATGTGCATCCATTCATTTTCCAGTTTCTAGCCACTATAAAAAGGACTGCCACAAACATTTTGGCAAATACAGGTCCCTTTCCCTTCTTTAGTATTTCTTTGAGATGTAATCCCAGAAGTAGCACTGCTGGATCAAAGGGTATGCACAGTCTGATAACTTTTGGGGCATAATTCCAAATTGCTCTCCAGAACAAATTGGATTCATTCACAACTCCACCAACAGTGTATTAGTGTCCCATTTTTCCCGCATCCCCTCCAATATTCATCATTTTTTTTTTCCTGTCATCTTAGCCAATCTGACAGGTGTGTAGTGGTATTTCAGAGTTGTCTTAATTTGCATTTCTCTGATCAGTAGTGATTTGGAACACTCTTTCATATGAGTGGAAATAATTTCAATTTCATCATCTGAAAATTATCTGTTCATATCCTTTGACCATTTATCAATTGGAGAATGGCTTGATTTCTTATAAATTAGAAGCACCTACATTCTTTAATTGTGTCTGCAGATTAAGTCCTGTAGAGTTTTCCCTGTTTCTATGGTGGGGTTCTTTCTTCTTTGCTGGTTCTTTTTTTTTTTTTGGTAAGAGGTATAAGTGTAAGCACTTCTAATTATGGGGTGGAGGGATGGTATCTCATCAAGCTTCACTTCAGCTGATCTGGAACCTCTGATCTGCAACTCCAAACCAAGAGCTCCATCTTCTAGCAAAGCCCTGTTACCAGCAGTATCCCTGCCTCTTCATTTACAGGTGCAGAATCCATCCTACCCAGGGCTACATCTCTGCAACACAGTTGGACCTGGAATTCCTAATTATCTGAGGTTCACTCAGTCTTCAAAGACTCAAATGCCTAAATCCTCAAGCAGTTTGGGAGGTGAAAATTTCTGTGGTTCCTGCTGAGACTCAACCATACCCAGGGCCCCCCACTAGGTGTTTCTGTGGAGCTTGCCCAGAGGTGTTTGAACTTCACGAGGTTAATCCCCAGGCCTAGGGTCATTCTTCAGATCTTCTCTGGTTGTACCTGGAGGACCCTCTTCTGCCCCAAATCCTCACAACATTGCTGTTAACTGGGTATATTTTTCTCTTGGTTTTGCTCACTTCACTTTGAATCAATGCAACAGTATTACCAGATTAAAGGAGATGCACGGTTTTTGGGCAAAGTTCCAAATTTCTTTCCAGAATGGAAAGATCATTTCATAATTACACCAACAGTGTGTTAATGTCCCAGTTTTCCCACATCCCCTCCAACATTTATCATTTTTCTCTTTTTAAAAATCATATTGGCCAATCTGATAGATTTGAATTCAGAGTTGTTTAAATCTGTATTTCTCATCAATTATTATTTAGAAGATTTTTTCATATGATTATAGATTACTTTGATTTCTTTGGATGAAAACTACATGTTCATATCTTTTGATCAATTGGGGAATGGCTTGTGTTCTTATAAATTTGATTGAGTTCTCTATATATTTGAAAAATAAGACCTTTATCAGATAATACTTGTTGCAAAATCATAAGTGAAGTAATTTGGAAACATTTCTACCATAATGTGTTTACAAATGGATTTAATCATTTCTCATTAAATTTTTTTCAGGAGATTTATTTTTAAATAAGTTTTTATTGGTGTGTTCTGTTTATTATATTATTATAAATTATTCCAAGTATCCCTTTCTCTCCCTCTCCCTCTCCGGGAGAGCCATCCGATATCACAAATAGTATTTTTTAGGGAGGAAAAAAAATCACCACTAACTGATCCATATATTGAAAAAAATCTAAAAACTTATACAATGTGTAATATCTGTGGGGTGAGATGGAGGCATCTCATATTTCACTCAAGTCCCACTTGATCTTCATAATTTTGTTACTTTTTTTTGACTTTGTTATTCTTCCATTTATATTATTGTAGTCTTCTGTGTATGTTGTTTTGTTTGTTCTACTCACTTCACTCTGATAATTTCATAAAGATTTTTTCTTGCTTTTCTATATTCATCACACACATCATTTCTTATTGCAACAAAATATTTCATTGCATTCATGTGCCACAATTCAGGGGAGATTTTCGTTTAATTGATAGCAGTAAATTCATAAAAATAAGATTCAGTGTTGATTGAGTTATTAACTGTCAACATATAAGTATTTTTTAAGTCACAAAAATAGCTATAATCATTGACTCAAAAACCTCACTTTTTTTTTTTTTTGCTGAAACAATTGGGTTAAATAACTTGCCAGTTACACAGCTAGGAAGTGTTAAGTGTCTGAGACCAGATTTGAACTTGGGTCTTCCTGACTTCAGGGCTGGTGCTCTATCCACTGCACCACCTAGCTATACCACCTATCTCGCTATTTTTCAAACAAGCAAACAAGCAATTATTTCAGTAGACTATTAATTCATTCATTATTAATTCATTAATATAGAAATTTAGGGACAGGTAAGTGGCATTGTGGATAGAGTACTGGATCTGAAGTCAGGAAGACTCATCTTCCTGAGTTAAAATATACTTTCAGACACTTGCTAGCTGTGAAATCTAGGCAAGTCACTTAACACTTAACACTTGTTTACCTCAATTTCCTCATCTGTAAAATGAACTGAAGAAGAAAATGGCAAACTATTCCAGTTTCTTTGCCAAGAAAAGTCCAAATGGGATCATAAAGAGTCAGACACGACTGAAAACAATTTATTAATATGGAAATTCACTTCACTCACATGGATTTTTAAGTTATCTAGACTTTAATGAATGGCTCCCATCAATTTTTGAGACTAAAATAAATTCATTATTTTTCACTACTCTTTGGTGGTATGGTGGTACAATTTCTCTGTAGACTGATATACTGTCATATCCATACTACTTTTCCAGTGTATTGGACTTATTTTCCATTGGTATAGACTTTCAATAATCTAATGTAAACTTCATTAATGGATTATGGGGAGAAAGAGCATTTATTAAGCTTAATTTCTGTGCAATTGTTAATCTAGTATTATTGGCCTATTTGCTATTCTTTACACAAAACATGCCATTTCCTGACTCCAGTCATTTCCATGCCTGGAATTCTCTTTTCTCATCACTATGTCCTGGCTTCCCTTTCCTTCAAATCCCAGCCAAAATCCTACCTTCTACAATAAAATTTTCCCAATTCCCTGTAATGTCCCAAAGTTCTGGATGGTCTCCAATTTATCTTGTACATAACTTGTATGTACACAGTTATTTATATGTTTTCTTCCCCAGTACACTGTGAGCTCCATGAAAGGAGTGGTTGGAGGGGGGGAGGTTGTGTGTGTGTGTGTCCCAAATGCATGGCAGAGTGTCTGGAATATAGTAACCACATAATAAATTCTTGTTGCCTGACTCTCTGACCAAGCATTGGAGATACAAACAGAAAAGCAAGATACTCCCTACTGGCAAGGATCTCACATTCTAATAATGGGATTCAATGTATGTTGAATGATATAACGGGGAAAGGATCTCAAAGATCTTCAAGGAGTTTCATTTATAGAAATGTTTGTAACTATAATAACAAGAGCCCAAATATGGAAACAACCAATATGCCTAATTGTCAAAGAAACTGTCCCAGTAATACAATGCAGTACTATAGTTCCATAAGGAATGATGACATTAATAATTTTTCAGACCCTCAGAGAAAAACACAAATTATGGAGGAAGCAAAAGGAAATGGAGACAAATTATTTTATAGAAAATTACTGGATTTTAGCCTTCTAACTGGATTCATTTGTTTGTTCTTACATGACCAGAGGAAGTTAGTTGTTAGTCCAAACAGTATCATTATTTGCTAACTTTACCAATAAACATCAAGACAAAAGAGTGAGAGATTTTTCAATATGCCATTCATAACTGGAGAGATTGTATTGTTCTTTAGATACAAGTTGGTCTTATTGTTTTCAGAACAATTTCCATTGTTAGTAGTACAAAAAGAGAAATAGTATGGTATAAATGGAAATTGTGTGGTGCTAAGATATAGGTAAAAATTGTATTCAAATTCTGTCTTTGACACTCACTAATTATGAAACCTTAGTCTGTTATGCCACAGTTCTCTTTTATTGTCCTGAGTCAGTTTCCCTAATTGTTCTGCCTCAGTTTATAATTGTTCTATTCAATCCTGCAAAACTACCCTTCCCTCTTTATCAAAATATTTGATAAAGATAAAAGATCTTATATTGTAGAATATCAGAATGCCTCTCCCCATCCCAAGCTATCAGAATATCAGATACTATCTTATCAAGATGCCTCCCCCCATCTCTGGTGGCTCACCCCATCTTGTCAGAATCCTGTTCCTGCTCTCTGCACTCAGGCTCTACCCCCTGAATCTGAGCCATGTGTATATATGTCATTGAGAACTCACATTGTTGGCTGGATTCTTGGAGATGATAGTCTCATTCAGCCCTGGGACCAAACCATGAATCCATTTAGTCCCAGTAAATCTCTCCCTTTCAAATAAATTATTAAATACTCTCTCTAATCTCTATCTTGCCTCAATTTCTCCAGCATTACAAGGCAAGTAACAATTTTATATGCTTCATACCATATCTGGAGACTTTTATGTTTCATTTTCAATACATAAAAAATTTTAAACTAAACAATCAGAATTTCTTTTCTTGTCTTTATTTATTTATTTATTTATTTATTTTTTGCTGAGGCAATTGGGGTTAAGTGACTTGTTCAGGGTCACACAGCTAGGAAGTGTTTGAGGTCAGATTTGAACTCAGGTCCTCTTGACTTCAGGGCTGGGGGTCCTATCCATTGTGCCACCTTAGCTGCCCCCCCAGAACTTTTTTTTCTTTTATATGATAAATACCAATGACAGATTAAGCTACTTTCAAGAATATGTTTATATATAGAAAAATTGTTAAATGTGAGCCCTAGGGACTGTATACATTCATCCTAAATTGTGTCTTCATTATTTTTAAAGTCCTTAAAGTTTTTAAAATCTAGAGGCCTGTCATATACCTATAGTCTATGTGACTATATATGTGATGTTTGGATATTTGGAATTATGAGCCTGATTCCTTTACAGAGTTCCAAATCAATGAAGAAAAGTTCAATTGCTTTCATGATATCATCTCCAGAATTATTATGTTGGTTTTACTAAGTAAGAATAAGGCTTTAAAAAACTATATAAAGAATTTTAAAATGAGTGGGGTTTTCAAATGAGAACTTTGTTAATCTTAAAACTAAACAAATTATAACAATTCTCAGCATTCTGATGCATTGAGACATTATTGTGCAATTATAACAACAGTTCTTTATAACAAAGATATTTTCCAAACTCTTGATTACATTCCAAATATTCAATCTAATCTCTGATATGATTACCACAACAGAATTCCAGTAAAACAATAATTTGGACTATTAATGGAAGATTTTTTGCTAACGAAACTTATCTTATTCAATGTGGACTTTTCATTAATTGTCTGAAAATAAATCACTAGATTATACTAGGCCAATTATATTTAAAGGAATAATTAAGGAAGGAAGAAGGAAAGAAGTTACTGTCAAGTGATTTGATTTCTTCTCTTGTTATTTTTCTTCTTAGAAATCTAACCAACATGATTTAGACATAAAGGATGATACTATAAACAAATTAGAAGAGCAAGAGATACTTTACCTGTCCAATCTTAGGAAAAGAAGGAATTTATGATCAAATAATAAATAGAGAACATTAAGAATTACAAATGGATAATTTTGATTACATTAAATTAGAAAGGTTTTGTACAAACAAATCCAATGCGGCCAAGACTAAAAGGGAAGCAGAAAGTTGGGAAACAATTTTTATAACCAGTGTTTCTGATAAAGGTCTCATTTTAAAAATATATGGAGAATTGAGTAAAATTAAAAGAATACAAGTCATTCCCCAAATGACAAATGGTCAAAGGATATGAATTTTCAGATAAAAAAATTAAAGACATCTATAGTCATATAAAAATGCTCTAAATCACTATCAATTAGAGAAATGCACATTAAAACAACTTTGAGGTATCACTCATACTTACTGGGTTAGTTAAGATGAGAGAAAAAGAAAAATTATAAATGTTGCAGGGGATGTGGGGAAAACTGAGACATTAATGAATTGTTGGTAGAGTTGTGAACTGAACCAATAACTCTGGAGTGCAATTTGGAATATGCCCAGAAGGCAACAAAACTGTGCATACTCTTGGATCCAGTCATGTCTCTATTGAGTCTGTACCCCAAAGAATTCATAAAAGAGTTAAAAGATTCCTATATAAGCAAAAAATATTTGTAGGAATTCTTTTTGTGGTGGCAAAGAATTAGAAAATGAGTGAATGCCCATCAATTGGGAAATGGCGGAATAAGTTATAATTATATAAATGTAATGGAATATTATTGTTCCATAATAAATGAGCAGGCTGACTTCAGTAAAACTTGAAAAGATTCACATGAACTAATACTTAGTGAATTGAGCAGAACCAGAAGAATATTTTATGCATTAACAGTAAGATTATGTGATGATCAACTATGATGATAATCTTAGTTCCTTTTAGTAATTCAGTGATTTAAGGCAATTCCAATATCTTTGGATGAAAAAATGCCATCTGCATCTGGAGAGAGAACTGGAGAGAAACTGAATACAGATCAAAGCATACTATTTTCAGAATTTTTGTTTTTTTTCTTTCTTGTGGTTTTTCTTTTTTGTTCTTATTTTTCTTCCCCAACATAGCTCATATCAAAATATATTAAAAATGAAATAAGAAAAATTAAAGAAATATAACCCAAAGAATTTTTGTCTTTTTCTTCTTTTTTGTTCTTGGAAGTCAACATGATAAAGTAGACAAAGAGTTGGTCTTCAAATCAGAAAGCTCTGCATTCAAGTCCCATCTCTAACCCACATTAGTTATAAGATGCAAGCAAATTACTTGATCTCTCAGGCAATTCTCTAGGATTTTTATCTCTTTCCATACATTTCAGAAAATAGGCTAACCTATTTGATAATGAGAATTTCCTTATCTGGGAGCTATCTCTATTAGAATGGTCTGGTTTTAAGATCTGGAAATCTGAGTTCAAATCCAAGAGTTACTAGCTCTATAAACCTTTGGAAGTTTCTCTCTCTGAGATTATCTGCCAGATTCTTCCAGGCTATAAAATATCGTAGTCAACAATGAGAGAACACTAAAGCCAGAAATACTTTAAATGGTATCAGACTTAATACAGCTTCCAAAGGAAAGTACTATGTGAGAATTTTAAAACCCAGAAGGACTTTAGAGATTGTCCAACCCAGGAGTTTTTCACCTGGAGCCCACAAACTGTCATAGGGTCTTTATTTTATAATGTCCATACATTTAGCTAGGGGGAAAAACAGCACCTTTATTTTCATTAATCTCTCATTGAAATTTAGTGGAACATGAGCAAAAAACCCCATCATTCTACAATAGAGTCCCTGGTCCAGAAGGAATCTGAATTGTCAGAGAAGTACAATGAAGTGGGGAAAAAAAAAAAAAAAGGAAGGAATTCCAATTTTGATTAAGCCTCTCATTTTGTAAATTAGGAAATTAAGGCTCAGAAAAATAAAGTGAGTTGCCATAAGTCAAATATCTAATTAGGACAAATCTGTGAATGAAACTCAATTCTAAATCCAGTTCAAAGTTCTTCTCATTATAATATTCCTTTTCTAGAAATTGGCAATATCAGGGATTAAACCCAGAGCCTGAATATCCAAAGTATGAAAGTTCAACCTCCAGATCAACTGATTACCATTGACATGTAAGCAGGAAGGGAATATTTTTTGCTCATTTTGTATTCCCAGTGCTTAATATAATATCTGCCATATAATAAGCATTTAATAAATGTTTGTTTGATTGATATTGATTGATACCATCTTAGTGAGAGAATGATAGAGAAAGTAAAGAAATACTTAAAGAAGTATTTGTCCTGCTGAAAATCACAAATTAGGAAATTAAGACTTGGAAAGATAAAGTGAAGTCAATTTAGGTTAACTTAGGACAAGGCAGGAAATGTCTTTTCTTCTTTTTATATCTCCAGTGCTTAGTACAGTACCTGGCATATAGTAGGTATGTAATAAATGTTTATTGATTTATTGATATTGATTGATAAGTACCTTAGTGAAGGAATGACGTAGAAAGCAGCATCTACTTGAAGAAGCATTTGTCTTATTGAAAATCAGTGAGAAGTGAGTTAAGCTTCAAAGTAGGATAGAATGGTGTACAGCAAGTTCTCTCATGGCCTCTCTAGACATAAGTGCTCCCTTCTAATCTAACTCTGTAATATGGCAGATTCTGATGGTAAGCAATAAACTACTTAGACCTTAGCAGTGTCTTATACCTGGAACAAAGTTAGAAGAGATGATCACTATAACAGGAAATCTTGCTGAAATCCAGTGTCCTCACCAATATATTTGACTTCACCAATATATTTTATCATTTTTATAATATCAATAACAATCACTTTTCTTTGTTATTTATATATATATATATGTGTATATATATATATATATATATATATATATATATATATATATATATATATATGTTTCATTCCCCTTTCCCACTCACTTCTCCCCCCTCCCCCACCCCAGTATATTAAAATTTTCTTTTTACCTTTCAATGGTTGTTACCACAGTGCCTTATATACAGAAAATGCTAAATAAATGGTTGTTGACATCAGATGAATATAATATTAAATGTATTTTGCCATATATTCAAATGCATCATACTGATTTGGGAATTCCTTCTGATGATACACATCTCAATACATGCATGAATACCAATTCTATGTGTCTCTAGTCCACATATTCCTAAAAATTCACCTCGTTGTGGTAAATCAAGGAAACCCTCCTTGATTTCTATTGCTGAATGACCACTCATCTGTCAACCCTTGATCTTGCTACTTGCCGATCACATCTTCCTTTTCTGTCATTATCACATAAGTCATTCCTGTCAATTGCTCCTAGGACCTCCATTAGGGAGAGGGGCTCAGACTCAGCAATATTCATTCTTCTCCTGGTTGATTTTTTGGATATCAGCACTATGCTTCTGCTGTGGTATCATTTTGAAACTTCCCTCAGAGTCTGAAATCACTTCACCTTGGAACATCCTCTTGCCACATTGATCCCATTCTCTGCCTGGTGAATTTTTTAAGAGGCTTCCATTTTTTTATAGTAATTTTATGTTTTCTTCTTTTTTATTATTTACAAAATATATGCGTGGGTAACTTTTCAATATTGATGCTTGCAAAACCTTTCATTCTATATTTTCCCTTCCTTCCTCTTCCCCCTCCCCTAAATGGCAGGTAATCCAATACATGTTAAATATGTTAAAATATATGTTAAATCCAATATATGTATACATATTTATACAGTTATCTTGCTGCACAAGAAAAATCGGATCAAGAAGGAAAAAGAAACTGAGAAAGAAAACAAAATACAAACAAACAACAACAGAAAAAGTAAGAATGCTATGTTGTGGTCCACATTCAGTTCCCACAGTCCTCTTTCTGGGTATAGATGATTCTCTTGATCATAAGATTATTGGAACTTATCTGAGTCATCTCATTGTTGGAAAGAGCCACATCCATCAGAATTGATTATCATATAATATTGCTGTTGCTATATATAATGATCTCCTGATTCTGCTCATTTCACTTAGTATCAGGTCATGTGAGTCTCCCCAGGCCTCTCTAAAATCATCCTGCTGATTATTTCTTATAGAACAATAATATTTCATAACATTCATATATCATAACTTATTCAGCCATTCTCCAACTGATGGGCATCCACTCAGTTTCCAGTTTCTTGCTGAAGTGCCACAAACATTTTTGCACATGTGAGTCCCTTTCCCTCCTTTAAGATTTCTTGGAGATATAAGCCCAGTAGAAACACTGCTGGATCAAAGGGTATGCACAGTTCCATAGTTCCATAGTTTGAGCATAGTTCCAAATTACTCTCCAGAATGGCTGGACCTGTTCACAATTCAATTAACAATATATTAGTGTAAGAGGCTGCCATTTTGGGGAAAAGTCCAGGACAATTAGCCATCATTTGTCTATAGCTCTGCTTCTAACTTTCTGGATGGCAACATTTTCTATTTCCCAGTGCTTTTCAGCTACTTTTTGAATGTTGTTTTTGTATTTGTATCATAGTAAGCTGCCTTACTTTTCCTTCTTTGCAGTATAAGGGACCAAAAAACTCTTGTTATTTCAATGTTGCATTTTTTTAAAAACTGAGCTTAAACAGCTTAATTCAGGCAGAAAACAAAAATAATTTTAATGAAAAATGTGAATAAAAATATTTCTTTCAAGAGCACTGGGTCCATCTGTCTCTTTAAGTAGAACTTTACAACTCACAGTTCTTTTAAAAAAAATCATCCTTGGATTCAGATAAGAAATTTATGCTGACACATGATGTTTCCAAGGCTTTCTCAAAGCCATTAGATAATATCTTTATTGTTATTGCTGCAAATAAAAATGATGTAGCACATAGATAGTGATCCACAAAGTACTCTGATAACTTGGTCAAGCCCTCTGATTTCAAGCAATTAGATATGTCCAAGAGTTCTTTTTTCTCTTTTTAAAAATAATAGCCTTTAATTTTCAAAATATATGCAAAGATAGCTATCGACACTCCAAATTTTTCTCCCTCTCTTCCCCCACTGTATCCTCTAGACAACAACAACAACAAAATTGGAACACAGATGTTTGCAAGGGTGAATGTTTTTGTTGTTGTTGTCGCTGTGTACAATGTTCCTTGGGTCTACTTACTTTACTTAATATCAGTTCATATAAGTTCCAGTCCTTTTCCCTTTTTTATAATTTCTTTGTAATATAGACCCAATATAGACATTGCTGGATCAAAAGGAATGCACAATTGATAGCTCTTTGAGTATAGTTCTAAATAACTCTCCAGAATGATTTGATCAGTTTACAGCTCCACCAACAATGTCCCCAGTTTTCCCAATCCCCTACAACATTTATCATTATCCATTTCTGTCATTTCAACCAATCTGAGAGATGTATAGTATATCTTAGAGTTGTTTTAATTTGCATTTCTCTAATGAATAGTGGTTAGAGCATTTTTTTGTGCTTAGAAATGGTTTTAATTTTTTTTATTTCTGTGTATTCATAGATACTTATTTCACAGTATTGTCATTTCTGTGTACAATGATCTTCTGTTGCTGCTCATTCTACTTTATTCATGTACATCTTTCCAGTTGTTTCTGAAATCTACCTGCTCATCATTTCTTATAGTATTCTGTTATATTCATATACCACAACATATTCAGCCATTTCCCAAATGATAGACAACCTGTCAATTTCCAACATTTTGCCACTATAAAAAGAGCAAATATAAATATTTTTGTAATATAAGTTTTGTTCAAATGACTCACATGTGCAAAAATATTTGTAACAACCCTTTTTGCAGTGGCAAGGAACTGGAAACTGAGCAGCTGTGCATCAGTTGGAGAATGGGTGAATAAATTATGGTATATGAATATTATAGAACATTATTCTTCTATAAGAAATGATCAGCGGGATGACTTCAGAAAGGTTTGAAGAGACTTACATGAATTGATGCTAAGTGAAATGAGCAGAACCAAGAGAACATTGCACACAACAAAAACAAGATTATCTGATGATCAATTGTGATGGATGTAGCTCTTTTCAACAATGAGGTGATTCAGTCCAATTCTAATTGTGATAGAGAATGACATCTGTCACCAGGAAAAGGATTGTGGGGAATGAATATGGATTACAATTTAGTATTTTTATCTTTTTGTTGTTGTTTGCTTGCTTTTTGTTTTATCTTTCATTTTTTTCCCTTTTTGATCTGATTTTTTTTGTGCAGCATAATAATTGTGAAAATATGTATAAAAGAATTGCACATAATTAATATATAATGGATTATTTACTGTCTAAGGGAAGGGGTAGGGGAAAGAAAGGGAGAAAAAATTTGGAATGCAAGGTTTTACATGGGTGAATGTTGAAAACTGAATATATTTTGAAAATAAAAGGCTAAAAATGAAAATAATTCAAAAATAAAAAAGACTAGTTTAAAAACATATAAATTATATTATATATATATATATGCATGTATATATATATATACATACATATGTCCTATTCCCTTTTGTATGATCTCTTTGGACATCATAAGAGCTACTCTTTGAATCTAAATATTATTCTATCTAATTTTATCATCATAGATATTATGTTATCATATCTATTATACAATTATATATCATATGATGTACATATATCTATATTCTCCACAAGTATATGAGATACTTTATGAAAAGCTTGGCTAAGATCTAGTTGGCTAAGACCATAATCATATTTTTTCCATCATCTATTATTAACTCAATAATCTTGTTACAAAAAGAAATTACATTAATTGGGTTTGATCTATTTTTGATATAAATTTTTATGATAAATGCATATTTTCTTATATTTCCTTCTAAAATCAAATGTCCCTGGCCTATAGTGGGCAGATTTTGTAATCTTTTTTCTACCTCAGGCTCTGTTCCTTTTTATTCTTTAATCCATCATGGAATCAGCTAATTCTCTTTGAAAATTACTTCCAGATATATGAAATTCTAGTTCTAAAAAGTACCAAATGGACTACATTTTAATCCACCATTTTAACTTATATGTAAATACTTTAGTAGGGTTAGTAGAGTGAAATACTCCAAACATTCTGGAGAACAATTTTTAACTATTGTGCCCTTCTTGCCAAACTATAAAACTGCACATATCTCTTGACCCGGTGATATCACTACTAGTTCTATAACATAATAAGTTCAAAGAAAAAGGAAAATGACATCTATATACATATATATGTATTTATAGCAACTCTTTTTGTGGAGACAAAGAATTACAAACCAAGGGGATGCCTATAAATTGGGGAATGCTGAATAAGTTATTGTATATGAATGGGATGAAAAACTATTATCCTGTAAAAATTAAGAAAAAGATGGTTTTGGAGAACATGGGAAAATTTATTTAAATTTTTGAAAAATGAAGTTAGTAGAACCATGAAAAGAATCTACATAGTAATAGCAATACTGTCAAATATAATCACCTGAGACTTAGTAACGCTGATGATTATAATGATTCCTGTGAAATTGGCCTAGGTTTTGCAATCAAAACTAATCTAGTTAACAAGCTTGTATGCATCCCAAAAAGCTAATTACAATGTGATTGCTACTTGCAGGAAAGCATCACAGCATCATCAACAGTGTATATGTTCCCACCATGACAAACTTGATGAGCTCAAAGAAAAATTTTATGAAGATCTGGAGACCCTCATCATCAATGTGCCAAAAGAAGACAAGTTTATAATCCTGGGTGACATTAATACAAGAATAGGTACAAACTACCAGACATGGCAGGGAGTTCTCAGGTGGGGAATGGAGTTAGAAACAACAACAGCAATGGTTGCTTACTACTGAAGACTTGTGTATCTCATGATGTTCTCATTATCTGTCTTTTATTTATCTAAACTCTTTTTTTTTTTAAATTTTTATTTTATTTTATAATTATAACATTTTTTGACAGTACATATGCATGGGTAATTTTTTACAACATTATCCCTTGCACTTACTTCTATTCAGATTTTTTCCCTTCCTCCCCCAACCCCCTCCCCCAGATGGCAAGCACTCTTATATATGTTAAATATATTACAGTATATTCTAGATACAATATATGTGTGTAGAACCGAATTTTTTGTTGCACAGGAAGAATTGGATTCAGAAGGTAAAAATAACCATTTACATTCATTTCCCAGTGTTCCTTTTCTGGATGTAGCTGGTTCTGTCCATCATTAATCCATTGGAATTGGATTAGCTCTTCTCTATGTTGAAGAAATCCACTTCCATCAGCATACATCCTCGTACAGTATCATTGTTGAAGTGTATAATGATCTTCTGGTTTATTTATCTAAACTCAAGAAAACTTCATGGATGTACCTTGTGGCAAACACTGGCATTTAATAGACTATCATTGTAAGGAGAAGAGATAGACAAGATATGAGACTGATGAAGATGGCACCCAGTGTTGGACTAACCGTAAACTAATTGTCTCCAAGCTAAATATTTACATTAACCAAAAGCAGCAGCTTCAAGGCATACTACTGCCAGAAGATTTCACCTCAACAGATGTGCTTCTCTAAATGGAAAGAGTTTGTTGCTAACTTGGAGGAAAAGCTGAGCAACATGTATACAGTTGGCAACAGTGGAAGAGAAAAGGAGTAGACAGTTTTCAGAGATTTGGAGTTTACAGAGAACTCACATAAGGAAGGCACTAACATGTTAGTCAGAAGATGCAATACAAGGACATTCTCGATGTCTTTCTGAACAATTTTGGAATTGATTGTGTGACAGGAGAGATATTAGCAAAGAACTACCCAGCATGATATGCCTATATCAAAAAAGGCACTTACTCTGGGAGAAAAGCAAATTGCAGTAGCTCAAAAGAAATGTAAAATGCACAAATTTAAAGATATCTCTACTCCAAATATTTATATGAACTATTTCTACCTGACCTGTGGTACAGTATTCCAAGTTTATATTGGTCTAATCAGTCATAATCGGACACACTGTACCTTCACTCTCACATAGTGATATCATTTTGGTTCCTCTTCAAGAACAAAGAATAGCAACCAAACAATAAACACTTTGCTAAGCTCTGAGAATGCAAATATTAATCTCTTGTCCCCCTAAAATGGATCCTTTTCCTTAAAGAGTTTACATTTTAATAGGGAAAGATAACACATGTAGGCAAATAGTGATGTGAGAGGAATGTTTTGTTCTTGGGAGGAGGAAAGGGTGTGGAAGAAGTAATGATAAAATGGTCTGAGTATAGGACCAGATGTTGGTTAGCATAGTCTCATGCACTAGACTAGTACTGCATCAGATACAACGGGCTAAGCAGACTACATACGCAGTACATACACAGCCATCAACTGAGTGGGAGTCTGAGTTAGGAGATCTAAAAATTAACTTCCCCAAAGACTACAGACTGGATTTAGGCAGATATAGGTACAGAGGTTCAAGTTTTAGCTGCATTTGCAAGTGTTGGTTCAGTTGGAGATGAGCAAATCAGTAACTTAACAACTAACAATTAACAAGACAGTTAACAAAACTTTCTGAATCTATCTCTGTCCCTGTCTATATCTTTGTCTCTGTATCTGTCTATCTTTGTATATGTATCCCTGTCTGTCTGTTGTCTCTGTCTCTCTGTGTTGCTGTGTCTGTGCCTGTGTCTGTCTTTGTCTCTTTGTCTCTGTCTCTCTATCTCTCTGTCTCTGTGTCCCTGTCTCTGTGGCTCTCTTTGTCTTTCAGTCTCTTTCTCTCTCTCTCTTTTTCCATTCTTTACATTTGCATTTTCTGTAAGGAAAAATAAAGGCTTTCCTAGCGGTATTTACTACTTTAAATCTTTTATGAATGTTGGGGATTATTTTATTCATCTTTGAGGAAAACCAATATAGGACCTATATAAGCATATTGTGAGTTTTCCTAGAGTAACTCAATGTGGTATCCAAGTGTCAAAGGAAGAAAATTGCCTTCTTAGTGGTAATACCCCAGGATTGAGCCTGGTACACAGCAATAAAAAGTCCTTAGTGGACCTTGGGTTATGGGCTGCATATTCAGTATAAAACCGCAAAGGGGCCTTAGCCTATATAGTTCATTTCCTCCTCAAGGGCATACCCTTTATCTATCTTATAGTGATGAAAGAACTGAGATAAAAGGCAAAGAAATGACAATATCTCCTTTGCCCTCTTTCCCTCACTCTTTTTCTCCAACATACCTTCACATTTAAGTATAAGATGCTATTTATGGTTTAAATGAAACAATTAAAGAAGAATGTTTACTTAGCACTGTTGAGAATTAGATGTGTGGGAATTCTGCAAAGTTACATGGAGTCAGATCAAGAATGCTGACATCTTTTCTAAATTTTTATTATTTGCTCAAGTATCTACTTAGTTGATAGACAAGATGCAATCTACTCAACAAGTGTAGGAATTTGGAGAGTTTCACCAACTTAATGAGTATAGATACCTTTTATGAGCAGATTTTGGTATACTATCATTATCATGTGGGCTTCTGGAAGAATGTTCAGGAAGAAAGTGTCATACTGAGAATTTGCCACATCTTTTTCATTGCAAACTTTTCCTCTTGAAAGAGATTCAAAGCATACAACTGTATATCAAAATAGGAAATTTAAAATGGAAGTAAATTCTTTTGTACTTCCTGAGTGATATTTTTGAGGGGGAAGAAAAGAAAGAGGAATGGGTACTGTTTCTGTGATTTTGTTGGGCTAGAGACCTCTCTAGCAAACACTCATCTTTGAAAATCTTCTCTGCAAATAATAGCTATAGGAAGTTGTCTAGGGCACTGAGAAAAGTTGTGACTTACCACATTACCAGTGTTTTCTAAAGGTAGAATCATGTCCTCAAAAGGGCAGATATTACTTATTAGAGATTATAAATCAGACATAGGAAAAATACTATTATTTGCAGAGAAGATTTTCAAAGATGACTTAAAAAGAATTCTTACAAGGTACTAAATCAGGGCAATCAATAGAAACAATAGTTATCTATTTTAGCAAGATTCAGTATGATTGATTTAATCCTACAAGGAGATGGTTCAGAACTTGAAACAAGTGGAATTGAGGAGACAATGGTTAAATCTAGTTTAGCATTGATTTAATCCTACAACAAATAATGGTTTCCTAGTAATATAATAATTGATTTGTACTCAGAGTGGGGCATATAAGCTAGGAGCCTCAGCCAGGATTCAGTTGGGGAGATTCAAAAGCCAGAGAAGGCAGGCGGGAACTCAAGCTCTGAGAACCAAGACCAGATTGAAAGGTTCTCCAGAAAGCTGCCCAGGAAGGAGATAATAAAGGATCTGGACTATAACAAAGCTAACCAGGCTACAGGAAAGGAGACAAGACTTGGAAAGAGACAATAAAGGATTTGGATTTTAAACCCTGGCTGCTCCTGTGGGGATTACTAAACTGAAAGGAAGGCTGCCTCCAGAGACCCCAAGAAAACTCCAACAACAGAAGATTACATTTTACAGAAGAATATTACAGAGGAGAGTTAAATAAGAGACCAAAAGGGAAGTTGTCTCTGTTATTTTAAAGGTCCCTTAAGTCATTTGGCTCTATGGTTCTGTAGTCATTAAAGTAATTGCTTCTCTTCTTTCTATCTCTAGGTGGTGCTGATGGATAATAGCAGCTATTGAATTTCTTAACTATTTAGCTGAAGCTTTCTACCAGCTGACTGCTTCGAATTGCCAAAGTCAGCCCTATTTCTAGATCAAGTTCTTTTCTTAGTCTCCCAAATTAGTTTCCTGTATATTTTAATTGAAAGGTTCCTGACACTCACTGACTTGCTTTTCACCTAAAAGTTATAACTCCATAAATTTCCCCAAATTTCAGGTTGACAGTATTCTAAAAATTCTACTTCAAACTACTTCCAAATGTTTGTTTTCATTTTTTAGTTTTATCTACTTCAGTCAGAAAACAATGTTAATACAAATGAGCTGAGATACCACAGTCCCTTGTAACCCTAAAATCTTTAACATGGTCCACCCATTTATTTGATGTCTATGAAACTATTTCTTTATGCTAGGATTTTTGATAATTTTTAAAGAAAAAGTTCTTTCTTTATCTATATTAATACAAAAGAAAGGCATAACCTTATGATGCGTTGTGGTCCCTTTAAGAAACTAGTCCTTTCAGATTCATTTATTCCTTTCTGATTCCCAATCCTCCTAGCTGATGCATTACCAATTCAAGACCTTTCATTCACAAATCCTGGTCAAAAGCATCCCTTTGAATTTCAATAGGAGATCCAGGCTCTCCCAGCCTCCATTCTAATGATCTGTTCAAATTTCCTAACCCCACCCAGCAAATTCTAGCGAGGAAACCCAGGGAGGAGTCAACTTGGGACTCCACCCACAGGCCCCTTTAGCTAAATCTCTCATTATAAAAGAGCCAAGCTGGAGTCCTCTCTTTGTAGAGGGTCGAAACATGCCATTCCCATGCCTGGCACAGAATCTCTGCCCACTGGAACACTCTTTCTGGTGCCCTTGTCTCTTTACTTAACACCTGTTACTAACTAGACTTTAACTTTACTTCCAAAGCCCATAATAAACCTCTTTTATCAATCCAAGTTTTCCAGTCTTTAAATTCCTTTACAGGGAACTCTTGTGCCACCACTAGACCTCATTTAACTCCCTCTCCTAGTGCTGAATTCAAAGGGGTTGCAGGGGAGCTCTATTTGACTTCCTGTACCCGAACCTGCCACTAGACCTCAATTAAACCCTAATTTCATTTAGGTACCCCAATTCTAGACCTCATCACTTACACCATTCACTAAGTGATTTGTGCCTTTATATTTATACCACACTTCATTTCCTGACCAAAATTCCTCAAATGCTAACTGAAAGCTATTTCTTTATCCATATATTAAAAGATTAAAAAAAAAGTTATTTTCCTGTTCTTTGTAGATATCAAAATATTTATCTATAACAGTAATAACATCTTGCATTCTTTGACAGTTAAGAGCACATCTTCCTTCAACACCACTTTCTTTGTACAAAAATACCTTTTTGTGTCCTTTTCAGCTCTAAACTGCTTCATTTCTTAAAGGTTCAGCATACCATATATTTGTAACCAGTAGATGGTAGTATATGGCAGAATTTGCAGGTACAAGATAGAAAGAACAAAACAAAACAGAATATAGTCAGGAAACCCCAAGGTAAAAAGCTTAAATGATTCAGAGATTGGGGAAAGACAATTGGCACTGGGCAATGGAACCAATCAGTAGTGTCAATTAGCACTCAGAATGAGATAATGTAGATCCAATTGCTCCGAGTCCCAAAATGCCAAAGTGATCACAAGATTCAATATTCTGCATCTCAAAATTAAAGGGGAGTAGACTCATGAATGGGGAGCTCATTATATGGACACAGGAATCCCAGGTTGAAACCAACCAAAAACAACCATCCTAACCAAAAGCACAATAGGAAAAGCAATTTGGCCCTGACAGAAAGCTCTAATTCAAGAACTAAAGCTGAGGAGATAAGTATATTTTAAAAAAAAGACACGATCCAAGATAAATAAAATTCGTATAGATCTAACTCCATAACAACTACAGACAGAGCCTTAAAGGTAAAATGTTTGTTTGGAATAAATATTAAAAAATTTTTTTTGAAAATAAATAAATTTTTTCAAATAAAAATTTAATAGGTGAAGGGATAGTTCATGAGAGAAAATGGTAAACCTCACTAAAGTAATAGAATCCCTGAAGACTAGAAATGACCATATAGCACTGAATGATTCCATAAACTAGCAAGAAATTGTTAGAAATATGCTACAAAGATAAAAAGGACTCAGGAGGAAGTCGGTTTATTTATGGTTCTTACAAAAAACAGCCAATGTAATCTGATAGACATCAGAATGAGCCTTTTTAATTTCCTAATCTGAAGTGCATAGGTCCCTCCCTCATCACCTTATTGGCTGGGGATGATAAAATTAACAGACTTCCTGGTCTTCCCATTCATTGCATGTTCCTCCTTGACATGTGTAATTAGCTTTTACAAAAAGTACTGTTCACTTAAAATGTATGGTCAGATTAAATATATAAATACTCCCAATATCTGTGGACATAAATAATCTCCTTCATTACCCTGTATCAATCTCTTAGGGATCACTTCTAATATTTAAGTCCTGGAACCCTGGATTCTCAAGGCTTTCTTGATAAACTGGCAAAAGTATCTAGCCTGGAATCTTGGCTTTAAGGTCACCAAGCTTCAAGATCCAGAGCTCTATTACCTGTGTCTAGAATTGAAGAAAAAAAAAGGCAAAAAAACAAAACAAAAACTCAAGTCTGATTCTCAGGGAAATGGGGTTTACTTCTCCAAACACAGCTTAATGCATGGTGTTCATTCTTCAGATAAACAGTTAAACCCTAACTGCTATCTGGGAAGACATTCATATATATCACTGGGAAAATTTCTACCTCCTCTTTACCCCATCACAATGCCTTGCACCTTTATAACTTTAACTGGTGCCCCTCAGAAGCTGGGGTAATGATGGATTAGGAACTCCCCACTTCTTCCCATTTCATTCTATTAGGGATATACTAAGTTATCCAGAATGGACAGAAATGAATATATTGGAATCTGCATTGAAGATGTCATTATGCTATATTTCCTCCAAACTCATTCCTCTTTCAAACTGTCCTATTATTATCAGGGAAACTACCTTCTCTAACAGTAAGAACTTTAATTCCTCAAATGTCCTTTCTCCACATATCCAATTAGTTGCTGAATCTTGTCAGTTCTTTTCCCATATTTTTTTTAATCTATCCTTTTCTTTTTCTTTATCCTACCTTACCACTCTAACTCATGCCCTGAACACTTCTTGTCCGGACTTTTGCCAAGAGCCTCCTACTTAAATCTCCCTGCTTTAAGTCTTTTTAATCTTCCTTTCACACAGATGCTAGTTATTTTCCTAAGGTGCAAACTTGATCTTGTATTTCCCCTATTTAATGTGTCTAGTGGCTTTAGAATAAAATGTTTAGTTCCTATTTCATCCTTTAAAACTTTATTCTTATGTGATTTTAAAAATAATGTACATAATTATTAGTACAATAATACATATATATAATTGATAAGTAAATATACATATCAGAAATTCATGTGCATAGTTGCTAGCTAAATTTAAAGGTGACTGACATATATGGCATATTTAAATAAGATCTGGTAGCTGTATAACCTGACTTTGGGGGACCCTACAGCTGCCACTTTTTTCAGAGAGTAGAAGGAGAAGGCCATGTCAACATTGTCATCAGTCTAATAGGAGAAAACCCAGGAGGATCTTTTGTCTCCAAGAGAGATATTGAGCTAGAACTATATCTATCAGTAGTCTTTTGTTGTTGGGTCATTTTTTTTTTCAGACATATTTGACTCACCATGACTTCATTTGGGATTTTCTTGGCAAAGGTACTTATAGGACTTGCCTTTTCCTTCTCCAACTCACAGATGCAGAACTGTGGCACACAGGATTAAGTGACTTGCATAGGGTAATACAACTAGTAAGTGTCTGTCCCCAGATTTTAACTAGCAAAGATGAGTCTTCCTGATTCCAGGCCACTGTGCCACCTAGCTGCCCCAGTAGTAGTATTTTTTTAAATGAGCCATTTCCTAATTGACAAATGATCAAAAAATATGAAGTCAGCTTTCTGCTGCAGTAATCAAAGCTATCTAAATGAAAATGTTCTAAATCATTATTGATTGAACAAATGCAAATTAACACAATTCTGAGGTACTATCTCACACTTATTACATAGCTTATTAAGACAGAAAAAGAAAATGATAAATGTTGGAAGTGATGAGGGAAAATTGAGACACTATTAGATGATTTTTGAGGTATCTTCCAGCTGTAATCTATGTCTCTAGTATTAATCAACGTGGAGAAACATGGCTAATTCACTATATGTTTTTGGTCAAACTTCAGAAACTAGTCTCTGGGTTCTTCCTGGACTAAGGTGGTCCTAAAAAGGGAAAGAATGGAGATAACATAACAAACATATACAAATGAAGCTATCTACTGGACAAATAGTAAAGAATTTTTAAAAATTAATTTTTATAATTATAACATTTTTTTGACAGTACATATGCATAGGTAATTTTTTTTTAAACACATTATCCCTTGTACTCCCTTCTGTTCCGAATTTTTCCCCTCCTTCCCTCCACCCCCTCCCCTAGATTGCAGGCATTCCCATACATATTAAATATCTTATAGTATATCCTAGGTACAATATATATGTGCAGAACCGAATTTTTTTGTTGTTGTTGTTGCAAAGGAAGGGTTGTATTTGCAAGGTAAAAATAATCTGGGAAGAGAAACAAAACAAAACAAAAACAAAACAAAACAAAACAAAAAAAAACAATGCTCTCAGTTTACACTCATTTCCCAGTGTTCCTTTTCTGGGTGTAGCTGATTCTGTCCATCATTGATCAATTGGAATTGGGTTAGCTCTTCTCTGTGTTGAAGATATCCACTTCCATCAGAATACATCCTCATACAGTATCATTGTTGAAGTGTATAATGATCCCCTGGTTCTACTCGTTTCACTCAGCATCAGTTGATGTCTCTCCAAGCCTCTCTGTATTCCTCCAGTTGGTCATTTCTTACAGAACAATAATATTCCATAACATTATTATACCATAATTTACCCAACCATTCTCCAATTGATGGACATCCATTCATTTTCCAGTTTCTAGCCACTACAAAAAGGGCTGCCACAAACATTTTGGCACATACAGGTCCCTTTCCCTTCTTTAGTATTTCCTTGGGATATAAGCCCAGGAGTAGCACTGCTGGGTCAAAGGGTATGCACAGTTTGATAACTTTTGGGGCATAATTCCAGATTGCTCTCCACAATGGTTGTATTCTTTCACAACTCCACCAACAATGCATCAGTGTCCCAGTTTTCCCACAGCCCCTCCAACATTCATCGTTATTTGTTCCTGTCATCTTAGCCAATCTGACAGGTGTGTAATGATATCTCAGAGTTGTCTTAATTTGCATTTCTCTGATCAATAGTGATTTGGAACACTCTTTCATATGAGTAGAAAGAGTTTTAATTTCATCATCTGAAAAATGTCTGTTCATATCCTTTGACCATTTATCAATTGCCTTGATTTCTTATACATTAAAGTCAAAAGTCAATTCTCTGAATATTTTGGAGATGAGGCCTTTATCAGAACCTTTATCTGTAAAAATGTTTTCCCGATTTGTTAATTCCCTCCTAATCTTATTTGCATTAGTTTTGTTTGTGCAGAAACTTTTTAATTTGGTGTAATCAAAATTTTCTATTTTGTGATCAATAATGGTCTCTAGTTCTCCTTTGGACACAAATTCCTTCCTCCTCCACAAGTCTGAGAGATAAACTATCCTATGTTCTAATTTATTTATGATTTGGTTCTTTATGCCTAAATCTTGGACCCATTTTGATCTTATCTTAGTATGTGGTGTTAAATGTGGGTCCATGCCTAGTTTCTGCCATCAAATAGTAAATAATTAACAAAAGGAAGACACTGGAATGAAAAAGAGTTAGGGAAGTTTTCCTTTAGAAGGTAGAATTTTAATTGGAGCTTAAAAGAAGCCAGGGACAGTAATAGAGCAAAAGAGAGAGAACATTCCAGGTATGGAGGACAGGTAGAGATAATGCCTGGAATCAAAGGATAGAATATCTTGCTCCTTGGAATAAGCAAGGTTGCCAGTATCAATTGATCAAAGATCACTCAAAGATATATGTGCCACTCAGATTACAGGCCATATTGTCTTTACTAATGTAACCACTAAAGAGGCAGGAAGTTAATTACTAACTAGTAACTAGTAAGAAGGGATGTTTCTCTATCCTTTCTTCTTTGATCTTCAAATTAACTTCACTCCAGGGATTCTTTTGCTATTTAATCTCTTCAACATCTGCAACAAAAGGGATTGAGCCATAGTTCCAGAGGACTCTTGTAGTAAAAACAAATTTTGTTTTACTTTAATAAAATAGTATAAATAACTTTGTTAACTTCATTTAAGTTTCTATTTTATGATTGAACTATTTTGGGTCTTTCTTAAGTTGTTTTTCAGTACTATGATAAGCTATCATGTGAAATAATGTGGTAAACAATGTGTTTGTTCTTAAACAACTGGTAAGTATATGTGGTCCCACTGATAGAACAGACTACCAATACAAAAATATTATAAATAACTTCATTAACAACTTGTGTAATATACTACTAATAGTATTATGTGTTAAACAAGTTAGGAACATCCATAGGTAGAATTAGCAGAAGCCTGCTGGAAATCTTTAGCATTTTCCTAGAGCACAATGATTTCTGGCTCCTGTAATTTTCCCAATTAAGACTCAAGCAAACCAGTGTTTGCTAGATGGCAGTGCTGATTGATTGACAGGCACTTGCCACATAACCATCTCCAAAAGATATACAGCATCCAGACAAGCAGAGAGGAAAACTTGGCATGAGTCCAATATAAAAGATATTTCACAAAATCTTTAGGACTCAGGTTGGAGGAGAGTATTGTATGTGCATTTTGAACAAGTTTGATTGCACTCATTTAGAAATGTAAATCTAATTAGTGTTCCATAGCACAAGTTAGCATATATTAATAGTAAATAATATGTACTATGAGTTGTAACTCCCAGAATTGATAAAAGTCAACCCTTTAGGGCTCAGTCAGCTATCTGCAGTCATGGCCTGAGAAAAAATTCCAAATTTCCCTCTCAGTGGCTGAGTTATTTTTAACATGGTGCAAGGGATAGAGCTGATTGGGCAGGGGCTGAGAGGAATAGTGAAAAAGCCTCTGGCTTTTGTTGTTGTTATGCCACAGTCTCCTTGAACCGTTCTACCTCAGTTTTGCTGCACTAGTTTTCCCTTATTGTTCTGTTTGAGTTTCCCTGAATTGTTCTATCTCAGTTTCCTTAACTGTTCTGCCTCAATCCTCTTAAGTTGTAAAACCCCCCTGGTTCATTAAGACTGAGGAACATTTGCTCTAAGGTTATAAATTGTCAATGGGAGATGAGGAGCAGATCAGACATCCTGGCTCCTCTGCCTTCAAAGAATTTGTGACACTATCCCTCTAAAATATTCTAAGACATAAGACCATCCTGGATACTTCAATTGACATCCTTACTTCTGTTAATTCAAACATCCTGACTCTGGCTTTTTAGTAAGACTTTATTGCTCTCCCCATCCTGACAGAACCAAAAGGTTCTGTAAGAACTTTTCCCGCTCTTCTTTTCTTTGTTTGAAAGATATAAAAGGGTTTGGCATTCTCCCATTCATCACTGGATACTTTGAGACGAGAGCCCTGTCCAGTCAATTAAACTCTCCACTTAATAAAATATTAAAAACTCTCTAATCTCTACCTTGCCTCAGTTTCTCCGGCATTACATTCTAAAATTAAGCAGGCAAACACACACACACACACACACACACACACACACACACACACACACACATACAGAGTTGAAATGGGGTCAGTGTAGCAGTGTTTCCTCATACATGCTCAGAGTCCTGGTCTTCACCACACATTTCATAATAGCAGTGTTTTGAGAAAAGATGCAACTCATCTATTTTTCTTTTAAATCACATGCTGTAACCAAAATAGCCTATATCCTCCTCCCAATAGAAATTCAAGGGGTTTTTCTTCAGCACTATGTAGATTGGGTATTATGCTCTACAAAAAAGTTAGAAGTCTTCTCTTGGCAAATTAAAATTAAAATTTGGATAATATATTTAGTTATATATTGGGGGTGTTTATCAAAGCACTAGGGATATGTGTAATCTTATTGATGATTATCAATTGGGGAATGGCTGATCAAGTTGTGGTATATGAATGTAATGGAATATTATTGTGTAATAAGAAATGGCAAATAGACAAGATTTTTAAAAACCTAAATAAAGAACTGATGGACTCTGGATGCAAATCAAAACACATTTTTTTCACTCATTTTATTCTTTTTCATTTTTTCTTTTGATCTTTCTGCTTTTACAATTGTGATTAATATTGAAAATTTTTACATGATAGCACATGCATAATTTCTATGAATTGACTACCATTTTGGGATGGGGAGGGAGGGGAGGAGGAAGAATATTGTGAAAGTCAAATCTTGTAAAAAATTGTCTTGACATGTAATTAGGGGAAAAAATAAAAAGAAAGAAAGAGAGAAAGAAAAAGAAAGAAACAGAGAAAGGAAGAGAGAGAAAGAAAGACAAGAGACAGAGAGAAAGAAAGACAGAGAGGAAGAAAGAGAGGAAGAAAGAAAGAAAGACAGAGAGGAAGAAAGAGAGGAAGAAAGAGAGGAAGAAAGAAAGAAAGAAAGAAAGAAAGAAAGAAAGAAAGAAAGAAAGAAAGAAAGAAAGAAAGAAAGAAAGAAAGAAAGAAAGAAAGAAAGAAAGAAAGAAAGAAAGAAAGAAAGAAAGAAAGAAAGAAAGGGAGGGAGGGAGGGAGGGAGGGAGGGAGGGAGGAAAGAAGGAAGGAAGGAAGGAAGGAAGGAAGGAAGGAAGGAAGGAAGGAAGGAAGGAAGGAAGGAAGGAGGAAAGGAGGAGGAGGAAGGGAAGGGAAGGAGGAAGGAAGGAAGAAAAAGATTGCCAAATGGGTTCACAAAGGATTGGGCATGACTGGAATAACTGAACAGCAATAAAGCATATAAAGGGGAATAATGGATAAAATCTGGAAAATTAAGTTAAAGCTAGATTGTGAAGACATTTAAATGCAAAATAGAAAGGTTTGTTGTTGATTCTAGAGATAATAAAGAGCCACTAGAGTTTACTGAGAGGGAAATGTCATGATCAGACCTGTGTTTTAAGAATATCATTTTAGCAGCTGTGTGGAGGATTAATTCAGAGACTTAAGGCAGGGAACCCAAATTAGTTTCAGAAAGTATAAGATAATGCTTTTGAGGAAAACCTATTTCAAAGTAGGTTCATAGGATAATAGGCTATGAGTTATCAATTTCAATAGAAGAGAGCAATCTGAGAACATTATTGAGTTTGTGAATATATGTCTCTTCTTATCAGCTGCCCATTCTGCTTGGTTTCAACTCCAGAATAAGATAAATTCATCACTGAAATCTCATCATCATGGGAATTGATTCAGTTTTGATACTCAACACATTCTCAACTCCTTCAATTTGCCTCTCTCCTCTGATCAAGACTGAAGGATGAAGTAATAAACAATCCCAGAGCCTCCCCTCAGTATGGACTCTTCCCCCCACCCTTTCTCCCCTCATTACAACTTTCACTTATATATTATTTTTCCTCTTGAGATTCTAAGGTTCTTGAGATTAAGAACTGTCTTTTTTTTTTTTTAATTAGTATCTTCAGCTCTTAATATAATACTTGGCATATTCTATGTGTTTAATAAATGTTGATTAACTACTGATAATTAACTATGCATAATTTAGGAAGGCATATGAACAGAACCTTTGGCCTTAATTTTGCTGTAAACTTTGCTTCAGTATGACCTAAAGTATTGTGTTCTGTTTTGGCACATTCAGGAAAGATAAAAATACAGTTGGAAAAAAAAAGGACGGACACCTGAAATAATAAAAGATATAGAGAGTCTGTCATACAAAGTAGATTCAAAAGATTCAGATCCTTCAACCTAAAAAGATGAATACTGAAGAAGTCATAGGAGCATAGATATAGGACACGAAGAAATCTCAGAGACTACCTAGTCCAATTCTTTCATTTTTCAGATGAAGAAAATAAGGCTAAATAATTTTCCCCAAAATCACACAGGTAATAAGTGATGAAGTGAAGATTTGAACATATGTTCTCTTGAACATAGGTCCTCTAAATCCAATTAAAATTATGAAACCCATGTTTGATTCTACCAGCTGACTATATAGGAATTGGACAAATTGCTTTATATCTCTAATTTTCAATTTCCATCTTCATCAGAAGTGATCTTCTTATAGCCAGCAACTATACTGTTCCAAGTACCAAATCTGATTAATGTTATTGGGAAATATTTGATAAAACAAGTTAAAGTATAATAGAAAAAGTGTGTGTGTGTGTGTGTGTGTGTGTGTGTATGTGTGATTTTCTAAGCCAGTATGTCATCTATAGGCCATATGGTCCCATTTCTATTTGAGTTTGAGACCAAGATTTCAGTCATCTCTACAATCCCATTTAACTTTCTGAATTCTGTAATTCTAGATGAACAGTTTTTGCTTACTAAAGTCCAAGAATAATAAAAAGAGGAGACACCATTGAGTAGTTGAAAGAATTTTTAATATAACTGAAAGAACACATGCAAAAAAGTGAAAACTCATTCCATAGAAAATGCACAAAATTAAAATGCCAGTAATTCTGAAAAAATCTTGGACAAGTCCTTTCACATAATAAACAATAAATTTGTTTAATTGAAAGGTAAAAAATAGAATGGGATATATCAATGTTTATTTTTCCCCCATTTAATAGTATTTTTTGAATCATATGTAAAGAAGTTTTCAACATTCACTTATTGTAAGATTTTGAGTTCCAAAATATTTTTTTCCTCCCTCTTCTCCCCCCTCCCCAAGACAGCATACAATTTGATATGGGTTATACATACACAATCATATTAAATATTTCTATATTACTCATGTTGGGAAAAAAGAATCAGTACAAAAGGGGAAAACCATGAAAAAAAAATAAAGTGAAAATAGTAAGCTTTGACCTGCATTCAGACTTCATTGTTCTTTGTCTGCATAGCATTTTTCCATCATGAGTCTTTTGGAGTTGTCTTACTCAGATCACTGCAGGTCAAAGGATACTATTTTCACTTCACTTTTCTGAGAAGAATTAAGTCTATCAAAGTTGATCATTCCATTGTTGCTGTTAACTATGCGTAACATTTTCCTAGGTCTGATCACTTCACTTTGCATCAGTTCACTTAAGTCTTTCCAGGTTTTTCTGACATTCACCTGCTAATCATTTCATACAGAGCAATAGTATTCCATTATGTTCATATTGTTCAGCCATCCCCCAACTGATGGGCATGCCCTCAGTTTCCAATTCTTTGCCATCACAAAAAAAGATGCTATAAACATTGTTGAACATATGAATCCTTTTCTCTTTTTAGGATCCCTTTAGAATACAGACCTAGTAGTGGTATTGCTGCATCAAAATGTATGTACAGTTTTGTAAACCTTTAGTCATAGTTCAAAATAGTTGGATCAGTTCCATAACTGTACCAACAATGCATCAATGTTCCAATTTTATATCAATGCTATTGAAGCAAAATGTTAACTACATGCTAAAACTGTCATTAAGTAACTAGATAAAATGGTAACTATTTGTAGATATAACTCTAAAGCTATGGAGTTGAAGTCACAGAGAATAACTATATCATCCCACAAAACATCATCCAAGGTTTATATTGCTAGGTTAGAGGATATATTGATCACAGGTTACACATACTCTGAAAAATATATAGTGTTATATACAAATAATAAGAAAGCAAGCTACATATCTTCATGATTCAGGGTTCATTAATTTAAGGAACTGAATATTAATTAGATTGAGGAATTGGTTGAGGCCAATAATCCCCAAAATTGTGAAACCACTCTTAAATGACATAATCTATGGTGTTTAGTCACAAAATGTATTTTCCTTCTTGCTAATCTGGGCAGAGGACAGTATGATTATTATACCTCTAGTCATATTTTTTCCTTTGTTCATTGCAATAATATACATTTGTTTCTATGAATATTTTTAAAACTAACTGCTTCTGGTGTTGTACTACATTTACATAATTACCTCTGCAATTCTTGGCAGATTTAAACTGCAATGTCTGTTTATACTAAAAAATGAAACTGTTTACTAATCTGCACAAATGTTACATTTGCCTCTGTAACAAGAAAATGTGAGAAGCTCATGTTTACTAATGAAAGAAATTACACAACTTGGGAAATCACCCCAGATAGAGTTGGCCTTTCCTTTGTGCCTTTTTTTTTTTTTTATCATAGTTGAAGTTTCCCCTGAAATCTGATCTCATTGTACTAATATGTTAACATATGCTGGAATAGTACCAAGTAGTAAAACTTGAGATGTAGAGAGATTTCTTTTATCAACTTCAAGTGGCTGAGAAAATGTCAAACGACCATTCATGTAACATTAGCTGTTAAAAGAAAACATAAGCAATTAAGCATTTATTAAACATCTTCTATGGGCTTAAATAGGTACTGTGGATGAAAAAAAAAGTATAACACACAATCCTTACCCTTAAAAAGCTTACATTCTAACTGAGAAGATAGAACCAGTCTCTATAAATTAATACAAAATGATTAAAGGCTAAATCTCAAAAAAACTGAGGCCATAATAGCAAAAAACAGTCATCCCCAATTGATGAGATCCTCAGTAATTGCAGAGAGGAATTGGAACACTGATGGAATTGTTCCCTGGTGCAGGCAGGGAAGGGCACTAATAGGAATCAGTTTAGCTTTTTTAGACACTCTTACCCTGTCTGGAGGTTGTGGGCAGCCTCACCTTGCTATGTCTGTGCCTCTCCAGGCCAATACACCTGATTAACTACAGGACTCAAGGCCATCTTGACCTGGCTTTGACCCCCTCTAAGTGCCAGGCAGCAGACCAGCAAAGACTGGGGAGGACCAGGAACAGATACATGGGGTACTCCCATAAATAGGATGGCTAGGGGGTGAGGTCCTATCGCTAGAGGATGCAAAATTTCTCCTTGGACCTCAAAAATACATTGTCTCTACAGGTAATGACAGACTTATGTGCCTTTTGTTTCCTGAGTGTTTTGAGGTTTCAGAGTTTAAATAGAGAGTGTTTAGCTACAATAAACGTCTTGACCTTAAACACCTGTGTCTCTCTCTTTTTTTGCTTCCACAGTCACTGCAAGAGCCAATACAGCTGGCCCGTCTTTGGCATTTCACATGTCTGTTCAGAAATCTGAGTTATGTCAAACTTCTGAGGTTAAATTTCTCTTATAAATGTGGCTCTTGTCATCTTTGCTGAATCCCTCTTAAGGTTATACCCTACCACAGCATTCTGTGTAGTGAGGTCTTTTTTCTCAAACCACCCCTGTTATGGGCCAGAACTCTGAAGTTGAAACAAGGATGCTTAGAAGATACTAAGTGGAATTGATGAGACAATGGTTATCTAGTTTAGCATGGTTCAGTATGGTTGATTTAATCTTACAACAAATAATGGTTTCCTAGTGATATAATGATTAGTTTATATTCAGTGCAGAGCATATGAGCAGGGACTGAGAGCCACAGAGGAGAAGCTTTCAGGGGGCAGAGAAGTGGGAGCTCAACCTCTTGGAACCAAGGGCAGACATTCATTTGATCTTCAATCAGGCCACTGGTAACAGGCTCTCCTGCATTTCTCCACTAAGACCAAGGCCAGACTGAAAGGCTCTCCAGAAAGATGCCCAATAAAAGCAAGGAGACAATAAAGACTTTTGGACTTTAACACCTGGCTGTCCTCGTAGTGATTACTGAACTGAAACGAAAGCTGCTCCCAGAGACCCCAAGGAAACCGAAACAAAGAACATTACACACCCCCATGCCACATGGTGTTTTTCCTTTAGATAGACAGACAGACAGATAGAAGATAGATAGATAGATAGATAGATAGATAGATAGATAGACAGATAATAGATAAATAGATAGATACCTAAATTTTCCTTGCTAACTATATGGTCTCCCAACTTTATTTCATATTTACTACTCCTGGTGCTTATTATATCTCTTCATTTTGTGTCTGTAACCTCTTCTCCTAAATAAATCTACCTTTTGTCAAGTATAATGACTATTGTGAATTCTTCACATGACCAAACTCTCTTATTTGGTGCCTCCAATAATCTCATCATTTGGTGACCAAGAGTGCTCTCTTAGATCACATCATTTGTTTTCCTGAACCATTACATCACAATGATTCTGTGTTCAAGGAAGAACTGTATTCACTGAATCTCGTGGATGAATAGAGCTCAAATCCTATTCAGTCCAGCTCCTTCAGAATTTGCTTAATTGGTCTTTAATATTTACTTCATTTTTTCTCATGGCTCTTATGTGTCAATTTGTTTGTTGAGTTCTGGTCTTTTTTGTCACAAATACCTGAAAGTCTTTCATTTTATTAAACAACCATTTTTTAAAATTCAGAATTATACTCAATTTTGCTGGATAAGTTATTTTTGGTTGCAACCTTCTTTTGTTCATTGAAATATAATGTTGTTTTTTTCCCCCATGGCCTATCTTTTTATTTTATTTTTTTATTTAATATTTTTATTTTCCCTAAGTTACATATAAAACAATTTTTTTACATTTGTTTTAAAAATTTTGAGTTCAGATTCTATCCCATTTTTTCCACCCCATCCCACATTAAGAAGGCACATGTGAAGTTATGCAAAACATTTCCATAAAAGTCATGTTGCAAGAGAAAATATAGATCTCCTGTCCCCCCTCAAAAAAAAAACTCTCAAGAAAAATAAAGTTTTTTTTTTTTTTGTTTTGTTTTTTTAAGAGTATACTTCAATCAGTATTCAGACACAATCAATTCTTTCTCTGGGTATGCATAATTTTTTTATCATAAGAGTATAATATTCTAAGACCTACCTACAGTCTTATAGTGTATCAAGTTCATGGGTGGGGGGAGGGGGTTGGCCATTTACTTAGCTCTGTGCTGGGACCACAGTGAGGAATTGGTGCCCCACTAGAATTTTTATCTTTCTGGACCCATGTGTAGCCTTTGATACTGTTAATCAACATAATCAGCTTCCTGAATATTCTCTTCTCTCTAGTTTTTTATGTTCTCTATTCTCATCTTATATCTTTGGCCATTCATTCTCAGTCTCTTACTGGGTTTTCAATTCAGGTCATGTGTTGAATATTGGGTTTCTACCAAGAATAAGTCATATATATATATATAATTTTCTCTCTATACAATCCTGTTTAATGATCTCATCATCAGATGAAATCATGGATTCAGTTTACATGGATTCAACTCTCATCTCTATTCATATGACTCTCAGATCTTTTTGTCTAAATCTAACCTTTTTTGCTGACCTCCAGACTTGCATCTCTAAATGCTTATTGGACATCTTGAACTAGATGACTCATAGATATCTTCAAATGAACATGTCCAAAACTAAACTTATTATTTTTACCATAAAAGCCCTACTTAATCCTTACTTTATATTGTCAAGCACACTACCATCTTCTCAAATACCAAGGCTCACAACCTAGGTGTCATAATTCTTCAGTCTCTCTCAGCCCTTTCCCCATATCCAATCTGTTGCTGAGTTCAGTCCTTTACAATATCTCAGGTATATACCATATTTTCCACCATTATGGTACAAGTCTTCATCACTTCAAACCTAGTCTACTGCAATAGCCTACTAGTTGAGCTCCCTGCCTTTTCCCCAACTTCAATTCATTTTCCATTCTGCTGTCAAATTAATCTTTCTTTACCAATATAATAATTTTTCCTCGTTATTCAATCCAGCAACTCCCTCTTGTCCCCATGATCAAATTATGAAATTTTCTATTGAGATTTTAAAGTTTTTCATAAACTGACTTCTTGCTATATTTTCACATTTCTTGTAAACTTGCACTCTCTACAACCTCCCACTGATCTAGTAACATTTGCCTCCTTGCTATTCTTCACAAATAATACTTCATGTCCCAATTCTCAGCATTTTTACTGGTTGTCCTCCATAACTGGAATTCTCTCCTTCCTCATCTCTTTTGTGGGATGTAGAAGACCCTTACCCAAAATAACTACTCAGAGATCACTCAAAATATAAAGCAGAAAGGTTGTTTTTAATACCTTAAGAGGATGAGCTATTCTATCACAAAATAAGGGAAAGAAAAAGCTTGTGGTAGGAGGGCTTCTTTAGATACACAGCTTTTATACAAGAGATTATGTCACAAGTAAGAGAGCATTGAGAAGGGGAGGGGGAGACATCTAATTGGTTGTTGCTATCTGGAGAAATTGGAATGGAAGGTTTCTGTTTCCCCGAAATCACCTGATTTCTAGGAAACAGAAAATCAGGTCTTCAGGCTTCAGATTTAGCTGGCCAAGGCTCAAGTACATATGGGACTACACATGTTATACAGGTCATAGGGGAAACACAGAAATAATGAAAATAAAATACAGAAAAAGAATTCACATATTCCTGTAAGTTCACCTTATCTCTCTATTCCACACATCTCTGACTTTACTTCTTCTTTTCTTTTCTTTTCTTTTTTAATTAATTTTATAATTGTAACTTTTTTTTTTGACAGTACATATGAATGGGTAATTTTTTACAACATTATCCCTTGCACTCACTTCTGTTCCAAATTTTCCCCTCCTTCCCTCCACCCCCTCCCCTAGATGGCAGGCAGTCCCATACATGTTAAATATGTTATAGTATGTCCTCAATACAATATATGTGTGCAGAATCGAATTTCTTGTTGCACAGGAAGAATTGGATCCAGAAGGTAAAGATAAGCTGGGACGAAAAACAAAAATGAAAACAGTTTACACGCATTTCCCAGTGTTCCTTCTCTGGGTGTAGCTGATTCTGTCCATCATTGATCAATTGGAACTGAATTAGATCTTCTCTTTGTTGAAGATATATACTTCAATCAGAATACATCCTCATACAGTATCATTGTTGAAGTATATAATGATCTCCTGGTTCTGCTCATTTCACTCAGCATCACTTCATGTAAGTCTCTCCAAGCCTCTTTGTATTCATCCTGCTGGACATTTCTTACAGAACAATAATATTTCATAATATTTATATACCACAATTTACCCAACCATTCTCCAATTGATGGGCATCCATTCATTTTCCAGTTTCTAGCCACTACAAAAAAGGGCTGCCACAAACATTTGGCAGTAGTAAGAAAATTCCCAGATTTTCCCCACAAACAAAATTGCTCCTCAGAGCAAACATAGACTGGTGAAAAACAAACAAGACTTGGGGCAGAACAGGGATCCTCCTGGGACAACCCAAGAAGACTAGAAGAAAGACCCTAGGATGAAGATTTAACCGATGAGAAGTGTAAACACCTACAACCTAGCTCCCAAGAAATAGCAAATGCTAGTCCTAGCTCTAGCTGAGTTCCAAGATAGCCTCAGCCCCAACCCTAGGAATTATCACCTTCCCAATAGTGTGGAGAGTTTGAGGAGTAAGTGGGGAAGACTGAGGGAACTTCTCCTGATTAGGAATTCCAGGCCCAATTATGCTGCTAGGTGAGCAGGAACCAGTATATCCAGTGAGTGAAGAAGCAGAGGGGTGGGAATGCTGCTGTCCCTTGCAAGAGGATAGTGTTTTTGATCTGAGATTCCACAGCAGAGGAGAGAGCTGAAGTGAATCCATAGGCACCATCTCCTCTTCTCCCCTCCCCCAAGATTAGAGGTGCTTATATTAAATAATTATCATTAAAAAAATTTTTGTTAATTAAGGAAAAAAAAAAAGGCAAAGGAGATAAAACCCAACCATAGAAACTTAATAGAGGAATAGGAAAGACCAGCGCTCATTTTCAGAAGAGGACATTGAAGTATAAAAAAAAGCCTCTCCTACTCCAAAGAGTAATATTAAATGTAACATGCACAGAAGATCTCAAAGGAAGAACTTCAAAAATCAAATGAGATTTTTTTCCCTTTTTTTGATTGATTTTTCATGTACAAGCATGATAAATGTAGAAATATGTTTAGAAGAACTTCACATGTTTGATCTATATTGGATTACTTGCTTTCTAGGAAAGGGGGAAGGGAAGGAAGGAAGGAGAAAAATATGGGACACAAGGTTTTGCAAGAGTGAATGTTGAAAACTATCTTTGCATATATTTTGACAAATAAATAAGGCACTCTAGAAAAAATCAAATGAGAGAGATTGAGAAAAAACTAAAAAACAAAAATAAGAACCATCAAAGAATACAAGAAGGTTATGAAAAAAAAAGTCAATCAACAAGAAGATCCAGAGTGTTAAAGAAGAAAATAATTCTTTGAAAAATTAGAATTGGGCAAAGGGAAACTATAAGAGACCAAGAAATAACAAAACAAAATGTAAAGAATGAAAAAATAGAGGAGAATGTGAAACATAAGAAAAACCACAAATATGAAGAGCAGATCAAGAAGAGAAAACATCAGAATAATTGGACTACAATTTGACATAATAATATAAGAAATAATCAAAGAAATTGTCCTTGAGTAATAGAATATGAGGGGGGAGTAGAAACAGAAAAATTCATTGATCATAACCACAAAGAGATTCTACAAGGAAAGCACATAGGAACATGATTGCTAAATTTTGAAACCCCCAGATCAAAGATAAAATTTTATAAGAAACCAAAAAGAAAATTCAAATGTGCTACAGCTACAATTAGAAATGTATAGGATTTACCATAATATATCACAGATCCTGGAATATTATATATCAACAGTTAAAAGAACTAGGCCTGTAATCAAGAGCAAAACTAAGCATAAGATTTAATGGGGGGAAGTAGACATTCAATGAATTCACAGATTTTCAGGATTTATCTCAATCAAACTTGAATTCAATAGAAAATTTAAACTATAAGAGCTTAACATCAAAGACTAATTTCAAGGGACTCAAAAGGAAAAACTTTTTTATGTTTTATAGAAATATATAAACCATACATCTAAGATTGATATGGGTAGTTCAAAATAAAGATTGGGGTCGAGTTTACTATGATTTAAAAAGCAATATTGTTTGGGAAAGAATAAAAATAGTATTTATGGTATACAAATAAGGTACAGAGGAATAACTGACACAAAAGCCTTAGATGGGAGCGGAAGGTTGGTAGTTCTGAAAACCTACTCATATTAGGAATGGGTTAAATAAGGAACTACATATATAAATCATGAAGGCTATAGCACCCTCCAAAATTTATAAAGAAATAAGGGGAGAGGGAATAGGATAAAGAGGGGTACAGAAGGATGTTTAGATTAATGGGAATGGGAAAAGGTATGTCGATTATTGGGAATGGGATGAAGAGGGAGAAAAAAATAGGGAGAGAACTTATGTTATGAATGGAGGGGAGGTTAAATAATAGCAAAACAAGATAAGGAGCAGAACAACAGTAGAAGAGTTAGCAGGGAGAGGAAATGAGAGATATGTACAAACACTATAATAAGATCAGGAGTAGAATTTATTAGGAAAAAAAAAAAGTAGGGCTAGTAACCAATGATTCCATCTCTTAGATCTTAAATCTTTTAAAGATTCGATCAAAAAAGAAATCTACATTATACATGAGCTATATTAATATTGTTTTAGATGCATGTTTACATTTGTATTAATGCATGTGTATATGCATGCATGTGTAAACGCAAATATATGTATATGGATGTAGATGTACATGTGTATATACACATGTGGTTGGTGTGACTATATGCATGTGTATTAATAAATTATATATGTCATTCAAATTATATACATATATTATATTTATACATATATCTGCTTAACTATACCCTGCTTGGGGGAAGTGAGGAGGCAGAAGAAAAGGAGAAAAAAGAATAAATTAAAAAGTTTACAGCAGAGATCAAAAGAATAACCTACAAGAAAGAGAAAAAAAAAGACACCCATGAATATAATCTCTTTTATTCTATATGTATTCTTAAAATGGAAATTCATTCTTAAATATTTTGAATTCTCTCAGATGTTCTTCTGGCACATTACAATGTTTTATTTTCTTTTGTTAATTTTCTTTTTCTCTTTCTATTTTGTTTTTTTCTCATTTTGTATTTAGTTTTAAATAAGTAATATTTTTTAAAAGAAGACTTTCCTAGAACTCTTTAAATCTTAGTGCCATACCTCTGAGATTTTTTAATGTTCTACATATACATATATGCATATATATATATATATATTTAGACATGTACATATGCATGTAGATACATGTGTTTGCATATACATAGTGTATATATATGTTATAATATACATAACTCTTAATCATAATGATGGGGATTGAGGTCCCTTTCCTTTCTGAACTCCCACAGCTGACCTTTGATTCACAAATCCTGGTCAAAAAGCACTCTTTTGAATATCCAGGCCCAGCCCTCACTGGATCTGAGCTGGCTTGGGTTTTTCAGCCCCCACTATCTGCTCAGGTTTCCCCAACCCCCCACAAACAGTTTCTTCCTTATCTGACAAGCCCACCAAGAATTTGGCACCACCCACAAGCCCCTTTTAGGTATAAAAGAGCCAAGCTGGAGCTCTCTCTTGGCAGGAGCCCTTCTCCCAAATATGGTATCCTTCTGGCCATGTAAAGGTTCCTGCCCGCCCAGCGACCACCTTTGGCCTTGGCGTCTTTTTACCTTCAACTTTACTTCCAAATTCCTACAATAAACCTTTTTTTTTTTTTTTTTAATCAATCTAGGTTTTCTGGCCTGTAAATTTGTTTACAGGGGACTCTCGTGCCACCACTAGAACTCATTTAACTCTGTATTCTTGCGCCGAATCCAAAGGGGTTGCAGGGGAGCTCCATTTGACTCCCTGTACCCCAAACCTGCCACTAGACCTCAATTAATCCTAATTTTATTTAGGTATCCCTTATCTAGACCTCAATATTTGGTTATACCTCATCAATAACATACATAACTATTTTCCTATTGTCTTCTTGCTTAGACTCAGAATCTTGAGAACAGGATCTATGTTTTGGCTTTCTCTCTATCCCAAGCATTCAGCACAGTGCTTGGCACATGATAGGGGCTTAATAAATGTTAGTTGATTGAACATGTCTCTGTCTCTGTCTCTTTGTTTCTCTTTTTCTCTCTCTCTCTATATATGTATCTCTCTCACATACACACACACACACACATACATACACTCTCTCTCTCTTCAATTAACTCTAGTGGCTGTACTGTTTCCATCAAGATTGATTTTAAAATCCTCTATGGCATTTAGAGTCTCTTCTGGCCCCCTCCTACCACTCAAATTTCTTCACAGATGCCCTTCTAGGCATTTTACAATTCAAATCATGCTGGTGTCCTTGCTATTTTTCTATCTTCCAACTTTGGGCCTTTTTCGCCAGTTGTCCCTCACACTTAAAAGACTCTCCCTTTTTACCTTCAATTCCTAACTTTCCTGGTTTCCTTTAAAACTCAGCACACAACTCCCTAGTACAGGTCTTTCCTTTGGGCCCTGTCCCTCAATCCTTTCCCTCTGAGTTTACTTTTCATTTACAATGCATATATATTTTATGTACCTAGTTATGTACCTAGTTATTCCCCTCCCCTTGTAGAATGTGAACTCTTCCTTTGTATCCCCCAATTTACCACATCTGTTATATAAGCATTTTAATAATAAGTATTTTTAAAATGCTTGTTAACTGAATTATTGAACAACACAAACCTTTTTTCTCAAGGATCTATTGCACAGAATTTACAATTTTTTTTTTTGACATATTTTTAGCCATTAAAAAATCTCAGGAAAGTTGTGGAAGGTGAGCCTAATGGAAAGGTCAATTAGTAGTTCCCATTAATCCACATCTGAAGAGGGAGGGAAACTGTTCTCTTTAAGATTAAGCTGTGTTCCCTTTAAGATTTATCAATTTTAGAGATTATATCTGCTTTTCTGATCTCAGAGATTAGGATCTCCCCAGGCTCCAGGAAGTTTAGAGATAGAGCCCATCATCCCTGCATAAGAGAAGCAAAATCAATTCCCATAGAAATTCTAAATTCTCATTCAATTGAGGAATCCTGGTCTGATCTGTTCGGGCTGTCCCAGTCCCCACCAAGATACCCAATATAACAGCTTCCTAGAGCTAAGCTGCTTTGAAGATGGCCCAAGGTAGCTTGCTCAGCTGCCAGGATTCTTCGGCCTGCTGAGAAAGCATTCTCAGAGCCAAAACTCCATTTCCAAATAGAACTCTGCCACTACAGAAGTCAGTCTCTTGGTAAATTGATTTCAATCCAACAATAAACTTTCATTCTGCAACTAATAATTTGGGAAAAAGTAAATTCTTTCACTTTTAAACCTGTGGCGGATTAAGGGGATATTATAATAACTCTCTTATTGCCACTAACCTCTTGAGGGCACTCAAACCGCATCATATCCATGTCTTGCTTGATCAATTCTAGAGACTTTTGTAAGATTATAAATTGCTTTTTTGACTTCACTGTTCCTATACTGAATATTTTTTTCCTGCACTTACATTGCAGTACTGTATTAACTGATTTTTTTTTCATTTAAGATGAGATTCCAGAATATTAAACTAATACTTTGGATGAAACAAGTTGGAACTCCATTCTGCATAGAACTGAAAAACTTCAACAAGAAAGTTCATTTTAGAAGCTTTATCAGCTTACTTCTACAGTCAGCAAAACCAGCTAGGACATGGCAAAGCAGATTGGGTACATGAGAGAAGGTTCAAGGCATTAGATGGTTCAGTTAAATTGCAACCAGGAAGTATTTAACCATAAAAGGGTGCTCCAATAGCTGGAAGAAAAACTATTTTCTACACTCACAATATCTTCAGTAACCAATGAAATCCATATTTATCTTGAGTTACATTCTGAAATAAGACTGAAATAAGAAATAAGTCCTAGGGTTTCTCTTAGATGCTAAGGGATAAAAGAGACTTCCAGACAGATAAAACACTATTTATAGGAACCTTTTTGCTCACTACTGTAACATAGACACCTCTAGGGTAGAAAGTAGCAGCTGTTTAAACACCATCACAATGATACATAGTACTTAGAATAGAACAAGGAGAACAAAATATCCAATGAAGGCTGCAGGGTGCATTGAGGTAGTTGGAATAAATAGAATTGAGCCAGCATATATCATTATCAAATCAGGCCTGGAAAAAGTTCCAAAAAAATCAGGACTTAACAAAAATTGAAGCTGGGTGAAGGTGTCACCACATTTTGTCACACACACACACACACACACACGTTGGACCTTCATCTCATGGGGGTTCAGAATCATTCCTAAGCAAACAAGAAAGCAGGCTAAACATAATTTCTGTGGTCTTCCCCCTTCTTCTGGCATTCCTGAAACTATATGATATAATGAATAAAATACTTATCTTGGAATCAGAAAGACTGAGTTTCAGTCTTGGCTCAGGCACTTACTATCTGTCTAATCTTGGGCAAATTATTTAATATCCCTTAGCCTCATTTTCTTTATCTGTAAAATAAAAGATTTGGACATGATAGCCTCCAAAATCACTTCCAACTCCTAATCTGTGACTTTATGAGTTTTATCTATCTTGGCCCTTTTAACATCTTCTGAGAAGAAAACCAGTTTTCTTAGTTGGACCATTAAAACTGCTATTATTCTCTATCTTTAACAGAACCCTCATTTTAACTCCTTTATTGACTTACTATAATTTTCTTCACAGCAGCCATTCTAAACTTTCTTTTCTACCAAGCACCCAATTTATTTTCATTTCTATCTCTAAGTTTACCTCCTGCTTTACTGGCAAAATTGGAGTTAACATCCTCCCTTTCATACCTCCATTCATTGTGCTTTCTCCTTCCTTCTCCTTCCAGGACCAAAGTATGAGGTTCATTAATTTCTCTTTCCTTCTTATCAAAGCTCCACTGTAATCATTGTAACCTGAACCCAATGCTTTTTCATCTCATGCTGCACTTTTTTCCATTGACCATTCCCCCTTTTAAAAATGTTAAATTTAGCTAGCTACTAGCTCTGTGTCACTTCTTCAAAAATATATTTAGGTTTCTCCTTTCATGAAAAATTGTTTTTGTTTTTCCATGCCCATAACTCCATCATATTATTGTTTTATCTCCTTTTAAACATTATTTTATTTTTACTTTGTGTGTCTTTTCTACAATTGTGATTTCTTAAGAACTCTCACATTCATAGAAACTTTCTGCATAAGCAATAAATTACATTTCTAATTTAGATTTGGTTCTGGGCACAAAAGCTTAAAAACACTGATAATATTAATGTTAGTTAATAACCATTTATTAAATGGCAATTAGATACTAAACACTGGAAATACAAGTAAAGGCAGAACACAATTCCCAGCTCTCAGGGACATCACAGTTTAATGGGGAGAGACAATGTGTAAACAACTGTATTACATAAACAACAGTCTATAGACAGAATAGTAGTGAAAATAATTAACATAAGAAAGGCACTAGAAAGAGTTAAATGAAATAAACTGATAAGTTGACCATTGTAGAGGGCCACAGATACTGGGGGAATCTAGATGAGGTATAAGACCCTTCAGCCCAGAGAAAACCTGCTAACAATGTCTGGTTCAGCTCCCTATCTCCCCTAAGGGCTCTTGGCCTTCCTGAGAAGTCAGGAGGCAGTAATAACCTGTGTGGAAATTGAAGCGAGTGATACCAGGTGGCAGACTACATACAATAGCAATGTGGTCCCCATGCACAGGTATACACTGGGCACATGCCCAGTGTTTTTGTTACATAAGAGTATGGGGATATAAAAAGGGGAAAGTCCTATATGGACTCCATTTTTCCAACACTTCATCACTTCTCCACTTTTAAAAAGGATATTTTAATCACCTCGGTGTGGGGACTCTAGAAAGCAACAGTACATTTTGTCACCCCAGCTTGGGGGCTCTAGAAAGCAGGACATAACAGACCATGACATCGAAATCATAAAGATCACAGACCTAGAGCAGGAAGAACCCTTAGAAGCATGAAGGGGGGGGGGGGGGAAGAAGGGGGAGGGACAGAGACAGAAACCAACCTCCTCTATTCCAAGTCTTTTCTTCTCCTCTTATGTAACATTGGTTCCTTTTAACAATGGACTTTGGAAATGATTCCTAGGCCTTTGTTGTTTGACTCAAATGAGTGACTCATTTTTTTGGTAATTTCAGGCCAGGTAGGATAAAAAGCCAGCACTATAGTCGGCCGGTGAGGAAATTATTTTTGGAATTGAGATATTTCTCAACCTCTGAAAGCCAATGTGTAGCTTACTCCAAATAAGCACAGGCTCAATCTTGTAAGAATGTAATCATCATCATTTCTCTTACTGACCATTAAGAAAAAATTGTGTGTGTGTGTGTTTTCATGTGCAAACCTGAAACTCTGACTTAAAACTTTGTTTTCACTGGAACTCTCTCATGTGGTTTTTAACATGTGTTGTTTTTTTCTTTCATATTTTTTAACTGAGATAATTTAAAATATCATTTAAGAGGACCTTATTGTTTTTAATTTAGGGTAAATCTTCCCTTTATCTAGATACCAAAAACAAAAAAGAAGAAAAAAATTAAATCGGTCTTAAAAACTCTGTAAATAGGTAGGAGGGAAATGATATTTGGGGAAATTACAGCATTCTTGGGTCCCCCAAAAATCACACTTTCTAACAAAAATATGTTTAATTAACAAATACCTAAATAACTACAGGTTATTTACTGGAAAGAGATAAAAGAAATATTAGCTGGTAAAAGGAGGGAGAAGTGAGTCAGCTGCTATTGAGGGGAAAAGTAACTAGGAACAAAAAATGGGGATTGGTGGGGTTCTGTGTGATGTGTGAACTTTTGAAAACTGTTGAAACAAAAACTAAAAGGAGGTTTTTTATCACTTAGACTTAGAGAGTGGCTTAGATCTTCTGAGAGAGAGTAGTAGCCTGTAAGCCACATTTAGCTCATGGTTCTCCCAAGTCTAACCTGAGATAATTAAAATATAATTGAGAAAAAGTTAATAAAATAAATTAAAATAAAATAAAATATAAATAATATTAATTAAATAATAAAATTTAAATTAAAATTTTTTAATTTAGTTATTTTCAGCTCCAAATTTCTCTCTATTTCTACCTCTTCTCTCAACCATTACTAGAATAAGAAATACAATATCCATTATACGAAGCCCTACAAACCATATTTCTTCATTAGCTATGTTCTGGGGGAGGAGGGCAGAGCAAGAAGCAAGAAAAAGAAAGAGAAAAAAATTTAAACCTTACTATTCACTCTGACTCCATCAATTCTCTTTCTAGAAGTAAATAACATTTATTTTTTTTTTGTTATACATGTACATTCATTTTTGTTACATATTTCCTTCTGAATCATATTGGGAGAGAAAAATCAGAACAAAAGGGAAAAAGCACCAAAGGAAAAGAAAAATAACTGAAGAAAAAGGGGAAAAAAAAGCAAACATAGCATGTGTTAATTTACATTCAGTATCCATAATTCTCTCCCTAATTGTGGATGGTATTTTCCATCCAAAGACTATAAGTATTGCCTTGAGTTACCGAACTGCTTCAAAGAATCAAATCTATTATTGTTGATCTTTGCACAATCCTACTGTTGCTTTGTATAGTATTTTCCTGGTTCTACTTGTTTCATTCACTCACATCAGTTCATATAAGTCTTCCCAGGCCTTTCTAAAATCAGCCTGTTCATCATTTTTTAAAGAACATTAATATTTCATTACATTCATATACTATAATTTATTCAGCCATTTCCCAATTGATGGACATTTATTCATTTTCCAATTCTTTACCACCACAAAAAGAGCTGCTACACACATTTTTCCATGTGGGTCCATTCCCCACTTTTATGATCTTTTTAAGATACAAACCCAGTAATGACACTGCTAGATCAAAGGGTATGTAAGGTTTGATAGCCTTTTGGGCATAGTTTCAAATTGCTCTCCAGAATGGTTGAATCGCTTCACAACTTCACCAACAATACATTAGTGTTTCAGTTTTCCCACATCCCCTCTAATATTTATTATCTTTTTTTTTTTGTCATCTTAACTAATCTGAAAGATGAGATGGTATATAACATGTTTTTTAAAGTCAATATATGTACTGCAGGAATCCTTATGTATGGTTTAGTGGCCCTCACTTCTATTTAAATTTAATATCACTGGACAAAATTTTTCACTGAGAAGTTTAAAATGACTTGCTCAGGATCACCAAGCCCTTATTTATCAGTCAAGACCTCCTGAGATTAATCTTTTGGGACTCTTAAATCCATTTCTCTATCTATTATACCATGCAGCCTTTCTAAGGAACTTAATAATAAATATTTTAGCAGCAAGTCATTTGGGATCATTGAAAGTACTATATATCCAAATGTAATCTAACCTAATTGTGTCCTCCCCTCAATATAAGCAAGAATTTATGTACATTTATGTACGTATTATGTACATACATTATGTACAAGTATTTATGTACATTTATGATGTATTTTTGGTATCTACTTTGTTTTTCTAGTATGGAAGGTGAGAGCATTTTCTTTTCATAGGATTGTAAAATCATAGATGTAGAATTGGAAGGGACCTTGAGGCCATCAAAGCAAACCCTTTCCTTAACAATTTGTTTAAAAAAATGTTAGGATTCTTACAAAGTGCTAAGTAAGTGGAATTGAGGAGACAGTGGTTAAATCTAGTTTAGCATTGATTTAATCCTACAACAAATAATGGTTTCCTAGAGATATAATGATTGATGTATACTCAGTGTGGGGCATATAAGAAGGAGATCTCAGAGTCAGGAAGGACAAGCACATTAGAAGCTTTCTGAGGCTGAGACAGATTCATTCTATCTTCCACCTTTGTGCTGGCTGGAGGCTGAAGCTGACAAAGGCAAAGGACTAGCTGCAAGAGCTCTTGGAACCAAGGAGAGACATAGGTCTCTAAGAAAGCTAACTGGGCCCAAGGAAGGAGACAGGACTTTGAAGGAGACAACAAAGGATTTAGACTTTAACTCCCAGCTGCATTTGGGGTGATTACTCTGAACTGAAACTAAGGCTGCTTCCAGAAGCCCCCCAAGAAACCTGCTCCCAGAGAACAATATATTTTAGAGAAGAATATTACAAGGAAATATTTAAATTCAGATTTTACTGACTCCCTATCCACCATTCTACCTGTTTTTTTTCAGAACTTCATAAATTTAGCACAATTTTATCTGTGACCAAAAGTATTTGGAGAACCTTGCAATCAATAGGGAATCTTTAGTGAAAAGATTTATGGAAATGGAAAATTTATATTTGAGTTCTAGTTTACTACCCAGATGATTTGGTCATGGTGTTTAATGTCTTAGTCTCACTTTTTGCCTCCTAAAATGGGAATAATAATATTGTGTTCTACCTACTTCACAGGTCTGTAAAGAAAGTATTTTGTAAACCTGAAAATGCACTATAAATATTTTTCTTCTTCCTTAGCTTGAATTCTTTGGAATATCTTTCATCATACTAGAAAACATCATTGGCAAGAATATGTCTTCCTCTTTTCCATATCATTTCTTGTCCATACTTACTGAATTATTGAATAGATGTTATCTCCATAATGGTATCTGTCATGGAATCTTGTATATTTTTAATTATTGTACAGGAATTCATCTTGTTTAAAGACTCTTCAAGGTTGAAGGGTTTTTCCTGTCCAGTCAAAAGCTCTTTAAAATCATTAAGTAGAGGGGACAGGGCCAAGATAGCAGAGAGTAGATAGGATATTTTCAGAGCACTCCCCAGATTTCCTCAGAATCAATGCTAGATTAAGCCTCTGAATAAATTTTGGAGCAATAGAACCCACAAACATTCATAGTATAATAATTTTCCAGCTTAAGATATCTTGGAAAGACTTCAGCAAAGGTTTATTTCAGTGGGCAGTGGGGAACATTGCCCAGCACAACAGAGAATCTAGCAGGAGGTTCTTAGTCAAAATAAGGCAATTTTGGCTACTCTATCCTTATTCTGAAGTCTATTGGATCAGCATCAGCTGTAAGATTTCTAACACAACTACATAAGAGGAATTGTGAGTCTCTGAATCCCAGAATAACAGGGAACTTGGCCAGGTCCACCCAGCACAGTGGGAACGCCTTCAATGTTATGGGACAGAACTTTGAACTTGAAACAAAGATTCCTTTGCTAACTCAGTGGAACTAATGAGACAATGGTTATCTAGTTTAGCATGGTATTTAATAATTCTCTAGTTCAGTTACATGTACTTAGAACTTAATATATTTTTACAAGATTCACACCTATGATAATGTAATTATAAGAGAGCATGTAAGCTGGGACAAACTCATCTAGAGTCAGAGCTAGAGAAGACAAGAAGACTGAAGGTGGGAGCTCAAGCTCTAGAAGCCAAGGAGAGACAGATTCATTCCATCATCTGTCTTTGTGGTGGCTGGAGGCTAAAGCACAAGCCCTTAGACTCAGAGAAATTCATTCAATTTTCATTAGCCTCGTGGTGGCTGTCCTGTTCCCCCCACTGAGACAAAGGTCTGAAAGGCTCTCCAGAAAGCTGTCCAGCCCCAGACAAGGAGACAATAAAGAATTTGGACTTTATCCCTGGTTATTCTTGTGGTGATTACTGAACTGAAAAGAAGGCTGCTCCAAGATCTCCAGAAAACAAACAAGACTGTAGTACTTCTATCACAGTACAGTAAGTGAGAGTCCTTGTCTCTCTACAAGAGAAGCTTGGAATAATCTCCCCTGTGCCCTAGGATCAGGGCCCAACTTTTTAAAATGAGCAAAAAACCCAAAAAGAGATATAAAACCAACTACAAAACTACAAAGCAAAAAGTTGTTACAAAGCTACTATGGAGACAGGGAAGATCACAACACAAATCCAGAAGAAGACAACAGAGGCAAAATGCCTTCAGGTGAAGCCTCTCCAGCTCAAAAATCTCTCTTGGAAGAATTCAAAAAGGACCTTAAAAGAGAAAGAGATGAAAAATGGAGAAGATAAATGAGAACTATGCAGGAGAATTATGAAAGTTTTGGTGGGAAAACCAACAGATTGGAAAAGGAAGTACAGAAATTGACTGAAGAAAACAACTCCTTAATAAATAAATTTGATGAAATTGGAAAAAAAATACTGAAGAAAACTTCTTAAAAAATAAATTTGGTGAAATAGAAAAAGATAAAATTCCTTAAAAAATAAAATTGGTGAAATGGGGGGGGGGAACCCACTGAACAAAACAACTCCTTTAAAAGTATAATTGGCCAAATGCAAAAGGATGTAAAAAAAAGATAACTACAGAAAATCATTCACTAAAAATTAGAATTGCCAAATGGAAGTGAATGATTCAAAGGAACATCAAGAACTGATCAAACTATAAAAGGATCAATTCTGATTGATGTGGTACTTCTCAACAATGAGATGATTCAGATCAGTTCCAATGACCTTGTGAAGAAGAGAGCCATTTATACCCAGAGAGAGGACTGTGAGAACTGAGTGTGGATCATAACAGCATTCTCATTCTTTTTGTTTTTATTTGCTAGCATTTTTTTTTCATTTTTTCCCCTTTTTGATTTAATTTTTTCTTGTGCAACAAGATAATTGTATAAATATGGACTCATATATTGGACTTAACATATATATTTTACCATGTTTAACATTTATTGGATTACTTGCTATCTAGGGGAAGGGATGGGGAGAAGGGGGGAGAAATTGGAACACAGGGTTTTGCAAGGATTAATGCTGAAAAATTATCCATGCATAGTTTTTGAAAACTAAAAAGCTTTAACCAAAAAAAAATTTTTTTTAAAAGAATCTATCAAATAAAATTCAAAAGGATGAAAAAAAAAGAAGATATAAAATATCTCATTGGAAAAACAACTGACCTGGAAAACAGATCAGACTACTAGAAAAACCATGATGAAAAAAAAGTCTGGACAACAAATTTCAAGAAATCATCAAGGAAAACTGCCTTGATATCCTAGAATCAAAAGGTAAAATAATCATTGAAAGACCAATTACCTTCTGAAAGAGACCCCAAAATGAAAACAAGAAATATTGTAGTTAAATTCTGTAATTATCAGATCAAAGAGAAAATACTGCAAGCATCCAGAAAGAAACAATTCAAATATCAAGGAGTCACAATTAGGATTACCCATGACCTAGCAGCTTCCACTTTAAAGGATCAAAGATTCTGGAATATGATATTTCAGAAGGCAAAAGAGCTTGGACTACAATCAAGAATTAATTACCCAGCAAAATCAAGCATTATCTTTCAGGAGAAAAGATCAACATGCAATGAAACAAGGAATTTTCTATAATTTTTGATGAAAAGACTAGAGCTGAACAGAAAATTTGATCTATAAATTCAAGACTCAAAAAAAGCATAAAATTTTTTTTTAGTAGAATTCACATGTAAATCTATCTGGTCCTGGGGATTTTTTCTCAGGGAGTTGGTTAATAGCTTGTTCTATTTCTTTTTCTGAAATGGGACTATTTAGACTATTTACTTCCTCCTCTGTTAATCTGGGCGAGCTATATTTTTGAAGGTATTCTTCCATTTCATTTAAGTTATCTAATTTATTGGCATAAAGTTGGGTAAAGTAGCTCCTAACTATGGTTCTAATTTCCTCTTCATTGGTGGTGAGTTCTGCCTTTTCATTTTTAAGACTAACAATTTGCTTTTCCTCTTTCCTTTTTTTAATCAGATTTACTAAGGGTTTGTCTATTTTGTTGGTTTTTTTCATAGAACCAACTTTTAGTTTTATTAATTAATTCAATAGTTTTTTTACTTTCAATTTTATTAATCTCACCTTTTATTTTTAGAATTTCAAGTTTCGTGTTTGTCTGGGGGTTTTTAATTTGTTCCTTTTCTAGCATTTTTAGTTGTAAGCCCAATTCGTTGACCTTCTCTTTCTCTATTTTGTGTAAGTAGGCCTCTAGAGATATAAAACTTCCCCTTATTACTGCTTTGGCTGTCTCCCACACATTTTGGTATGATGTCTCATTATTGCCGTTTTCTTGGATGAAGTTATTAATTATGTCTATGACTTGCTGTTTCACCCAGTTATTCTTTAGTATGAGATTATTTAGTTTCCAATTACTTTTTGGTCTATTTTCCCCCGGCATTTTATTGAATGTAATTTTCATTGCATTGTGGTCTGAAAAGGATGCATTTACTATTTTTGCCTTACTGCATCTGATTTTGAGGTTTCTATGTCCTAGTATATGATCAATTTTTGTATAGGTTCCATGAACTGCTGAGAAAAAAGTGTACTCCTTTCTGTCTCCATTTAGCTTTCGCCAAAGATCTATCATATCAAACTTTTCTAGTATTCTATTTACCTCTTTGACTTCTTTCTTATTTATTTTGTGGTTTGATTTATCTAATTCTGAGTGCAAGGTTGAGATCTTCCACTATTATAGTTTTGCTGTCTATTTCTTCTTGTAGCTCTTTTAATTTCTCTTTTAAGAATTTAGATGCTGGGGGCAGCTAAGTAGCACAGTGGATAGAGCACCAGCCCTGAATTCAGGAGGACCTGAGTTCAAATCTGGTCTCAGACATTTAACACTTCCTAGCTGTGTGACCCTGGGCAAGTCACTTAACCCCAGCCTCAGAAAAAAGAAAAAAAAAAAAGAATTTAGATGCTGCACCACTTGGTGCATATAAGTTTAATATTGATACTGCTTCATTATCTATGCTACCCTTTAGCAAGATATAATGCCCTTCCTTATCTCTTTTAATTAGATCAATTTTTGTTTTTGCTTGATCTGAGATGAGGATGGCCACCCCTGCTTTTTTGGCTTTACCTGAAGCATAGTAGATTCTGCTCCACCCTTTTACCTTTATTCTAAATGTCTCACCCTGTTTCAGGTGTGTTTCCTGTAAACAACATATAGTAGGATTCTGGCTTTTAATCCAGTCTGCTAACTGCTTCCTCTTTATGGGGGAGTTTACCCCATTTACATTTATGGTTAGAATGACTAATTCTATATTGCTTGCTCATTTTTGCTGGATAAGTTATTCTTGGCTGCATTCCAAGTTCCTTAGCCTTTTGGAATATCATATTTCTGGCTGCTAGATCCTGGGTTATCCTTATTGTGGCTCCTCCATATCTGAATTGATTTTTTCTAGCAGCTTCCAATATTTTTTCTTTCATCTGATGGTTCTTGAACTTGGCCACTATATTTTTTGGCATTTTGATTTTAGGGTCCCTTTCAGTAGGTGATCGATGAATTTTTTCAATGTCTATTTTACTCTCTGTTTCTAAAACATCTGGGCAGTTCTCTTTGATAATTTCCTGGAGAATAGTGTCCGGGCTCTTTTTTCCTTCATATTTTTCAAGTTGTCTCTCCTGGATCTGTTTTCCAGGTCTTTTATCTTCCCAATAAGGTACTTGACATTCTTTTCTATTGTTTCATTTTTCTGGTTTTGCTTGACTATTTCTTGGTTTCTCCTTGAGTCATTCAATTCTACTTCTTCGATTCTAATTTTCAATGATGTATTTTCTTCACTCACTTTTTTTATATCTTTTTGTAATTGTCCAATTGAGTTTTTAAATGAGTTTTTTTCTTCTATGGAATTTTTTTCCATTTCATCAATTTTATTTTTTAGAGAACTGTTTTCTTTTTCTAACTCACTAATTATATTTCTCAATGATTTGATCTCTTTATCCACTCTGGATGACTTCTCCAGATTCTCTTGCCATGCTTCCCTTTCCTTTTCCCATTTCTTTTCTAGCTCTCTTGTGAGAGCCTTTTTGATTTCCTCTATGAGAGTCTTGTGTATTGAGGAGCAGATCATATCCCCCTTAGGGAATTCCTCTGGAGACAGTCTGCTTTTAGTCTCCTCAGTGTTTGAAGTCTGCTCTCTATCCATACAGAAGCTATCAATGGTTAGAGCCCTTTTAAAGTTTTTGTTCATTTTGTCAGAGCAGAATCAAAAAAAAAAAAAAAAAAACAAAACAAAACAAAACTGACAAGAGAAACAATTGGTCTGTTTCTGGGGGGGATGGGGCTGGATGGTGTTACCAGGCTTCCTCCACAGACTGCAGGAGACAGAATCGAGACACTAACAGGACAGTGATGGCTGCGCTGCATCTGCGCTCTGATGCTCTAAGAACTCGCTGAGTCACTCTGGGTGGGGGTGGGGGTGGCCAGGTCCAAGACACTAGCTTTCCAGAGTTTTATTCTTTATCTCCTGTGTTTACACCTTCTCTGCTGATCCAGACTTGCTGCCAAGACGGAATATCCACACTGGGGTAAAGGTCGTTCCACAGAAACAGCAGAGATCACACCCTTCCCCCCTCTGTCTGAGCAGTGTGAGCTGTCTGTCTCGCTCTGGCTTGCCTGCCCTCAGACTGCACCCAGTCTGTTCGACCCTCCCCTGAGCAAACACAAACCTTTTCTGGTGAATTTCAAGGATGTCTTCTGTTGGTAATTATTTGTGGGATTTTTTTTTCCGGTCAAGCATTAACTCTGCGGCTTGTCATAAAGTAAATTCTGAGAGAAAACGCAGAGCTCAAGCAGCTGTGTGCCTCCTCTCCGCCATCTACTGAGGTCCTTTCTAGTGCTCCATCTAAAAGTCACTCAATAAGCATTTTTAAAACTGCATTTAAGGCATTTGGTGCTAAGCTCTAGGAATTCAAAGAAAGGCAAGACAGTCTTTGCTCTCAAGAAACTCATGATCTTGTCTTAATGCAGCCAATGATTTCATTAGGATAGGTGAATGTGACTGCCAACCTTCCCACACTGATTCAACAAAGTTTGTCTGAGTGCAAGATACTTAAGCCTAAATATTAATCTTTAAATACTGTTGCTTATAATAGAGCATGCACTATAATATACATAACAGAACTTAATCCAGACATACTGCAGGAATCCTAGTCACCTCTTTCAGTACAGCTGAGGACACTGCTTCTGTGTGAAGCATTAGGGAGAGGGTTCTGATGTCATATCATATAGCTGTGTGCTCTCCCTAATGCAATGATTATTTAGGATATACTTAACACAGCCAATGCTGAGACATAACTTTCAGCTAGGAGACTTGGTTGTATAATTCATTCTATTGTAAGAGTCCCAAAATTAATCAACATATTCATTTATTGATCTTGACAAAGCTGTATGACTTTTGGGGAAAGGAATAAAATGAAAGAGTCTATCCAGAATCCCGGTACTATTTATTCTGAAGAAAAGCATGGAGTTGAAACTTTGCCCTATTTCAAAGCCCTAAACACCAACATATCCACATTCCTCATCCTCTACTTTTTTCCCTATTTTCTATTTTATTTTTCTTTATTGTATCTTGATTTTTCATAAAGTCATTAGCTTCCATTTGTTCAATTCTAATTTTTAAGGAATCCTTTTCTTCAATGAACTTTTTTTACCTCCTTTCCCAATTGGCCAATTTTACTTTTTTTATAATTTTATACATTTTCATATTTCTTTTTATACCACTCTCAATTCTTTTCCTATTTTTTCCTCTGCCTCTCTTACTTGATTTTTAAAATCCTTTTTGAGCTTTTCCATGGCCTAAAGCCAATTCTTTTTCTTGGAGGCTTTGAATGTAGGAGCTTTTTTTTTTTTAAAAAATAATTTTTTATTATATATTTTTAATAATATTATCCCTTGTATTCATTTTTCCAAATTATCCCCCCCCTCCCTCTACTCCCTCCCCCCAATGACAGGCAATCCCATACATTTTACTTGTGTTACAATATAACCTAGATACAATACATGTGTGTAAATACCATTTTCTTGTTGTACAATAAGCATTAGATTCCGAAGGTACATGTAATCTGGGCAGACAGATATTAGTGCTAATAATTTACATTCACTTCCCAGTGTTTCTTCTCTGGGTGTAGCTACCTCTGTCCATCATTGATCAACTGGAAGTGAGTTGGCTCTTCTTTATGTTGAAGATTTCCACTTCCATCAGAATACATCCTCATACAGTATTGTTGTTGAAGTGTACAGTGATCTTCTAGTTCTGCTCATTTCACTCAGCAACAGTTGATGTAAGTCTCTCCAAGCCTCTCTGTATTCCTCCTGCTGGTCATTTCTTACAGAGCAATAATATTCCATAACCTTCATATACCATAATTTACCCAACCATTCTCCAACTGATGGACATCCATTCATCTTCCAGTTTCTAGCTACTACAAAAAGAGCTGCCACAAACATTTTGGCACATATATGTCTCTTTCCGCTCTTTAGTATTTCTTTGGGATATAAGCCCAGTAGTAGCACTGCTGGGTCAAAGGGTATGCACAGTTTGATAACTTTTTGGGCATAGTTCCAAATTGCTCTCCAGAATGGCTGGATTCTTTCACAACTCCACCAGCAATGTATTAGTGTCCCAGTTTTCCCACATCCTCTCCAACATTCATCATTATTTGTTCCTGTCATCTTAGCCAATCTGACAGGTGTGTAGTGGTATCTCAGAGTTGTCTTAATTTGCATTTCTCTAATCAGTAGTGATTTGGAACACTCTTTCATGTGAGTGGATATAGTTTCAATTTCTTCATCTGAGAATTGTCTGTTCATATCCTTTGACCATTTATCAATTGGAGAATGGTTCGGTTTCTTATAAATTAGGGTCAGTTCTCTATATATTTTGGAAATGAGACCTTTGTCAGAACCTTTCCTTTTAAAAATATTTTCCCAATTTGTTACTTCCCTTCTAATCTTGTTTGCATTAGTATTGTTTGTACAGAAACTTTTTAGTTTGATGTAATCGAAATCTTCTATTTTGTGATCAATAATGATCTCTAGTTCTCCTCTGGTCATAAATTCCTTCCTCCTCCACAGGTCTGAGAGGTAGACTATCCTCTGTTCCTCTAATCTATTTATTATCTCCCTCTTTATGCCTAAATCATGGACCCATTTTGATCTTCTCTTGGTATATGGTGTTAAGTGTGGATCCATATCTAATTTCTGCCATACTAATTTCCAGTTTTCCCAACAGTTTTTTCCAAATAATGAATTTTTATCCCTAATGTTGGTATCTTTGGGTTTGTCAAAGATTAGATTGCTATAGATGTACCCTTTTTTGTCCTTTGTATCTAATCTGTTCCACTGATCTACCGGTCTATTTCTTAGCCAATACCAAATGGTTTTGGTGACTGCTGCTATATAATATAGCTTTAGATCATGTACACTTAGACCACCTTCCTCTGAGTTTTTTTTCATTAGATCCCTTGCAATTCTCGACTTTTATTCTTCCATATGAATTTTGTTGTTATTTTTTCTAGGTCATGAATGTAGGAGCTTTGACATAACAAATTATTATGTTCTGAGTGATTGTTTTGATCTTTCTTCTCACCATAACTTTCTATGGTCAAAAATATTTTTTATTGTCTGCTCATTTTCCTAGCTTATTACTCGGTTTTTAACTTTTTGTCAAACTAGGGCTTTGTTTCCAAGGTGGAGAGTACACTGTCTTAAGCTTCAGGGATTTTGTGTAGTTGCTTTCAGAGATCCTTCTAAGGACCTGACCACAAGCTGTAAGGTCTACTGTGCTAAAACAACAGAATTCTGCTTTCCTGATACTGGGGCCTGGGCCACATCCAGAGCCAGGATTATGCTGAGACTGCACCCAATTGCCACAGATCTTCTCCGATGACCTTCCAAGTCTTCCCCGGTTCCCAGAGTGAGAAGTATAGAAGCCACCTGCACCACCACTAATTCAGAGGTCCTACCTCATTGATGCTGGTGCTGGGGCTGAGGTTGGACTGGGGCTGTACTGTCTCTGAACTGGGATTGCATCCTGGGCTCCACCCTGGTTCCACAGACCTTTTCTGCTGACTTTCCAAATCCTCTTTGGGGTTTCTGGTCTGAGAACCACAGAATTCAGAGGTTTTCTTAACTGACACTGGAGCCAGTTAGGGCTGGGTTGGGCAGGGGCTACACTGACATAGTCTGCACTGAGACTACATGTTGCACTCCCAACCTAAAGTCATAGACCTTTTCTGCTGAGCTTCTAAGTTGCCTTTGGCTGGAAAATGTTTTACTCCATCTTTTTAGGTGTTCTGATGATTTGGGGGAAAGATTGAGTGAGTTCCTGCCTTTACTCTGCCATCTTGGCTCCACCTTCCTTTTTTCCTTTTTTCTCACTTAATTTTTAAATTAACTTTTTTATTATGAATTTTACCATTCACAAACATGGTATTTTGATATATTAAAAATAAGAAAAATGCTTGCTTAAATAACTGTGAAATCTGTTAAATATAGTCTTCTTAAAATCTATATTACCAAAGCCAACAAGTTATTAAAATAATTATTCCATGTCCCCTTCTGTTTTTTTCTTCTCTATTAAAATTATTAATCTTCTTTTGTTTACATATCTATCATTAATGATTAACCTATTCTCTACCCTCTCTTACTCAAGAGAAGTTACTCCATTGTTACAAATACATCCAAACCATTAAAATAAATTAATATGTTGGCCATATCTGAAAACATATATTTCAATTGCCTAAGACAGTGATATTCACCATGTTGAACTTTTAGGGTCAAATTCAAAGGGGGCTGTATAAATTGCTGTTTAGATTGTATACATCTACAGAAATCCATAAATCTGGTATTTCAAGACTTGCTGGACCAATGAAATGAAAACTATACTCAATCATGTGATAGTGAATATTTTAATTTTAAGTAGCATTATTTGATATGTACTTCAATGCTTTAAGTCTTGATAATCAATAAAATAATACAGCTAACTGGTTTGAAGTATCTGTCATTTTCAATGCTATAAATGCTCACACCAAAAATTTAACAATCGAGTCTCATGAGCCAATACAATTTGGCATTAGCACAACACTGACTGCATCAATTTCCTGGTTCCAGCAAGCCATCAAGCCATCAACCAGTAACATTGCCAAAAACACATCAAATTAATCATTTACTCCATTAATTTAAGGAAATGTTGGTTTTAGAAGTAGGAAATAGAATTCCTGATGAATTGGGTGTTTGTGTAGAGCAAGAATTTAAAGGAAAGGGGTGATTTGTTCAGGCTATCAGATGCTGGTAACTGCTGAAAAGAGCTAACGACAACTTTGTCAACAGATTTGTGGCTAAAGATATGTTCTGTGGTACCAATTGTGTTTAAAAGCAGAACGAAATACTGAGGAAAAGAGAATAACGAGGCCACATACCTATTCCCTTTGATCATGGCAATGAAGTAGAAAAACATATAACTTGAGAAAGATCAGATGAAAGAATTCTTCTTGATTAAGTATTGATAATGTTCTTATACACAAGAAAATATAGCAGGAATAGAAACTTTTTTAAAATCTGTGGCCTTGGGAGCATGGACAATGGAGTTGAATGTATTCAAATTCCAAGAACAATACTTATTACAGTTGGTTGTTAAATTGTTTTCAGTCATATCTGAACTCATTTGGATTTTTCTTAACAAAGATACTGAAAAGTTTTGCCATTTCCTACTCCAGCTCATTCTACAGATGAGAAACTGAGACAATAGGATGAAGTGAGTGTCTAAGGCCAGATGTGATCTAAGAAAGATAAGTCTTCCTGACTTTGGAACTGCAATTCTATCTACTGCACCACCTAGCTAATTTTGCTTGAGCTACACTTGATTTTTAAAATGGAGTTGCTCTCTCAAGGCCCTCCTCTCTGAATCTAGCACTGAACACAGTGCTTGATACATAAGAAACATTTGATAAAATGGTTATTCATTGACTTATTGATTGAAATGCCACATTCCAAGTCAATACTTTGAGAAAGGGGGATATCTAAAACATGTGATTCCTAGCTCAGATCTCCCATTTTAAAGGGTCATAAATTCTCAGATTTTTTTTTAATGGCTTAATTAAATATGCACGAAGGGTCCAATTTATATTTTAAGTGGTTGCATGCTTGTCTTGTTTTGACCATCCATCAAGAAATCTATGAAAATTTCAATTCTGCTAATAACTTCCTATTTTCCATCATTATAACAAAAAGTCTTACTAAAAAAAAAAACACTATAAGCAATATCTAGCAAATAAATTCTAATACCTTCACACCCCATAAAGTACCACACTGAAAATTATCAGTGCAGTATCAACTGTAATCTCTAGATTCTTGCTGTAGAAAGTCACTAAACCTGGATGTTCAGTTATATTGTATCATGTTATGCTGTCTTCTAAATATCTCTAAGTCGGCAACTCTTCTATGTTGCCCTTTTCAATGCTCTCAATTTTGACTTTATGTGTCTTATGTGTTTTTATTTGTCTTATGTGTCCCCAAAAGATGTATCCTCTTTCCACGCTGATTATGTTAAATAACCTTGGTGCTCAAAGAGGAAGCTTAACAGTTCTCTTCAGTTCAGTCTGAGTTCAAGTTACAATCCATTCCCACAGAGCTTATTACCTAGCAATGGGCTGCTAAAACAAAGATTTTATTTTGTTGAGGCTTACTTTTATCAATATTGTTTGTCCTTCATTTTCAAAGAGAACCAAGGATATCATGAGGTAATGTCTTGATTCTACATGAATTGGATTTAAGGGAGACAGAGTTATGTAAAATTGTCAGCCTCAGCTTCTCTTCCACAGTCATTGAAATCTAATAGCAAACAAAAGCCAAGATGATTGGCAATGGTCCAGGATGCAGAGGATGACCTTGGCATCTTTGATGTTTGACCAAGCTTTAATTAATTCATGGCACTTGCTTTAACCACTTTCATGGTAGTTAGAACAAATTTTTCTCATCCACCAATTTTACCAAAGAAAATCTTATCCCTTGGAATAGACAACATCCTACTTCACCAAAGGGTTGTTTGAGTCCTTTCAGTTACTCTCAACAATGGTCTGCCACTGTGCATGTTACAACTTCTTGGAGCTATGAATGAGAGTTGAGTATCAGGTAGACATTTGAAGGTGAATAAGCAGCTCTGAAAATACTCACTCAGCAAGCCCTCACATCAGGCTAATCTTCCTTGAACACCCCATATTCTATATACATTGAGATTCATCAGCTGGAGCTCCTTGTTAGAATAAAATTAATAATACAAGTAAATTACTTTGAAAACCTTAAAGGGCTACTTGAAAGTATTATTTTAATATTCTTATTACTAATTATACAAGAAATTCTACTTCAGGAACCAGATTTGATACGTAGCTAAATGGGGTTTGGTAATATTAACCAAATATTCAGAGATAATGATAAGCTTCACTCCAACTTCTATATTCTTCCTACTTTGCATATATTAGATATGGGCATATTTCCTCCAAAAGACTATTCCCTACTGATATAAAACTAAAAAGGCATCATAACTACATTTTAATTCTTTCTCCTTAAGCAGCTGGGTGAATTCATTCAAATTACGCAAGATTGCTCAGAAATCTGGAAGACAGGTGTTGGGGGCATATATATATATATATATATATATATATATATATATATATATATATATATATATATAAAATAATAGTGCTGCTATATTGCGAATTCATTCTCCTGTTTTCTTCAACCTACAGAAAGGTAGATTCCTAATTAATTAGTTGACTAACCAGCTGGGAAGCATAATATATAATTTTGTCAATTGTTAGTCCACTTACAAATCAACAGCCAGGTAAATTTTGTCAGTGATGCCAAGGTTGTGTTGATAAATGCTTAATAACCAACTCTCCTCAACAACAACCCTTTCAAAATGACAAGCTTTTAAACTGAATCTTCATTACTAACATTTTCTGCATCACTTCCTAACTCTAGACTATTAAAAAAAAATCAAGCCCTGATTATAACATGTAACAATTTATGCTGTTTAAATGCTTATATTAAAAACTTTATTTGCAAGGGCTAATATTGAGTAATTGTCCACACATATGTTTTGAAAAATAAACAGCTTTAATAAAGGAAAAAAAAAAAACTTTAACAATTAGGTCTTACAAACTGGTCTGAGCTGGCTTTAGCACAACCTCAGTTTAAAGAATATACGCCAGTTTCCCATAAAGCCAATTGTATTTTTCCAGTTTATCAATTCTTAGCTCCTTTCTCTCACTACCTAGAGGTCAAAAGGTTTTTCTTCCCTAAGCATAGCCCCCAATCTCAACGTAGATAGATAGGTTTGGGTTTTTTTAAATCATATTAAAAATCCTTTATACTTTTACTTTATAGTTTTTTACATAAATAAGTGGGGTTTTTTTAGAGGCATTTTTCTACCTGTATTAAGATAATCATTTAATTTGTGATGTTTTTATTTTTAATATGGTTAATTACATTGATTATTTCCCAAATTTTATACTATCCTTATATCCCTGGTTTAAATCCAAGACAAAAATTTTGATCAAAATGATTTCTAACATGAAATGGTATAATTTGACAGAATCGTATTTAAAACTTTTGCATTTATATCCACTAATTACGTTGGCCTATATTTCTCTTTCCTTGCTTTATAATTCCCTGGTTTTGGTATTAGAACAATATTTGGTTTTTGAAATTGATAAATTGCTTTCTAATTTTTTGAAAATTATTTGTATAGCATTGATATTGTTCTTTATATAGGCTTGCAGAATTCCCCTGTAAATCTGAAGTAAAAAGTTTCTTTGTTTAAATCTTTGATGATTTCTCTAATAGTCAAGTTCTCCTTTTTCTGAGGTAAATCTTTTTAAAATTTAAAATCTTTTACTTGGCCTTCTATTACTTTGGGTAATATATATTTTTTATAATAATTTTTATTATATATTTTTTATAATATTATCCCTTGTATTCATTTTTCCAAATTATCCCCCCCTCCCTCTACTCCCTCCCCCCAATGACAGGCAATCCCATACATTTTACTTGTGTTACAATATAACCTAGATACAATACATGTGTGTAAATACCATTTTCTTGTTGCACAATAAGCATTAGATTCCGAAGGTACATGTAACCTGGGCAGACAGATATTAGTGCTAACAATTTACATTCACTTCCCAGTGTTTCTTCTCTGGGTGTAGCTATCTCTGTCCATCATTGATCAACTGGAAGTGAGTTGGCTCTTCTTTATGTTGAAGATTTCCACTTCCATCAGAATACATCCTCATACAGTATTGTTGTTGAAGTGTACAGTGATCTTCTGGTTCTGCTCATTTCACTCAGCATCAGTTGATGTAAGTCTCTCCAGGCCTCTCTGTATTCCTCCTGCTGGTCATTTCTTACAGAGCAATAATATTCCATAACCTTCATATACCATAATTGGGTAATATATTTTTGAAGATATTTCTCTAATCTTTTGTATTCTTGGTTCACTTTTAATTTGATGAAGTGTAATCTTATCCTTGACCTTCTTTAGCTATAAACTTTGTATTTTATCTAAGCAACACAACTCTAGACTTTCTTCTGGGTGAAGAAGAAAGTAGGTTTCCAGGACATCCAAGACCATCTCCAGTTGTCTTGATCTATATCTTGCCAATAGGACACAGAAAACTCTGGAGGAGAAAATGAAGCAGGCGACCTTGCACACCCCTCCCTCACTTAAATCCAATTCATTTGCATATCATGGCATTACCTACCTGATGTCATGGTCCTCTTCCAATACAAAGGACAAATAGCAACAACAGCAAACACCTAAATGAAAGTTTCTACAGATTAATTGTGACAATAGAATCTGCTGAATCCTGTTCTTTGCCAGGAACTAAGTCTCCAATCCTTTCTGTTGGATTAGTTCAACTTTTATGAGTACCAGAAACCCATAGGATGAATCTCAATTTCTAATCTCTAGCTCAAAGTAACAGAAGTATGATCATATTCTGTGTCCTAAGGCTGGAGCTGATAATCTTCTTCCTGAAGTCAGCATGACCAATACTGTGGCATCGTTTTCCCAGGGTCTAGTTCTTGTTTCACAGTTCCTGACTTGGACACTTGCCTATGGGTCATAATTGTGCTTTCTCTTCATATTTCCTAATCGCATATTTGGTCTGGTGCTCTTTTGTTGGGAGTAAGTATGTAAAAAAACCAAGTCGTACTGCTCCTCTTATTCCACCATTTTGACTGGTCTCATCATTTCTTTTAAAAAATGTTTTATTAATGCCTCTTGCTTCTACATCCAAGTTATTGATGGATACACCCTTCTATCCTCTCCCAATATGGAATTTTTCCGTGTATTAAGGAAAAATAATTAATCAAAATAATCAAAACAATAATTTATGAGACTGAACACTGTAACCATAATCAACCACCTCATCACTGAAAAGAAAGAGGCATGTATATTTAGTTGAGAGGTGACTAGGTGAAAGAGTGGATAGAGTGCTAGATGTGGAGTGAGGAAGACTGAGTCCAAATATTGCTTAAGATACTAGTTATACATACTTGGGCAAATAATTTAACTTCTATTTGTCTCAGTTTCTTCATCTGTAAATGTAGATAATAGCACCTCTCTCCCAGGGTTATTGTGTGGCGCAAAGGAGATAGTATTTTTATATCATTTGTGACCCTTAAAGTACTATATAAATTATATACTATTATTATCATTATCTATTCTTCAGTATCAAGATTAGTCATTCTATTGTTCTTCCTTCTAATATTGTTTTCAAAATTATAATATACTTTATATTTAGGGTTTTTTGGTTCTGTTCTCCTTTATTCTGCATCAGTTCATATAAATTTGTTCCTTTGCAATTTGTACCCACTAATTCTGATTCTGCCCTCTTGGGACAAAAGGAAAAATCCCTCCTCTCTGTGACAGTGTATCAAATTCTTTAAAGCAGGCATCTCATTCCCACTGAGATTTTTTTTTTCTTCTCCAGACCAAAAACTCTAGTTCTTTCTGGCAAATTTCAATTGGCATGAAGTCATAAAATAATCCATGGGAGTTCTGTGCCCAGAATTCAAACTGCTGCATTTTTCTCTGCATTTCCTCTCCAACATACTGCATTATCCCCCATTTCTAACATTCAATGTATGAGATAGCCACCTACCTATTGGTGTTTGGTCATGTAATCATTGTCTTTTGGGTTTTTGTTGCTATTGTAAAATTACAATATATTTTTTCAGCATTGCATGCCCCTCACCCAAAAAATACTGCATTCCTTCCAAACTATGCTTTGACTCACAGTGACATTGAGAAATTAATTATTATTATACTCTTTTCTTTTAAGAATTCTTCCTCTTTAGTGAGCCATATGCTCTATTATTGTTGTTGTTTTTCAGTCATTGTTAGTCATGTCTGACTCTTTGTAACCCTATCTGGGATTTTCTTAGCAAAAATACTGGAGTGGTTTGCCATTTTCTTAATCAGCACATTTTATAGAGGTAAAAACTGAGGCAAAATGGGTTAAGTGACTTGCCCAGGGTTACACAGCTGATTAGTATCTGAGGTCAGATCTGAAATCAGAATGATGAATCTTTCTAACTACAGATTCACTGTGCCACCTAGCTGCCTTTCCATTATTACTATCCTCATTTTCATAGTTATAATATATCTTCAAGTCATTTGCCCAGCTTTCTCAAAATTTTCAGTACATAGTTCATGAGGTTCCTCTCCTTTCTGCTTATAGCATCATCCTTGGATAAAAAATATTCCTGCTGACAGTTTGTCAGTTATAACTTCTCAACTTCCTCAACTACAATATACTCTTTTCATCCTGCTTCAGCCACATACCATAATAGCTACACTTATTGCCCTAACTTTTGTTTTGTGAATCTTTTTTTTTTTCTTGACTAGTCAGTTGGGGTGAAGTGACTTGCCCAGATAGTAACAGCTAGTAAGTGTTAAGTATCTGAGATCAGATTCAAACTCAGGTCCTTCTGGCTCCAGGGCCAGTGCTCTCTCCACTGTGCCATATAACTGCCCCACTCTTTTGTAATTATACTACCTCCAAGATCCTGCATTTGGAAACTCCACTCTCCAATCAAAAGCTTCTATTCTCTCTCTCTTTCTCCCTCTGTCTTCTGAATATACTATATCTTTCCTCATCCTCATCATGACCTTGTTCTATCTCTATTCACTTAATATATCTCCTCTACTCTTGGTCCACCACATGTAGCTTTGTGTTAGGTTCCTTACTAGGTGCTAAGTTGGTACTTAACAATTCTCTAGTTCAGAATTCATACCTTTAGTTCAAATCTTTAAAGGAGTTTACACCTTTAAAAGGAGCTAGCTCATTGGCTGTAAGAAGTTCTCACAAGCCCATGGGAGTACCCACAAGCCCATTCTCTGGGAGGATAAAAGGAGCCAGGATTCAGGAAGAAGAGGATTGGAGCTTCTACTGTGGTGCTGACTGGGGACACTTGAACAAGAGCAGATTCACAAGAACTAAAGGAAAAGCCTGCTCATGGAGATTCACAACTAGGATTGACTTCTGGGAAACCCACAATCCCACACTCTTGGAGGAAGAGTCTGATTCATTCCCATTCTACCTTCGCTCTGGTTGGAGGCTCCAGAAGCCTCCCAAGAAACCTGCTCCAAGAGAAAAGGATTTACAAAAAAGAAAACTCCTCCCAGAGAAGGATTATAATTGAGAGACAAGAGAACATAACATTTTGGCGCCTAACATGGGGCAAGAACTTTTGCTTATCCTGACTCTGGCTGATTCTGAGCCCTTTAGAGGGAGCTAGCCCAGACATAACAGCTTTGGTCACATAATCTGCTAGTCTAATGTTTTTCTACTTTCACTTCCCTGAACTTTTGCTATTCTGAAGCTGCTAACCCTTGTCTCTGGTTAAAACTAATCATCTGATTCTTTTATTCCTGCTCCAATACAGGAAAAAGTGACAAAGTTTATTTTACCCTCTTCAGATTATTGTTACACAGCCCCAATAAAGCTCCTGATAATCTTTCTCTATCTTTAATGACTTTCTATCTCATTAATAACAGTCACTTTTTCAAATCTTTGTTTCTCTTCACAACTCTCAACAGCACACCAGCCTGCCAAACTTATAATACATGATGTAGCTTCTTATTAAGGCAATCTGTTTCCTTCAATCCTTTGTTTCTTAATCATCATCATCATCATTTCCTTCTCCTAATCACCAAAGTAGAGGATTTTTTCTCCCAGTGGGGTACAGACTTCTGGATTTGGAATCAGAAAATCTAGATGATGATTTTAAATAGATGCTACTGACTGTTTTAAGGAAAAGGCCATTTCTGGTGTTTTTATTAGGAATGGGTGTTGGATTTTATCAAATGCTTTTTCTGAATCTATTGAGATAATCATATAGTTTTTTTTAATTTGGTTATTGATATAGTCAGTTATGCAAATAATTTTCCTAATATTGAACCAACCCTGCATTCCTGGTATAAATCCTACTTGGTTATGCTGTTTTATCCTAATGATGATTTTCTGTAGTCTCTTTGCTAATGTTTTATTTAAGATTTTTGCATCAATATTCATTAGGAAGATAGGTCTATAATTTTTTTCTCTGTTTTCATCCTACCTGATTTAGGTATCACCATGTCTGTGCAATAAAAGAAATTTGGTAGGAGTCCATTCCCTATTTTTTCAACTACTTTATGTAATTTTGGAGTTAACTGTTCTTTAAATATTTGGTAGAATTCACATGTAAATCCATCTGATCCTGGGGATTTTTTCTTAGGGAGTTGATTAATAGCTTGTTCTATTTCTTTTTCTAAAATGGGACTATTTAACTAATTGATTTCCTCTTCTGTTAATCTGGGCAATCTATTTTTTTGTAGGTTGGCAAAGTAACTCCTAATAATTGCTCTAATTTCCTCTTCATTGGTGGATAGTTCTCCCTTTTCATTTTTTGAGACTGACAATTTGATTTTCCTCTTTCCTTTTTCTAATCAAATTAACTAAAATTCATCTATTTTGTTGGTTTTTTCATAAAACCAACCCTTAGTTTTATTTATTAATACAATAGCTTTTTTAGTTTCAATTTTATTGATCTCTCCTTTCTTTTTTTCCTTTTTTTTTTTTTCCTGAGGCTGGGGTTAAGTGACTTGCCCAGGGTCACACAGCTAGGAAGTGTTAAGTGTCTGAGACCAGATATGAACTTGGGTCCTCCTGAATTCAAGGCTGGTGCTCTATCCACTGCACCACCTAGCTGTCCCCTTGATCTCTCCTTTTATTTTTAGAATTTCAAGTTTGATATTTGATTGGAGGTTGTTAATTTGTTCTTTTTCTAGCTGTTGTAGTTGTAAGCCCAATTTATTGATCTCTTTCTCTATTTTATGTAAGTAAGCATCTAAAGATATAAAATCTCCCCTTATTACCACTGTGGCTGCAACCCACAAATTTTGGTATGTTGTCTCATTATTGTCATTCTCTTCAGTGAAATTATTGATTATGTCTATGATTTGCTGTTTCATCCATTCATTCTTTAGAATGAGATTATCTAGTTTCCAATTACTTTTTGGTCTATTTTCCTCTAGCCTTTTACTGAATGTAATTTTTATTCATCATGATCTGAAAAAAAATTCATTCTATATTTCTCCCTTTCTGCATTTGATTTTGAGGTCTTTATGTCCTATTATATGGTCAATTTTTACATAGGTTCCATGAACTGCTGAGGAGAAAGTGTACTCCTTTCTGTCTCCATTCAGTTTTCTCCAAAGATCTATCATATCTACCTTTTCTAGTATTCTATTTACCTCTTTAATTTCTTTCTTATTTATTTTGTGGTTTGATTTATCTAGTTCTGAGAGAGCAAGGTTGAGATCTCCCACTATTATAATTTTGCTGTCTATTTTTTCTTGCAACTCTCTTAACTTCTCCTTTAGGAATTTAGATGCTACACCACTTGGTACATATATGTTTAATATTGATATTGCTTCATTCTCTATGGTATACTTTAGAAAGACATAGTTTCCTTCCTTATCTCTTTTAATTAGATCAATTTTTGCTTTTGCTTGCTCTGAGATCAGGATGGCTACCCCTGCTTTTTTTACTTCATTGGAAGCATAATAGATTCTGCTCTAGCCTTTTTCTTTTACTGTGTATTGCTCTGCTTTAAATGTGGTTTTTGTAAACAACATATTGTAGGATTCTGCCTTTTAATCCAGTCTGCTATTCACTTATCTTTTATAGGAGAATTCATCCCATTCACATTTACAGTTAAAACTACCAATTCTTATTTCCTGCCATCTTATTAACCCCAAATTATACTTTTCTCTTTCCTTTTCCCCTTTTCCTCCTCCCTAGTATTTTACTTATGAGCACTACTTGCCTCAAGCAGTGCCCCACACCTTTCCCACCTTCTCCCTTTCTTATACCTTTCCCTTACTATTTCTCTTTTCCCTTGTATTTAACCTACCCTTTTTTCCCTTTCCCCTCCCACTTTTCTATAAGGTGAGAGAAGTTTTTCAGTGAAACCAAATATATCTAATATTCTTCCTTTGAGCCAAATCTGATGAAAATAAGATTCACACAATATTCATCACCCTCCCTTTTTTCCCTCAATTATAATATGTTTTCTTTGCCTCTTTTTGAGATGTAATTTCCCTCATTTTACTTCCACTTTCCCCTTTTTTTTTCTGTTATAACTGCCTTTCCCCCTCTAGTTTCTTTTTTATTTTATAGCAGTAAAATCAGATTATACATGTATTCTCTATGTATACCCATAACAGAAATAGTTCTCAAGAGATTTTTTTTCTTTTTAGCTTTTTATGCTTCTCTTGAGTTCTATGTTTGTAAATCAAATTTTATGTTTAGCTCTGGTCTTTTCATAAAAAATAAATGGAATTCACCAGTTTCATTGAATGTCCATCCTTTTCCCTGAAAGAAAACGCTCAGTTTAGCAGGGTTATTTATTCTTGACTGCATTCCAGGTTACTTCACCTTATAGAACCTCAGATTCTAGGCCCTTCGATCCTTTAAAGTGGAAGTTGCTAGATCCTGAGTAATCCTTATTGTGGCTCCTCAAAATTTGAATTGTTTCTTTCTGGCTGCTTGTAATATTTTTTCTTTGGTCTGATAGTTCTGAAATTTAGCCATGATATTCCTTGGGGTTTTAATTTTAGGGTCTTTTTCAAGAGGTGTTTTGTGAATTCTTTCAATGTTCATTTTATCTTTTGATTCTTTGAAATCTGTGCAGTTCTCTCTGATGATTTCCTGAAAAATAGTGTCTAAGCTCTTTTTTTCATCATGGATTTCAGGGAGTCCAGTAATCTTTATATTGTCTCTCCTAGATATATTTTCTAAGTCGGTTGTTTTCCCAATTAGGTATTTTACATTTTTTCTTTTTTATCATTTTTTTGATTTTGCTTGATGATTCTTTTTTGTCTCATTGAGACATTCATTTCCATTTGTTCAGTTCTGAATTTTAGAGAATTATTTTCTTCATTTACTTTTTTTACTTCTTTTTGTATTTGTCCAATTGAATTTTTAAATGAGTTGTTTTGTTCTCTGGAATTTTTTTCCATTTCACAAATTCTATTTTTTAAAGAATTTTTTTTTTCTGTTTTACAAATTCTGTTTTTCTGGGAGTTGTTTTCTTTTTCCATTTTATCAAATCTACCTTTTAATGAGTTACATGCCTTTTCCAAATCCTCTTGCAAAGTTTTTATTTCATTTCCCCATTTTTCTTCTAAGCTCTTTTTAAAAATCCTTTTTAATTTCTTCTAGGAGAGCCTTGTGTGATGGGAACCAGATTATATTACTTTTTGGGGTTTCATCTGGAGACAATCTGCCTTTAGTCTCCTCAGAGTTTGATATTTGTTCTTTTTCACCATAAAAGCTGTCTATTAGGGGCAGCTAAGTGGCACAATGGATAGAGCACCAGCCTTGAATTCAGGAGGACCCGAGTTCAAATCTGGTCTCAGACACTTAACACTTCCTAGCTGTGTGACCCTGGGCAAGTCACTTAACCCCAGCCTCAGGGGGAATAAAAAAAAAGCTGTCTATTGTCAGAGTTCTCTTTATTTCTTTACTAAATTTTTTTTTAAAATGTTAAAGTCTGATTTTAGGGCACGGTAGGTTTTTCAACCTTCCTCTACAAGCAGCAGCTTCCTCTATAAGTGGGCACAACTGTGCTAGATCAGTGCTAACTCAAACTTAGTGCTGGGTGGGTGTGCCCAGGTCCCTTGAGATTCTGGAATTTTGGGGTTCACTATTTACCCTCTGCGTTTGTGTTGGATGTTTTCTAACTTCTCTGCTGATCTACTGGCTTAGAATCAGGGCAGAGTGGCCAACACTGCTGTAGATTCCTATAGATTCCTTCCTCAGATTCTCCACCACGTGGAGTTTGCACCACCCTGCGGAGTCCTCACTGTCTTGGGACTTTGTCTTTGCTGGCATCTATGCTCAACTGCTTGTGTTTGGCTGCCTCCCTCCTGTTTCCAATTGAAACAGACCTTTTCTGGATATCTTCAAAATTATCTTCTGTTGATAATTTGTTGTACTTCCAACATTTGTGGGTTCTTCCAATTCAGAGCTAATTCAGAGGCTGGATTTGCTAATTTGTCTGAGGGTTGTAGGAGAAGGTCAGAAAGAAACATGTGTTGTCTTCACCATCTTGGCTCCACCTCCGGAAGTCCATGGCCATTTTCTTAATACCCACAGTAACTCCATTCTCTCAAGATGTGTGTGTGTAGGAGGGAAGGCATTCTAAAACCCTATAAACCCATATTGTATAAAAAAAGAATATTTCTATTTTAAGAAAGTGTTACCAAGTATATAAAGAACTAGAGTTTGAGTCAGAAAGATCTTAGTTAAAATCCTACTTCAGAAATATATTAGCTATGTGATCATGGGCAAATTGCTTTATTTTTTCCGTACCTCAATGTTATCATCTCTAAGAGTTAATAATAGCATTTACAGAAAAGGTGAGGCTCAACAACATTATATGTATATATATTAAAAACACTCTGCCAATCTTGAAGAGCTATATAAATTTTAGTTGTTACTGTTATAACAATTCCAGAAAGAGAAAGAACATATTTAAGGTCTACACCCTTCCCTTTTCCCATGCCTTCTACTTTTGGGATCCAAGCCACCAGATACTATATCCCTCATCTTTCCTTCTTTTTGTCATAACTCTTCACCCCAACACCACTCCTCTTTTCACTCCTCTCTTTTCTTACTCTTTGGAGACCCCTTGTTTTCCAGGGGTAAAGCCCATAAGCAAACTAGCCCTAAAGTTGGTAAAACAGTTGTTGTTTTTTTTGCTCACCTTGTGCATGGACTCTCTTGTAATTAGACCATAAAACTGACTCATACGGCCTTAGGGGATACTGAGCTTGGGCAAACATCTACAGGAACCATATTGTGGTCATGAAACCCTGCTATGAATAGACATCTTGTCATTAGGCAAACTTGTCATATTGCTGCCATTCATTATCCTGCCAGATCTACATGTATCAAGACTTGACAACTGCCTTGGATCTCCTCAGTCCTAGACCAGACTTCACCACACATATTTTTCTTTCCTCAAAAGAAGAAAGCTTTTTGCATATGAGTTCTGTGAAGTTTTTGGTACTTTATTTTTCAGAGTTAACATCTCTAACTCAATATTTATCTTCATCTATATTTTTCCCTCTTTTCAGAAGAAGACATATTCCTTCTTTTTATCAACATAAATCCCTCTATGCCTCCCTGTTCCTTCACTGGAACTTCATTGTATTTATAATTATTCTCAATTTTCTCTTTCTTCTGCCTATAAATTTGTTTTTTTCTGAATGAATAAACAAAAAAGTATTCATTAAGTGCTCACTATTTTTCAGGAACTATGTTAGACACTGGAGATGCAAAGATTTTTAAAAAATATATATATAGTCTCTTTCCTTATGAAAGTTATATTTTATTAAAAGCATACAGAGAATACATAAAGCATATATATACATACATACATATATACATATATATACATACATAAAAGCATACAGCATACAGAGAAAAGTGGTGTCCAGAAAAGGTTGTTTTGATTCAAGTAGATACAGGAATGGTGAGTGACATATTGGCATTCCGTTCTTTGCCATAGTAATGATTGCATAAATTTGATTACTATCTTGAGAATAGGAGCAAAAGGTTCCCAGAAGTTGCATATTGGCAAGACAGATGGCAAGATGTCTGAATTGGTTAGATTTTAGTTTTGTCTAACTATCTAGATAAGATTTGAAGCCTAGTTTCACCATTCAATACAGCTCAACTCCAAGGTTTTAGAATGCTCAAATTAAGGGAATTCTAATTTAAATTTAAGTGATTCTACTAAGGTGGATGAGCAAGAGAGTGGTCTTTTCTTTGACCTAGTTCTTCTTCAACTCTCTGCAGACTTTGCCTTCTTTTCTAGACACTTTAAAGTTATCATGATCCTACTCTCTCCTACTTCTCCTCTTACTCATCTGGCCACCTCTCAGTCAAAGGGAATCCAACATATTATTCCTTTCTAATTATAGGCCTCACTAATTGTCCATTTGCAATGTTTGTCTAAAATACATAAGAATGGAATGTTGAAGCTCTACAGGCTCCACTTAACTATGTCACAGTCTAGACAAGAGAAACTTTTAATCTACTTGTTTTTTTATTTATAGAATAATTTCTTGTATTTGTATAATAAAAATATTTTCATGTCTCCATAATTGAGATAATTGTTATATTTTTCAAAAAATTATGCTTTTATTTTAACACTAGAAGAATTACATACATCAATAGTCATATAAGGTACCACAATTTTACTTTGAAACAAAAATATTCATTCTTGTATCTCTTTTTTTGCCTTATGGATTAAAAAAAATACATTATCTCAATTGACACAAGTTAATCTGTTAAAGTATTCTTAAACATCTCAAGTGATAACTAAGATGTGATCCAAATAAAATTTGTTATATTTTGTTACATAATGTGAATTTTAAAAAAAACCACCACACATAATATAGCTATAGTATTTTTCCAATAGCATTAATTCAACAGTGATTCCATTCTTTAGGCTTTTTAAGTATTGGTCTTATCAAATGTTAATTTCTGGTTTACTTTCCATTTTAGTATACCTAATTCAGCTCCAATTCAGTGTTCATAATTTCTACTGATGATAATATGCTTTGAAATATTTTATTATAAAATTCCCTTCATCAATTCTCTTTTTTGTACTTTTACCTCGATCATCTCTACCAACTAGTTGGCTATTTGAATTTTATTTTGGCTCTAATTCTATGTAGTAGCCTAGCAACTTTGATTAGTATTGCATTAAATCTATGTTAATTTGGGGAAATTTTTTTTATTTTATTTTTTATTTAATTGATCTGAATATTTTTATTTAGATTTTTTTAAATCAAAAAAGAGGAGATTTGGAGACAGAAAATGTGTTTTCAGATCCTGGCTCTAATACTTACTGCTTATGTAGAATGCTTATACCTCATATCTTTGAGATTCAGTTATCTCTTCTATAAAATGAAGGGATTAGAGTTGATGAGTGTTGTTTATCTCAAATAGAAATATCCCTATAAGACAAATATTGACTTTAAAAATCACAAATTAAAAAATTTGTTAGACATTTCTCAATTTACATTTTAATCTGGTTCCTGTCCATACTCATTTTAAGGACCCTCCAGACTAAGTGACCTCTAAGGTCTCTTTCAATTCTTACTCCATGAATGTATTGGCCTCTGAATCACATAACTCTAGGGATGGAGAAGAATGAAAGGATGCCTAATCCAACTATACTTTAGTAAGAAAAACTCTCTACCATGTATACCCATAGTTGTTGCTTCAGTACTTCTAATTAATAAGAATCCACTATTTCCTGAAGCAGTTCATTCTACTTTTGGATAGTTTTAATTTGGGGGGAATTTTTTCCATCCATCAACTTTGACATGTTGTTCCCAGTTCTTTTCTCTGTGGTGAAGCTGACAAAATTAATCCCTCTTCCATTCCATTTATCAAAATATATATATATATACATATATATATATATATATATATAATATTACCTATTCATTCTATAGACATCAAAGATGAGGGGACAAAGTACCTAGCACATATCAAAATATTTAGTTGGGGTTTTTTTTGATAGTAGCAAAGTGATTAAATAATATAACAGAATACTACTACACCATGGGAAATAATGAGTATGAAAAATTGAAAGAAGCATGGATGGATTTATATGATCTAATAGAAATTGAAATAAGCAAAATTTCATATTATATATATATGTTTATCTATACATACATACATATATACATACACAAAAGCTACAAGTATAACAAAAACTTCAACTACTAAACTAAAAGTTATGTAATTATAATAACCAAAATTATTCCCACAAGCAAGATATAAATGCCCAGTCCTCCTCTCTTTACTGAAGCATGAAAGGATTCTCTGGTGTGGATCATTGTACATATGTCATATTTGACTAATGTATTTGCTACTTTTCCTGATTTTTTATTCTTTGTTATAAGGTTTCAATCACTGGTTGGGAAAACAAAGAGGAACATATTTGAAAATAAAGTTGATGTGGGAAAAAAAATATTTTTTCCCCAGTTTAAAGAGAAGCATCTTGTTGCTCCTGAATGTTTTTTTGGTTTTTTGTTTGCTTGTTTTTTACTAAACCTGGCTTCTTCAACTTTTCTTCATATGGCACGATACTGAGACCTTCCATTATCCTTGGTCTTCACTGGATATTCTTTAGATCAGAAGCATCAAACATGCTGCTCATAGATTGCATTCTACAGCACCCTCAAATGCAACCTGAAATAGATTGAAATGTAATTGGAAAGATAAACTAATCTATTTATTTAGTGCTATACCAATCAAACTCCCAAGAAACTATTTTACTGACCTAGAAAAAATAATAACAAAATTCATCTAGAAAAACAAAAGGTCAAGAATTTCAAGGGAATTAATGAAAAATTGGCCTAGCTATACCAGATCTAAAATTATATTATAAAGTAGATGTCATCAAAACTATTTGGTACTGGCTAACAAACAGAATAGCCAATCAGTGAAATACGTTAGGTTCACAGGACAAAATAGTCAATGACTATAGTATTCTAATATTTGACAAACCCAAAGACCCCAGTTTTGGGGATAAGAATTAACTATTTGACAAAAACTGCTAGGAAAATTGGAAACTAGGGTGACAGAAATTAGGCATTGACCTACACCTAATACTATATACCAAGATGAGTTCATGATCTAGATATAAAGAATGATATTATAGGGGCAACTAGGTGCTGTAGTGAATAGAGCACCAGCCCTGAAGTCAAGAGGACCTGAGTTCAAATCTGACCTCAGACATTTAATATTTCCTAGCTGTGTGACCCTGGGCAAGTCATTTAATTCTAATTGCCTCAGCCAAAAAAAAAAAAAATAGAATGACATTATAAACAAATTAGAAGAATATAGGATAGTTTACCTCTCAGATCTGTGGAGGAGGAAGGAATATGTGACCAAAGAAGAACTGAAGATTGTAATATACTTCTCTAAAATATAATGTTGTCTGAGAGCAGGTTTCTTGGGGGGCTTCTGGAGGCAGCCTTCCTTTCAGTTCAGTGTAATAATTACCCCAAATACAGGCAAGAATTAGAGTCCAAATCTTTTATTTTCTCTTTCCAAGTCTTGTCTCCTTCCTTGGGCCCGGTTAACTTTCTTAGAGGTCTATCTCTCTTCTTGGTTCTGAGAGCTTTTGCCACTAAAAAAAGGGCTGCCGCAAACATTTTACACATGTGGGTCTCTTTCCCTCCTTTAAGATCTCTTTGGGATATAAGCCCAGTAGAAACACTGCTGGATCAAAGGGTATGCAGTTTGATAACTTTTTGAGCATAGTTCCAAATTACTCTTCAGAATGGTTGGATTCATTCACAGTTTCACCAACAATGTATCAGTGTCCCAGTTTTTCCACATCCCCTCCAACCTTCATCATTATCTTTTCCTGTCATTGTAGCCAATCTGAGAGGTGTATAGTCGTATCTTAGAGTAGTCTTAATTTGCATTTCTCTGATAAATAGTTTCAATCATTTTAATTTTTAAAATATTATCCACACTCTTTTTGTGTATGAGTCTGTGTGTGTGTGTGTGTGTGTGTGTGTGTGTGTGTGTGTGTGTATACCTCAGAGTAAAGTGAGCAGAATCAGGAAACTATTCTCTACAATGACTACAAGTAATACAAAAAAATTGGAAAGACAAAAATTCTTTTCAAAGATATGACTAATCATGACTACATAAAAGGGATGACGAATCATTCTTCTGACCTCAGGTATGTAATGGGACATATAGTTTCAGACATGACCAATGTGTGGATTTGTTTGTTTTTTTTTCTGAGGCAATTGGGGTTAAGTGACTTGCCCAGAGTCACACAGCTAGGAACCCATCATTTGTTATGATGGAGAGTGCTAATGTGAGAAAGAGGAAAGATTTGTAGAGTTGGGAATATAGGATCAAAGGGTAAGAATTTATTTTTAAATTTTACTACACACTGCCAAGCTGATCTCAAAAAAAAAAAAAAATCAAGAAGTTTGTAATTCTGCCAGGAATGAATGGGTTAGTGATAATGAGAAGGAGAAAGAGGAGGAAAAGGAAGAAAATAAGGTGTAGATGAAAGAAGAGGTAGAAATGGAGGAACAGAAGGAGGAGGGGAAGGAGGAGGAGAGGAGAGAAAGAAGAGGAGGGGAAAAAAGACAAGGAGAAAAGAGATCTAATGAAAAATATTTTATATACAAATGCTTTTTTTGGTTCTTCTTTGTATATTCAAATATCTATATTCATTGTCCATAATACAAAGGAAATTTCTAAGAGATACATCACCAGAATTGTAGACAAAATGATTTTTTTGACGCAATTTGACTATAAAGCTCTGTCTCTTCCTTTTGTGGAGTCCTATGCTGATATGAATATGTCACATACTGACATCTACATCAAAATTCCTTTTCCCTGAATATTTTGACATTCCAGTGAATCTATCAACGGGAGATTTCTCCCATTGTAAGGTAGCTAAAGAGGATTCATCCTTCTTCCTTGATTTGATCCAAGTCCTCCTTTCCCCTTGCCTTTTTAAGCTAATAAATTGGTCTAGCAAGCATTATTGGTTGTTAGCTCCTCCTTCAGAGGAGCTATCCCGGACCTTGACATTTTGGTGCAAAAGAAACAGCCAGGGTGGTTACTGAATTCCTTATCCAAGCATTTGCAATTATGAGTGTGCCACAAGAAATAAAAACAGATAATGGACCTGCATATTCCTCTAAACATTTTGCACACTTTTGTGTGCAGTATAAGATTTTACACTCCACTGGCATACCTTTTAATTCACAAGGTCAGGCAATAGTAGAGAGAAGAAACAGAGACATTAAGATACTCCTCCAAAAACAAAAGAAAGGGGGAGCCACAGATAACCCTAAAGAACTTCTAAATTTAGTTCTCTATACCATTAATTTTTAAATTTTTGACAAAGATGCACTGGCTCAGGCTGACTGGTTTTATAACCCACCAGAAGGGCAGTGTCCAGTGTAAGCAGCTCCACTGTCCTTAGATAATTGCCAGGTGATGTGAAGAGACCCAGAAAGTGGTGAATGGAAGGGACCAGATAGGTTAATTGCTTGGGGGAGAGGGTTTGCTTGTATTTTTTCATATGGAGAAGGAATCAGATGGGTGCCAACAAGTCGTATTCACCTTGTCCATCGGAGAGAGACAGAAAAAGAGAAAGACCTCAAAACAAAGGAGAAAAATCTAAGAAACATCTGACACTGAAAGAGCATGGCTAATAAGAAGACTGTTAAAGAACTTTAAAACCAGCAGGAATCATTGGATTTCCTAACACAAGATGAGACTAATGGACAATGGACTTATAGACATTTATAAATTCTTAATTTATGATTATTTGATTATATTATTTTTTACATCACTTCTAGCATGTGTTATGTTACTTTGTGTTTATGCAATTTATGTAATTATATGTAATACCTCCCATATTGATGGATTTATGTTTCAAGGCCTATGTTCTAAATCAAAAGAAAGGGGGAGATGTTAGGATTACAATGTGATAACTCAGGTTGTCTAAACAATTCTCTAGCTCAGAATTTACACCTTTGGTTCAGGCCTTTGAAAGGAGTTTGCACCTTTGGACTTCTGGGGGAGAGTTTACATGTTTAAAGGAGTTTGCACCTTTAAAAGGAGCAAGTTCATTGGCTATAGGAGTTCTCACAAGGCCCATTGAGTTCTCACTAGCCCAATCTCTGCTAGGATAAAAGAGGAGTGCAGTCAGGCATGCAAGGGTCTGGCTGGGAGATTGAGTTGAGACAGCAGTCTGGAAGGATAACTTAGAGATGACCTTTACAATTGATCTAGGCATAAAATTTTTTATCACTTTCTGTTCTGTGAGACAGAAGCAAAAACATGATCCTAGAACATAATATCCTTTCCATGACTCATTTAGAAAGGGACATGGCCAATTATCCTACATACACTTTGCAGTGTATGTAGCTCCTTTTTCTAAATCCTAAATCCCATATTTATTCCAACATAGCAGCCAAAATATTGTACATACTGAAATTTTATCTGGAAAAATGATAGTTTTTATTATCTTTTTCCAAATGGTTTGTCATGATATCTAGGTATTGTCAAGAGACTATTTAGAGAGAAAAATCTAGCAAAACAAGAAGAAGGCCAATACATCATCTATACCACTTATCATGTTTTTGTTTTTTTTTTTCATTTCAAGTATAAAAGTCTTTAAGAAGAACATCTGAATTTTAGAGGCAGAAAAACTTTAGGTCATTCTTTTTGTTTTATGAAAGAAGACACTAAGATTGAGATATTAAGTGACTTGCTCAAAAAGATCTGTTTTAATCTAGGTCAAAATTTTTTTTTCCTTTTACAATACTGATTCTTTGATACAGATAGAGACAGACAGATAGACACAGAATATGTCTATAGATGTAGATATAAATATATATGTATATATATATATATATATATGTCAATAGAGACATATATATTAGATATATAAAGATATGGTTTAGGGTGTGTTAAGAGAAGACTAGTACTTCTGGTGAAGACTGCTTTCAATACCGTTGGTGTTGACCTGATTCATTCAACTTTCATCTGTGGGTCCAAGAAGCTGTACCACACACAATGACCACACCTCACTAAACCATTTTGGCAGACAGGATAAACCAGGTTGAGATAACTAAGGGGTTTCAAACCTGCAGTGAGTTAGGTGTTTACTCAAAGCATATGAAGACTTTCCATGGTAGAATGGATGAATGAGAACAATTTGTTCCAACAGATCATAAAGGCAGCTGAAACAGATGCTATGGAGAGCTTAGAATTTGGTCAGACATGAAAGATACCAAGGTCATCCACTGTATCCTGAGTCATCGCTCATATCTTGACTTTGTCTTACCACTGGATTTTGATGACTCTGGAAGAGAGAATGAGGCCAGCAACTCTGCCTCACATAAATCCAATTTATGCACAAATAAAAAGATGTCACCAATACTATTTTACCATTTTTATCTATTTAAAGTCCTGTGGTAACAACCAAGTGATAAAGAAACAAATGCAGATACACTGGAAATTGAAGTCACAATCCTACACATAGGCAGCCCAGACCATAGAGTTGTCTTCTCACTGAAAGCAGTGGAATTCAGCAGCACTGTGAGAGCAGCATTTTTAAAGAACTATAATGCTCACTACTAGGTGTGCAAAAGAGAATAGAAAAGGTGCTTTAAAAATTACTCACCAACCTTGACCTATTTACCATCATAAGCAGGGATCCCACTCTGTGGTCAAAACACACACACTCCTACAACACACGCACAATGTACAAATACTTTTGCAAAGATGGTTCTACTCAACATCAATACACGGAATGTATGCACATTTATGGACAACATAAAATCTAATAGACCTAAAAAGACAAACAGTTTTGGGGGGTGGAGTCAAGATTGTGAAGAGAACACATGCTTCATTCTGAGCTCTCCTACTACCCTCACTACTGATTACAAAATTCAGCCTCTGAAATAGTGCTTGACTGGTAGAATCCACGAATATTGGGAGTACAACAAATTACCAGCAGAAGATAATTTGGAAGATTGTCAGGAAAGGTCTGTACTGATCAGGTAGGAAAGGTCTGTCTTGATTGATTAGGGAAGGAGGAAGAACATGGAGGCCAGCCCATGCTAATGTGACTAGTGGCGGGGTGCAGTCTCCCCAGGCAAAGAATTTGTGGGGAAGACTATAGCACATTGTTAACTGCTCTGCTTTGGTTGCAAAGCAGTAGATCAGCAAAGAAGTTACACAAACACAAAAGATAGAATGTATGCCAAAATACCAGAGTTTTATAAGACCTGGCCCTCAGCATGACTACAGCGCAGCTACTCTTCTACAGGGTGGTCACTCTCTGTAGCACAGCAGCTCTCAACAGACCAGCCACTCCTCACAGCCTGTTCACAGCCCATTAGCAGAGCAGCCACTGTCCCTCCCTGTTATGTAGAGGAAGCTTAGAACCTCCTTGCCCTGAAGGCAGACTCCAAGAGTTTTTTTTTAAAATGAATAAAAAAGCCAGGTGAGCTCTAACTATAGATAGTTTCTATACAAAAAGAGAGCAGATTTCCAACCCTAAGGAGATTAATAGCAAACAATCTCCAGACAAAACACCAAAGGGGAATATAACCTGATCCCCACAACACAAGGCTCTCCTAGAAGAAATTTTAAAAGATCTTAAAAGAGAGCTAGAAGAAAAATGGGAAAAGGAAAAGGAAGCTCTGCAAGAGAGTATGGAAAAGGCATATAATTCATTAAAAGAAAGATTTTAAAAAAGAAAACAACTCCCTGAAATGTGAAATAGAAAAGTTAAGGAACTCCCAGGGAAACAGAATTTGTGAACTAGAAAAGAAAAGAATTCCCAGGAAACCAGGATTTGTGAATTGGAAAAAGAAAGTAATTTATTTAAAAAAATTGTGAAATGGAAAAAAATTCCATAGAACAAAAATCTCATTTAAAAACTCAATTGGACATATACAAAAAGAAGTAAAAAAAAGTAAAGGAAGAAAAAAATTCATTAAAAATCATAACTGAATGAATAGAAATAAATGATATGATGAGACATCAAGAATCAGTCAAGCAAAATCAGAAAAATGAAAAAATAGAAAAAATATTAAATATCTACTTGGAAAAACAACAGACTTGGCAAATAGATCTAGGAGAGATAATCTAAGGATTATTGGGCTCCCTGAAATCCATGATGGAATAAAAGATCCTAGACACTATTTTTCAGGAAATCATCAAAGAGAACTGCACAGCTGTTATAGAATCAGAAGGTAAAATAGTCATTGAAAGAATTCATTGAACACCTTCTGAAAGAGACCCCAAATAAAAACTCCAAAGAATATTATGACTAAATTTCAGAGCTATCAGACTAAGGAAAAAATATTACAAGCAGTCAGAAAAAAATAATTCAAATAACGAGGATCCACAATAAGGATCACTCAGGATCTAGCAGCTTCCACATTAAAGGATTGAAGGGCCTGGAATCTGATATTCTGAAAGGCAAAAGAACTTGGAATGCAGCCAAGAATGAACTACCCAGCTAAGCTGAGCATTTTCTTCCAGGGAAGAAGATGGACATTTAATGAAAGAGGTGAATTCCATTTATTTCTAATGACAAAACCAGAGCTAAACAAAAAATCTGACCTCCAAATATAGGACTCAAGAGAAGCATAAAACTATACTTCTGTTATAGGCATACATAAAGAATGCATGTATAATTTGATTTTAATTTTATAATTTTTACAAAAGGAATTAGAAGTGGATAGGGGATGGTATCAGGAAAAGGGGAAAATGGAGGTAAAAAGAGGGAAAATACATCTCATGAAGAGGCAAAGGAAACCTATACTATCTGAGGGAATTAAGGGAGGGGGAGGAACATTGTGTGAATCTTATTCTCATCAGATTTGGCTCAAAGATAAAATATTAGACATATTTAGTTTACAGAAAAACTTCTCTCACCTCATTGAAAAGTGGGAAAGGAAAAGGGACAAGGAAAGGTGTAGGTTAAATAAGAGGAAATACAGAAATAGTAAGAGAAAGCTATAAGCAAGGGGGAGGGACTCTAATGGAAAGGGAGGGATTCTAAAAAGGGAGAGCTGCATGAGGCAAGTGGTGCTCATAAGTTTAATACTGGGGAGGGGAATAAGGGGGAGAAAGAAAGAAAAAGAAAAGCATAATCTGGGGATTATAACATGGCAGGAAATACAGAATTAGTAATTTTAACCGTAAATGGGAATGGGATGAACTCTCCCATAAAGTGGAGGCAGATAGCAGACTAAATCAAAAGCCAGAATTCTACAATATGTTGTTTACAGGAAACATATTTAAAGCAGGGTGATATATACAGACACATAAAAGGGTGGAGCAGAATCTATGATGCTTCAGATGAAGTTTTAAAAAAGCAGTGGTAGCTATCCTGATCTCATATCAAGAAAAAGCAAAAATTGATCTAATTAAAAGAGATAAGGAAGGAAATGATATCTTGCTAAAGGGTACCATAGACAGTGAAGCAATATTAATATTAAACATATATGCACCAAGTGGTATAGTATCCTAAAGGAGAAGTTAAGAGAACTGCAAGAAAAAATAGACAGCAAAACTATAATAGTAGGAGATTTCAACCTTGCCCTCTCAGAATTAGATAAATCAAACCACAAAACAAGAAACAAGTTAAAGAGGTAAATAGAATATTAGAAAAGTTAGATCTTTGGAGAAAACTGAATGGAGACAGAAAGGAGTACACTTTCTTCTCAGCAGTTCATGGAACCTATATAAAAATTGACCATATAATAGGACATAAAGACCTCAAAAGCAAATATAGAAAGGGAGAAATATAGAATGATTTTTTTTCAGATCACGATGCAATAAAAATTACACTCAGTAAAAGGCTAAAGGAAAATAGACCTAAAAGTAATTGAAAACAAGATAATTTCATCCTAAAGAATGAATGGGTGAAACAGCAAATCATAGACACAATTAATAATTTCACCCAAGAGAATGACAACAATGAAACAACATGCTAAAATTTGTGGAATACAGCCAAAGTGGTAATAAGGGGGAAAAGGTTACTTGCATAAAATAGAGGAAGAGAAGATCAATGAATTTAGCTTGAAACTTAAAAAGCTAGAAAAAGAGCAAATTAAAAAGCCCCAATCAAATACTAAACTTGAAATTCTAAAAATAAAAGGAGAAATTAATAAAATTGAAAGTAAAAAAATTATTGAATCAATAAATAAAAATAAAAGTTGGTTTTATGAAAAAACCAACAAAATAAATAAACTTTTGGTAAATTTTATTAGAAAAAGAAAAGAGGAAAATCAAATTGTTAGTATTAAAAATGAAAAGGGAGAACTCTCCACTAATGAAGAGGAAATTAGAGCAATAATTAGGAGTTACTTTACCCAACTTTATGCCAATAAATTTGATAACCTAAGTGAAATGGATGAATACCTTCAAAAACATAGGTGTATAGGAAAACTTTCAGATAATGAAATTGAAAAGTTGGAACAGAAGGTTTTGCAAGTGTCAGTGTTGAAAAATTGCTCATGCATATGTCTTGTAAATTAAAAGTTTTAATAAAATACTTTAAAAAATGAACTCCCCCCCCCAAAGACAAAAAGCTTTTGCTGTGAGAGAACTCATCAGATATTACATCCCAAATAGTTTTTCTGAGTAAAGTAAACTTGGCAAATAAAATTCAGTTTCCCAAAATCACAGCTGGATACATGAGTTTCAGAAGTGGCCAGAGTAAAGTTGAGCTCTATGAAATTGGCATAGGCTTTGCGATCAAAACTAATTTAGTCAACAAACTTTATATGCCTTCCCCTCAAAAAAAAAAAAAAAATAAATTACAATGTGATTCCCATTTGCAGGAAAATACCACATCACTATCAGCAGTTATACTTCCACCATGATGAACCACAATGAAGTCGAACAAAAATTTTATGAAGACCTAGTAAACACAGATTATTAGAAAAGGCAGGGAGCTCTTGGGAGGAATGGAGTCAGGAACAGGAACAGCAATGATGATTTTATTACTTAAAATTTCTATATCTCATGACCTACTTGTATATCATCAACAATATTGTCCTCCATTCACTTAAATAAATGCAAGGAAACTTTGTGAATGCACCCTCACATTAAATATTGGCATTTATTAGACTATGTCATTGTAAGGAGAAGAGACAGTCAGGATGTGAGAATGATGAAGGAAATGTGTTGTTCAGAGTACTGAACCTATACCCTCTCTAAGCTAAAGATTTGTATTCAACAAAAGTGGCAGCCCCAAGATAAGATGACTATGAAAAGTTTTAAAGTCAACAGATTAGAGTACTTCCCTAAGAAACAGTTTGTTTCCAAATTGGAGGGAGAGCTGAGGCAACATGGCTGGCAACAATGGAACAGAAAAGGAGTGAGGAGCTTCCAGAGATTTGATGTACAGTACTGCATTTACTCATATGAGCTAGAATACATGCAAAAATCAAGATTGGTTTGATGGAAATGAAGGAGAAATTCAGAAGCTATTCAATGAAAAATGAGAACTCCACAAGTTTTACCAGCAGTATAATTCATCTCTAAGAATGCAGCTTTTCACTTCATCAAAAGTAAAGTGAAAGTGAAAGTTAGAAACACATAGAATTCTTAGCTCAGTAAGAAGGCAGGTGAAATTCAGCTTTAAGCTGAAAGCAACACTTTTATGGTGCCCTTATCAATTAATGCTGAAACCATTGAGTTCAGATTGAACTCAATCCCTCTCTAGCAGAATTTCCAACTGAAGAAGTTTAAATACCATTAGGCTCCTCTCACGTGCCTGATACTGATTGTATTCCAGTTGAGATTTACAAGGCAGGAGGTCTACAATTCCTACAAAATCTGATTGAAATTTGTCTTGTGACAATGGGGGGGGGGGCGGGGAATGAGAAAGGGGAGTGTTTCTCTCAGTGACTGCTGGTAGGATTCTTGCCAGAGTAAATGGTTGAATTTTGACTACTGTAGATAGGTTCACTTACTTTGGCATTATACTTTCCAAGGATATACATAGATGGGATGAGGTTGACACACACTTTACTAGAATTAACTCAACATTTGGAAGACTCTGAAGGAAAGTGTGTGAGAGAAGAAATATTAGACTGCCTAACAAATTGAAGGTCTACAGAGCCACTGTACTGATCTTATTATTGTATATCTGTGAAATCTGGATTGTAAACTCACACCATGTCAGGAAACTGAATCATTTCCATTTGAATTGTTTTAGGAAGATTTGAAAGATAAGTAAGATTTTTGGCAAGATAAGGTACTGGATACTGAGTTCATTTCTTGAACTAAATTACCAAGCATTCAAACTCTACAGTAGAGTGAAACTCTGATGGACTAGCCATTGTTCAAAAGGCAAATGTACATTACTATTTTATGAAGAATTCATGCAAACCAGGCCCTCACAAGGAGGTCAAAAGAAGTGATACAAAGACACTCTTCCGGTCTCTCTGACAACTTTTGTAATGAATTACATCTGAAAGACACTAACAAAGTATTTCCCAACATGAAATGCTCGCATCAAAGAAAGTACTGTGTGCTATGAGCAAAACAGAATTGCAATAGCACAAAGGAAATGTCATATGCACAGATTTAGAAACTTCAAATGTTCATATGAACTATTTATATCTGACCTGTGGGAGACTTTTCCAAGCTCATATTAGTCTGAATAGCTACAATTATATACCTTGTACCTTGACTCCAACACAGTGATGTCATTTGGTCTTCTTCTAGAACAAAAGACAATTTGATGTATGTACACATACATGTTTATGTTTGCATGTATACGTATATATATATATATATAACACTACTACAAATCATCATTTATAGTGTTTTTCTTTGGGTCACTGAGGCAATGCATTATTTCCCATTGATATATCAATAAGAAAGTTCAAATTTATTTTAAAATGTGTTAAATTTATTTAGAAAAATCAGAAATCAAAGAAGAAATCCACTTTTTTCATGTCTATTTTATAATCCAGATGAATCAAAATTAGAACTGAAAGACACCTAAGAAAGCATTTCATCTAGGTCTATCATTTTACAGATGAGGAAAGAGGTTAAGTGAGTTTAACTAAGATCATAGCATTAGTCAATAACATATACATTCTCTTGACTCCCAGTAAATCAAAATTTATTGCACTGTAAAATAAGATATTGGATGAGTTTACCTCTGAGATCTCCCCAGACTATATCTGTCTTTAACAGATAACTCTTCGTAGAGGTTTTTACCTAATTATCTCTAGGGGAATACTTAGAAATAACTGAAACACATATTTCCAGAAAAGTCTGTGTCTCTAGATGATTTACTGAGGTCTAGTTTACATGGCACCAACCCTCTAAAATCAGCTTTGCCAAAATTATGGAACCTAGAATCTTTGACAGAAAGTCTTTACCAATGTGGTTGGTTTTATTGTGTATTAATTGTGAAGAAAGGAGATGGGACAGCACCATCTACTGTCAATTCACTAATTTTACTCATCATTCTGTCCTATTCTAATACCTATTGCACAGAATCTTTTTTCTGAGGATTTAAGCATTTGATTCACTTCTGCAACTGACAAGGGTGAAAGGTGTCCCCTTTAATTTGTAAAATTATCACTCTGAAATTGTATCCCCTTTTGATCTGTAAAAGCTCCACATTCAGCAGATTCTCATTGACTGAGGATGCCCAATCTTGGGAATTCTTGTAATGCTTGGCCTTTGACACTTTTTCACTGTCTCTGGGACACCAGAAGAGGAGGTGATATACTGTAGGATGGCTTTTGGCAAAGAACTAACTTTTGCCATCTTTTTCATGTCAGAAAAAAATTTTTATGACTTTTTGGCAAAGATGGGAGATTTTTTTTTCTGTGTCAATGTCTTTGTGCAGAATGTCTGTGTCATGTTTGTTCTGTGAGCTAGATTTTGTTACCTGGAAAGATTTAAAAGGCAACCAGAAAGAAAAAACTTCTATGCTATAGTTAGAGCTCTGGGAAAGATGTCTTAACATCCTTGACTTCCACCTTAAATGGAGAAAAAGCTGAATTTTTTTGTGGACCCCAGCTCTAGCCAAACTAGGGACTGCAGAAATAAAATTAGCTAAATAAAATTGTACAACTGCTAAAATAACATATTAGCAGATTCTCAAGGTTTTGAGAGCAATGATTAAGGAGTTTGGCAATTAGTCATTTTAAGATTGCAATTCCTGAAATAGGAAATAATTACAAAAATTTAACCCATTCTGAAAGAAAAGAAAAAGAAAAAACAAACTAGATAAATTGCCACTTTTGGTTAATCCTTTCTTGACTCCTATCTTGTCCGGAGTCTCCTTCTGCTCCATTGGGAGAACACCCCAGAAGGTATTAAGGGATCCTGTCCACAACTCTCATCACTCAGCAGCTCCAATCTCCAGTCCTGAGTGTATCCCATTGTGGGGATTGCTAACAAAATCAGTATAGTCCAAGTTCATCTTTTAGCCCCTTTCACCTCAGGTCAGATTAAGAAAAGAGAATGCTGAAGAATTGTAGGGAAACTAAAATTCTGCTCCCAACCCAGCTTTGGGGAGTGTGGATGGAGATGGGGTCAGGTCCCATGTTCAACATTCCCTGAGTCCTGACACTTGAAACTACCATCAAAGGGAGATCCTGGCACCAACCCCCACTAGGCTTCAGCAGGTTCGGTACAGCAACTGCCTGGGAAGAATCCAGGTGCCCTTGGCAGCACCAACCATGGCAGTGTGAAGTGAGAAAACCAATAAGGCTCTGCATTTGGTAAGCCCACCACTGTTTCAATTACAGATATGTATTAGCTATATAATTTATGTCAAATTATTTGATTTCTGCCCAGTTTTCTGATTTGTAAAAAAAAAAAAAAAAAAAAAAAAAAAAAAGAGAGAGAGCCACATGAATGCAAAAGTGCTTAGCATAAAACAAATGCTACATGATTGTTAATTAATTTATTGGATATAATTGCTTTATATTTAATAATTTTATATGGATTTTTAGATGTGACCAACATATAATGATATAATGCCAATTTTGAGATAAATGATTTGGGTGTGTGTGTATGTGTGTGTGTGTGTAAAGTAATTTGGAAGCAAATTCAACTAAATTAAGGTTATAATGCCTGGCCTCCCTAGGACTAGAAGGATAGTGCATAGAGGGAAGAGAATCTCTCTTTCTTCCTCCTTCCCTCCTTCCCTGATTGAAACAGGGATATATGGATAAAGGAGTGAGAGGGAGAAAAAGAAAATATACGCAGTTTAGTGAAATTTGAATTTGAGATATGATAGTATAAGCAGTTTTAAAGGAGCTCTAATTAAAGCCCACTAAATGGATATGTAAATTGTGATCTATTTTCATTAATAGTGTTAACAGAAGATTTAAGAGTTTGGCAATTTTATGAAAAAAGAAAAGCAGTCCCCTGATAATTTAAAAACTCTGGCAACAAATAGCCTGCTTTTGGATTATCTAGAGTCTGACTTCTAAGGGGCCTGTCAGTAAAAACTGGTATTTCCTGACTCTCACACACACACACACACACAAAAAAAAAAAGGTTTATATGAATTGGAAAATAACCAAATGGTTTGGAATTTGTTTGGAATATTTAATTAGAATTTAGGGATTCTCATGAACTAAAGTTGTCAATTTTAAGATCTGTTCTATATCAAAATATATGAATTTCTTGGTTTCTCCATAAAACAAAAGGGAAACTTATTTAAGGGAAGGGGAAAACTGAAATCCTCCCTGAAAACTTCCAAAGCTGCAACAACTTGGGGATAAACTGTGAAAAGTTTATTTAGTCTTGTTAACCCTATTTTATAATGTTTTGTAAATGTAATTTAAGAAATTAGGTGTTTCCACCTTTGCTAGAAAATTAAGAAGAAATTACAGCTAAAATTATTTGGCTATTACTTAGGAAAATTCTAAAATTGTTAATTAAGTTATTTGGAGTTGTTGTCATCATGTTAAACCTAAATTACAGTGTGTAATTTAGTGTAATTTTCATGATGGATGAAGTGAAAGTCTTATCAGTTTATCTTCAAGTACAAGGAGTGTGCAGCACCCTTTTCACCCTTCACAGAGTAGGAGGGGATCTTAAATAGCACAGTCCATGAAAACACGAAGAATAGTTGAGGTGAGCAACAGAAAGCTCAGCCCCCTTCCCTGGGGTCTCTGTCAACTTGCCTTAATTTGCTAAGCTGGCCAGTTTTCTTGAAATCATCAAGCAAGGTCATCAGTCCTGAGAAATGAGAATATTTAGGATGTGTAGTTCCTAAACAATGTGTTTACTAAGAATTTATAAGCTTGTTTAATGACTGGTCTTCACACCAAAATAAGTTTAAACTCAAAAAAAGCAAAGAAAAACATGTTAAACAAAATACCCTATGTGTGTAAATCCTGGTAAACTTTTTAAAATGTTTCTATCCCTAAACTGTGATTAGTAGAATTTACTATTAGAGATAAAATCTCTTGGGATTCTTTTGAGTTTTGAATTTGGGTATGCTTGCCTGGTGGATCATTAAGTTAATAACCCATCATTTGAGAAAAATGACATAATTTACTCAAAGGGATGCCTTCCTGAACTGTCATAGATGGACATCTTATCTGGGCAAGAGCTCCCCAACCTTAAGACACCTCTGCTCAAAATTGGATCCTTCTGACTCAGTTTTCCAGTTCTGTTACTTTGTTTCTCACCTGATTATTCCTGAGTCTGGCTATGAGATGGAATTGTTATTGCATGATTGGTTATCAACACTATTATAATTATGTCCCTGCTTTTTCCTTATAGAAAATTTCTATAATCAGAGCAAATGGTCAATAGAAGGCATCAGCACAGCACACAATAGTTTTCTTCTTTAGATCTTAAAGATGCTTTCTTTTACATACCATTGCATAAAGATAAAATTTCTTTTTGCCGTTGAATGGACAAATACAAAGAACTGTAACCTCCACCAATTAACATGAATAGTCCTATCTCAGAGCTTTTGTCAGTCCCCTCATATTTGGACAGGCATTGTCTATCCAGTATGTAGATAGTATCTTGATCTGCAGCCCAACCCTAGAGGCTTCTTGGCCGCAGCCATAAAAACATTCTTGGCCTCCAGAGTTATGAAGTTTCTTTGCCTAAAGATCCATGTTATATGTCAGTCTGTTAAGTATTAGAAGTATGAATTAATTTCTGCCTTCCATTTGCTCACAATGAAATAGTGAGGTGAGATGAGCCCACCTCAAAGAAACAACTACATATTTTCCTGGGCATGGCCAGATTTTATAGACTTCTCAAATAAACTTGGTATCTTTTGGATGACCCTCCTGCCTTAGAGCAGTGGCTGCCACAGCCCTTCTAATTGAGGAATCCTCCTGGCTCACCCTAGGTCAACCACTGGAGGTTCTAACTTCTTATCAGGTTCAGAGCATTTTGGAAGTAAAGGGCATCAGTAGTTGTTAATGGGAGTCTTGCCAGGTAACAGGCTCTCTCATTAGACATTTCCAATATGAGAGTGTGTCACACTCTCAACCCTGCCTCCTGTTCCCTAACACCACTCAAGTCAGTTATCATACACAACTGTGAGGAAACTTTAGATTCTGTCTACTCCAGTCAGTGTGACTTAAGGGACATTCCTTCTCACAACTAGACAGTGAATAATTTACTGATGGGTTCAATTTTCTTGAAAATGGGGAAAGAAAGGCAGATTACTCTATGGTAAACTTCAACTAACACCTTGGAAGCCAAACTACTCCCTCCCCCCCCCCCCAACCTCTGCTCAGAGGACTAAACTCATTGACCTCACTAAAGCTTTAGACTTATGGAAAGGCCCTCAAATTCCTTGTGAAAAATCCTGAATAGGCCTTTAAACCTCCCCCTTTCCTGAAGCCCATCCACAGGAGGGATACATACCGAGGGGAGGACTTAGCAGATAGAATTTATACTTATGCCCTTCACAGGAGCTTCAAACTGTTTTTGGTTTTGATTAACACCTTTACTAATTGGGTAAAAGCTTTCCCTTACTAAGACTGAAAAGGCTCAGAGTTTTTGCTAAAGGAGATCATACTTCATTTTGCTTGGCCCAGCTCTTTACAGAGCAACAAAGGCCCGAGTCTTCACAACTCAAGCTGTGTCTGAGGCACTTAAGATTAATTATCTTCTTTACTCTGTCTCCCTCTCTGTCCAATGTTGCATATGCCTTTTAAACATTATAGTGTTTGCACCCTAAGCCACCTTACTATTCCTTTCATTGTGTATAGGGTCACACTGTTCCATCCATTGCCCCTGCTCCTTTGAGGAGACAAAAGCAGGAATTGGGGAGAAATGTTCTTTGGTATTTATTCTAGGAAAAGCTGTCTGGATGTGAGATGTTCATGATAGCCTCATCTAACAGCCCCAAGTCTTCCTCTGGGTGGGGTTCCTTCTTACCATCCCTTGTAACTCCCCATACTAACTCTACTTTTGCTTATTCTTTTTTTTTTTTTTTTTGCTCATTTTTGATCCCTGCATTTTTAATCTATTTGTGAGAGTTGTTTCTTCCAAACTTCAAGACAATTGAAATTCCAACTACTTGGTTAACCTGAATATTACCTGATACCTGATTCTGCCATTCAGCACTCCCTAGATGCTGCTGCTGTCACATATCTCCCCTCTGCAATCTGGACCCCACTAGAAAGGACCAGCTCTGTAGAGCTTTATCGGCCCTAAAGCAGCTCCAGTAGATGTAATCTTTAATCCTTTGGACCAAATGAATTTGGGCTTCACACTGCTTGAGAGGAGAAATGATAGGGTGCAGCTTCTAAGAGAAATATAGCAGGAATCCTGAGTCCTCCAGACTCCTGGCTTTAGGAACTATAGTCCTAGAAACTTTGGTGACTACCAGATAATAATAATCTGTTGGTCGCTGAAAACAGTGTTTCTGAGACAAATGGTGAGGTGCATACTAGACTATTCCTTAATTCTACCTCTGGGACAAAAGGAAGGAAGGAAGGGAAGAAAAGAGAGAGGGAAGGAAGGAAGAGAAGGAAGGGAGGGAAGAAAGGAAGGAGGAAAGGAAGGAAAAAAACATCAATCAATGTAATGCTGGAGAAACTGAGGAAAGATGGAGATTAGAGAATTATATTTTATTTACTGGAGAGCTTAATTAATTGACTGGATGGAACAATCAAAAATACAATGTTGCAAAATTACAAAGAAGAGATATCAAATCTCTTCCTCTATTCTTTTGCAAAGAAGGGAGGCAAAGAGGGAAGAACATCAAACATTATGAATATTGTCACCTTTTTAAAAATTTATTGATCAACTTTAACTTTTTTTTCCTATTATTCCCCTTTTTTCTTTTAAAAATATATTATGTATAATATGGGATGGAAGAAATGAGGAAATATAAAATAAACAACCATTAATAAACTTCATTTTAAAAAAATCAAGTTAATTGACTGGTTCAGCAGTTCTCAAAGTATGCCAGATGTTTGACAAGTTTGGGCTACATGAGTGGCAAATTATTGAGAATTTACACTTGCAATCACAAAAACAAGTGGAATATCCCAACTCTGATAATGAACCCCAATTTCTCATAACAAAAAAAATGGTAATATTCCATTAAGAAAAAAAAAAGACACTCAGAATCACTGATTTTAATCTTATTTTAAATACCCTTTTAGAGTATTGATATACAGAAATAGGGAGTAAAAAAGAAAACCATCACTGGAATGTTGAAATTGGGTTTTTTAAAACACTCATACACTCATAGATAATAATTCCAGTAAATTGTGAGCTTCTTGGGGGCAGAGATTGTCTTTCACATCTTTTTGTATCCTCTGGGCTTAGTAGGATACCCGGAATATAGTTAGGGCTTAATAAATGTTGATTGATTTGATTGAACAACATCCTTTGTTCCAGAATTAATCCCTAGATAGTTTTTCCATTGTGACTAAATAATTCAGTAGGGAAAGAAAGAGACTGTTCTTTGGGGTCTAGATCTGTGATTTCACCAGTCTTGGTAAACAAATGGTAAAAACATTCTTTCAAGCATGCAAATGAGCACCTTATGAGCAAATGAAGTCTGACTTACAGTATTAGGAAGTTGCCCAGAGCGTGGAGCGTACTAGTATTTGTTCTTGTTCACCCAGGCAATATGTGCCCAACCCAAGCTCTCTATGACAGCATACTCTCTCAAAGCCCAAAAGTTATCCAAAGCAGTTCCCTCTTGTTTTAGATGTTGGAAAAATTCAACTGTAATTCATAGTATTTCACATGAATTAAATCTAGTAATGTTAGAAAGAAAATACTCATTCCCCTAAAATTGAAAAAAAAATCTTTACTATTTTTAGTGAATGATAATAAATGAAAACTTTAAAAAAAAAAACCCGGGGTCAGCTAGGTGGCGAAGTGTATAGAGCACCAGCCTTGAATTCAGGAGGACCCGAGTTCAGATTTGGTCTCAGACACTTAATACTTCCTACTGTGTGACCCTGGGCAAGTCATTTAACCCCAGCCTCAGGGGAAAAAAAAAAGAAAGAAAGAAAGAAAGAAAACTTTAAAAAACCCTCTTTGATACTTCAAGGTTCTGTTATTTCAGCAAGGACACTCTCTATTCCTAGTAACAGATTGTAACACTTTTATTAACTCTCCTATTCAATTATGAGCTCCTTGGAGGTGGGACTGTTTTCCTTTTTCTTTCCTATATTACCCAAGCTTAACATAATATCACAAAAGAAGCACTTATACATGTCTGTTGACTTAACTCAATCAACTTATTACTAAGCATTTACTGAGCATCTACTAAGTCCTGGTATGGTGCTAGGCAGAGGAGAAATAAAGGAGAAAAGGAAACCAATAGTCCTCAATAATTATGCCAAAAAAAGGAAGTCCCCTCTAGGTAAAACCTCTGACTTTCACCAGTCAGTTCCTCAGACAACCAAACCCATCACCAAACCTATATTCAATCACTTTCTGGCTTGATGAGTCCTATCAGAACATGCTTTCTATTTGTTTAGCTTTGGAAAATAAAGGATCATCAAAATATGTTAGAGAATTAGTACAGTACTTTTAAAAATGTGTGTGTGTGTTTTGATGTTATTTAGGGATCAATTTTATCTTAATACTAGACATAATCAAGAATACTATAATATTAGCTTATGTCCATACAAAAACTTTGTTTTCATTTCCAAATTCTGGGGAATAAAGATGGCCTTTCAGATATTCTGTGACTAGAAAATTAATTGTTAAACATAATCTATACTAAAAAAACAAAAGCAAAGTTATGTATATGATTTCAAAAGTCAAAAATAATTAGTAAGAATAATGATAATGTTGAAGTCCATTGTAGAAGTGAATGGTGATAGCTGTGATGAACATGTACTTTGGAATATTTCATTAGATATAATGGCAATATTAAATAAAGGCACATTGTTCTTTTCCAACAAGAAGAAATAAAGGACAGGGTCAGCTCTTTGGTGATATATATATACACTATAATTAAAATAGGAATAATGAATTCTTCATTTCTATGATTTGAAGTCATCATAAATTATATAACTCAAATGGCTAATCTCAGGTTTTTCATCTATACAAAGAAGGGGTTAAATTTCATTACCTCTAAGATCTCTTCCAGCAATAAATCTATAATATTATGAACTGGAATAGTTGTTTTTTGCTTTATAATTGGATTGGGAATCATATACTTCTTAGCATATTTTGTGTTTATCAAGTTAATGTTCTAAGAATGGGATCTTATAAAAAAATGCAATATTTTAAAACCAAAAGGAAAATAATATACTCTTTATGCAGAATTTCTGAATTTCTGGGAAAGATTTTCCCTTAGTTAAAATGTGTTCTGAAAAACAAACAAAATAATTATCACTAGAAAAAAGGATTTAAAAAAATAAAGATTTGAAGTTTTACAAACCCTCTTCTAATCTCAATCACAAAACAAATTCTCTTTGTCTTTGATGAGCTACTAAAAGAACTCCTGTTCTAATAAAAACAGCCATGCCATAACCAGTATGTCAGGTGATATTAACTCTTCTAACTTAAATAGCAAGAAAATGCATTGAATTACATTAAAAGGATTGCTTGAACAATAAATCATCTGCCCAGAATTCATGGTGAAATCTAGATAGGGGGTCAAGATTCCCCTTGAAGGTACTGGATCACCAATCATATGCTACTAAAATTGCACAATTTAGCTTTTAGAGAACGAGGGCAGGAAGTCTGTATGAGGACATCCAATTGGATGATGTTGCTTGTTTCTGAAAAATACATTAAGACAAACATCATTACAAGAACAATCAGTTCCATGGGAATGAAATGAAAATATCTGAGTCTTGGGCAATTGGCTGAATACCATATAACAATGGGATAACATGGTGTTACAAGGCAATTTGACTCTATTAATAACATTAATGTGAAATCAAAGTTATAGGTTAGAGTCTGAAAGAAATGATTTTCAGTCTTGCCAAGATCATACATAACCAATGTCAGGGGCTGAACTTAAATCAAATCTTTCTAAATGAAGAAGATAAAAATGAGCTTTGTCCATTATAATAATCTGCCTCACAGACTGAACACCTTTTTTAAGGAAAAGAATTTAGAAAACAAATAGAAAGTGAGCCTTTGCATGCAATGAAGGAAACAACATAAATTTTACATTTCTAATCCTCCTAATTCCTTAATCCTCCTTCATGTCAGTATCTTCTCTTTAATTAATTTAATTAGCTCAGATCATTTTTATATTTTCTTCTTTAAGTATAGTACATAATAGATGCTTAATAAATGCTTGTTGACAACTTGAATGGATTTAAATAATTAAGTAATTAAAATGTTGGTGTATTAGTTTAAAAGGGAAAGCATATGAACACAATTACAAAACACTTTTCACACAAATAAAGTCAGATCTAAACAATTAGAAAAATAATCAATTACTCACAGGTAAGCCTAGTTAATATAATAAAAATGACAATTCTGCCTAAATTGATCTACTTGTTCAGTGCTATACCAATCAAACTGACAAACAATTATTTTATAGAACTAGAAAAAATAACAAAATTCATCTGGAAGAACAAAAGGGCAAGACTGTCAAGGGAATTAATGAAAAAAATACAAGGATGGCAACTTAGCAATACCAAACCTAAAACTATATTATAAAGCAGCAGTCATCAAAACCATTTGGTACTGGCTAAAAAATAGAATAGTAGATCAGTGGAATAGATTAGATACACATGACACAATAGTCAAAGCCTATAGTAATCTAGTATTTGATAAGCCTCCAATCTTCAGCTTCTGGAATAAGAACTCACTATTTGACAAAAATTGCTAAGAAAACTGGAAAATAATGTCAGAAACTCAGCATAGACCTGCTTATCACACCCCATATCAAATAAGGTCAAAATGGATACATGATTTGGGCATAAAGGATGATATCATAAACAAATTAGGAGAGTAAGGGATAATTTACCTATCAGATCTTTGGAGATGGGAGGAATTTATGACCAAAAAGGAACTAGAGAACATTATGAAAGGCAAAATGGACAATTTTGATTAAATTAAATTAAAAAGGGTTTTCACAAACAAAACCAACAGAAACAAGATTAAAAGGGAAGTACAAAGCTGGTTAAAAAAAAAAAAAAAAAAAAAGAACCTTTACAGTGTTTCTGATAAAGATCTCATTATTAAAATATATAAGGAACTATGTCAAATTTATAAGAATACAAATCATTTCTCAATTGATAAATGGTCATAGGATATGAACAGACAATTTTCAGATGATGAAATTAAAGCCATCTATTGTGGTAACAAAGAATTGGAAAATGAGTAGATACTCATCAATTAGGGAATGGTTGAATAAACTGTGATATATGAAGATAATGGGATATTATTGTTCTATAAAAAATAATGGAGGCAGCTAGATAGTACAGTGGATAGAGTAACAGCCTGAAGTCAGGAGGACCTGAGTTCAAATTTGTCCTCAGACACTTAACACTTCCTTGCTGTGTGATCCTAGATAAGTCACTTAACCCCAATTGCCTCAGTAAGGAAAAAAAGCTGATTTTTAGAAAGGCCTGGAAAGACTTAAACAAACTGATTATGAATGATACAGCCAGAACCAGGAATACATTGTTTTTTTTTTTTTTTTTTTTTTTTATATATACATATATTTTTTATAATATTATCCCTTGTATTCATTTTTTCCAAATTACCCCCCCTCCCTCTATTCCCTCCCCCCGACGACAGGCAATACCATACATTTTACATGTGTTACAATATAATCTAGGTACAATACATGTGTGCGAATATCATTTTCTTGTTGCACAATAAACATTAGAATCCGAAGGTACATGCAACCTGGGCAGACAGATATTAGTGCTAACAATTTTCATTCCCCTCCCAGTGTTTCTTCTCTGGGTGTAGCTACCTCTGTCCATCATTGATCAACTGGAAGTGAGTTGGATCTTCTTTATGTTGAAGATTTCCACTTCCAGGAATACATTGTACACAAAACAGCAAGAATGTATGATGAAAAGACTATGAAAGATTGGGTTTTTCTCAGTGGTTCAGTGAACCAAAGCAATCCCAATAGACTTTGGTCATAAAATGCTATCTATATTCAGAAAAAGAATTATGGAGATTGAATGTAAATCAACATATGCTATATTCACTTCTTTTTTTTTCTTTTCTTTTTTTTTCTCTCCCATGGTTTTTCCCTTTTGTTCTGATTTTTCTCTCCCAACAAAAGCAATGTATATTAAAATAAATAAATTATTTCAAAAAAATTTAAAAGGGAGGAAGTATTAGATTCCTATTAGAGAATAATTCATTAGACCTACACACTTATTAGGCAACTATTCTAAAGTAATAAACAATTTTCTTCTCCCACATTCCCACAATGACCAAAGAAAGCTATAAGGTCATATTATCTTGATTTGAACAGTTTTTTTTCTTATTCCAAAAGTATTTTAATAGGAACTTGTGATTGCAGAACAGTCCTTTTTTCTCAAGAAACTAACAATCTGAAAGGATTCTGGGAAGATGGTGGAGTAAATCAGAAAATTTTGAGCTCTCCAGATTTCTCCCACAAATAAGATACAATAGGACCTGAGAGCAAAACTGAGGCAGAATAATGATCTGGTCTTTCTCGGCCAACCAGAAAAGATTTGAAAAAAAGATACCATGATGGAGGTTTGGCGCCTATGAAGTGTAAACATCTCCAGGCCAACTCTGCATAAAAAAACAAGAGCAAGGGGAACCCTGGAGTTCTGAGGTATGTTCTGAGGTAATCTCTGCCCCAAATCACAGGAACTTTCAGCTGCTAGGACACTATGACGAGTCAAGGGTCTGAAATCAGGAAATTTGAAGGAATCTCTTCTGATAAGGAATGCCATGCCCAGCTGTGCTTCTGAGAAGCGGGCACAAAGAACCAGTACATACCCAGTGACACAGAAGCAGTGAAACAGGGTAATTGCTGAATGCAAATACTTACAGGAGGATGGAGTTCTTGGATTACAGGTCAGAGAAGAGAATTGGAGTAAAGCCAGAGGCACCATCCTCCCCATCCCAGGACTAGAAATGATTACACTAATAAGCTCTTATTTAAAAAAAAATGCACAGGCAATGGAGAAAGAACCCAACTATAGAAAACTACTGTCAGGAAAGACCAATAGTTCATCTTCAAAGGAGTATACTGAAGTTTAAAAAAAAAAAAAAAAAAGCCCAAAGAGTAATGTTAAGTGATTATCTGCCAAAAAAAAAAAAAAAACAAACAAAAAAAAAACAAACAAAAAACTCATGAACTCAAAAAAGATTTTAAAAATCAAATGAGATTGAGAAAAACTGAAAGAAAAAAAAAAACAATCCATGAAAAATAAAATTATGAAAAGAAAATCAACCAATTAGGAAAGTAGATTCAGAGTCTTAAGGAAGAAAATGACTCTTTGAAAATTAGAATTGGGAAAGAAGTCAATGAAATTATTAGAGAACAAGAAATAATAAAGCAAAAGCTAAAAAGTAAAAAAAAGAAAAGAAAGTGAGATATCTCATAAGAAAAACTACAGATCTGGAGAACAAATCAAGAAGAGAAAACAAGAAAACACAAGAATAGGTCTACCTGAAAGCTAAAACTGAAAAAAAAAAAAAAAAGAAGAACCTTGATACAAGAAATAATTAAAGAAAATTGTCCTGAAATGATAGAACAAGAAGGGAAAGTAGAAACAAACAACAACAACAACAAAAAATAATAAATCTGCTGACTACTACCTGAAAAAGATCTTATAAGGACAACACAAAAGAACATCATTCTCAAATTTTGAAACCCCCAGATTAAAGAGAAAATTTTATAAGCAACAATAACAAGATTCCAATATGCTGAAGCTACAATTAGAACCACACAAGACCTATTAGTAGCTACAATAAAAGAACACAGGTCCTGAAATACTATATAATGATAATCAAAAGAACTAAAGTTGCAGTCAAAATATTATATTTAGTGAAATTAAGTATATTACTGAATGAAGAGGACAGAAAAGGACCTTCATTAAACTGTCAGATTTTCAGGATTTTGTTGCAAACAAACCTGAACTCAGTAAAAAATTTGACATATGAAAGCCAATATCAAGTGATTTTGATACAATAATACAAGAAATAATTATAGAAATTTGTCCTGAAGTGTTAGAACAACAGGGAAAGTAGAAATAGAAAAAAAAATTCCCTGATCATCACCTGAAAAAGATCCCACAAGAAAATCTGTAGGAATGTCATAACCAAATTCTGGAACCCCCCAGGTTAAGAAGAAAATTTTATGAGCAGCAAGAAAAAAAAATTTAAAAAACAGCACAGCCATAATTAGAATTACACAAAACCTAGCAGCAGCTACATTAAAAAACTGCAGGTATATATTAAAGAGCAAAAGAAGCAGAGTGGCTGCTTTTAAAATGTCATACCCAACAAAATTAAACATAATCCTGAACAACAACAACAAATGAATATTCAGTGAATTGCCAGACTTTCATAATTTTGTTGCAAAAAGAGCTAAACTTTATAGAAAATAAGACATACAAGATTCAACAGAAATATAAAGTAAACATCAAAGATTAAATACAATGTACTCAATAAGGACAAACTATTTTTTATATATGGAAATGCAAACTATTTAAGATAGTCATTAGTAACTGGGCAGTTCAAATGAAAGACTGGGGCAGAATTGAGTATAATGTGATTCTAAAAAGTAAAATTATGTAGGAATAGGTTAAAGGAATAACTATTTCATATAAATGAGATGTGAGAGGAGGAATTGACACAGACAAATTAGATGGGGCAGGAAGGCTGGTAGTTGAAAAATTACCCATGCATATGTTTTGTAAATAAAAAGCTTTAATAAAATAAAAAAAATTCATAGCTTCTTCCATTCAATAATTAACAAACATTTGTCGAGTGCTTACTATGTGCTAGGAATACTGAAACAAAACTAAATGGAATACATTAATAAACCAACAATATTTTAATGTGTCCATATTTCTATAGCCTTGTTTTACATTATGTCCATCTTTTATCATCTTCTCAAATTTAAAGTGTTTGAAATCAAATTTGAATGATTTTATTTACTTCTTTTATTTGTGGTGATTATTATTAGGACTTTGGAACATGTTTTTCACATAGTAGTTCTGGAATCCTGTTCTCATCAGAAATGGGATAAAGAGAGAACCATACATACATACATACATACATATAAATGTATCTAAAGGTGTAAAAAAGTCTTCTAAATTCAGAAAGAAATAGGAGGTGAGGTGCCAAGGATCTGGGAAAGGATAAGGGAGGGATCTTTAAAGGGAAGCATATTCACCTGAGATCTGGGTTATGTGAAAAACATGTTCCAAAGTCCTAATAATAATTAATCACCACAAATAAAAGAAGTAAATAAAATCATTCAAATTTGATTTCAAACACTTCAAATTTGAGAAGATGATAAAAGATGGACATAATGTAAAACAAGGCTATAGAAATATGGACACATTAAAATATTGTTGGTTTATTAATGTATTCCATTTAGTTTTGTTTCAGTATTCCTAGCACATAGTAAGCACTCGACAAATGTTTGTTAATTAATGAATGGAAGAAGCTATGAAATTTTTTTTATTTTATTAAAGCTTTTTATTTATAAAACATATGCATGGGTAATTTTTCAACATTGACCCTTGCAAAGCCTTCTGTTCCAAATTATCCCTTCCTCCCCCCCCCATCCTCTTCCCTAGATGGTAGGTAGTCCAATAAATGTTAAATATGTTAAAGTATATGTTAAATCCAATATACATATTTATACAGTTACTTTGCTGCACAAAAAATAAATTGGATCAATAAGGAAAAAAAATGAGAAAGAAAACAAAATGCAAGCAAACAACAGAAAGAGTGAGAATTCTATGTTGTGGTCTACCCTCAGTTCCCATGGTCCTCTCTCTGGGTGTAAATGGCTCTCATCATCACTGAACAATTGAAATTGGTTTGTATCATCTCATTGTTGAAGAGAGCCATGTCCATCCAAATTGATAATCTTATAGTCTTGTTGCCGTGTATAATGATCTCTTGGTCCTGCTCATTTCACTTAGCATCAGTTCATGTAAGTCTCGCCAGGCCTCTCTGAAATCATCCTCCTGGTCCTTTCTTACAAAACAATAATATTCCATAACATTCATATACCATAATTTAGTTAGCCATTCTCCAATTGCTGGGTATCCATTCAGTTTCCAGTTTCTAGCCACTACAAAAAGGGCTGCCGCAAACATTTTGCACATGTGGGTCCCTTTCCCTCCCTTAAGATCTCTTTGGGATATAAGCCCAGTAGAAACACTGCTGGATCAAAGGGTATGCACAGTTTGATAACTTTTTGAGCATAATTCCAAATTGATCTCTACCAGTTCTACCAACAATGCATCAGTGTCCCAGTTTTCCCACATCCCCTCCAACATTCATCATTTCTTTTCCTGTCATCTTAGCCAATCTGAGAGGTATGTAGTGATATCTCTGAGTTGTCTTATTTTTCATTTCTCTGATCAATAATGATTTGGAGTACCTTTTCATATGACTAAAAATAGTTTCAATTTCTTCATCTGAAAATTGTTCATATCCTTTAATCATTTATCAATTGGAGAATGGCTTGAATTCTTATAAATTTGAGTCAATTTCCTATCTATTTTAGAAATGAGGCCTTTATCAGAATATTGAATGTAAAAATGTTTTCCCAGTTTATTGTTTCCCTTCTAATCTTATCTGCATTAGTTTTGTTTGTACAAAAACTTTTTAACTTAATATAATCAAAATTATCTATTTTGTGATCAATAATGATCTCTAGTTCTTCTTTGGTCACAACTTCCTTCCTCCTCCACAAGTCTGAGAGGTAAACTATCCTATATTCTTCTAATTTGTTTATAATCTCATTCTTTATGTCTAGATCATGAACCCATTTTGATCCTATTTTGGAATACAGGGTCAATGCCTAGTTTCTGCCATAATAGTTTCCAATTTTCCAGTAGTTTTTGTCAAATAGTGAATTCTTATCCCCAAAGCTAGGGTCTTTGGGTTTGTGAAACAGTAGATTGCTATAGTCATTGAGTATTTTGTTCTGTGAACTTAACCTATTCCACTGGTTATTATTCCACTGAGTAGCTATGAATTAATCCACTCACTCTGGGTAAACATTTTTTATTAATCAAGGATATTAACCAAACTATATATACTCTTTGAACCAATAATCTCACTACTGTACTTCAAATATACCCCAAAGAGGTAAAAGACAGAAAGGTCCTCTATAAACCAAAATAGCCATAACAGCAAAATTCTTTTTGTGTTATCAAAAAAAAAAAAAAAGCAACTTGGGGAAGGGGGTGGGGAAAGAGTATACCCAGCAAATCAATACAGGTTGAAAAAAATTGTAGTATATAAATGAAACAGGATTTTATTATGCATTTAAAAAAGTAATCAGACTAATATAGGAGAAATTCAGAGAAATACAGGAAGACATGAACTAATGCAAAGTTATCAAAGCCAGACAAAATAATATACCCAATGATGACAATAATGAAAACAAAATCAATAGTAAAGGGCAGCTGAACTCAGATTAATTGTAAAGTTCATTCTCAGATCTTAGAAAATAAATTATTAAATGCACATGCCCTTTTCACAGTACAGACGTAGGGGACTACAGATACAAATTGTACTATCAGATGAAGTCACTATTTGTTGGTTTTGCATAGACAATTTTGCATAGAAGAAAGGGATGGATGAATGGGAGGTTATAAGGAAATTATTATGAGGTAAATACAAGATGCATCATTAGTTCTTACAATCTATTAAATCTGAGCCAGCCTGATCTCTTCCTATGGCCCAATTCATTGTGTACTTGTGGCATTGTTAGTACTTTTAAATATACTAATTCATTGGCCTACCCATGTAGTCACTATGTTATAATGAACAACTATATACATAAAAAAGGATCATTTGGATAATGAATTATAATTCATTTGGGTGAAAGATATAGTCCATAATAGTAGCAAAACAACAACAACAACAACAAACAAACAAACCAACCAACCTTTGGCAAGCACACATCCCTTTTTTTGTGTTTTGTTTTGTTTTTTAGGCTGGGGTTGTGACTTGCCCAAGGTCACACAGCTAGGAAGTGTTAAGTGTCTGAGACCAGATTTGAACTCGGGTCCTCCTGAATTCAGGGCTGGTGCTCTATCCACTGCGCCACCTAGCTGCCCCTCTTTTTTTCTATACGTTGATACTTATTATCAAAACTTTGTTACATATAATTATGTCTGTAGATATATCTATCATGAAAATCTTGGATGATTTTAACATGTGCATAGTAGATTTCTTGATAGGCATAAACCTTTAAAACTGAGTTTTTTCCTTGTGATATATTCTTTATAATCAACACAAAATAAATACAATAATAACTTAGATCTTGGTAACCTCAACTCCTAAGGATTTAATTATCATCTTTATGGAATTGACTCACATTTGTGTTTGTCCAGACAAGTCCCTCTCCTGAACTTTAGTACTATATCTGTACTGTAATGTTTCCCTCTGTACATCTTGGAGACATTTCAAATTCAACATATCCACAGTATGGATCATTAAACCTCCCCTAAACCCATTATTCTCCTTGTTTCTGCAGAAGGTACCATCATTCTTTCAATCTCTCAGCATTACCCTTAATTCCTCTTTCTCCTTCATTTTACATAGCAAATCAGTTCTTATCTTGACATTTCTATGTCCATATCATGTCATATACAACCATTCCTTTGCACTCACACAAGCCCTATTGTAGTTCAAGTTCTTATCTCACCTTTTACTGGATTATTACAATAACTTTCTGATTGGTCTCAAGTATTTCTTCATTCCAATCCAGCCTCCACATAGCTACCAAAGTGATTTTCTTAAAGGATAGGATTGAATTTGTTACTCCCCTCTACCCAGTAAATTTCAGGGATCTTCTATTACATCCAGGAGCAATTAAAAAAAAATCCTTTGGCATTTAAAGATCTTCAAAACTGGCTCTTTTGTACCTTTCCAGTATTACTGCCCTCCTTGCAGTCTATAATTTAGCCATCATATCATATATGCAATTCCTCATAAATTGCTCCATCTCCCATTCCCACACCTTTTCAATATGTCCTCCATACCTGAAATGTTCTCTCTCCTTGCCTCTCATTGCCTATCTAACATCAAAACACAGGAAAAAAAAATATGGCCTTCTGCAGGAGGCTTTTCCTGGTTTTCCCCCACCTTCAGATGCTAGTGTCTATTTTGTATATTCCTGGGAGATATCTAGTCATGTACATCTTTTCTCCCCAGTAGTTTTTCTTGCTTTTTCTTTGTATCCTAGGTTTACTAAGCATAGTTTTTGGTACACATTCTTGTTGCATTCTTGTTGACTAATTGATTGACCAGTATTTCATTGGAGAGAAAGTCCGTACCAATAAGATCGTAGATCCATTTAAGTATTTGAGAGTTAGGGATAGGGATAGGGATAGGGAAACGCACAGGAGGGATTTAAAAGATAGGACAGTGAATAGACTGCTAGGCCTAGTATCAAGAAGACTCATCTTCCTGAGTTCATCTCTGCCCTCAGATTCCACTACCTGTATAATCCTAGGCAAATCACTTAACCCTGTTTGCCTAGTCTTGTGAATGCTTGATTAGCATTAATCCATTGTTGTTGTTCAGTCACATTGGACTCTTCATGATGCACTTGGGGTTTCCTTGGCAAAGATCCTAACGTGGTTTGCTATATCCTTTTTATAGATAAGAAGACTGAAGTAAATACAGTTAAGTGATTTGCTCAGGGTCACACAACTAGTAAGTATCTGAGGCTAGATTTGAGATCAGATCTTCCTGACTCCAGGTCCAGTATTCTATCCACTGTGTCACTTAGTGAGTATTAGCCCATTTCATCTTAAAACTCCTCAGCATGAGGAATCCACAAACTTCATCCAACCTAGTAGCAAGGAATTGCAGGCTTGCTCCACTATGCCTGGTAGTTCCATTTATTTTTGCAATACTATCAGCAAGTTGATTATATATTTGAAAAATGTCTGAACCTATAGTGAGTACAAAGGGGTGTTAACTTTAGAAGCCTACCTTACTTTTGCAGTTTCACTTAGTTAATGACTCCAACATACAATGCAGCAAATAAACCCAACTTTCCTTTTTATAATTCTACTTTTACAAATTAGTATTCCTTTTATTCTTTAGCATATGATATATTTGCACATTACCTAAAGCAAATAAAGGTAGCATAACACTAAGCATGTTTACTTAGTCTTCAGGTAATCACTGACCTGACAGCTAGTTTTCATTTTCAAATTTTCTTTTTTGTTGAGTGATTCATATTTACATACCACGGTACCAAAAATCATAATGTCATCAAATCATAGATTTAAAAGTCATCTAGCCAAACTACGTTACATTGACAGCTCAAGAAACTGAAGTTTAAAAAGAAACAGCTTCTTCAACATCACATTTATAGTAAGATATAGTGTCTTGGCAGCTAGGTAGTACAGTGGAGTAAGGGCCTGGAGTAAGAAGTACTTTAGTTCAAATCTTAACTCAGACACTAACTATGTGATCCTAACAAGTTATTTCACCTTAATTTCCTCATCTGTTAAATAAGGATAATAATATCATCTACATTTCAGGGTTGTTGTGAGGAGCAAATGAGATAATATCTGTAAAGCATTTAAGACAATGCCTGGCATATAGTAAATGCTATGTAAATGTTAGCTACTATTATTAGAGCCAAGGTTTGAAACCCAGTCTCATAATCAATTTGATTCTCATCTCACTACAATGCACTATCTTTTGAATATGACTGGTACTTCCAAAAGAAACTACTCTTTTATTTAAATAATAATAATACTTTTTTATTTTTCAAAATAAATGCAAAGATAGTTTTCAACATTTACCTTTGCAAAACCTTGGGTTTCAAATTTTTCTTCTCCCCTGTAGTGTCCTTTCTAGAGCCCCCAAATTGGGATGCCAAGATATACCATCCAAACTAGCTCTCTGGAGGACCTCAGGACCAGCCCTCTACATCCCCTCCTCACTTCCCCGCTCTTCTAGAAAGCATGTAATCCAATATAGGTTAAACATGTACAATTCTTCTAAACACATTTTCACATTTTCTTGCTGCATAAGAAAAATCAGATCAAAAGGAGGAAGAAATTAGAAAGAAAAAAACAAGCAAACAAACACTACCATCAACAAAAGAGGTGAAAATATTATGTTGTGATCCACATTCAGTCTCCACAGTCCTCTCTCTGGATGTGAATGGCTCTCTCCATCACAAGTCTATGAGAATTGCCTTGAATCAATCACCTCATTGAAAAGAGTCAAGTCATCAGATAATCTTGTTGTTGTATACAATGTTCTCTTGGTTCATGTTAAAGCCTCAGTTCATGTAAGTCTTTCCAGACTTTTCTGAAATCAGCTTGTCCATCATTTCTTATAGACCAATAATATTCCATAACATTCATGTACCATAACTTATTCAGCCATTCCCCAACTAATGGACATCCAGTGAATTTCCAGTTCCTTGCCACTATAAAAAGGGTTGCTATAAACATTTTTGCACATGTGGGTTCTTTCCCCTTTTTTATGATCCAGAAGAAACTGCTCTTAATAGAAGTATCCAATCATCAATATGGGAAATTGTTGAACTTATTACATCATCAGTCAATGATTTATTAAACACAACTAAATCCTAGGTACTTTGCTAATTACTGGGGATACAAGTACAAAGAATGAAAAAAAACCCCTACTCCCAAAGACCTTACTTTCTAAAGGATAGGTATTTACATGGTATAGTAACTTGCACAGTAACTCTGTAGTCAGGAAAAAGCTAGTTCAAATTCTGCCTCAATCAATTGTTAGCTATGAAATCCTACGCATGTTACTTTAATTTTCTGGTCCTTAGTTTCTTCATCTGTAAATTGGAGCTGAACTTGATGACTTCTAAGTCTTTTTTTTTTTCTAAATCTATGATTTTATATATACATATAGTAAATGTGTATATACATAATATAAAAAGAATAAACACAAAATAGTTAATATTAAGTACTCCTCTTTCTGTGAATGCAATATAGTTCTCTCATGGCTCAGTGTTTTAGTCATCTTTGAATACATAGTAATTAATCAGCTTCTGAAATATAAAGATTTAGAAATTAAAAAGAGGCCTTCTATTATTCTTTCTCTTATGTTGTTTCTATATTTTGCACAATGATGGCAAAAATAAAAGGTCACCCTTGACCTTTGGGAGGATAGCCAAGTCCTTCTCTATAAGAATGACTATTTCCTAAGCAGAGATGGAATACATCTAACAGAGGTTAGTAGGAGTTTATATGCCAGGTATCATGAAAATCTAATCAAAAGAATTATTGGGCACATTTACTTGTCCACAAACAATGCATTAATGTGTCTTCTTCCTACAGCCATTCCAGCATTCATCATTTTTCTTTTTTGTCATCTTTGTCAGTCTAATAGGCATGAAGTGGTGTTTCAGAATTACTTTACTTTACATTTTTCTAATTAGTAGTGATTCAGGACATTTTTTTTCACATAAAATAGGCTGGGTTTCTTCCCTTGGTAACTCTCTATGCATATCTTTAGAGCACTTATCAATTGAGGAATGGCTATTACTCTTTATAAATTTTAATCACTTGCTTTTTCTTAGAAATGAGATTTTATCAAAGAAATTGGATGAAAAGATTTTTTCTCAGTTGTTTCTTTTTTAATCTTAGCTTCATTATATTTGTTCCTGCAAAATCTTTTTTTTTCTTATGTAATTAAAATCATCCATTTTATCTTCTGTGATCCTCTTTACCTAGTTTAGGCAAAAAATTTTTTTCTGTCAATAGATATGATAGTTAATAAGTAATTTTCTAATTTATTTATGATGTCACATTTCTAGGCCACATCTTCATTTAGAGCTTATCTTAGTATAGGGATGGGTGTTATCTAAATTTAATCTCCTGCATACTGCTGTCCAATTTTCCCAGTTATTTTATCAAGTAGCAAGTTCTTATTGCAGTAGGCTGGATCTTATCAAATATCAGGTGCTAGATATTGACTTCAATGAATCTGATAACTAATTTGTTCCACTGATCAGTCTCTATTTGTCTTTAACCAGTACCAAATTGTTTTGAGAAGTATCAATTTATTTCCCAAATTATAGTCCAAAGACATGAATATATTCTTTCATAGGAAGAAGTCAAATCTAAGTATATGGCTATATGAAAAAAATGACCTAAATTACTACTACTTAAAGAAATTCAAATTAAAACAACTCCATGCTATTATATCAGATCCCTCAGACTGGCGAAGTTCTCAGAAAATAGAAATGACAATTGTTGGAGGGGCTCTAGGAAAATAGGTTACAATAATACATTGTTGATAGTGATAAACTCCATGTGAAAATTCCAAATAGTCATTTTGGAAAGAAATTTGGAACTATATCCAAAAAGCTACTAAGTTGTGCAAATCCTTTGAGCCAGTACTACAATCACACTATCTTTATACTAAAGAAATCAAAGAAGGAAAAAATGTACTCTAGCAGCTCTAGCTGGCAAAGAACTGGAAACTGAGGAGATAACCATCAATTAGAGAATGGCTGTACAAGTTATACAATGGAATACCATTGAGTACTATTGAATACTATTGTGCTGTTGATGATATCTGAGAAACCCAGATAGACTTATATAAAAAGATGTAAATTGAAGTCAGAACCCAAAAAAAGCTATATGAAAAGTCATACTATAAAGATAATTTTGAAAGACTTAGGAAATCAACACAATGACCAACCACAAATCCACAGGAATTATGACAAAACATGGTACCAACCTTCAGAAAGAGAGCTGACGGACTGAGAGTGCAGATTGAGGCATCTTTTTTAGGGATATGTTTAATGCAGAAATTCATTTTGCTTGACTATGCATGTTTTATGTCTAGCTGTATGCATGTTATGTCTGTCTGACAGAGAGCTAACAAATAAACACATATATATATCAGCCAATTTTTAAATTTTTTTGTTTCATTTAACTATGAATATTTTTACAAGGAATTTATTTCTATTTTTATTTTTTCTCTATAAAAATGACATTAGGGAGAAAGTAGAGAAAATATATTTATATTAATTTTTAAAAATTTTAAATAGAGAGGTACAGGAGTGGAAGGTCAAATGCATTTTCAGATGAGGTCATTATAATATTCATTTTAAAGACCCTTTCATGGTATGGAAACAATATGTGAATGTAATATAAAAATAAACAATAGCAATAACATCTCAAGAAAAAAAAATCTAATCGAATGAGCACTAAATTTTAAAAGAGGGTGAGAAGGGGAGTGGGGGAAGTGGATCAAGGGACAAAGCCATCTAATCATCTCTGCCAGATTAAATGTCACAGAATGATTCCACTCTCCTATGTAGGTTGCTGAATGTTGAGGCACTCAAGCTAAACAAAGACAAAATCCAAGACAGAAGATAATAAAATCTTTGACCTCAAATACTGATACACAATTCCCCAAATGGAACCAATGAACAAAATAAATTAAGGGTCTTGATGAAAGACATTTTTGAAATCACAGGCATCACCTTGATTTTGGTGAAATATTCCCGGTTATTACTTTGATTCCTGCCTGTAAGTCCCAGCAAGCTCCAAGGTCTAGAGTCATCATGGAATAAGAAAATAGCAATTCTTCCATCTTCTTCCATTTCTCTGCTTCATGGCTTTTCTGTAGGTGTCTCTTCCAAAGTTGTCAGAAATAAGAAGGACCTCTGTGGGTTTATAATTTCTTTGCATGTTCTAGATAATGTTTTTGGCTCATCTCAAGGACAACATCTCTGGTTAGAGGGGTTATACTTGACATATATAAGACAACAATTTTTTAGTTTAGTTTCTCTGCAAAAGAAAATAACCTTTAGAGAATTAAAAATAAAGAACAAAAAAAGGCTCTCGATTATATCAATAGCCTTTCTAAAATGTGGTGCCCAGAACCAAACAATAATCCAGTGGTTTCTAATCAGGACAAATTACAGCAATACTATCTTCTTTTCATTCCTGGAAACTATGCCTTTCAATAAAGCCAAAGTCTCATTAGCTTTTTAGACTAATGTACCATATTGTTGGCTCACCTTGACCTTTCAATCCAACAAAATCTTTCTTTATTGAGACTTAATACTTAAGATAAATATGGAGGTAGATAGTAAGAGTACATTTACTTAACAATTCAAGTCACCCAACCCAGATAACTTATATCTTCTGATATTTGAAAGGTAACAGAAAACAGAATAGATATCACCGATTGAAAAAGGGGAGGTACTAGCAATGCAGAGATTGGAAGAGACGAAGACGTGGGAGGGGTGATGACTAAGAAACATCTCTTGTAGAAAGCAAGATTTCAGCTTGGTGTTGCTAACCTCTGGGCCAGTGTTCTATCAACTGAATCATCTAATTACCTCCTACCACCACCCCTAGGGCTTGCATCCTTTGGAATATTTATCTATAAAGTCTGCCCCCCAACCCTTTCCCACAGCAATTTCCTCCTGATGTCTCCATTTTGTAAGCAAGTCCAAACTGGGTGCCTTCATTCTCCTCCTCGCCTTTACTATGCTTCCAGTCAGGTTCCTTCATTTCTCACACTCCCCACATTTTTAAGTTTCCACTTTAAGTTGTCTTTTGAGTGTTGTCTTCCCTCATTAAAATGAAAACTTCTTGAGGACAAGAACTCTTTTTTTATGCTTGCATTTGTATCCCCTTCATTTAGTATGGTACCTGGTATATAGTATGCACTTAATAAATTCTTGTTTTCTTTCTTTCTTCTTTGTAAGAAGCAGCAAGAAGGCCAATGTGATTGGATTGTAGAATAGTTGGAGAGGAGTATCTTCTAAGACTGGAGAAGTAGAAAAAAGCCAGACTGTAAAGTATAAGTCTGGGAAGTAGGAAGAGATTGTAAAGGGCTTTAAAAGGTACAAATAGAATTTTATATGTGATACTGAAGGTAATTGTTTTCAAATATATTCTGCGGGCTTATATAAAATGTCACACAAAGAGGAGTATTGCAGTGGAAAGCATGAGCCCTTCTTAAATAAGATTAATATTCATAAAGCACAGCACTATGCCTGGCGTGTAGTATGGCAGTAAATAAATGTTTATTCCCTTACCTCCCCCTCCTATGCTCAGGAGTAATTACCAACTATCTTAATGTTTCCACAAAAGGTTCTAAACATATATTGGTTGACCTGTCACAAGCAAGAGCTGGATGCTTACATAAATCTAACATCTGGTGTGTATATTTCTTCATGTAGTACCAATCATAACTCTGTTAAACATTTTCATTCTGTGTTTATCTGTAAGTCCCCCATTGAGGATCTCCTTAAAGAATTTTCTCAAGTTCTTTTAACATTTTGAGAGTACCAATGGAGAATTCAGGTTCTACATTTTGTCCCTTATTCTTCTTATTTGACCACCTCCTTCCTTTTCCAGTCATGTGTTTCCTTAATGCTACCTTTTATGCCATTTCTCATTGAAAAATTATAGCTGTTGCTATACCACAGTCTACTGACATGCACTCTATATCTTTCTATTGTTCTTTGGGTCACTCAAAATTTTGATTCTTCTGAGAATATGGTTTTAACCATGATTTTCAGTCACCTAAAGTCACTGAGAGAATGTTGTTTTTAAGAAAATGGAATTTTGTAGCAGGGAATCACTTTGAATAAATGAAAATACTATCTGATTTCCTTCATTGGATCAAGCTCCATATTATTCTTATATTATATCTAGACCACTTGTAATAAGGGAGGAGGAAAAGAAAGAGAAAGAGGGAAGGACGGAAGGAGGGAAGAAGGGAAGGAGGGAAGAAGAGAGATGTGGGGAGAGAGGGACAGAGAGAAAGAGAGAGACACACACAGAGAGTACTTAATGAGCTGCATGTCATAATCTGGGAAATATGCCATGTTTCATCCACTTTGTTCTTCCAGAGTAAATGATTAAACCAATTTCTTTCAAATGACTATAAAATTCACTGGGGAGATCTATTAGTAATAGTGCAATTAGTATAATATTCCTAAATAAGAATACTTGACATTGTCAAAGAATCTTTCTATCTGGACTTTGACCAGGATATCTTCTATTATACTGATAACTCCCTAGATGAACTTATGTCCCCCTGTTTTTTACTTCCCTTGAAATTAATAATCAAAGCATTATTGAACAATTTATAACTATAATTACATATGTCATAAATTCATTTGCATGTTGCTTGAATAAAGCCTAAAAGGTTGAATTTTTTTCTACAAGTAAAAAACTCAAAAAAAAAAAAAAAAAAAAAAAGAACCAAAACTATAGATGAATTGGAATTTTATATTTGTATTTCCTATTTGATCATTTGTGTGACTTGATGAGTTTGTTCTGCTTTATAAAATTGTTTTTTAAGTCTGTCTAGTCCCTTACTATTTTCAGCAAATATGATTTGTGCAAAAAAGATTTCATAAAGAATTTAAAGAGCTGAGAAAGTAAGCATCTGAATCAGCATACTGTCAATATTGCCAATGTATTCTCTGCTTTTTAAAAAAGAGAACTGAAGCATGTGAAAATTTTTTAATCTTTTAAGAATCTTTTCTTGTTTGAAATATCTTGAAAAAATATCCTGAGCTCTAAAAACCAATATCTTATATGTTCAAGTCCAGCTACATCTTCACTTCCTCATAATCTAATGAAAAAATTGGTTCTTTTGTTCTGGTTGCATAATAAAAAATAAAAGAGTTGGTAGAATTAGCTTCAGCTTATTTAGTCATTTCCCAACTGATGGGCATCTCCTCAATTTCTGATACTTAGTTATCACAAAACCACAAATTTTTTATACAAATAGGTCCTTTTTCCTTTTTTAAAAAATACATTTTTGGAGGCAATTAGATGGCCTGAAGTCAGGAGGACCTGAGTTCAAACCTGACCTCAGATACTTACTGTGTCCAATTTGTCCTAGGGGGAAAAATCTCTTTGGGATATAGACCTAGAAATATATTTCGAATCAAAGGGTATGTATTGTTTTATAGCTCTTTAGTCATAGTTCCAAATTGTTTTCCAGAATGGATTAGATTAGTTCACAACTGCACCAATAGTATATTACTGTCCCAGTTTTCCCACATGCCTTTCCTTTCTTTTTTTTTTTTTTTTTCCTGTTAGTCAATCTAGTATAAGTATAAGGGAGCATCTCAAAATTCTTTTAATTTTCATTTCTTTAATCAATAGAGATTTAAAGCTAAATTTGTCTATAGATAGCTTTGATTTCTTTGAAAACTGTTCATATCCTTTGAACATTGATCATTTGTGAAACTGATTTGTATTCTTATAAATTAATTAAGCAATTAATATTTTTTCAATAGTTTAGATCTGTTTACATCTTTTTACAAGGGCTCCTTCCCTTGTCTCCTCAAACATGCTCAGATTTCCCACATACTTAAAAATACTTTCACTTCATTTAGTAAAATGATACTTAAAATCATGGGAAGTCTTATACTTATATTTGCGAAGCAAGAGAACTAAGCAAAAGAAAAGCAACATTCACCATATCTACAATTATATAAATGGAAAGAACAACAACAAGCAAAAAGTTTAATACCCTAAAATTGCACTAAAATTTTTGGAACAGTAGTTTTTATAATACCAAAGAATTTCAAACAAAGTTATCTGCCCATCAGTTGGGGAATGACTAAACAAATTGTGGCCCATGAATGTAATGGAACATTAAGAAATTATATGTATGTGTATACATGTATATAAATATACACATTTACACATGTGTGCATATGAATAAGAGAAGCATAAAAAGGCTTTCACAAACTCACACAATGTGAAGACTAGAAAAACAGCATACACATTGAATTCAACAACATAAATGGGGGAAAGCAACTATAAAATACTAAATAATGAATGTTGCAAAATTACATAGAATCAGTTCCCCAAGAAGCAGATTGGGGAAGACACTTGCTTAGTGGCACCTTCAACTTCACCCTCCTTCCCTCCCCCCACTTTGTGTCTATGGAAAATCTACAGTCTTAAACACTGCATGTAATGTCATAGGTTTTTGTTTGTTTGTTTGTTTGTTTTGTTTTGTTTTTTTAAGAATTGTTCAGTTTTTGATGCTAAGTGAAATGAGCAGAACCAGATCATTATACACTTCAACAATAATACTATATGAGGACCAATTCTGATGAAAGTGGCCCTCTCCAACAATGAGAGGATCCAATTCAGTTCCAATTGATCAGTGATGAACAGAACCAACTACACCCAGAGAAAGAACACTGGGAAATGAATGTGGACACAATATAGCATTTACACTCTTTCTGTTATTGTTTGCTTATTATTGTTTCTGTTATTATTTTGTTGTTTTTCTTCCCAGGTTATTTTTACTTTCTTTCTAAATCTGATTTTTCTTGTGCAGCAAGATAACTGTATAAATATATATATGTATATATATATATATATATATATATATATATATATATATATATATATATATATATATATATATATATATATATATATATATACACACATAAATATACATATTTTGTATTTAACATATACTTTAACATATTTAACATGTATGGGGGGAAAAAGAGGAAAAAAGGGGGGAAATTGTTCAGTTTTGCTGATTTTTTAAGTTTTTCTTTTTTAATGAAAAAATTTTACATCTTTTTAAAATGTAAAATAATTTTTTAAAAAGTTAAACATTAAATTTGAATATATTTATGTATATGTGTATACATTTATATATATATATATATATATATATATATATATATATATATATATATATATACATTTATATATACTGGGTTCTTGGAGAGTAGAGATAAGCTAGCATCTGGACATCTCAGGGAAAAGTTCATTTGAGCTGGGCCTTAAAGGAAATTAGGGATTCCAAGAGACAGGAGAGAATGCATTCTGTGGAGCAGCCAAGTCAAAGGCAAAAAGGTGGAATATGAAGGACCATATATCTAAAATAATAAGAAAGCCAATATGCCTGAACATTTCAGTGTGCCTAGAGGGGAGTTAAGGTTAATACTAGAAAATTATATTGTAACCATGGAGTAAAAACCCTTTCAATCCAAAAGAGCAACTTCAATACAAACAATTGTCATTTCCCAAGGAAATCTAATCATGAAGATGAAAGAGAAACCAAATCTAGAGATAAACTTAGCCATGAAACACTTGCTACCTTCACTGAGAGAAGAATTAAGTCAGACAAGTTCAAAAGGGGCTTGAAATATAAAAACATTTATAAATTCTCACAGAGGAAAGTATTAACAATTAAAAGAGTATTAACAATATTGAAGGAAAAAGTAGGCCATAGAACTTAACTACATTGTTCTGAGGGTATTCAAAGATGTAAATGGAAACAAAACATAAAAAAGCATAAGAAGTGCATGGTTTTCTATAATAAGTAATAAATATTATTAAGGATTTATTATAAGCTAGGCACAGTGTATGCTCTCCAAGAAGATTCTAATCCAGGAAGACAAGTAAAAGGGATCTGAAAAGCAGAGATATGCCCCTTTGTGGGGCATAGAGATAAAGTCTAAAAAGTTCCTGAAGAAGATATGAGAAATGAAGAGTGGTTGTCTGAGTCACTTAAGCCCAACTAGAGCTAAGGGGAAGAATTCACCAATGGGAAAATATTAGCTAAGGCATGGTGGAGAACTACAGAGAGTCAGAAGCACAGCCAAGAATGGAATGAAAAAAAACCAACTCTTTTCTCTAACCATAACCTTGTAGCCACCATAGCTAGATTATTCTAACATCAATTCTTGAAATGAAACATGAGGAAGTAAAACGGTGACAAATAAAATAAGATGAAAAGAGTAGCTGAACCAGGTTATGTATAAACAGAGGAAGTTTGTGATAAAAATAATTCTGAGAAGTTTAAGAAATCAATTCTTAAGATAAATGAAAGAAAGTTATCAAATGCTCCAGGAAAAAAAAAATCATGGACATAAATTCTACCCCTCATCCCCCAAAATAAGCAACTAAGAAAATATCAAAAATTACTAATCTATATGCCTATTTTCAATTTATGAAAAATCTTCATGAAATAATATACTCATAAAATGAAGGCATTCTAATCAATTATAAGGGAACAAACAAGCTTTTTTTTTTTTTTTTCCTGATTTCAGTGCTCTATCCACTGTGTCACTTAGCTGCCCCCAAACAAGCTTTTAAAGATATCAAACATTGGCATACCCAACCATGCTAGATTAAAATATAATTGAGAAATTTTGAACAAAATAAATAAAGACACAATAGAACATAGATAATAGATAATGTTGATATGTGGTCTGAGATGGGCAGACCACAGGGAACTTTATGTAAGCTGCTATTTGAGTTTGATACTAGTGCTATATAGTAAGTCATAGGCACATAACTGATTATAAAGGAAAGAAAATATAACATTCCATATAATAACTTTTGTTCTCCTCCTTTTTAATGCATTTTATTTTTTCTACATTTTTGAAAAGCATTTTACTGAGAAAACTTCAGTTTCTCAATTGTACATTAATATGTACAATTCAATTCAATTCAACTATTAAAAGGATTAGGAAAGAGTAACTGGAAGGAATTGTATATAAACAGAACCTGGAAGAAAACTGGGGTTGATTAGACACGAAGGTGAAGGAGTTTATCTAAGTTTCAGGGAAAAGACCAGTATCAAAAAAACCCAAAAAAACAAAACAAAACAAAACAAAACAAAAACAGCAAATATCCTTTTTGATAGAGTGTAGAGTTTGTCAAGGGAACATCATGACATAAATCCATAAAGGTAGGTTGAAGTCAGATTATTATGTATACTAAATGTCTACATGAGGAGATTGTATTGTATTCTTGAAGAAATAGCTAAGCTGAAGATTACTGAGTAAGTGACATTAGATATTCTTGTACTTCTGGAATATTATTTTGAGTGCTTTTGAAAAAGAGAGGGTTTCTAAATAGTCATATCTGACTCTTTGTCACCTATTCAGGGTTTTTTTCAGCATAGATATTGGAGTGGTTTGCCATTATCCTTCTCCTATTCATTTTAAGATAAGGAAACTGAGGCAGTTTTGAGGCCAAATTTGAACTCAGGAAGTAGAGTCTTCACTGACTCCAGGCCCTGCACACTATCCATTGAGCTACCTAGCTGCTCCCCAAAAAATGAATGGGAGGAGGAAAAACTGGAAGCCAGGAGCTCAGTATCCTAATGAGCATAGGTGAGAAATAAGTAGATAAGGAAGATATTATTGGCATTTAACAGATGAGAAACTACTCAGCCCAAGAGAGGTTAAGAGTCTTGCTAAAAGAAAACATTTATTTGACTAAGATAAGATTAGAACTCGGTTTTGCCAGCTTACTGTCCAGTTCTCTTTCCATTAGACCATACTACTGCAGATCCCCACAAGTTAGTAAGAGTGACATTCTTTATCACTTGAAAAATGCCTTGTTAGTTCAATAGGTACTGGGGTATACAAAGGAATTTAAGATAATACTAAATATTCCTGAAATTAAAAAGATAAGCAGTCAGGATCTGGAAACATTTCATAAATATGCAAAAAAAATTGGAACACCATATTATCAAGAAGGAGATAACAGAAAAGCTGATATGCAAGGTCTGATTAAGTAGGTCACTTTGGTCTCTCAAAGTTGTGCTTAGTACACATACACAAGAGAGCCAATGATTCTGATCTAACTTGTCAGAGTGCATTATTTCACAAACAAGAGTTTATTCTCTTCCATGAGAATGAGCTAAAAGTCTATTGTTTTACATTTATTTACCCATATTTACATATTTACCCATAGTTTCTTAACTTCTTCATGCTAAAGTTTGCCTCCTCCCTAAGTCTCCTCCCTGACCCAAAAATATACTGAAGATTGACTATCAGTAAAATAAACTAGCTAAACTACCCTGGTAGCCTATAAATTGGACAATAAATTCTGGAAGTGTTTACCTAAATCTGAGAAATAGATGAAAGGAGATCCCTTGTTAATTTATGCATACCATCCACTTATTTCTCTTTTCTAAGACAACTCCTTGTCTTTTCTTTCCTCACTTCTCTCTTCTCTTTATTTCACCTTTTTCTTCTCTTCTCAGCTCTTCTCAACTCTTCTTTCTCAACTTTTTACTTCTCTCTTCTCTCCTTGTTTCATTGTGCTACTCTCCACTTGCTTCCCTCCTTTCCCCTTTTCTCTCTTCTTTGTTTCTTTTTATTTCTCTACTCACCTCTTTCCTTATTACTTCTCTCCCCTCCTTTCCTTGCTTCTTCTTTCCTAACCTCTCCTCAACCTTCTTATTCAATTCTCTTTCCTTTTCCTCTTCTCTCACTTGAAGAAGAATCCTAAGGATAAAATCTATATCATTAAGAGAAATTTAAAAATTCTGTACTTTAACAGATTGTAAAGTTTCTCCTATTCACTAGATTTGGAGTCAGAGAATTAAAGAATCATTACATGTTAGAGCTGGAAAGGGCCTTAGAAACAATCCAGTCTAGCTTTTTCATTTAAGAGATAAGGAAACAAAGGTGCAGACACATGAAATAAATTGATAGCTCTAAGTTAATGGAAAAATACATACTAGAACTTTGGTCTTCTAAAAAGTAGAATTTCTTTTTTTTTTAATTAATTTTATAATTATACATTTTTTTACAGTATATATACATGAATAATTTTTTATAACATTATCCCTTGTATTAATTTTTCCAGATTTTCCCCTCCCTCCCTCTACTCCCTCCCCTAGATGACAGGCAATCTCATACATTTTACATGTGTTACAGTATAACCTAGATATAATATATGTGTGTAAATCCAATTTTCTTGTTGCACATTAAGTATTAGATTCCGAAGGTATAAGTAACCTGGGTAGATAGACAGTAGAGCTAATATTTTACATTCAATTCCCAGTGTTCCTTCTCTGGGTGTAGTTGTTTCTGTCCATCATTGATCAGCTGGAAGTGAGTTGGATCTTCTATATGTTGAAGTTATCCACTTCCATCAGAATATATCTTCATACAGTATTGTTGTTGAAGTGTATAGTGATCTTCTGGTTTAAAAAGTAGAATTTCAATGCTCTCTCTACCACATGATACTACTCCTCAAGCAGTTCTTTTATGGCCTAAAAAATAATGATATTTGTATTAACAAAGAAAATCCCAATTAAAGTTTATTCTGTTGTTGCTGTTCAAGCACAAGTAATTTATCTTCCATATGTGATTTGGTCATGGTGGCAACTAAATTGCAGCACAGTGAATAAGAATGCTGGACCATAACGCAGAAAGATTCATCTTCGTAAATTCAAATCTGACCTCAGACAGGTGTCTGAACTATGTGATCCTGAGAAAGTTATCTACTTAAGCTCTATTTGTTTCAATTGACAATTTGGTCATGACATTTTTAGGACTATGTCTACAGTATTAGGGACCTATTTAGTCTTAACTTAGAAATTTATACAATATCCTTTTCCAAATAACTATTTCACAATATCTTTCTTATGATTCTTTCATGATATTTAAACCAAAGATCTTCAGCACAGACCTTACACACAAACACACACACATACACGCACACACATGCACATATGCATAAGTACACACACTACTTAGGCAAAGATTTGAATGAGGAAATAGATAGACAATATATTTGGATCATTAGATTTAGAGCTTGAAAGGATCACAAAGGTTACCTTGTCCAGCCCCATCATTTCATAAAGAAGAAATCTTGGCCAAGAAAGTTAAAATAACTTGCCCAAAGTCACACAGGCAATAGGAAATCAAACCCAGATCCCCTGACTCCAAATGCTGTGCTCTTTCATTTGCCCCAAATAGTTTCCTATGGCACTCTAAATATCCTTTTATTAAGTTAATATCACCTGAGAGTGGATAGATTTTCATGTGAGTTAATTTTGAATAATGTGAAACAGGTCATCGAATAAATTAAGAAGTATGATCTCAAAGCCTCTTTTGAAATATTTATTTTTAAATTATATATAGGTAAGAGATATTGGCATTTAACTTAATCTGTAATTTTATAATAAATCAGGCAATAGATGGACAGAAACAGCTACACCCAGAGAAGGAACACTGGGAAAGGAGTGTAAAATGTTTGCATTATTGTCTTTCTTATACTTCTTACTTATAACTTCGGAATCCAATTCTTACCGAGCAACAAGAAATTTGGTTTTACACACATATATTGTATCTAGGATATACTGTAACACATATAATATATATGGGATTGCCTGTTATCTAGGGGAGGGAGTAGAGGGAGAGAGGGGAAAATTTGGGAAAGTGAATACAAGGGATAATGTTGTAAAAAAATTACCCATGCATGTGTACTGTCAAAAAAATTTATAATTATAAAATTAATAAATTATCAAAAAAACAAACAAAAAATAAATAAATAAATCAGGTAATAGCTAGAGATTTTATTATATTAAGAAAAATGGATGCAAGGTTAAAAGTTTGTGTCATTATTTTTAAAATTATTATTTTACTAATGTTTATTATCAGTCATTAAAGAAATAATGGCATGATTTAGAAAAGGCAAAGCATTTAAGGATAAAAAAAGAGAATCCCCTCTCATGCTTCAGTATCAGTGAATATACTGGTTCCTTGTTTTTTCATATTTCATATCATAATCATATTCTTACCTACTTTGGCTTTGTCAGTTCACCCTTATCTTTTAACTCTATCTAGTCTATGTTGGTATTTGTTCATGAGCCATATAATCATTTCATATTTTATCACAGGATTTTCTAGATAGACAGGTTCCCCTAAACAAAATCAACCTCTAAACTTAGTAACATAGAAAACCATTTGTTTATCATGGCCTCAACCATGACTCTTTAAAATTGAATCCACTGATTCAGACCTTAGCATATTATTGCTTCTCAGTTCTCTCAAATATATCTTGTTTCCTGCATTTCCTTTCAGGGAGTATTTTTCTTTCCTTTTCTCACAAATTAGAAGAGATAGGTTCAAATCCTGTCTTTTACCTGTCTTTACCAGGAAGAAATCCTTGCTAACACAGTACAATAGACAGAAAGCTAGATTTGGAGTGAGAAAAGAACTAGGTTCCACTTCCAGATCTTCTAGTTACTACCTCAGTGAGATTGGACAAATAAGTTATTTACCCTCTCTAAACCTCAGTTTTCCTCCATAAAATGAGAAAGTTGGAAAAATCTATGATTCTCTAATAAACTTCACTTAGCTGAATCTTAATTTCTTTATTCATAAAATAAGGGTCTCTGGGTACAGATGGCTTTCTTCATCATAAAACCATTAGAACTGGTCTGAATCACCTCATTATTGAAAAGATCCATGTCCATCAGAATTGATCATCATATTATCTTGTTTTTGTCAGGTACAATGAATGAATGATCTCCTAGTTCTGCTCACTTTATTTAGCATCATTTTATGTAAGTCTCTCTGAAATCATCTTGCTCATCGTTTCTAATAGAACAATAATATTCCATAACATTCATATACCACAACTTATTCAGCCATTCTCCAATTGATGGGCATCCATTCAATTTCCAATTTCTAGCCACTACAGAAAGGGCCACCACAAACAGTTTTGCACATACAGGTCTCTTTCCCTTTTTTTAAGATTTCTTTGCGATATAGGCCTAGTAGTAACACTGCTAGAACAAAGCGTATGCAGTTTGGTAACTTTTTTGAACATAGTTCCAAATTGCTCTCCAGAATGGTTGGATGCATTCACAATTCTCATTGTATCTGTGTCCCAGTTTTCCCATACTCCCTCCAACATTCAGCATTATCTTTTCCTGTCATCTTAGCCAATCTGACAAGTTGTAGTGGTATCTCTGAGTTGTCTTAATTTGCATTTCTCTAATCAATAATGATTTGGAGCACCTTTTCATATGACTACAAATAGTTTCAATTTCTTCATCTGAAAATTGTTCGTATCCTTTAATCATTTATCAGTTGGAGAATGGCTTGAATTCTTATAAATTTGAGTCAATTCTCTATATATTTTAGAAATGAGGCAAAGGTCAGTGGTCAAAAATACTCTGTTCGGCCTAGGACAGACTGGTAATAGTAACTGCCAGGAGGGCATGTTACAAATGGCACCCCACGTTGGGCGCCAAAATGCTGGAACTCTGTGTTCCCAGAAATCAGCTGGAGCTAGGACCACTAAAGGTCTTTATTCTTGATCTTTACAGTCAAGGTCAGGGGGTTAGGCCTAGCTACCTCACACACACCTTCCTCCTTCAAATGCCAGGAGAGACTGAGTCAGCTTCTCATCTCGCTTCCTCTTCCTCCTCCTATTCCTCCCACACACGTCACTCCCCCCTCTTTGTCCCACCAATCAAGTCAGCACAGAACAGCTAGGGAGGGTCAGCCTTCAAACAAGTTAATTGCCAATTGGGAATTAGTCTCACGTGCTTCATTATCCAAGTACATTGCTCAGTTCTAGCCCTTTACAATCAATAATGATCTCTAGTTCTTCTTTAGTCACAAATTCCTCCCTCCTCCACAGGTCTGAGAGGTAAAGGATCCTATATTCTTCTAATTTATTTATAATCTCATTCTTTATACCTAGATCATGAACCCATTTTGACCTTATCTTGGTGTACAGTGTTAAGTGTGGGTCAATGCCTAGTTTCTGCCATACTAATTTCCAATTTTCCCAGCAGTTTTTGTCAAACAGTGAATTCTTACCCCAAAAGCTGGGGTCTTTGGGTTTGTCTGTAAGGGTGAATGTTGAAAATTATCCATACATGTGTTTTTTAAAATAAAATGTTTTAATTTTAAAAAGAGAAAAATAATTAAACATGCAATCATCTGCAATAAATAAATAAATAGATGAATGAATAAATAAATAAATAAATGGATGAAGGAATGAATAAAAATCTCTTCTAGGTGGTGATTGGTGGATATTTTCTATTTCTATTTTCCCCTCTTGTTCTATCACTTTAGGAATTTTCTTTAATGATTTCTTTAATTATTTTATTAAGGTTTTGGGGTTTGGTGGTTGATTTGGGTTGTTTGGTCATAGCTTTCAGGTAGACCTGTTATTTTTATGTTTTCTCTTCTTGATCTGTTTTCCAGATCTGTTATTTTTCTTATAAGAAGTCTCACATTTTCTTTAATTTTTTTCATTCTTTATGTTTTGTTTTATTTCTTGGCCTTTTATAACTTCACTGGCTTTCCCTTGCCCAATTCTAATTTCCAAAGACTTAAAACTCTTCATCTCCTTTTCTAGTTGGCTGACTTTCTTTTCAAAGTCTTTTCTTTGTTATTTGTTTGTTTTTGTTTTTCCTCAATCTCCCTCATTTGACTTTTAAAGTCTTTTTTGAATTCTTCTATGGATTTTTTGGGGGCAGGTTGTACTATGCTTTCTAGAGCCCCACGTTTGGGGTGCTAAAATGTACCAGCTTTCTGGAGGATCTTGGGACCAGCCCAAATACTTGGTCTTAGAGGAGAAATGATGAGGCAGGGACTCACTGGATGGTCAAATATGGAGTCCATTTACTTCAAGTTCTCTCAGCCTTAAATACCTTAGTACAATTACATCACCATAGCAGACTGAACATGTGCCAGCTATAGTACAATCACATGACCACAGCACACAGCTATTAATATGTAAATACCTCTTTGCTGCAAGTATCTCTGCTTCAAGTAGAACACAGGTTGTCATCCCCCCTGACTTCTCAGGAAGGCTGAGACTCCCCCAAGGGGAAAAGAGAGCCAAACCAGACATGGTCAGCAGGTCAGTCTGTGGCCCTCTACAGCAGGTAATCATTCAACATTATTCTTTGGGATAAGAGAGACTTATTTTTTACTTTGGTATCTTCTTCTGAAGATGAATGTTAGCTTTTCCTATTCTCATAGTAATTTTTTATTGTTGAGTTTTAATAAGAGCTTGCTAGTGTAATCACCTTTTAGTCCTGGGGGGAGGATAGTGCTTCTGGATTCCTTCTGGCCTAGAACCTCAAAACAAGAATCCACCCTCCTGTAAGTGCCCATAGCTGAGTCTCAGCAGCAGAGCTGGGGCTGCCTAGGAGGTAAGAGTTCCTTCCTATGGTTGTGTTGAGGATCCCACAGAAGATAGCTAATCCCAGGGCTCCCCCATCCCTTGCTGTTTCAATGGATCTAACTTGGAGATGTTTACAAGTCATAGGGCCAAACCTCCATCCTGCTATCTTTCTTCAGACCTCCTCCAATTGTTCAAAGAAGATTACTGTTCTGTCCCAACTCTTATTTGTTTTCCACTAGTTTACATTAGGCCTGAGATACAATTTGTTTTCTTTGTGGAGGAAATCTGGAGACCTTGGAATTTTCTGACCTGCTTCACCATCTTCCCAGAAGCTTCTTTTTTGTATCCATTCTTTTCAAAAATAATAGTAGCTAACATTTATATGGTATTTTAAGGTTTGTAAAGGAATTTACGACTATTACCTTATTTGATCTTCACAAAAACTCTGGAGGTAGATGCTATTATTATCCCCAAAATAAGGCACACAGGGGTTAAATAACTTGCCCAAAGTCACAAAACTAATAAATATTTGAAGGTAGAATTGAACTCAGATCTTTTTGACTCTAGGCCTGGTACTTTATCCACTGTGATACCTAGTATTCCAGGTAATTATAGTTACCTAGAAGTTTGTCCTTTAAAAAAAAAAAAAAAGATAAGAAAATATATTTTTCTCCTTTCTTTGAAGAGAAAGGATATTATGGGTATAGAATATGCTATCAGAATTAATTAATTTGTTTGTTAGGTGCTTTTTCTATTTATTTTTAGGTAATTTTATTGATTCATTCATTTTCCATTATATTCACTTTTAGTGTGTCCCGCCTCTCACCCCTACTAAAAAAAAAAAGCAATTCTTGGTGGAAAATAATTGGAAAGGCAGGGGAAATGCTTAGCAAAACTAACCAATGTTTATTAAGCACTAATTTGTTTTTCTTCTTTCTTATTTGTCTTTGTCATAAGAGGTAGCTCATTGGATAGGGAAGAGAATGAATGTTTTCAGAAACAGGTTACATAAAAGCAAAAATAAAAATTAAAAGTATTCTGCTCCTTTCATTTAATTCTCATTGAAATGTAGGGCCTATGAAATAGATCTTATAGGTATTATTGTTGTACTGAGAAAAACAACAAATGAGACTTGGTAAATTTTCAAGTGAAATATATTTGTTGGCAGCTGCAAGGGATGTAGCAAGATCCAAACCAAGCAGCTCTGAACAGCAGACGGCAAGGGTTTTATAAAGGCTAAAACCATAAGCTAGAAGATGTTAATTGTGTAAGCAAGAAGATACAGACGCAGAGTCAGTAGTCAAGAGCAGGAGAGTACCAGAACAGTGGTACAGGATGGAGAGCTCTGATAACAGAGCACAAGGATGTTACATTCTGCTTAGACAAAATGCTTGGGTCATTAGGGGGATGGGGCAAGCAGGAGCTATTACAACATTATTATTATTCTCATTTTAAAGATGAGGAAACTGAGAGAAACTTTATCAGAGAAATTAACTGATTTCCCCATGGTCACACTGTGAATATGTTTTGGCAATGTAAATATTTAAGACCAAGCTTCTTTTGCCTTTTCGTCCAATGCTCTTTTCAAAATACTCCTGCCTTTCAAGCATTTTTATTACTAAAATATAATATAATATAATAGATGGAAGAACCATCAGCATTTGGAAATGAGGAAACTCTTGAGTTTGGAATCCTGCCTCTGATATATACTATTTATATGATTCGAGCAAATCATTTTACTCTTTAGTAGCCCAGGTATCTCTTCAAGGTGTTAAATTTCTGAGAAATTGCCAATTTATGTGGTAGGATGGAATTTCCACATTAGAGAATTCCTAGCACATAAAAAATGAAGGGTAATGACTAAAAAAAAATCAAATTATGTAAATAGACCTTTTACTGTTAGAATGATCTAGGATCAGAGTCCACTTGGTTGTTAAAAACAAATTATAAGTAATGACAAGGATTATATACTTCTATTTAAAATAACTTAAAGAAAATTTGATGTCAAATTTATTCCTTTTTCTAGTAATGGATATTTCTAGTCACTCAGCTTCCACTATTGAGATGGTGAGAAGTTTGCAATAACTGACAAAAAGTCTTGAAAATGAATTACACCCATCTACACCCAGAAAGAGGACTATGGGAACTGAGTGTGAAACACAACATAGTATTTTCACTCTTTCTGTTGTTATTTGCTTGCATTCTGTTTTCTTTCTCAGTTTTTCTTTTTCTTCCTTCTTGATCTGATTTTTCTTGTACAACAAGATAACTGTATAAATATGTATACATATATTGGATCTAACATGTATTTCAACATACTTAACATGTATTGGACTACCTGCCAGCTAGGGGAGGGGGTGGGAGAAAGGAGGGAAAAATTTGGAACAAAAGGCTTTGCAAGGGTCAGCGTTGGAAAAATTACCTATGTATATGCTTTGTAAATATAAAGCTTTAATAAAAATTTTTTTTAAATTAAAAAAAAAGAAAATGAATTACACATAACACTTGGAAATGTAATTTTCCAGAATGGTTGCATTTTACAATAATAATCTTTGCTATCAAATGTGAATAATCTTTATATAAACTTATATACACAGAAGTACTCATGTGTACATACATGTATATAAAAAGATATGGTGCTATGGATAGAATACTAGGCCAAAAGTAAGAAAGCCCGAATTAACATCTGATCTCAGAAACTTCCTAGCTATGTGACCTTGAACTTAAATTTGTTTCAGTTTCTCCTTTTGTAACATGGGGAAAATAATAGCACTTACTTCCCAGAGTTATTGTAAGAATCAAATGAGAGAATAATTGTAAAATGCTTAGCACAGTGTCTAGTATATAGTAAGTGCTTTTTTTTTTGTTTTTGTTTAGTTCTTTTCTTTTTTTTTCCCTTTTTTATTATTTAGAATTTTTTTCACAGTATATATGCATGAGTAATTTTTTTTTATAACATTATCCCTTGTATTCATTTTTCCAAATTATCCCCCCCCTCCCTCCACACCCTCCCCCCGGTGACAGGCAATCCCATACATTTTACATGTGTTACAATATAACCTAGATACAATATATGTGTGTAAATACCATTTTCTTGTTGCACATTAAGTATTAGATTCCGAAGGTATAAGTAACCTGGGTAGATAGACCGTAGTGCTAACAGTTTACATTCAATTCTCAGTGTTCCTTCTCTGGGTGTAGTTGTTTCTGTCCATCATTGATCAAGTGGAAGTGAGTTGGATCTTCTTTATGTTGAAGATATCCACTTCCATCAGAATAGTAAGTGCTTTTTAAGTGTTAACTATTATTATTGTTAATTGTGCATATATATATATATATATATATATATATATATATATATGCAGACAGATAATTAGTTAGATGATAGAAAAATGATAGATATTCATCTTTCATTTTCAAAGAGAACCAATAACATCACAGGGCTGACTTGCATATGAATTAGATTTAAATGAGAGAGAATTGTACAAAATTATCAGCCTCATTCTCTCTTCCAGACCCAATGGCAGAGATGGCAGTGGCCTGGTATCTTCCATCTTTGACATCTTCCACGTCTGACGAAGCACTCCATAGCACCTGACCTTTGGAACAAATTGTTCTCATCTGACATTCTGCCAGGGGAAGTCTTTACATTCTTGGGGTAGACATCCCCCTAACTCACCGACAAGCTTGTGGTCCATTAGATATTTTCATTCTGGTTTAGCTCATATACCAAAATGGTTTACCAATGTTCATGCTACAGCTCCTTGGAATTGGTGAGAGTTGGGTGACAGACAGCCATCAAAGCATCCTTGAAAAGGGCTTAGCAGGCCCTCATACCAGAGGTGCTAGTCCTTCTTGTACATCCCAGATAGAAGATAAATAGATGGATAGATATCAACTTCATCAATAAATTTTTGATGAAGGCAAGTTAACCAAGGCAAAGTAATTCCCTTTGTTATGACAGTTTGACTAGAATGTATACTCTTAGAGAACTGCCTGTAGCATTGAGAACTATGTGACTTGTTTAGCTTTCTACAACAAGTTTATATCAGAAATAAGATTTATTATGCAGGCTTTCTCACTTCAATGTTGGTTCTCTATTCACTAAACTACACTGCCATTGTGTACACAAATTAATCTCCAAAACAGAATGACAATTCTCTACAATCTAGTCCTGAACCCAGATATGAAGATGTTTGCTATATCCACTATACAACTCAAGTAAGAGCTATACTATATCACTATTGCTAGTACTGACTGAGGGGCAGCTAGATGACAATAGAGAGATCTGGACCTATGAGTTCAAATCCAATATTACTAATTGTATGATTCTGGGCATACCTGATTTGCCTTCATTTCCTCATCCGTAAAATGAGATGGAGAAGGAAACTGAAAACTACTTCAGTACCTCTCCAAGAAAATCCAAATGGCATCAGTAAGAATCAAACACAACTGAATCAAGAAAATCCAAATGGCATCAGTAAGAATCAAACACAACTGAACAAATGATGAAGTATTTAATATAGCCTTTTTGAATTGGTGCAGCAGGGCAAGTAATTCATGATATTTCTGAAGAGGTTGTAGAGTGAGGGTAGGGAACCCCACCATAGTAAGAGTAAGCAAAAGTCCATTGCCCAATAAACAAGCCTTAGTCCAAAGGACCAGTTAGTAATAATGTTTGAAATGTATGCCAAGCTATTTACTAGCTGTTGAGCTAAGTGCATTCAAAACAAAGAGCACCCTAAAATTCAGGTTCAAGAATAAAAGATATTATATTGGCTGCATAAGCATCAGCAAATGGTTGTAGGAGGTTGTAGGGTCCTATGATATTCGGTCCTTTTCGAAATTGCATGTGCCTAACACTTTACGTTTGATAAGAGTAAGGAAAGCTGCTGCTAGGAGAATTGGGATAATATATAGTAAGAGGTTTAAAATAAACATAACGAAGTGTTGGGCTATATAAAGAAAATTCTGATTTGATGTATTTTCCATTTTATAAATACAGAAGGATTGTAAAGACCACCCATAGAGATTCAAGGCTATCCCCATTCTCCAGCTTTTGGTGAACTACTTATGTAACTATTTCCCTCATTATTATCTTCAATAACAATTTAGGATTTTATGCAATATGGACAAGAATGGACCAACAGATAAAAGCATGGAGTCTTCTAGAAACATTGACTTCACTGAATAATTGCATGTTCTTCAATCAATTAAAAAGTATTTATTAAATGCTTATGCCAGGCATATGCTAAGAACTAAGTATCAGTTGATTGATTGTGTGCCCTTTGTTCTCAAAGAAGACAAAAATGACATCATTGTGTAATCATCAAGGAACAGTGTGTCCAACTGTAGCTGATCAAATCAATATTAGCTCAGAAGTATCCACCACTGGTGGAGCACAAATAGTTCATATGAACCTTTGGAGTGGAGATGTCTCTAAGTTTGCTCATCTCACATTTCTTTTGAGTTACTGCAATTCTGCTTTGCTCATAGAATACATCACCTTCTTTCATGCAGACACACTATGTTGTTCAGCCCTGTGCCAGTGTCTTCCATATTTTATAAATGGATTCCAAAGTTCTTCAGAAAGACCTTGAAAGCAACCTTGTATTGCTTCTTTTGGCCTCTATGGGAAAACTTGTCTTGTATGAGTTCTCCATAAAGTACTTTTTTAAAGCAAACATACATTTGGCCATTCAAACCAACATAGCCAGCTTATCAAAGTTGTGCTTTTCTGCTGTAGGGTTTGCTTGTCAGTTCAGCTCAAGAAAAGAATTCAATGTGTCATACCTTATCTTGACAGGTGATCTTCAGAATCTTCCTAAAATAATTTAGGGTTTTGCTTTTTTTTTTGTTTGTTTTTTGGCTGAGGCAATTGATGTTAAGTGACTTGCCCAGGGTCACACAGTTAGGAAGTATTAAGTGTTTGAGACCAAATTTGAACTCAGGTCCTCCTGACTTCAGGGCTGGTGCTTTCTCCACTGTGCCACCTAGCTGTTCCTTCCTAAAAATAAGTTAAATGGAATGATTTAGTTTCCCATCCAGGTTTCACAGGCATACAACAATGATGTTAGCACAATAGATATTTACACCTTTAATTTAGTGAGCAACCTAATACTTCCCTCTCACACTTTCTTCCAGATCCTCCCAAACACTAAGCTAGTTCTGGCAATGCAGGTATCAATCTCATCATCTATGTGTACATGGCTGGAAAGTATACTGCCAAAGTAAGTGAATTTATCCACAACATTTAAAATTTTTTCATTTGTTGTAACCAATGGTTCCAATATGCATGATATATCTATTGATCCTCTGTTTTCTTGATGTTAATTGTCAGACTATAATTAGTAGAAATGGCAGAGAATTAATCCACATTCTGCTGTCTCTCAGCCTCAGAGGCTGCATTGAGTGCACAATCACTTTCACACAAAAAGCCACATACCAACTATCTTTCCAATTTAGTATTTATTGACTTGTAACTTTTTCAAGTGAAATAATTTACCATCAGTGTGACAGCTGACCTTAATGACATTTTCTTCTTCATTGAAGGCATCTGACAACATCATTTAAACATCACACTAAAAAACATGGGAAGAAACAGAGTTTTGCTTCACTCCATTCCTGACTGAGAAAGTATCAGAGCATTATCTATTGTACATGCTAGCGTGAAACTGAAGTACAATACTGACGAACTTTTCTGTACAACCAAATATTGTTATGACCTTCGAAAAGCTCTCACAACTGACAGACCAAAGGCCTTAGTCAGATTGATGAATACTGTGTACAGATCTCTGCTCTTGGCATTTTGTCTGGAGTTGCTAAGCAGCAAACACCATATCAATCACTCTTTGGCCTTTTCTGAAACCATACTGGTACCTGAGAATCTAGAAAATGGTCTAGGTGAAGGATTAGCCTATTAAGGAGGACTGTGACAAGAATCTTGCCATCAATGAATAAAAAAAAATGCTTTGTGATTGTAACAGAACAATCTATTTCCATTACCTTTAATAGAAATGGACAATGGAAACATCCATGAACTCCAAGAGGATAATCTTCTCTTGCATTGTAACCAGAAAAATCTCAGTAAGATTTTGTAGGAGCAGTGGACCCCCCTACCTTGTAAAATTCAACTGGAATAGAATCAGCACCAGACGCTTTGCCACATGAACTAATGGTATTCAAATGTCTTCTTCAGTTGGAAATTCAATTGGAGAAGAACTGACTTCAACCTGAGGTTGATTCTCTTCAAGAAGCATCTGATCCCAGTGGTAAGGCAAAAGTCGAGATGACTAGCAATGGCCTGGGATGCAGTAAATGAATTTGGCATCTCTTTTTTTATTCCCAGTGCCTAGCATAGTACCTGGCACACGGTTAGCAAATAGTAAATGCTAATTGATAAGTTGACTGATGGAAAAACTAACATGAATATATTAAAATTAATATACATTTAAAATATATACATAATATATACATAATAGGTCACAATATAATCCACTATCCCATTCCTTCTAGTATAAAATGTTCATGTTTATTAATGTATATTGTTTTTATATTCCAATTTTTTAAAATGCTCCATCAGATTGGCTAAAAATTCTAGTAGGGGAGAGTGACAGATGTTGAAAGTGGTTGTGGAAACATTGGGATACTAATAGACTGTTTGATTTCTTGAATTGTGAGTTGATCCATCCACTTTGGAGAGCAATCTAGAATTATGTTCAAAATTGCTATAAAATTGATATTGTATATCCTTTGATCTAGCAATATCACCCCAGGTGATAAGGACAAAAAGGAAAAGAACCTATATGCTCTAAAATATTTATACAGACCTCCCTAAATGGATCCACAAAAAATAAGAGAAAATCAAACCATCCCATCAATCAATAAGCATTTATTAATCATGTACAATATCTTGGGAACTGTGCTAAGCACTAGGGATACAAAGAGAGGTAAAAAAACAGCTTTTGTTGCTGCCCGATTTGATTAGGGACGTATATTTTAGGTATGTGTCAGCTAATTACAGAACGGATGATATCTTGCAGCAAATTTAAAATGAGAATGAAAGGAACATTCCATTCAGAAAAATAAGAAAAATTAGAATATATATGTAAATTGTGCACAATATTAATAAGATGTATATAGATACAAATCTATGACTCAATTTGGATTTATAAAAGAGAGTAATACAGAGAGAGAGAAAGAGAGAGAGAGAGAGAGAGAGAGAGAGAGAGAGAGAGAGAGAGAGAGAGAGAGAGAGAGAGAAACAGAGAGAGACAGAGAGGGAGAGAGAGAGGGAAAGGGAGAAGGGGAGGGAGAAGGAGAAGAGGGAGAAGGAAAGGAAGGAAGAGAGGGGGAGGGAAAGGAGGAGAGAGAAGGGGAGAGGGAGAGGGAGAAGGGGAGGGAGAGAAGGAGATGAAGAAGGGGAGGGAAAGAGAAAGAGGGAGAAGGAAAGGGAGAGAGGGAGGGGGAGAGAAAGAGAGAGATTAAATTCCACATGGTAGCCAGATTTTCTAGCCTACATGACAACTTGACTAAAATTTTACCTTTCTTATCCAATATTTTGGCATCATACACCCATATTTTAAGAACCTAGAAGATTAAAAAACCTTTTAAAATCTATTTTGCTTAGCTATTTTGATTTCTTGAATTGAATTTTTTGTGTGAAAACCTAATTAAGTGACAAATTTGTTGCATTCATTGTAGCTCAATCAACCATATCTATAAACAACTTAACTGTTCAGACACAAAACCATAATTCTATTCCTGCTATCTCTTAAGCAGCCTTATAGTCAAACATTAAGCATTGTACACAGAAAGAAATATTCCAAAATGGTGATCTTATACTCCCAAACCTACAAAGTAATTGTAAAAATGAAAAAACCAATAAAGAGTGAATTATTCATTTCATCCTAAAGGATGTCCACCCATTGATGGATACTTTGCTTCTGAAAAAGAATTTTTTTGTTTTACAAATATGAAAACTTGAAGAAGATTCTACTTTTGCAATGATAATATCCCTCAAAATATTCCTGAGAGGTATTAACACTCATATCCACAAATGTACATACCTTTAAAAAACAAAACAATTGATTCACTGAATTTTACAATTCATATATCAGTTCATACATATATTCAATTTCCTGCTTAGGAGAGCAAAAGTTAAATTGGCTAAACTACTTGTGGTATATGTCTTTGTGAACCCATTTGATATTTTCTTGGCAAAGATACTGGAGTATTTGCCATTTCCTTCTCCAGCTCATTTTATAGATGATGACAAACTGAGGCAAACAAGGTTAAGTGATTTACCCAAGGGATATCTGGTTAGTATTTGAAACTAGATTTGAAAGGGGAGGGGAAGGAAGGAGAGAAAAAAAATTTAGAACTTGAAATTTTTAAAAATGAATGTTAAAAGTTGTTTTTTACATGTAATTAGAAAAAATGATTTTTTTTAAAAGGAAAACAAAATCTAAAAATAAGGGGAAAAGTAACTACATGAAGTCATCAATCTATTTTCAGTAAACCAGTGTTATTAAGTTCCTGCAAGATATGGGCAGCAAGTTCTACGTCTCCTTCAAAAGGAAATTATGGGAGGGGGGGACAGTTGTTTAAAAATTATTGACATTCAAAATCTGTCTTTCTTTATAATCACCAAATCCTTGACACTAATGGCTTTCAACAGCAACTTTCCTTTGTTCATTTTTTCCTTGTTATGGTCATTCCATTTATTCCATTGCAACCTGGCTATTGTCCATTTCTACCTAAACCTTGCTATTTCCTTAACTTTTACTCCTTTCCCATCATTCTCTACACCTTGAAAAAGATGTGTGTTTAATTCATAGAGCTATCACATAGCACAGGAAGTAAAGCTTATGTCTATCACAACTCATAACACAAATGCTAAACCATGAAGTGGTAGAAAGCTGATACTTACTAAAGCTCTATTGAGAATTGACTCCTTGAATATTTTTACAGGATAGAATTTCTGCCCTGAATCCTATTAAATTCAAGATTTAGCCCAGATCTGGCACAAACCAAAGGATCACATTTTAAAGGTATCAGGGAATATATGTTACCTGATAGTCCAACTTATTACTTCCTATGCAGATTTCTTAAACTTTTTCTTCTCACAACCCTTTTCTTACATGATACAAACAAGTATATAAAATAAGTATACAAATCAAACATTTATTAATAATAAATAATAACTTTTCAAGTCCGATATTCAGATACAAGATCCCACATGGGGTTGTGAACCAGTTTATGAAGTTGGGTCCTATAGCACAAAGTCTCAACTTCATTTTTAGTCTATCCAATTACAAAGTTAGTATCTTTCAGGTAAAATATCATCACCAGCAGGGCCTAATTTAGGGGGTCCACATCATTTATTTCTTATGTTTAAGAAGAGATAGATGAAAACAAAGAAAAGCATAGCTCAAATCTGCTGGTTTTGATATAGGCTGCCAGTGGCTGGGTTTAAATTATCCTGATTTCTCACATGAGCAAATATAATCCCAATTAAAGTTTTGTTACCTACATCTAATGCAATGTCAGTGCCAAACATGGGGCAGGGGGAATGAAATGTAAGGGTATAAGGATAGGTGTAGAGATTATAGTTATCCCATACTGAGTTAACCATAGGATTATACTCACAAGATATTAACAGCCAATTCAGTTTTAAAATTCTACAGAGGATTAAAAAGAATTGTAGACTTTCTTATACCTATAAGAGCATAATCAAGGAAGGTTATTTTGCTCTCTTTCTTTCTTAGCTTGAATTATTGCTTTTCTTTAATAAAAGCCATAATGAAGTAGGCCCTTCTCACCCTAATTCTTTCCTACTTTCACATAAGTTTTTAGCCCAGATCTGAAAGAAAGGAATAGGTTGTGAAGAGCTCTTACTCTCAGACAGACATGTAAACTTTGAAAGGAAATATAGTCAGTGAAGCAGTGCACAAACATAAAGTGCTTACTATGTTCCAGGCACTGTACCAAGCATTGAGAACACAAAGAATAAAATGGTTCCTGTCCTCAAAAAGCCCACAATCAAATGAGAGAGACAAAAATGGAAAGTAATTTTTGGGGGAAAAATTTGAGTGAAAAGAGAGAGTTTCTGCAGTTGGTGAGATTTGAGCTAAATAGAGGCTAAGGAAGCCAGTAAGCAAGAACAAAGATGGGAAAGCATTCCATGGATGGGGTTGCCCCCATTCATGGAGTGGAGATAGAGTATGCAAAGTTCAAGAAATCTGTGTTTTAAATGTCAAATAGAGTATTTTATATTTGATCTTTGAGATACTAGGAGCCATTAGAATTTACTGAGTATGAGGGTGACATGGTTAGTATTGTGCTTTAAGAAGATCACATTGGCAGCTAAGTAAAGAATGAATTAGAATCAACCATGCTAGAGAGCCCAAGAGGCTATCAAACTGTACATACCCTTTGATCCAGCAGTTTCTCTATTGGACTTATATCCCAAAGAGATCATAAAAAAGAGAAAAGAACCCACATGGACAAAAATGTTTGTAGCAGCCCTTTTTGAAGTATCAAGGAACTAGAAACTGAGAGGATGCCCATCAGCTGGGGAATGGCTGAATAAGTTATTGGATATGAATATTATGGAATATTATTGTTCTATAAGAAACAATCAGCAAGATCATTTCAGAAAGGCCTAGATAGACTTACATGAACTGATGCTAAGTGAAGTGAATGAATATTATATATAATAACAAGATTATATAATGATCAATTTTGATGGACATGACTCTTTTCAACAGAAAGGTGATACAGGTTAGTGGTGATGGAGAGAGCTATCTGCACCCAGAGAGAGAACTGTGAGGACTAAGTATGGATCACAACATAGTATTTTGTGTATATTACAACATAGTAACATATATTGGATTGCTTACCATCTCAGGGACAGAAAGGGGGAAGGGAAGGAAAAAAATTAGGAATACAAGGTTTTGCAGGGGTGAATGTTGAAAACTATGTATATATTTTGAAAACAAAAGGTTTTTTAAAAAGAAAAAAGAAAAAAAGGAATGGATTAGAATGACACCTGGTAACACAGGCCAAAATAATGTTTGGGTGAGAAAAGAAGTATATTATTGACGTTGCAAGGTAGAAACAACCCTTGGCAACAGGTAAGAAGAGAGTTGAGGATAACTGTTATGTTGTGAAATTGAATGTAATTGGGAGAATGGTGGTATCCTTGATGGTAATGGGGAAGTTGGGAGACTTTGCAGAAAACACATATTGAGTTTGAGATGCAAATGGGAAATCCAGGAAAATCAGTTGATGATGCAAAACTGAAACTCAGTAGAGAGGGAGATAAGTTGAGAAAAGACTTGATACCAGCTTCTGTAAGTTCAAACTAAGTATTTTTATAAAAGGAGGCACTGAAGAGTTAACAAAAAGAAGTTTCCTTAGTTCTACTGTAGCAAAATTACATGTAGGTATATATATCTGAACAGATATGCAAATGTGTCAACAGAGAAGGTTGTAGTAACTCTTGTAGTCTTCTAGCATCCACAAAGTCTATGTGAGTGGGATTTTTTATGCCCAAAGGTGACCAGGAAGCAGGAACATGACAGACCCAGCTTAGAGCAGCTTAGGAAATAATAATTAAATTTACATTGTGAATATCTCAGGAATTGGCAATCTCAATAAATCATGGTTTGATTTGTTATTTTGCCAGTCATTTAGACTTAAGAAAATGATGAAGAAAATATTAATAATTCAGATCAAACTTAAATTCTATGTCCATATACATTTTGGGGGGAGAGCCAGTTGTCGGATTGCCCCTGTCAGGAAGCCATGTCAATACAGCTAAAGTCTATCAAGAATTTACATCAAGTAGGCACGGCTAGATCCTTACCTTACCCTAAGGCCAATCAAGAGTCAGCTTTATCATCTTTTAAGGAAAAATTTAACCTAACCCATGTGGGGAAGGAAAGAGGAAGGGAAGGGAAGAAATTCTGTTTCTACCACAGTCTAAAAAAGTAGATCTGACAGCCATCTACATAAAAATGATAACTATCCACGGGAGTTGATGAGATCACCAAGAGAGATCCTAAAAAGTGAGAAGTGAAGAGGACAAAAGAGAGCATTTTGCAGGACATCTCCAAGTTAATGGACACGAGCTGGGTGAAGTATCAAACTGGAACCCAGGAGAGAGATTAGGGCTAGTTATATAAATCCAGGGAAAATCTGCACAGAGATGATAGATTCATAAAGTATGATATAATGGAAAAACTACTGCTTATTCAATTGATTAGTAGGCATAATTTCAAGTGAATAAACCTTATCCCCTGCCGTCTTAAGCCTCCCAGATGGTTTGCCATGGAGCCACTTCTATTGCCAGCTAAACAAAACCTGAGCCATTAGCAATTAAATGTCTTTTCTTTTTATTACTCATTTCAGCACTATAGTTTTATGGAAGCAGAAAAGAGGTTAACTTGAGATAATATACAATAATGTCTTTATCACTCAACCAATTCATAACCAATATGATGCATTCACTAAGATGTATAATTTTCCCCAAAATAAACATTTTCAGGTCCTTCAACCCATTTTCATCTGGCATGGTTCCTAGTGCTCTTATCCTTTGGCTCATTCACTTCTGAACAGACTTGCTTGTATACTTATATATCCCAAGAATTAAATAGAGTACTACAAAAAGAACTAGTACAGATTAGGATTTAATAGGACTACTGACCTACTTAATCTCCTTTTTGACTCTTTCATTAGAGCCTAGACTATATAGCTCTAATATACCTCTGATGGTAAGAAAGAATTAAGAAGCCTCTTGAGAAGGGGTGAAGGAGAAGAGTGTAAAAGCTTTCTTGAAGCTTAATAAAAAAAAAAAAAAAACCCTAAGATCTTGGCAACTGGTTCTATCACTTCTTGGCAAATAGAAGAAGAAATGGAAACAGTATCAGATTTTATATTCTAGACTCTTAAGATTGCTACAGCCAGCAATTACAGCTATGAAATTAAAAGATACTTGCTTCTTGGAAGAAAATCTATGACAAATCTGGACAACTTACTAAAATATAGAGATCTTACCTTGCTAACAAAATTATGCATTCTCAAAGCTACAGTTTTTCCAGTAGCAAACTATGGTTGTAAGAGCTGGAATATAAGGAAATCTGGAATTGTATTGCTAGAGATGACTCCTAAGAGTCACTTGAACAGCAAGGAGATCAAATCAGTCAGTAATTAAATACATTAATTCATCCTATTCACTAGAAGGTCAAATGCTGACTTTTGGCCATATAATGAGAAGACAGGACTTATTAGAAAAGACTGGTGTTGGAAAAGATTGAAGGCAAAAGAAGAAGGAGCCAGCAGGGGATGAAATGGATAATGTCATGGAAACAATGAGAAACAACAATGGACTTCATGAAATAGTGAAGGAGAAAAGGACTTGATATCCTATGGTCCATGGGGGTCATAAAAAGTCAGAGACATGTCTGAATAACTGAAGAAAAACAAAGGTTATATAGCATTAGCTTTGGAGGCTGCTACAATATGCTTTTGACTCATACTGAACATAGTTCCTACTACAATCCCTTGTTACCTTCCCAGCCTATGCTTGTGAAGTTGACATTTGAGGATTTAAGTGTAGAACTTTACACTTATTCCTATTGTTTCATTAAATTTTATTTCACCAATTGTTCTATCTTATCTATATTTTGGGGGATGTGTTCCCAAACTCTCTCCAAGATTTGTGTCATCTAAAAATTGGGTAAATTTACGATGTATACATTAATCCAAGGCACTAATAACATTGTTGAACAACACAAGAGCAAGAGAGATCCCTGGGACATTCTGCTGAAATCGTTTTCCTAATTCATAATTCTCTTTGTCATTCTGATATTCTGGTCATTCAAACAAATCCAAGTCTGCCTCTATCTAGTCATTTTATCCACAAGTGTAACATGAGAGACTTTGTTAAATGGTTTGTTAAAAATCTAAGCACACAATGTCTACAATTATATCCTTTATCTGTCTGTCTAGCTATCCTGTCAAGGAAGAAAATTAGTTCAACATGTCACAGACTATTCTGGATAAAGTCACATTGGCTTTTCATAATCACTCCTAAGTGCTTACAATCTAGTACCTTAATAATGTGTTCAAGAATTTTTCCAGAAATCAAGTCATTGGTCTTTTTTAGTTTGCAGGCTCCATCTTCTTTCCTTTGTTGAAAATTAGGAGTATCTGATAATACTACTGCAAAGGTCCAATGCTTAGAACAAATTACTGCCTAATAGAAGCCTTGAACTCATGGCTTAATATACTGATATACCTTATTTATTATCAATTACATGTAATATACAATAATAAATAAGATGGTAGTAAAGTATACATGTATATGTATATTATTTGTGTGTGTGTGTGTGTGTGTGTGTGTGTGTGTGTGTACACACACACACATGGTATCTAGGCAGTACAATGGATAGAGTATTGGGTCTGGATTCATCTTCCTGAGTTCAAATCTGGTCTCAGACACTTATTGCTGTATGACTCTGGCCAAGTTACTTAGCTACTGCCTACATTAGTTTCTTACCTATAAAATGGAAATAATAATAGCAAATACCCCACAGATTATCATGAAGACAAAATGAGATAATACTTATAAGGCATTTAGCAAATATCTCTGAACATGTTTCAAAATGTGCTCCTTATTCTGGAGAAGGAATTGGCAAACCATTCTAATATCTTTGCTAAGAAAACCCCAAATGGGTTCACAAAGAGTCAGACATAATTTGAATGATTGAAGAACAACAACAGCACTCTACCAAGTCATTCTTCAAGGAATGGAAGCATAATTAACCATTGGTCATCTAAAGTTATGGTTGATCACAATTTCCAGAATTCAAAAGTCTTTCAATGGACTAAACTTTCTCCCTGGAGTCCTTCAGTCTCTTCTTCAATCTTCAAACTTTTGTGGCAACTTATGATGTAATGCAGAGCAGTGGAATTAGATCCTGGGTTGACCTTTGGGGTATCTGCCTAATAACATTCATTCAAAAAGAACATTATGCCCACATGCCAATTTTCATCCTCAGGCAATGGAGAGTTTCCAAAGACAAACTAACCTGGATCCATCCCTGAGGTGCAAAGTTCAGCAATTCAAAGTCCCTCTGCCAGCAAAGCTTTTGGTATTCCTGAAAACTTCTTCCCAAGTCATGAATCATCAGGATGTTCAGGTCCTGAACAAAAAGGGTCCATATTTTGAAACCTTGAGCTGGTCATAAACCATGATGAAACCTTCAGAAATTGTTCTGAATCTATACATGGGGGATGGGAGGAGGAAAGAAATACACATTTATATAGTACCTACTGTGTACTAGGAACTATGCTAAGAACTTTATAAATATTATCTCAATGGAACCATCAGGTATGGATTGTCATATCCATAATTCTCCCAGGAAACTATATACTATAACAAACTAAATATGAATCACCTTTTATTTCTCAGCCCACATAAGCTCAACCATTATAGAAATCATAGAGATAAATGCTCCAAATATTCTCTTTTTAAATTATATAAATTTTAGTTGGTGCTTTTTTTTTTTCACGTTGCTATTATTACTTTCAGTGTCTCTCCCTTTAACCTCTATTCCCATAACAAACCAATAACATGTATCTTATCCTGAGCCACCTCTTAGCCAAAAGGAGGAAAGCATGCTTAACTATCACTTCTTTGAAGTCACAATCACTGCATTACTAAAAATTATTAGTTTCTAATATTGTTTTCCATCAAATTATTGTGGTTACTGTATAAATTCTTCTCCGGTTTATACTTTGCTCTGTGTCAATTCACAAAATTTCTCAAATTTAAGTATTAAAAATTTTTAAATAATGAATTTAATTATACTCATATCTCTTTGATTTATGTCTCCAGTCAGGGATTTCCTTGAGAATATCAGAATCTCACTCATTTTAGCATTCTCCTAGGACTAGTAGGCTCTGAACTTCCAAATGATTGGGTTTTTTATTGTTGTTTTGTTTTGTTTTTAAACAGATTTGCGTTCATACTGCAAACTCATTTTTTAGCATTCACAATGCAAAGAAGGGAGTAATATTTTACCACCAACAAACTGAGTAGGGAGTTTTAAAATGACCTAGAAGATTCTAATGGATGGTGTTTTAGAAAGAAATAAGAAAATTGGATTTATTGAGGGAGGGCTGTACAAGGTCTCACTTTCCCCTCCAGAGGCATTTAGATCCGGTGGGAAGATATAGATAAGGACACCTGGAGATAATAGTACTATTTCTGTTGAATCACAGTGCCTCCCTAAAGATAGATACAGGAAATAAGATTTAGGAGGAATGGCTTTGGTTTTGTATATTCTGTTTAAAGCTCTTCATAACCAAACCTGTACAACCCCCTATCCCTATCCCCTTTCCAGTATTCTTATATCTCCTTTATACTCTATCACATATTCTTGATGGTAGTCTCCTTACTGTTCCTTGAACAAGACAATCCATCTCTCAGTTCCAGACATTTTTGGGGGGCTGTTGTCCCTCCTCTTTCTGCCTCTTGGATTATTGCCTTCCTTTAAGTCTCAACTAAAATCCCACCTTCTACCAAAAAAGTCTTTCCTAATCCTTCTTAATTCCAGTACTTTTTGTTAATTATTTTCTGTTTATCCTAGAGCTTGTGTATACATATTTGTTTACTTGGTTGTCTTCCCCATTATACTCCTTGAGTATTATAGCTCCTTGAGAGCAAGGATTGTCTTTTGCCTTTCTTTTTATCCCCAGAATTTAGCAAAGTTCCTGACACATAGTTGGTATTTAATAAATGCTTACTGACTGAGTGGCTGAGATGCTGCAATAAACATTAGGCAACTAATGTGTGCCAGATATTATGTTGGAGATACAAAGGTTAAAAATGAAAAGTCTCTGCCCTTAAAAGATTATAATATATTAATTTATACTTTAACATACTTAACATGTATTGGTCAACCTGCTATCAGAGGGAGGGGGTAGGGGGAAGGAAGAGAAAAATTGGTACAAAAGGTTTGGCAATTGTCAATGCTATAAAATTACTCATGCATATATCTGGTAAATAAAAAGCTATTAAAAATTATGATATATATATTATATACGTTAATATATATTATATGATTTTACCACACACACACACACACACACACACACACACACACACACACACACACACACACAGCATATTAGTGTTGTTGTTCAGTTGTTTCAGTCAGGCTTTATTTTCCATGACCTCATTTGGGGTTTCTTGGCAAAGATACTAGAGTTGTTCGTCATTTTCTTCTATAGCTCATATTTTACAAATGAGGAAATAGAGGCAAACAGGATTAAATGACATGCCTAGAATCACACAGCTAGTAAGTATCTGAGGCTAGATTTGAATTCAGAAATATGACTCTTTCTGACTCCATGCCTGGTATTCTATCCACTGCATCATTTAGTTGCATTGTAGATATTAGTAACTGTGTATTTTATATGTGTGTGTGTATATATATATATATATATATATATATATACATATGAAACACTTAATTTAGAGTGTTATTTATAGAGCTAGGGATTCCAAAAGGAAGAAAAGAGAGAAAATTCCAAGTATATTTAGGGACAGTTTGGTCAAAGACAAGGAGTCAGGTGAGGGAAAATCATATATTATTATTGTAAACCTGAATTGTAAAAAGATCTATGTTCTTTTCGCCTAGCCATTAATGTCATGATCATTATCACCATCACCATCTTTATAGAGAAAAAGAAACAGATATGCAGTGTCTTGTCCCAAGTGCTAGGAATAGTTACATAGAAACCTGGATATCATTCTTCTTCACCCCACTTTTTTATACAGATGTAAAATGTTATTTTTATCTCCACAATATTCATTTCATTTGTCCCTTTACTAATGTAACTATCACCCTAGATCAGGAATTTACCAAATTTCACCTTAATCCTAATTTGTTTCTCTACCTAAAATCTCTCTTTTTCAATCCATTTTCTACTCTGTTGCCAGAGTGGTTCTTTAAGCATAGGTCTGACTCTATCACTCCAGTAATGATTAAACTCCATTATTTCCAGGATCAAATACAAATTCCTCATTTTAGCATTAAGGCCCTTTACAACCTCTGTCCAATCTACATTTCTAGGTTTATTCTCTCAAATTTTTTTTTTTTTTTTTTTTTTTTGACAGGGCAATCAGGTTTATTGCCCAGGGTCACATAACTAGTAAATGTCAGATACTTGAGGCTGGATTTGAACTCAGCTCTTTCTGACTTCAGGGAGTGTTCTATCCACTTTAACACCTAGCTGTCCCCAGGCTTATTCTATATTAAACCATTTCATATACTCTCTGATCCAGCCAAACTGATTTTCTTGTTTTTTCTCACATATGGTATTCTATCCTTCATCTCTGTGACTTTGTACAAACTATCTTCTATGTATGAAACTTTTACTTGAATCTCTTACCACTTCTATAGATATAGATATCTCACATGATTATATAATCTTTTTGAGGAATATATATATATATAATTATATACCTATACATAGATACATATATTTTATATATATGTACACATATACATATGTAACATTCATCCAGAAGTAATTAGTCTGAAACAGTATGTTGTTTTTTCCTGCCACTGAGACAGTAATGCGTAAACCACTGAGGTTTTGGTTAGCAATATCTTGTACCAAAAATGGTATTGAGTAACAAAGAAAAAAAAATTCTCATCCTAGTCTTCAATAAAATTTCAATTCTTAACTTTAATCCAGTAAGTTTTGTTTTTTATTTATTTATTTATTTATTTTCTAAGTTCTGTAAACCAAAGCAAATGTTTGATAGATTGACTTCAGAGTTCAGGGCAAAAGATTTAACATGTTCTCTGTACTGCCAGACTATACAGATGAGATCAATAAGAAAATCCAATTATCTGCTGTACTGAACCACAAAGAGTGTCATATATAGCCCATGAGTGCTCTTTACTCAGACCTAAGGCAAATATGATGACACTAAATAGAGTAAATGAAGAAACTGTTGTTTAGATGATTGATAAGCTAATTTAGTAAAGAAAGGTAGAAAGAACTTTAATACTAGATATCAAAGTTCACCTACATTACACATTTTCAGTTCAGAAATCTCCAGTTACATGTATATAGATTTGGTCATTTCAGGAGTGATTCAGAGATTTTATTCAAAGTTGGCAGTGATGTACTATAACATTATTTTAGACCAAAGTATATGGGGTATTCTGTAATGCCGGAGAAACTGAGGCAAGATAGAGATTAGAGTTTTTAATATTTATTTGGATTTCTGAGAGGGAGAGATTGTGCTGGGGACATATTGCCACCAGGGCTGATGTCTCAAAGCATCCAACAGCAAAGGTGAATTTCCCATGAAATACATATGGCTCTAAGCTCTGATAGATAGACAAAGTTGGGAAGGTGGGGGTGGGAGGAGGAGGAGTAGAGTCCAAACTCTAGTGATTGGGGAATCTCCAAGAATGGACCATCAATCCAGTTCTGACAGGTTGGGGGGTAAGACCATACATTTTTACTAATTGGGAGGACTTAGGAGGTGTCCAACTAGAACCAGGAAGTCTGGGACTTAGAGATACCAATTAGGTTTCTGGAGTTTTATCTTTTGGAATGCCAGATCTCCACAGCCCTAATTATCTCAGTTCTAATGAGCAGAAAAGGGGAATTGCAACCAGGTGGATTGAGATATTATAATTCTGGGAAACTGAGGTAGAACAATTTAAAAAGACTGACAAAATATCCTATGATTAAAGGATCACAGATTTATCGTAAGAGTCTATCTTGTTTTTTTAAGTTCTCTAGAGAAATGTAGATTACATATAACTTTAAACCTACCTGTTCCTAACTAGGAGGTTTTTTTCAGAGATTTTAACTTAAAACAAAACTTAAACACTTGGATTACATGAGAAAGGAAGCAGAAATAGAAAGAATATAAGATATAGGTTCAAGAGACAGAGAAGGGGGAAAGTGTCAAATGTGAATAAAGAGAATGAGTGGAAAGGGCAGAAAGAAGAGAGAAAACAGAGAACAGGAGGGAGAGAGAGAGAAAGAGACAGAGGCACAGAGAGAGACAGAGAGAAGAAGAGGAAGAAGAGGGGGAGGAAGAAGAAACAAAAAAAAAGAAAGAAAGAAAGGGAGAGAGGGAGGAAGGGAGGAAGAAAGAAAGAAGGAACGGAGGGAGGGAGAGAAAGAATAAAAAAAAAAGAAGGCTTTTCAAAAAATTAGAAAAGATACACCAATTACCCAAAGTTTGTTATAACATTCTCAGTTATTTTTGGTTGTGTCTGACTCTTTGTGACCCCATTTTGGGTTTTCTTGACAAAGATACTGACTGGAGCGTTTTCATTTTCATCTCCAGCTCATTTTTTATAGATGAGGAACTGAGGCATAGTCACATAGCTAATAAACATCTAAAGCTGGACTTGAACCATGAAGATGAATCTTCCTGACTTCAGATCTGAATCTCTAGCCATTGAGCAACCTAGTTGCCCCCTACAAAGTGTTACTCTTCAGTATCCTTGTTGATTTGGGATACAAAGAAGAGAACATTCCATTTCATTAGTAAGATAGCAGTAGAAAGCCTGCTGGATTGGAAAATTGTAAGAAAAATCTGAGTCAAATCCAATCTCTAATACATGGTTATATGACTATGGCTGAGTCTCTTAACCCCTGGTCTATTTTTTAAAGGTGATAATAAATAACTAGAGACACTTTTCTCCTATGATTTCTGGGAAAATTCAATATATTCAATAAGAAAAATGGTACAAAAGATGATATCAATGTAATTAGCTCCAATACAAGGCAGAATTCAGTAAGTGCCTCATGAGAGCAACTAACAGTGCTAGCGTTCTTTAAAAGAAAGTACGATTAAATGGAGTTCAATGAACCATAGAATATTTCCTGGCCAGAAAGCATCCAACCTATCTTGGAAGAAATAGTAGAATTACAACAGAGACCAGAAAGTTAGGTATTTCATGGCTTACATTTATATGATGCAATTTATGCAATTGATTCTCATAACAACCACAGGAATAGGTGTTCTAATTTTATAGATGAGGAAACTGAGGTAGACTGAAGTTAAGTGATTGTCCATACTCCCACGTCATTATCAGGAGACTGGTTCAAAACCCAGATTTTTCTGACAAGTATATGTCTTGGGTTAGTTACTACTCTACATTGCATCACTTAGTACAATTAGGTCTGCAATGGTAGATTGGGATCAGCTAATGGTGAGTCTTAGAAAAGAGAAATTTTTTTTTCCATTTCTTTACATATATATATATATACATATATATATATATATATATATATATATATATCTTTTTATTTACAAGATATATGCATGGGTAATTTTTCAGCATTGACGGATGCAAAACCTTTTGTTCCAATTTTTCCCCTTCTACCCCCCACCCTCTCTCCCAGATGGCAGGTAGACTAATACATGTTAAATATGTTAAATATAGTGCATGTATATATGTCCATACAGTTATTTTGCTGCACAAAAAGAATCGGACTTTGAAATAGTGTACAATTAACCTGTGAAGGAAATAAAAAATGCAGGTGGCAAAAATAGAGGGATTGGGAATTCTATGTAATGGTTCACACTCATTTCCCTGAGTTCTTTTGCTGGGTGTAGCTGGTTCACTTCAATATTGTTCTATTGGAGCTGATTTGCTTCATCTCATTGTTGATGTTCATCAGAATTGATCATCATATAGTGTTGTTGAAGTATGTAATGATCTCCTGGTCCTGCTTATTTCACTCAACATCAGTTCATATAAGTCCAGGCCTCTCTGAAATCATCCTGTTGGTCATTTCTTATAGAACAGTAATATTCCATAACATTCATATACCACAGTTTATTCAGCCATTCTTCAATTGAGGGATATCCACTCAGTTTCCAGTTTCTGGCCATTTCAAAGAGGGCTGCCGCTAACATTTTTGCATATACAGGTCCTTTTCCCTTTAAGATTGTTTTGGGATCTCTTTGGGATCTAAGCCCAGTAATAACACTGTTGAGTCAAAGGGTATGCACAGTTTGATAACTTTTTGAGCATAGTTTCAAATTGCTCTCCAGAATGGTTGGATTCTTTCACAACTCCACCAGCAATGCATCAGTGTCCCAGTTTTCCTACAGCCCCTCCAACATTCTGTATTATCTTTCCCTGTCATTCTAGCGAATCTGACAGGTGTGTAGTCGTATTTCAGAGTTGTCTTAATTTGCATCTCTCTGATTAATAATGACTTGGAGCATCTTTTCATATGGTCGAAATAGTTTCAATTCTTTGTCTGAGAATTGTCTATTCATATCCTTTGACCATTTATCAGTTGGAGAATGGCTTGATTTCTTCTTATAAATTAGAGTCAATTCTCTATATATTTTTATTTAGAACCTTTGACTGTAAAAATGTTTTCCCAGTTTATTGCTTCCCTTCTAATCTTGTCTATATTAGTTTTGTTTGTACAAAAACTTTTCAATTTGATATAATAAAAAATTTTAATCTCATTCTTTATGCCTAGGTCATGAACCCATTTTGATCTTACCTTGGTGTACAGTGTTAAATGTGGGTCAATGCCTAGTTTCTGCCATACTAATTTCCACTTTCCCCAGCAGTTTTTGTCAAACAGTGAATTCTTATCCCCAAAAATGGAGTCTTTGGGTTCGTCAAACATTAGATTATTAAAGTTATTGACTATTTTGTCCTTTGAACCTAACTTATTCCACTAATCAACTAGTCTATTTCTTAGCCAATACCAAACAGTTTTGGTAACTGCTGCTTTATAATATAATTTTAAATCTGGTACAGGAAAAGAGAAATTTTAAAATATATTTTAAAACAATTTCAAAGAATTGTAGGAGTGTAAGGGTGTGTAATACAAACTCTACATTTTTCAACTTAAAGTAAAGTTTAAAGAGGTTAAATGGTAATATGGAGGAGAGGTGTCAAACATACCATCAGTGTCCAGCAGGTGGCCTAAGAGCAAGCATCTAGAACTAGATTAAAATGAAATTAGGAAACTTTTCAAAAAAATAAAAATACAACCAAGTCACCATATAAACTCTAAATGGAGGGATTGTACAAGTTGTGATTTTAGGACCACATATGTCTCTGCAGGTGAGTGTGGAGGGAGGGGAAGAGGAGAGAGAGGAATTATATACTTGGGGAAAATCTAATCAATTTATTGACTTCTTGTATTGCTCTGATTTGTGAGAAAATTTTACAAAATAAAAATATAATGCTATTAGGTTCTCATTTGCTTAAGATCAAGGTGAAAAACATCTGTCTGACTCACCTTCAGAGACATATGTGGTCCTTAGCAAATAACTTGTCTAGCCCCTTCATTTTATTTTATTAACTAGACAATTGGGATTAAGTGACTTGCCCAGGGTCACACAGCTAGGCAGTATTAAGTGTCTGAGACTAAATTTGAACTCAGGTCCTCCTGACTTTAGGGCTAGTGCTGGTCCTAGAGACAGGAAGACCTAAGCCCCTTCATTTTAAACATAAGAAATCTGAATTCCAGAAGAGTTGCCTAAAGTCACACAAGTAAAATCTAAAATAGAGCCCAGGAATTTTGATTTCCAATCTACAGTTTTTCATACTTCTCCAGAGCTATATTAAGAAGTTGCTGGAGTTCAAGTCCCACTGATGAAAATACTGTGTGAACCTGGGCAAGTCACTTAATCTTGAAGTCATCTCTCTAAAACTAATTTGCAGAGAAGGTGCTGATCTGCATTAGTTGAAATAGTTTCTTCATCTGGAAGTTCTTATATGAAGAAAACACAGATCTAGTCCTTATATCTCTCAAACAACCATTCCTTTATGACCTACCTAAGAATAATGTTTATCATTAAAAACTACTATTTAACTATTTTTATGTACCAATAATTTATACTCAATATTTATTACTAATTTTGACATGACTTAAACATTTACACAATATTTTTCCTTGTAAGAGTTAATCAAAGCTTTCCTTCATCTCTACCCACGTTACATATATTACACAATACATATGTACAGTGTTTATGAATATATATACTATATGTAAATATACACGTACCAATAATACAGTATATAAACATACACAATATAAATATATATATAAACAGTGTATAAACACATATAGTATATATTGTTTATAAACATAACATATAAATATATACAGTATATAAACATATGCAGTATGTATAAATATATAAACATATATACAGTACATATAAAAATACAGAGATGTGGGTAGATTGTAACAATAATAGCTTGCACTTATAAAGCACTTTAACAGTTGCAAAATGCTTTACAAATAATATTCTATTTGATTCTCACAACAACTTTGAGTTGTTATTGGCTTAAGTACTATTCTTTTCTCCCTTTTATAGATGAGGAAGCAGAACAGACTAAGATCAAGTCAAGTGACTTACCTGGAGTCACACAGTTTGGAAGTAACTGAGGCAGGTTTTTAACTCATGTCTTCCCGACTCTCTGCCTACAGCCTATCCACTGAGCCACTTAAGAATGTAATGAGGAAATGTATATGCAAAGACATGAGGGAATATTCCACTTCATGTGGCATAATAATAAGGCTAATACAAATCATTCTAAAGATCAAGAAGTAAGAATTTATTTCTTATTCTGGAAAAGTCTTCATTTAGAATAAATAGGTTTCAGACTTGATTTTGTCAGGACTGAAAACTCTTTCCCCCAGTGGTCCCTTAGACCTATAGTGGCCAGGGTATTGAAAGGTTAATCCACTTGCCCTAGGCCAAATGGCCAGTACAGCATTCAGGTAGGATTTGAACCTGGGTATTTCTTATTCTAAGGTCAGTCTTCCCTACTATATCTCACAATTTGTGTACTAATCAGATGTTACAATTTACCAGTCTATTATTCATTGCTAATCTTATTCTAGTAAGGAAATACGGAAACAATGTATGATTACTTTAAAATTAGTTCATACCATATAAATGCCTCAAAGCATTGATAAATATTTTTAAAGGGCATTTCCTTTAGCATATATTCACTAATTTTCTATTTGATGGCACAGTGGTATAGTGCTGGTTCTAAAGACAGGAAGACCTGAGTTCAAATCTTTCTTCAGATACTCCCTGGTTGTTCAATCCTGAGCAAATCATTTAAATCTCAGTGTGCTTCAGTTTTTTCATCAGTGACATTGGGTTGTTCCTAGGGTTGCCTATGAGGATAAAATGAGAAAATGTTTGTCAAGTGCATTGCCAACTTTTAAAGCATTATATATAAGTGCTAATTCTTAATATTATTCATATACCAGTGCTCCTTGTATTTGTTCAGTTCATACTCACCTTTCCCCTTCAGTCCATATATACATCTTTGTCTGAGTGTGATAATCATATCATGTTTTATAGTTAGGCAGGCTCCCCTAAATTAGGAGCCTCAACTTAAATCTCTAGAATTACAAGACAAATGGTTTTGCTAAACATAATTTCTACTGACCCTTTGATCTATAAAACCACCCTTAGTTGTTTTTTGCCATACTTGTATTTCTCAACTGTTATTTCCTTTCCATTTCTCAGATTTTTTTCAAAAATTCAGGATCACTTTTATCCCCTCTCCTCTTCTCCTCCCTTCCCCTCCCCCATTTTATTGATTTCACAAGGTAGTGGTAGATTCTACTTTGACTAAGAAATCTCTTTTCCCGAGCTGGGGTGGGAGTTGCTGGAGGAGAGGCATGAGTGTGTAAGGGGAGAGGCCAGTTCTACCTGGTCCTTTATATATCTATGTTTATTTATTTAAAGTTCACAAAGAACATCTACCAAATACATTGTTTAGGTGTTCTTCAAGCCACCTGTAATTTATAGATAACTCGGAAAATGTGCTGAGTAGATTGAGTTTAAATTTTGATATGGGGATGTGTGTGTTGTGTTATGTTGTGTATGTGAGGAGGGGGTACTTGCAATATTATTCTGTTTCTCTCACCTATATAAGTCAAAATTACACATACGAACATAGTCGGCTCCCCCCCCCACACACTAGACCAGTTGTTCCAGTTCCCCTATTCCCTTTTTTTGCCTTAAGTCTTTAACCTTCGCTCCCACCCCGCCCCCCAGCCGCCCAACCTCCATCATACTAACTTCCCTGTGCTCTTTTCCCTTCCCATTCACCCTACACCTGCAAACCTTAATGTGAGCTTTTGATCAAAAGTCTCAGTTCAGCAACCCCCAGTCAGCCCTCCAGCTCATGATTGCTGCAGGCAGTCAGGTTCTCTCAGTCCGGTAAGACTAGCTTGGAGCCCCATCATCCAAGGGGCTGGAGTGGGGGTGGGGTCGGGGAGTGGTAAAGTGGAGGTCATAAGTTTGTGTCTTTACGTCTGCTCTATGAGAAAATGTACCTTTAATTTTCCTTTGGCAAGAAAGCTAGCAGGTTTGACTACTTCTTGGGAACATAGTGGGCTAGCAGAACTTCATTCAAAAGATAACTAGGGAAAGGTCGCTGTGACTCAATGCCAGATTGGAGAGGGCCAATATCAAGGGTGATTAAACACTCAGTGAACTCATATTCACTTAGACTTAAAAAAAAAAAAAATCCCTCCAGGCTCTACGCTTAACTGTAAACAAAATTGTCCTAGGGAGGAGGTCTCTCTCTCGATCCTCACACGGGGTTAATTTTCCAATCACACGAGGGGGAGGAGATTTTCTCGTAGACAAGTAAAGGGTGATGGATAAACGTGCGGGCACTAAGACCGCAAGGCATTCATTTCCTCCTACGGCTGATGCAGAAGCTGAGAGAGGAGAACCCCAGACACAGGAGAAGGAGAATAGGAAGAGCAGGAAAAAGCAATGCTAAATCCAGGATACAGCTGAGAGAGACACAGAAGCTGCACTGGGAGGTGGAGAAATAGGGGGGTGGGTGGGGGAAGGATCGCAGAGAGTACTCTAAAGGGGGGGACGCTTTTGCAGGTAATTTACATATTTTTATATAGAATACGCAGAAATTCAGAGAAGCAGTTCCAATGAACATGTCAGTGTTGACTTTGCAAGAATATGAATTTGAAAAGCAATTCAACGTGAATGAAGCCATCCAGTGGATGCAAGAGAACTGGTAGGTGATGTTTTGATGTAATACTATGACTGCCTTTTTGATGTGCTTTAATGTTAATATTTCTGAACTGAAATTTGAGATACGAATTGCATAAATACTAAGAATTTGTGTAAGTTCTTGTATATCTTGTGTATATACCTCCTATGCTGTGTAAGGGCACCTAGGAAAAATATATAATTCATGTGAATATGCACTATATATTATATAACATAATAGAACACATGTGTTTATTGTGTAGAAAGATGTGTGTATGGCAGAGAAAGGGGGGGTGATTTTTAGCTTCAGAATTCTAAAATGTATAATCTAGTTTTTGTAAGAATCTTTTTTTTCCGTAATGCATGGCTTGGTATGTTTGGAAGGGAAAAGCAGCCTGTGTGTGAAAATTAAGCCTCCATCCCCTGATCACTCAACTCTTTTTTTCCATTCCCTCCCTTCTTATTCGGGTACATTCCTCACACCCTTTCACCATCTCTTTTATGCCCTTCCTTTCTCCTTGCAGCCCTTTCCCATACTACTGCCCCTTGTTTAGCAGCCGCTCCCCTCCTCTCTTTAAGTCCCCCCCTCCCCCCGTCTTCCAGTCCTAATCATTCATTTCTAGGGATCTCTTTTCCCCATTTTGATCCGATCCCTTTTCCGGTAACAGGAAAGGGTGGGAGGAAAGGGACAACAATAATAAAAAATGAATGAACCCCAGCATGCGGAGAGATTGGCACCATTATTAACTTTTTGCTTTTAAATGAAAACGCGCCCCTGGCCCTCTCTAACAATTTGCTAGGTGTTGAACAATTTTAATTCAAGTTTGGCACTAGAGCCGAAAACAGTTCGGGCCTCCGTGGTCCTGGGAGGGGGAGGGGGACAGGGAGGGAATCTGGGGCTCCTACTCAGAAAAAGTTCTGAGGGAAGCATCCGTCTTGTTTACTATGTATGCTCCTTTCCTCAGCGCCGCAGAAAATCCCAGTGCTAGGTGATCCAGTGTCACCTTGCAATATTTATCAAGAGGAGCATGTAATGGACTAATCCCTGTAGTCAGATACAGGGGCAGGGTTATATTTTTCTTTCCTATTGAGAGTCTTGCAAAGGCTCCATCAGGCAGCAGTCCCCAAGCCTAGATAAATAGCCCAGACTGCTCTAACCCTCCCAGAGGTTCGATCTTTTCCCAGCACGCCAACCGAGCTGCAGACCCACGCGTGCGCGCACATAGACCGACACTGATACAAACACACCCTCAATCCATCAATGAGAACCCAGCTGGAGCTGGCAAAAGGCGAAGCCAGGCTGGCGGACCATGGGGGAATAGTGGTGGAGGAGGAGTGGGGTGCCGAGGAAAAGAGGTTCAAATCGGCCTCTATCTAGCACCCCCTCCTCCGGAACGAGGGAGAGCGTGCCCCTAAGTGCTCCAGGAGCAAGGACGCCATCCCCTCCGGCCGAGGGGCGCACACTCTCACGCACACGTGTACTCGGACGCCCTACCGGCTCCTTTCCCTCTCCCCTCGCGACCACTTCCTCTCCAGGCCGGACTTGGCAAGCCTTTCCCTCTTGCCTCTGCATTTAACCCTTTCTCGTCCCTTTCCTTGGGTTTCCCCACCCCCGGGGCAGAGTTTGCTCTAAAGGGGAGGCCGGCGGTTTACTGGAAAAGACGGGAGATGGAGCCTGCTTAGAGGTAGGAGGAGGAGCTCCTCGCGTTTGCTCTGGCTGCCGTAGTGCTGGGGGACGGCGGGGAGGAGGTGGGGAGGGGAGGAAGAGAGAGAGAGCGAGGGGGAATGCGGAGGAAGCGGTGGTGTGATGTGGGGTGAGCGCGTGCTTGTATAATGTGCGCGCATTTGTGCGCAGAGAAGGGAAGAAGAGTGGAGGAGACGTTTTTGGAGGAACTGGAAATATGTTACACGCAGAGGTTTCTGGGCGTGCTCAGCCAGCGTAGAAGAGTGTGGTGACGGCGGCAGACTGGCACACGCCCAGCAGTGGCTGGGGTAACGTCCAGGTTGACCACTGGGGGAGGCCTGGAACTCCTGTTGAGCGCCTTCAGCTCGTAGAAAATTAAACATTTTTTAAAAGCCCCGTTTGGCCCCCTCCAAACCGCAGACTTCTCTTCACCTCCACCCCTCGGCATCCTTTTTGATCAATTTCTGGAAATCTCTCACTCCTTAGTGGTTGTGGTGGAGAAATGAAAACTAACAATTACTAAGTATCCTTAGACAAGTTTAGTTGATGTCACTTTGCTGTATTATTCCTGTGTTACATATATTCTTCCCAATTGAGTCCCCCCACTAACGGGCATCATCAGCTATTTCTTTTGTCCACGTAGCTCTTGTTTGACTTTCTGCAATAGCTGCCTCACGTCCAATTTCCTGTGCCCTATCAACTGTAGTGTTCTGTTCATTCTTTAGTGAATTGCTGTTAAAGCACAGTTGCTCTCAGTAGCTATATAACTTATTCCAACTTTTCTTTAAAAAAAAAAATGCCCACTCCCTTCTCTGACCCTTTTTAAGTGAATTCTTACTGTGTTTTTTTTTCTATCTCATCCCCTAACTCGTCATTATTCTACTCCCTTTAGCCTGTATTTTTTTCCCTTGCTAACTTCTTTCTTCTCTATCAGGTTTGGTTAACCTGACAGATTGTACTTAACACAGCTTCAGTCCCAAATCTCATTACCTGCCATTTTAAACTTCCTATTCTACACTAGTTTTCCATCAGTGTTTGGTCAGATCCTTTATCTATTTAAAATTAAGGTTGTTTTTTTTTTTTTTTTTCAATTCACAGAATTTGCTTTCTCTCCTCCTATACATAGATACACATAATGTTTATGTATGTGTGTGTGTATTTTAGCCACGCATTTCATTCTAGTGTTCTCACTCTTCTCCTTTGCTTAATCCCTGTCTTACACTCTCATTTTCATTCCTTCTAGGCCTGTACAAAACAAACTGTGAAACCTGTTTGTCAGTTTTACCTATGTCAAACACATTCTTAAAGCATTTCCGTTAGCTTCCCAATTTCACCTCCAGCTGTTAAGGAAGAAACAAAAAAACACCACAAAGGACTTAATAATGAGTGTTTGTCAGAAATTTACCTGCCATTATCCCCTCTCCCTCAGTAATGTGGAGAGGAACTAGCTGCTTGTGGCTGGACACCTGTTGAGGCCTGGTGGAAGTAATGGGTTACTTTAAAGATTGATGTATTTCTAGAAAACTTCCTATAATGTTTTATTATAACCACTATTAGTTATTTGTTTCCTTGCAGGTGGGGTTGGCATTAGCTTCTGAGGAATGAAAAGTAATGGATTTTTCTTTCATAACCCTTCCCACACATACATTGTTCTCAGTCTATAAGACTCTTCAGTATTTGACTTAATTTCTTAGATTTTTTTATTATTTTAGCTCTGGATCTTGTTCTTCCCTAAATGAAGGTGGAGAGAGCATCCCCATGCTTAGATTTTTTTTTTTTTTTTTTGGAGGTAATAGGGTAAACTACCTACTTGAAATATTGTCTGGTGAACTAATTGATTTATTTATATGTTGACATCCTCATTTTGCTGATCTAAAGAGTGGCTTTTTTCTTTATATAAGACTTCTCACTTTCCCAAATTCAGGCATATGTTTAAAAAACGATTTGCATATTCTTAACTCCAGAACCACTTTTTGTTAGAATTGGGAGGAACCTTTTGTGATCTTTTAGGTCTGTCCCTCTTCTTCTAGGTGGGAAAACTGAGGATCAAAGTGTGGTTACTTAAGGAACTTGACCAAGGTCACAGCACTAATTTGAAGAGCTAGGATAACAGGCTCAAAAGTCATTGAAATTTCATAATGGGAGACAAACACAAAAGAGACCTATCAGGCCAACTCCCTTACTTTTGAGAAATCACTTTCCGTTCTCAGTCTTTTGTTCAGTTTCATCATTGAATTCTTTTTTTTTTTTTTTTTCCCCCTGAGGCTGGGGTTAAGTGACTTGCCCAGGGTCACACAGCTAGGAAGTGTCTGAGATCAGATTTGAACTCAGGTCCTCCTGAATTCAGGGCTAGTGCTCTATCCACTACGCCACCTAGCTGCCCCCTTTTGTTCAGTTTAAACTGAACTCTAGTATATAATGTTGAGTGAAGTTGGTGGGTTTTTCTTAATGATTTAGTCTTAAATTGTGTAAGATGGAAAATGCCCTTTCTAGGGAAATGTTTCAAATCAATTTATTTTTAAAAATACAATGTTAAAATTAATTAGAGCCACCAATCACCTGAAATATTTTATTTTTATTTTCATTTATTTATTGCTGAGGCAATTGGGGTTAAGTGACTTGCCCAGGGTCATACAGTTAGGAAGTATTAAGTGTTTGAGACTAGATTTGAACTCAGGGCCTCCCTGACTTCAGGGCTGGGGCTCTATCCCCTAGCTGCTCTGAAATCTTTTGAAAATGTCTATTTATTTATCACTAAATAGACCTCCTAAGCAGTGTTTGAAAAACTATTAAATTTTATAATTGTACCAGTACAGTTTATTTCTCTATAGTCTAAACACATCAGGGTGACATCCAGAATCTTCCAGGAAATAAAGGTAAAAGATCTTTTTCTGTATCTGGATTTCTAACATGATTGTCTAGGCTGACATCATTTACATTTCTCCTATAATGGGTATTTTGTTATAGATTATATAAATGGGATCCCTTTGAAGGATAAATTTTGCTGTTTTTATGGTAAAGTTGTTTATGGTAAAGTTGTTCAAGCAGTCAGGGTGACCTCTTTTCCCATGAATTTATAGGGACCATATTTAAGGTCCCATGGTTCTTGGGGAAACTAGAGACAACAGTGGATAGAACATTAGCCATGTAGGTAAGAGGACCTGATTTCAAATCCATTAATCTGGGCAAGTCACTTAATTCCAGTTGTCTAAAAAAAATAAATAAATATTACTGATTCTAGGAAGATAAGCAGATATTAATGGAATAAGTAAAACTGTCAAAACAGGAAAGATTTTTACTAAAGATATGTTTATCAATTTTTAAATTATCTCAGTGAATGCTTCAATATTGATCTAGAAGATTAGGGATTAATAAAGACATGAGATGGAATGCTATATTCATTTTAACTTCGTAAGATATTTTATCCACAATATATTAGAATAGCATGAAAAGCAAGAAAAATATAATCTGGAGAGGAACACACCATAATAATTTCAGGTAAAAACATTCCTGGCTTAATAAGACAATTTTTATCTGTTAAGTGGCAATTTAGTTCCCAAATTATAGGAAAAGCTTTACATGATATTAAAGATGTTGTAAGTATTACAGTTTTGAAGTGAATATGACTCACTTAATTTGAACAGGAACTTATTAAGAACCTACTATGTGTTACATAGTCTGAGTTGTAAGTGGATAGTCCTTAGTCCTTTCACAGAAAGAGAAATAGGGGCAATTATGTAGTTTTTCTTAGTTGCTGTATCTTTGTCTTTTCTCCTTTTAAGCTAGACTCTAGATCAATTTACTACTGCTGCTAGCAAGAGGGCAAAATTGACTCGGAAGTGCAAAATAGATATAAAATACATTGGAGGAGCAGAGATATTGTCCTCAGCCATCCACTCTAATACCAAACAGTGCCTTTACGCCTACTTTAACTCTTAGATTCCTGGCTCCGTCTAACTGCAGAGGATGACAGTCGATACAGTTGTAATTGTCTGGCCAATGATAATTATCTTCTGATGTCTGCTGACATGGTGTTCACCAATAGGAAAACAGGAGGCCTGTGCTGACTGCCCTAACATTATGTATGTAAAATGATGTCATGAAAGAGGGCTTGCCTCTTTCATGCTGTAGAACTTGCCTCTAATCCCTCCGGCAGCCTTCTCCCCTTTTTGTCACTGTAACATCTCCCGGAGCTACTTGCAGCAATTTACCCAACTCGCCCTGCTACTTTTTTTTCCTTTCTTTTTTTAAATAAATAGTGGTGAAAAGGTCTGTCTATTGTCTTTTTTGTTTCTCATTAAAGGAATGTAGGATTTTTCAGAGCTCACAGGGAATTTTAAATCTTATTTTTAATCACAAATATCACTTAAAACTTTTTTTAAAATAAGAAACAATGTGTCATTTATATTCATTCTCTTCTCCAGCCCGTTGTGTTTCAAATGGTGCTAGTTGACTGTTTTTCTTTACACTTACCTGAAAGTCCAAACTGGTGATAATATAGTTTAAATATCAGAGGAAAAGCTAAACACTATACATGGAATAGGTCTAAGCCTTCTGCCCCACGACTCCAGTTCAGATGCCTATCTAACACACACACAAGGTCCCATAGGATCTTGGGTTTCTTCCCAAGGATGCAAACACACAGAACAAATGAGACAATTTTTAGGTAAACCCACAGAGAAAAGTGAAGAATTGTGGTAGTTAAAATTGTGATCTGGATATTCCTTTGGCCTGAAGTATATAGAAAATTGCTTGAGTTAACATTTACATGTTTAGACATAGATGAATTCTTAACAAAAGGAAATAAAAAATTTTCATCAATCCATAAACATTTGCCTGATGTCCATTTCTGTTCAACCCCTCTTATCTGCTTCTCTTAGAAGTGTTATCTTGGCAGAGGTAATTAGTTATTCATCCCCACAAAAAAAGTTTATTTTCTCTCTTTTTTTTTTTTCAAATAATTGTGGGTTTAAAAAATTTTTTTAATAGATTAGAATAGTAATTTTCAAAGTGTTATTCAGGTACCAAATCCTTTTAAGGGATCTGTGAGGCAAAATTATTTTAATAATAATACTAAGGTGAATGCATCTGCATCACAGGTATAAATCACATTTTAAAAAAAGTTTTTTGGAATCCAGTAATTTTTAGAAATGTAAAGGAGCTTTGAGGATAAAAATTGTTTGAGAGGAGAACTGTTGGGTTAAAAATAAAAATTGAAAATTCAAAGAAATATATAGCAACTGACATTTATTATAGCACAAGAGTACAAACCTAATAGATTTTATTTTTTAATAGATGAAGAAGTCAAGACTTAGAAAGATTCAGTGACTTACCCCAGATCACACATCAAGGAAAAGTTATAGATGGGATTTGAACATGGTCCTCTTAAGAATTATATATTCTTTTCACTATACCACAATTTTATTATGACATAGTATATTCTGTGTTTCTTGGACATCATATATTGTGTATCATAAAAGAACCATTTATTCGCTTATGGAAAGATGCTTTTAGCTACTAAATGAAGAGTATGTTTAAAAAGTACATAGAGTTGGGATTTATAAGATCATGTAAATGATTAGATGATTAGAGATAAACTAATGCAAACTTCTCATTTCATATGAAGAAAGTGATTTCTCAAGAGATCACAGAGCAGAAGTAAGACTTCTTGACCCCAAATGTGTTGCCTTTTTTTTATAATTTGATTTTTTTTAATGGAAAAAAGTATTTTTCCCCTCTTCTAAATCTAGCTCCATTGGAAAAGAGAAAAAATGAAAAGCCAAATGCATTTAACAATTATGACAAAAACGCATAACAAATTTCTGAATTGGCCACATCCCAAAATGTATCATTCTTCATATTGAGTCTGTCAACTTCTCTGTAAGGAGATATACTTCATTGTAGTCAAGCACTGTATTGGTTGGAGTTCTCAAATCTCTCAAAGTTGTTTGTCTCAACTATGTGGTTGTAATCATTTGTTCTCTTGATTCTTCTCCCTTTACTACAGATCAGATTCTATAAGTCTTCCTAGGTTTCTGTAAAACCTTTTTGTTTTTTCTTATTAAAAGGTACTGTTTTGTCATATCTGTTCTATAATTTGTTTATACTTTCACAACTGAAACACTCCCTTCATTTACAATTCTTTGCCATTATTAAAAAAAAAAGTTGTCTACATGGATCCTTTTCCTTTTCTTTAATGTCTTTGAGTCTGTGCCTTTATCATGTCTGTCCTTAAATGTTACATCAGCTAGATCAGCAGAGACTCTGAAACCTAGCGAAAAGAAAAGATAGGTTTTCTGACAATTTGTGGAGTATTGCTCAAATCCTTTTAGGTATAATTTGATTACTTTTAAACCTTCTGTACATGAGTATGTGCAAATTTATGTTGCCAGCATAGTTTAGATCTTACACAAAATGTTCATCTAGTGTAACATTACAAATAGTTGCCAATAGCTTTAATTTAGAAGCATTGATAAAGGAGAACAAGGGAACTGTGTTGAGCTACACTCAAATGTAAATTTATATATGTAATTTAAGTTCGTGGTTCCCTTTATACTTTCCAGATATCCTAGACATAAGGTCAATACTAATAAAAATAAATTTCATGAATTATCACAAGACTGTTGTTTTAGTGAGTGAATATCTCTGCAATCTGCAGTGTGGGTGAAGTACCTCCGTTTCCAATTTCACAGATCCCTAGAAAAATCTAAATATGTTTCAGTCTGTCTGTAAACACTTGCTAGGGACTTGCATTTTGCCTATGCTAAGTGTTTTGTTTTGTTTGAGGCTGGGGTTAAGTGACTTACCCAGGGTCACACAGCTAGGAAGTGTTAAGATTTGAACTCCTGAATTCAAGGCTTGTGCTAGCTGCCCCGACTATGCTAAGTGTTAAAGATACAAAGAAAAACCCTCCCCTCAAGGAGCTTACAATCTAAGGAGGGTGTCAATATGCAAATAGTACAAAACAATACAAACTGATATAGACTGGCTAAATAGGAAATAATCAACTCCGGGAAGGCACTAGACTTAAGGAGAATCAGTAAAACTATGTTTGTCCAATCATTCAATCAGATTTATAAGGATATATTTCTTAAGCAAAATACTTTTGATAATCTTATTTTTTTCTTAATGTTATAGTTTAATTAAATTTTGCTAAGATTTACCATGGAATTCAATTTAACAAGAATTTTTAAAGCTCCTACTGTATGTTGCTCACTATGCTAAGACTATGTGGACAAGAATAGTAAACAATCCCTTTAAAGAAATTGTTTCTTTAGGAATTATATGAATCTCTCACTTGAGGTTCTGAATTATTTGACTTGGCTCCAAATTGATAGTCATTTACAAATTGATTCATTTTGAATTGCTACTGCTCTGATGGGAAAACAAACAAACAAACAAAAACCAAGAAATGTACTAATAGAAAATATTTTATAAATGGAAATCATATGTAAAATTAAGTGATTTTTAGATAAGGACAGCCCTAATGCTGACGCAGACTACAACCATTTCTAAATTTTAACATGAATTTCAGAACATCCTTTACTTGACCATATTAAAAAGTTTCTTTATGTGTGTGTGCATATGTATGTGTATATTAAATGACTGTCAATTTGGAGCCAAGTCAGATCATTCAAGTCAGCATCAGTTTATGTATCTTCTGAAATTAGCCTGTTCATTATTTCTTATAGAACAATAATAATCCATATCATTCATAAAGCATAATCCTCTCCCAATTGTTAAGCATCCATTCAATTTCTAATTCTTTGCTACCACAAAAAAAGCTACAACAAACATTTTTGCACATACGGGCCCTTTTCCCTCTTTTATGATCTCTTTGGGATATAAAGTCTAGTGACACTGCTGGATCAAAGGATTTGCACACTTTTTCTAGCTCTTTGGGCATAGTTCCAAATTAGTTTTCAGAATAGTTGAATCATTTTGAGGGGAAATCCTGAAACTGTCTCTCCCTGACTTTGGGGGGAACACTTAAGAAACTCCTTGAACCCTTAGAGATGCTCTCCCCTGAGAAAGACCTGCCCAAGGGAATCAAGATAAGTAGTTTCATTCTATTATCCTGGAGGAGACCAGCACACCCTGCATTGATAACCCCCACTACTGATTACATCCTTTATTAAATTGAAGATTAGTTCAGGGACACTCAATTGAAAATCTTCTATTCAATCGGAAGATTTCGGTCTGATTTCAACTCAAACTGTCTCAAGCCCTTAGCTAAAGTTTCAAATTATAAAAAGGGGCAACTTGGGGCACTTCCTTGCAGAGGGCCAAAGCAGGACAATGCCTTGTAAAGAACCCCTCTCTCTCCTTGGCATATCCTCCTGCCTGGACCTCTGAAAGATATTCTTTTTTTCAGCATTAACCCCTCTTTACCTCCTGCCAGGATTTCTCTGCTAGGAACTTTATCTCTCTCTGTCGGGACCTGACTTTTCAGTGCCAATAAACTTCTTTTTGCCAGTCTAACTGTTCAGGTTCATAAATTCCTTTACAAAGGATCTGCGCCAACCAGCAGGGGTTCCCACAACTGTGCTGTGCGCTGAACCTCATCGTTTCACAGCTTCATCAACAATGTATGTGTCCTAGTTTTCTCACATTCCCTCCAACATTTATCATCATCTTTTCCTGTCATATTAGCCAATCTGAGAGGTGTGAAGTGGTATCTCAGAGCTGTCTTAATTTGCATTTCTCTAGTCAATAGTGATTTAGAGTGATTTTTTAAATAAATGGCTTTAATTTCTCTATCTGAAAATTATCTGTTCATATCTTTTGATTTTTTTGTCAATTGGGAAATAACTTATATTCCCTTAAATTTAAATATAACATTAGTTTCAGACCACAGGCAAGAGCAGGCTGTCTTTATTACAAAGAGGAATTATACAGAAGTGCTATAAAAATGTTATCAGAAAAGACAGTGAACCAGTCATATTGCAAGAGAAAGGGACAACCCATGTCTTCCAGTTATATCAATACAATCCCTAGGGACCCTTGTATCCTCTCTGTTTATAATAACATTGTGTTTTAACACAATAGTCTCTAGGGATAAGATGACAGATCAGTTGTAGTCATAGTGTATAAAGTTAAAATGTTAGCATTTAGTAATACCACCAAGAAAAAGAACTTGCTCAATATACTGAATAATTTATATTTAAAATATTATTAAATGTATTTTCTATCTTGTGTTATATAATATTCAAAATTTTTTTTCTAATTGAAAAAAGGATACAAAATGCAAAACCCACAATTTTTGATCATTGAAAACTAACAGTTGTCTTACAGTACTTTATTATATTAAGAGTGTTGTCTTTCTTGGATTTTTAGGTGGCTACTGATGAATCATTAGAAACATTCAGGGTTTAGTTGAAATTTTACATAGTTTGCATTTTAGTTCTTTGGTTCTTCACCGTTTCTATTAATCCATAGTATGATTTTAATAAATGTTTATTTTAATAAGTGTTTTACTACCAATCTACTAAAAAATGTTATTATAGCTGATAACACTTTTTCTAAGTTTTTGGAATTTATATCCAGTGGCAATTCATGTGTGCAGAATTAATTAGAAATTAAATGCATTTAAATAACATGACCTACCTGAAAGGGATTGATATTTTTAAGAAGAAATTAGTGTTGTGTTTTTTTGTTTGTTTTGAAGTTGAGAGCATTAGGATCTTCCCAGAAGATCCTAAATGGAAAAAAAAAAACAAAAAACCAACCTTGAGTTAAAGCTTAATAAAAATTTCATCTTGAAATCCTTCTTTCTCTGGGCACCTTCTATTAAAGTTAGCAAGAGTTGCAAGGTAATTGAAAAAGACATTGTGGTGATATAAGGAGGAAGTGTTATATTTTAATAGTTTTGATAATTATGAGGAAGTCAAAAACAAACAAAAAAGGATCCCTGAATTTCAGAGATGTATCAAGTTTGGGATTCCAACTTTTTTTAGATTCCAACTTTAAAATAGATTTTGTAGGATCATAGTTTTAAGAGCTGAAAGGGACCTTAAGGCCATTTAGCCCAACTCTGATTTTACAGGATAAGGAAACTGAAATACAGAAAACTTAAATAATTTATTCAAGTTCTCAAAAATAGTAAATCCTTTAACTCCAAAGCTGGCATATGTTCCACTGAACCATTCTAATTTGTTTAGTGTGGTATGGTGTAGTTAGTTGAAAAAGCCCTAGATATGTCATCAAATAGATTGGACTTGTACCCTGATTCAGCTATTTCTTGGTTTCAGTACATTCATCCAAATAACAAAATTAAACTAGATGCCATTTAGCTTATGTTCCTAAGAGTCCATTTAAAGGCTTTTAGAATACCTTTTTTTTTTTTTTTTTTTTTTTGATATCCATTGAGTTAAAAGAACAGGTTGTATGCTACAATCATAAAAGTTCTCAGTATATAGTTACATTTGTTTTGTTGAGAGATACTCATATATACAACAAACTTTGCCTGTATGATCTTGGACATGTCAAATACCTACTCTACACCTAAGTTTTCTCATCTATAAAATGAAATGAAGGATTTGGACTAGAACACCTTTAAGGTTTCTTCCAGCTCAAAAATCCTATGTATGGGCATTGTTGGCACAATACTACTAAAGAAATTTTTCAATAAAACTATCTGTGATTTTGTCTGGATTATATATTTTCCAGCTACCAAGGCTTATACCCAGAATTACAGATCTAAAAAATAGTTTAGTCTGGCACCTTACTCTTTTGAAAATGTTAATTTTTCACAATGAGCAATATAATCTGGCTACCACACTTAAATAATACAGCCATTAATCTGATAGCAAGTTTCTTAAATTAAGGGTCCTTAAAGAGGAATACCTCTCCATAGTATTTTTTTCTCTCCACTCTCCAAACTGAAAATACCATAGCCTCATCATTTCCAAAATCAATGAAGCAAAAATCACCTCCCTTTCTTGAATTTTTTAGTGGTACCTGGGATAATGCTTACTGATGGCTAGGTCAGTGCCGGCTAATGGTTAGGAATGGACATTATCATGTAGGCCTATCTGTCGGTAGAGTCAGACTGAAGCAGTGTGAGAACATCATCCTCTTTACAAGCTATGCACAGTGACAAATTTTTTTCTTCATGGGGCATTAACTAAAACAGTACCATAAAGTGAATTTTAGTCTCTGTGCTTTCCCACAACATGTTCTACTGAAATGGCAAGATAATTCTGTATCTTTCCCAAAAAAAAAACTCAAAAAGGATCATGAAGATGTTAAGATAAGAGTGAAAAATGACTAAATAACCACAGAATCTAGACAAACTGCTAAGATACAAAAAACAAAGGGTAGTATGGCTCTTTGGGCAGGGTGGGGTATTTGGGAACTGTGATTTCAAATATCCCAGAGGAAAAATATGTGGCTCTCTTTGTGAGTTAATAGGAAGCTTACTTCCCCATTTTATTATCCAAACTTCTTCCTATTATAAATTCTGGACTGGAGGTAGCACTTGCTTTTTGAAAAATGGGCTGAGGCAGTGATGACAAACTCAAATAGAAACATGAGCCCCAATCTATATTCCGAGGGCAACATATTGACTTAGTTTCAAATTTCCTTCCTTCCTTCTTCCTTCCTTCCTTCCTTCCTTCCTTCCTTCCTTTCTTCCTTCCTTCCTTCCTTCCTTCCTTCCTTCCTTCCTTCCTTCCTTCCTTCCTTCCTTCCTTCCTTCCTTCCTTCCTTCCTTCCTTCCTTCCTTCCTTCCTTCCTTCCTTCCTTCCTTCCTCTCTCTCTCCTTTTGTTAAATATTTCCTAGTTACATTTTAATCTGGCCTAGGCTATATTCAGAAATGTTTTGGGTTTTATCTGGCCTTCATGTGTTTTGACACTTCTGGGTTAAGTGGCTGATAGTATCTTTAATGACCAAAAAAATCCTTCTGCCCTGTTTCCAGGTGATATGGGAAAATTCTGATTCATAATAAAGAAAATAGATTGTTGTTTTGGATATAATTCTATTTATCTTCAGAGTATATATTTTATATTACAATCCCTTTGGGCTTAGAACTCATATATGTACAGCCTTAAGTTATGTGTCCACTGGGGCAAAAGTTCCCTAGGTACAATACCAATCTAATCTAATAGGGATACAGAAGAAAACACAAATAAGTCTCTGGAGAGGAAATGAATATCTGAAGAATCAATTAAATGAGGTAGCCGTGTGGCATCTGGAAATTGTACAGCACATACCTACCTCATTAACAGTATTACAGTATAACAGACACTTCAAGTCTGTCCATTTGAGAACCACACCAAATAGTTTCTTAGAATGGTATTAGTAAGATAAGTAAGGATGGCTTCAAGGAAACTCCTTCTACTAAAGCTGATTGTCATCCTCTACCTTAGAGACTTGCTTAGAGCACAGAGAGATAAGGGATCCCATGGAGTAGTATTTGGAAGAGGCAGGATTTAAGTCCAAACTTTCTTAGATCTAAGATTACTCCTTGATCCACAACATCACCTTAGGATCCCATGGAGTAGTATTTGGAAGAGGCAGGATTTAAGTCCAAACTTTCTTAGATCTAAGATTACTCCTTGATCCACAACATCACCTTACTAGAGACAACCTCAGTGTTACTTTTCCAAGCAAGGAAATGGGACTATCATAGAACTTCCTCAGGTGTTTTTTTTTTTTTTTTGTTTTGTTTTTTAATGTTTACTGTCAAACAGGGAAAAATAATAGGAGTTCCATTAGATTCAGTAGCACACTATTTCTCTCTCCCCCCCCCCCCCAGGCTGGGGTTAAGTGACTTGCCCAGGGTCACACAGTTAGGAAGTGTCTGAGATCAAATTTGAACTCGGGTCCTCCTTCAGGACTGGTACTGTATCCACCTAGCTGCCCCCTCAGTAGCTCACTATTAAAGAGAAAATTCAAGTCAACAATGCATTTATTAAGTACTATGTGCCAGACTTATATATTAATTACTTACTATGTAGCTACTAGGTAGTACAGTGGATAGAATGTTGGGCCTGGCATCAGAAAGACCTAAGTTCAAGTGTGGTCACAGATACTAGCTGTATTATCCTGCACAAGTCACTTAACCCTTTTTGCCTCAGTCTTTTCTTCTGTAAAATTAGCTGGAGAAGGAAATGACAAATTACTCTAGTATATCTTTGCCAAGAAAACCCCAAATAGGATCAAGAAGAGTTAGATGTAACTGAACTAAACATGCCAAACACTAGTAAGCCCTAAGCATACAAATATGAGCAAAAAAAAAGATCAACAGGTCCATTCCTTGCCCTCCAGATTACATGAGTGAAAGTTTGCTGAGTAATAGCCAACTTCATCTCATTTTACAATAGTCTAAGTGTAAAATGTAACCAAATGTAGGGAGGTTTACTTGAATAGAATTCCCAAAAGGTGGATAGAAAAATATATTTGGACAATACTTCCTAAACATATCTTCCACTACTCCTCTTATTTTTAACTCTTTGGGGAAGTTACTAAAATCAATATTAGTCAACAGATAGTACATTTTAAAGCTTAAGGAGAAAATCAGATTTGCCTTCTATTTTGAAGTACTTTTTACTACATGAGTAATTTCAGACTCCTCAGTAAATTAAATTTTTAGAAAATTGGGCCATAGTCTTTTATAAAGTTGACCTAGGTTACATATTGATTTTATTTCATTTGAGGCTTCTTGGGGTTTTTGAAATGTCTGATTGACAACTTGAATGCTACTAATCCATTTCAGGCTAGTTAACAAGATTGATCCAGGATTGGATTAAGTCTTTCTTAAATACTTGGTTGACACTCTCAGTACTTCCAACTCATGTTAAAGGTAATAAAGAACTGGAAATGATATTCAGTACCATCCTTTCTGCTTCTTCCTCACTGCTTCCTCAATCAACCCTTCTGTGAATGTCAGCGGCAAAGTCTGATCATGGAAACTGCTTCTTTTGGAGCTAAATTTTGACTCTGATTTTGCTTTCTCAATCTTTGTCTTATTTTTATTATATAAAATGGTTCCGGTTACCTGTTATCTGATGATCAGTGTCAGTAATAAGTCAGTTATCAAAAGTGCTTAGAACAGAGTTGGGTAGATTCCTTTTTTTTTTTTTTTTTTTTTTTTTTTTTTAACAAATTCATTTCCTACTTTCAAAGTCCATGTTATACTTATTAAATGTTGGATACCAATTTGAGAGTTTGAGAACTTAAAAACAAACCTATTATGATAAGGAAATAATATGATATGATCAATAGAAAAACAAAAATGAAAGTGACCCCTTGGGCAAGAAATATCCACCTCACTACTTCAGAGGCATTAGAGTAAATCTTGAGTAACTGACTTACATACTGAATGCCAAAGACTACTTTTATATTTTTAGCTAATTAACAAAATATTCAGGTTTATTTTTGATGGCATCTTTATTGTGAATTAATTTCATTAATGATCTAAAGCAACATATTAAAATGTAATTGAAGCTACTACAATCTTAAATGACATGAACATTTAGCAGCCATGAAGAAAAGAAAGGTATAAGTAGTACATATACAAAATCTATTAATTAAAGAGAAAATAACAGTTATATTATTCAGTAAAATCTCTATGATGTCTTTCCATGCATGAAAAAACAAAATAAAATGTCAATTTATGTCTTTATAGCAATTGCTTTTTAGATTGATAGTCATAGTTCTTTAGTCATGGAGGTAAACAGCTATCAAAAATATACTGTAAAATAATTTTATGGACTTAATGGTATTTAATGGTAATGCAAAAAAAGATAGTAAGACATAGCATGACCTCAAAGCCAAGAGAATCTGAATTCAAATACAGCCCTTGACACATTGGCTGTGTACCACTGGACATAACACTTAATCTCTTAATATCTTGTTCAGTCATATCCAACTCTTCATGACCCCATTTAGAGTTGCCTTAACAAAAACATTAGACTGGTTTGCCATTTCCTTCTCCAGCTCATTTTACAGATGAGGAACTAAGGCAAACAGGGTTAAGTGAGTTGCCCAAGGTCACATAGCTAGTAAATTGAATCAACATCTATGTTATTAAATCTTCTATAAGAGAGGAAAATACAATAAATGAGAACCTTTGGTTTTCTTTTTATATTTTCTGGGGTTTTTTTGGGTTTGATTTTTGTTTGTTTTGGGGGAGGTGTTGGAGATTTGGATCTTGTTATTTATTCATTGGCTGCTTAAGGACTCAATACTGATCAGTCCAGATATTTTAAAATCTGGTTGATGTTTGGTTTTTTTTTTTTTTTTGACTTGAATTGATTTTCTCTACTTTAGACAATTAAGTATCCCTCTATTAATGCTAGACTCAATGAGAACATCCAATTGATGTTATCACTGCTTTACCTTAAGACTCCCATTCTCCAGAAGTAGCAATTATAGATGTGGATCGCCACACTCAGCCACTGGTTTCATTTTTAAAAGCAACATCTTTCATTATTCATGAATTTTAAAGTAAATGTCAACCATATTCATATCAATTCTAATGACATATTAATATAGTGAGTCTAAATATTACTTTATACACAACAAAAAAAGTTCATAATGTAGAGATTTTTCACACTGAAATTTAAATGACATCATTATATTTGAGCAAATGAAACAACTAATTGATTAACAGAATTGTCCACTGTTGTGTTGGCATTGTTAAGGCATGGTGTACAGTGAAGTTTGGGGGTTTTTGTTTTGTTTTGTTTTTAGAATGGTTTGATTTTTGTGTATGTGGTAATATGTTTGGTACAGATCTGAGATTCATCAGTGTAAATGCCCAATATGGAGACTTTACTATATGTGTGACCCTGAGCAAGTCATTTGCCTTTGTTCATCAACTGGAAAATGGGAATAATAATAACACTAACCTCATAAGATTGTTGTGGGTATTAAAGAAAATAATATTTATAAAGCCTTTAGCACAGTTCATGGCAAATAGTAGGTACTACACAAATAATTATTTCTTTCCTCTACTATGACCAGAGTTCCCCTTTGTTGAGATAGGTTCAGAAACTTATCTTATATCTTATTATCTTATAGTTTCACTGAGTTAGGCACTGACAGGTTAAACATTGAGAAGACTTGAACTCATATGCTCCTTCCTCTTTATTGACTCTCAGGCACCTTAACAGTAAGGAGAGAGAAAACAGAGTAAAGAAAATAATTTTAATCAGCTCTATTCAATGTAGGCAATGGGTCAACAATCTGAGAAAGTGAGTCACCAGGAGTGGCTCCTTTTATCTGTAGAATTCTTTAGATCAGGAACTTGCTGTTGTATACCTCAGCAAAGGTACTTAGAGTAACATGGCACACTGTTCAGAAAGCAAACTGGTCAGTTGTGACCAGTTTCTTCCTGTTCCCAATTTTTGTTTGTACCAAACTACTATGTTTGTGACCAGCTGAGTCCTAATTACCTTTTCTTTGGAGAGATGAGAAGTTCTTTGCATATACACAGATTAAACAGATTTTTTTAGATTTCTTAAATGTGTGAAATGATAGATCATAAAGCTACCTCTCATTTTATAGATGACCAAAATGAGGACTAGAAAGGCCAAGTGACACAGAGACACATGACACAGAGGTTTTCAGGTGTCCTCTGATTACACAGTGAAACAGTGTTCTTTTCCCTCTTCCAGGTCCATCTACACAAGAGGAAGAAAAGGAGAAAGTCAATAATGAAATTTGAAAGGGTTAGAGAACTAGCTGTTGTATGAATATCATGGGTTTTTTTTTTTTTTTCACTTTATCTAGGTCATCCGGGGTAAAGCAGGCTTGACAAATAAGCCTAATAAACAGGTATAAAAATTAGAAACCATATGTTTTAATAGACACACATCTCAGTAAGAAACTGCTCTGGCACTTTGGTAAGTCCACATTATTAGCAAGAATCCCAAGTATTTTAGTATTTCAGGCTAATTCAGAAATAAGTTATTTTTTTCCTGAAGCAAAACTTTTCAGAAAGTTAGCTGTCAGCTATAAATAATGGCATGCTCTTCTGACTGAATTTCATTTGTACTAAAATAAGTTACTGTCAGGGGATGTCAATAGAGTTCTTGCAGAATTTGCATAAGGTATAGAAGTATGCAGAATATCATATATGTTACATTTTGTGATTGATTGATAACTTAGATTTTTGGTACCATCCTTTGCCTGAAGGTTAAGTACCATAGATATTGAGGATGCTTAACATGTGGATAATTCAAGATTCTGTTCTCAGTTTAGAAAACTCTTGTCTTTTAAAATCTTAACATCAAAAACATGTTGTTAAAACTGCAAAAGTTAAGTATTGTTTTGTTAATGTAATCAACTTTGAAAGCCAAAAAAACCCTATTATTCATATTTTTTTAAAGGGAGTAGGAAATGTTTTGTATTTTGGGGAAGGACTAAAGGGGGTACTTAATTATTCAAACTGTCTTATCTGAAGGAATAAAATTATTCACAACTTGGCTAATTCCTGTTTGACTTTATTCTCTTAGGATGGTGTAACATGCCCTCCTGGCAGTTACAATTACTAGCCTGTCCTAGGCCCAACAGAGTACTTTTGACCACTGTCCTTTGCAGTGTCAACTCTACCCGGCTCACCTCCTCTGAGGCCTTCAGAGGTCTCTGGCCACAATCTCTTGAATCTATAGCTTAATAACCGGTAGCACGCTCAAGAACAGCCACGTGTAATCTTAAAAGCCTTTATTGTACCTACTCACATAATGCTCTGATGCCCTGACTTGTTGGTTCCTGAGTGAACACCTGGTCAGAAGACCCACGTGTTCACTACCAAAATCCTTACCTCTTTTGGCTACCCATCTCGGCTTGGCCACCCAGGCTAGGGAGCCAGGGTAAAGAGCTCGACTGCTGTCTGCAGTGGGCTTATAAAGAACCTGTGAGGAGAGTGTTATGCCCAAGGAGGTACAAAGCAGCAGATCAGTAAACAGAAGTATGACAATGAGAACTAGGCTCAACAGTGGCCCAAGTGTTCAACCCATTCATTAAAGTCATACTCAAGGAGATAATAAGCCAAAGAGGTTGGATGCCAATGAGGTAGGATGTCAACACTGAGGTGGGAAGTCAACAAGGTAAAACATCACAATTCTAGTTAACAATTAAATATCAGTGAGGTAGGTTGTCACAATTCTAGTTCACTTTCACACATGACACTTGTCACAATTCTAGACCAATTCTAGTTCCTCACAATTCTCTATTGCACTTTTCCCAATTCTAGAGCAATTCTAGTTTCTCACAATTCTCTATTGCACTTGTCACAATCCTAGAGCAATTCTAGCTTATCACAATTCTCTATTGCACTTTTCACAATCCTAGAGCAATTCTAGTTTCACAAGTGCACTTAAGCAAAGTCATTTCCAGAAACATTGTCTCAATAACAATGGCAGGTGGATGTGTTGGTTTTTCACCCACTAATTTAAAAGCATAGTCCTTCAATAGAAAGCATAGGGCAAAGCCTCTCCCCAGGCCACCATATGGCAAGTAGCCACGGGAGAAGCAAGCAAGCCCATTGTCCATTCACAGTCTTTATATTGCATATCACCCAAAACAGTCCATTTCAGCTGCTACACTGGAACTGTGTCTGATGTCTCTGGTGTCACGGTCAGGAGAGACATTGCTGCCTTCAGCGTCTGGAGGGCTGCGGACATCTGGCTGGTCCCTCTGGGCTGTTGTCTGGTCCTTCTCTTGGATCCCCAGGTCACAAATGTCTCTGGTGGGGATGAACTCTGCTGCTGGATCTACACTTAGGAAGGAATGTACCCGGGGCCCAACTTGGGCCTTTCCAGATGCCATCCAGGCCTTTCCACATCACAGTGGAAACAAAGTTGTTGTCAAAAAGATGAACAAAAGTCAGGCAAAAGTTAGTCAGTCTGTCACTTAGCTGCACTTTCTGTGTATGCCCGAAGTGCATTGCTAAGGTAAAAGGCAAAGAATTTAAAAATGTAAAACCAAAATAATTTAAAAGTGTAAAACTGAAATAGATTAAAAATGTAAAACCAAAATAACTTTAAAATGTAAAATCAAAATACTTTGAAGATGTAAAATCAAGTGTTTAAAAATGTAAAATCAAAATTTAAAAATTGCAAGCAATCACATATATGTATTGCCACATCTTGTGCATATCCCAAAATTCCCTTCTCTTGTTTAGAAGAGACGACCTTGGCGATATAGTCTGTGCAGTAATGACTTTACTAGTAGAATTATAAGAAATGCCAATGGAATGGGCAAAGTCAAATTCAATGCAAAAACACCTAAAGGCAAAATATTTGTAAGCCAATCCATAAACTGTCTTAAATGCATGTGAAATTTCTACAATGGAAAAATGGTTGATCACATGTCTAGCTGCTTTTCCAGATTGGAATGAAGCCATAATGTCCATTGGTCTTAAAACATTAAATTTCAAACCATAAGGGTTTTGTCCTACAAGGAGTATAGGAGAGTGAAAGAAAGATAAGCTGTGTAGCTTTTTGCCATGCTTTTAGCTTCCTCTTTAGTTATCACAATTTGCAAATATAAGATTCTAGCAGCCTGATTGTAAATGATTTGAAGGTCCACTCTGAAAATGGACATGTAGGGTATATTTATCTGAGCGCTTTCTCACTCGCTCTTGAAGTTCTTAAAAGAGGTGATGCCTTTTCAATGGTTTGCCACTCATAAATTAATGAAAAAAGAACACTTGACTATATCCCTGAATTCTTTTGCCTAAAAATCAAAGTTTGAGTTTCTGATACCGAATTGTACTTCAGGAGTATGAATCAATAAATCTGATATTACTTTTCCTCCTGAGTCAAAGATCACACACTGTCTATTTATTCTAGTGATTAAAACAGCAATTTCCCAAACCATTCTAAACATAAACACTGTTTTATAACTACTCCTAGGGGGTTGGGAAATCAAGCCCACCTGTGGAAGTGAAAAATCCATGAGGTAAGAAAAGAGGAGTTCCAACTCTCCAAAGACGATCCTAGCAGTTTTACAAGTATAAAACTCCACTCTCTCTAACTGCAAGGTCTTATCCCTGTAAGGTTTCTTAGAAATTAACTGAACTGTATTTAAAAAATTTTTCTGATTATACTTAATACACCACAATTCCTTTTTGCCTTGGGCCATAAAGCCTACTCCTGTCCTTTGAAATGAAGACTCAGGAGTACTGATATTATTACCCTTCCTTTTCCTCCTCCTCCTTCTGTCAGGAAGGTGAGGCAAAGGGAAGAGGAATTGGAAAATTCCCCAAAGGCTGATTTAAAATCCAACCCGAGCTTTGCACATAAAAAGAACTAAACTTCTTCTCAATGGAAGAGTAATCAATAAATTCCTTAAAACAATAATGCACGAGGTAAACCAACAAAACGCTAAGAAGAATTTCTCCAACTGAAGTCCATGTGGTTCTTTTATTTCCCTCCTTATCTTCAGCCACTGGTTTGAACTCTTCCTGTTCTATCTGTAGTAACCTAGCTTTTTCTTCTTTCTCTATCTCAATCTGTAGTTTAACCTGCAATTCCAGCAACTCTTGCTGTGGCATTTTATACTCTATACTGTCATACAAACACATTAGCTCTAGGTTGCTCCCTCTCCTAGCTATATTTACTGGGTGTGGGGGTAGCCTTCTGGGAGCTTGATTACAAGCTTCCTGCTGTTCTTCAGTGGTGATCTCTGTTAAAAGATCTTCCATCTGGCTCTTTAACCTCTTTATATAAGCATTATAACCCCTTGAGCCTAATCCCGGGGTTACCTGGGTCTTTATTGCCTCTCTGCCTTCCCTCCTAAGTGGCGTTTCTACCGGATCTTTCAGAATCTTAATTCTGAATATTAAATAGTTTCAAAACCGGATAATTCCTGATGCATCCCTGTTCAGGCGCCATTAGTAAAGTGCCCACCTGGCAGTTACAATTACCAGTCTGTCCTATGCCCAACAGAGTACCTTTGACCACTGTCCTTTGCAGTGTCAACTCTACCCGGCTCGCCTCCTCTGAAGCCTTCAAAGGTCTCTGGCCACAATCTCTTGAATCTATAGCTTAATAACCAGTAGCGCACTCAAGAACAGCCATGTGTAATCTTAAAAGCCTTTATTGTACCTACTCACATAATGCCCTGACTTGTTGGTTCCCTAGTGAACACCTGGTCTGAAGACCCACGTGTTCACTACCAAACTCCTTACCTCTTTTGGCTACCCATCTTGGCTTGGCCACTCAGGCTAGGGAGCCAGAGTAAAGAGCGCCAGGTTAAAGAGAGCGACTGCTGCCTGCAGTGGGCTTATAAAGGGCCTGTGAGGTCACACATACAGCCAACCAGCGAGAGAGTCATCACCCATTATGAAGCTATCTCAATGTGGCCAAGATCCCACCCACTGGGCAGTCCTAATATCCACAGAAATTACTTCTGGACCTCAATCTCCCGATGCGCCACCCATTTAAAGGGCTCTTCTCTTGCGGGAACCGCATCCTTACAGGATGGCTCTGCACATCACCAGAAAAACAATATCATATATGTGTTTAGGAGAATTGAAACTAGGTAGCACAATGATAGAGTGGATAAATTCATGGATAAATTCATCTTCCTAAGTTCAAATATGACCTCAGACACTTATTAGCTGTATGAACCTGAGCAAGTTATTTAACTGTGTTACCTCAGTTTTCTCATCTGTCAAATGAGCCGGAGAAGAAAATTGTAAACTAGTATCTCTGTCAAAAAAAACAAACAAACAAACTCAAATGGAGTCATAAAGAGTCACACAATTAACATCAGAAGCTTGTTTTCTATATATTCCAGATAGCTTTTGCTGTAGTTAAGGCATTTTAGGAGGCAAACTGGATAATTGGAATTATCTTATAGGCTGTGGAAATTTTTTATAAGTATTGATGTGTAAATTGGTTTCCATATTTTCTGGGAGAAATGAAAGACTCTTCATGCAAATGCTGTTTCAGAAGAAAATGAAAATAAACAGCTAGCTTTGTAAAAAAGAAGAAAGTCCAAGCCAAAGGGCCTTATCTGGGGCTTAGCAGTTTCAGATTGCTTACCTAATTTTATACATTGACATTGACTGGGATACTCATAATTGCTGCATCAACTTCATACTCACATATTATCAAGCCAAAATATGCCAGAAAAAGCTGACTCACCATAAAAACACTGCTTCCTTTTTTATTTTTATTTTTTTTCACGAATACTTTGGTCTCTAGGGTTTTTTGTTTGTTTGTTTGTTTGTTTGTTTTTAACCTCACATGGACTTGGTGCAAAGATTCACTATGGATATTGTGATGAAGGGGGAACACAGTAAAAACTTTTCATAATGTTAATCATATTGACAGATTTCTCTCTAACCCTAAGCAGCTTCTCAAAGAATAATAGCACTGTGTTATCTGACTGGGATTGGAAATGGTAAAATTTGTGTTGATATGCTATTAATCAGCTCCATTTAAGGGGTTGCTCAAGGCAGCCAGGTGGTGCAATGGATAAAGCACTGAACTTGCAATCAGGAAGATTTTTCATAAGTTCAAATCACTTAAGCCTGTTTCCCTCAATTTTCCCATCTGTAAAATGACCTGAAAAAGGAAATGATAAACGTCCAGTATCCTTGCTAAGAAAACCATAAATGGAATCATGGAGAGGCAGGCACAATTAAAATGATTCAACAATGACAAATGCTCTTGAAGAGCCCTGGCAAAACTATGTTTACTTAAAAGGTTGGTTAGGGACAGCTAGGTGGCGCAGTGGAGAAGAGCACCAGCCTTGATTCAGGAGGACCTGAGTTCAAATCTGATCTCTGATACTTAACACTTCCTAGCTGTGTGACCCTGGGCAAGGCACTTAACCCCAGCCTCAAAATAAAAAAAATAAAATAAAAGGTTGGTTAATGTCAGTACTCAGTACTCCCCACACTCTTAGTTAACTTCTACATGGTTCATAGGACTTGATTTCTCTTCACTAGACAAGTATTCATTGGTAAAATATTTTGACCCAGGATCTGAACTCTGTATAGATGCTCTCTCTCTCTCTCTCTCTCTCTCTCTCTCTATATATATATATATATATATATATATTTTTTTTTTTTTTCTTAACAGATCTTGAAGCTCTTCACCACACACTCCACAGTGAATCCCAAAGATTATACAATTGTTTTCTTCCCACCTCCCAAGAACCCCAAGGGTTGTTTTAGTATTATGATTATTGCTAATCATAGAGGTATTGCATTGGATTGCCATTATAAAATATGCAGGTAGTGCGTAGCACTAAATAGAACGGTTTGATTCACATTAAGAAGTAAGAATAAGATGAGATAGGTAAAAGGGATTCTTTCAATGGAGGATCTTGACTACCACACAATGGTAGTTGTTACAAATAAATAAATGTTGCCATTGCACTGAGTAGGCACTTAAAACACATTTTTTTATTTAATTAAATTAGAACCAACTTGAAAGGGACTGAGGTGTATTCTTAAAGAGTCTAAGATACTTTTTTAAGGTTAGGTATATATTTTTGTTGTTTAGTCATTTAGTTCATACCTGACTTTTGTGACTCCATTTTGGGATTTTCTTGGCACAAATACTGGAGTGGTGTGCCATCTCCTTCTCCAGCTTATTTTACAGATGAGGAATTGAAGCAAACAGAGACACATATCTGGTAAATGTCTGAGGCCAGATTTTAATTTAAGAAGATGAGTCTTCCTGATTCCCAGTGTTCTAACCACAGTGCCATTTAGCTGCCCCGAGATATGCAGACAGGACATTAGATTGTACTCCCAAGTTGGTGTGGAAAAGCAAAAGATCATGGAGGTGGATTGTCTTTAAGCAAATAGGTCTTGATAGCTGAAGGAAATAGATTAATAAAAAGGAAGCAGAATATTAACAAAAAAAACTTACAGGTAGGTCTAACTATTATTAGATAAACCAGATATTAAAGAGCTTGGCAGTAGATGGATACTGGGGAGTAAAAATAAGATGGGTAAGGAGACTCTCTTGATTCAGGACTTTAATGCTTATCATGGGATCTTTGCCCTGGATCCTTTAGGAAATAGGAAATCAGTATTCATTTTTAGGCTTAGGAGTGACATAATGAAAGGGTTGCCTTCCTTTACAGTTTCTCTGTGGTCTAAATGAGCATATAACTCAAATTAAATCTAATTGACTTACATTTTATTCTGTTGGGAAGAAAAAAAATTGGTTTAAAATTCACAGTTAACTAGCTTTTCAATAAAATAAATAGTATAAAATAGTAGAAAGTCTGTTCTTCCCACAGTCAAATAGATAAGATCTAGAATGATCTTTGTATCTTTGAAGTGTTGCTGCAAATATCAAGCCATTTTAAATAATTTTCTCCTCTAAATCAGCCCCAGGAATTGAATCAAGATACAACACTATGCCACCCCTTCCCCCATCCAGTAATCTCCAGTGGCTCTCCATTACTAATACAGTCAAATATAAAGGCCTTTGTTTTGCATTTAAAGCTCTTTATAACATGACCCCTTCCTATTTTTCCATGTTTTGTAACTTGATAGCTCCACACAAATTATGATCCAACTAAGAAGGTTGGCTTTCTTGCTGTGTGTGACCAGGATACTCCCTCCCCAGACAACTTGGTTCCTCCCTCTTCACCTGCATTCCTAGCGTCTGTTAAAGTTTAGCTCCAATGCTTCCTTCTCCATGGAGACTTTCCCTGGTGTCTAAGCTTACCTACTCTATCCATTTCTTGTATGTTCTTATTTATCTATCTAGTGCCTTTATTCCTCAAGGGCAGGAACTGTTTTTTACCTTTCTTGTATCCTACTGCTTAGCACAATACCTGCCACATGGTAGATTCCTGATAAATGCTTATTAACTAGCTGACTTTTATAATTGTATAAATTTGGAAGCAACTTTGTACCAGGGTCTACTATGTATGCTGTCTTCCAGGTGACTTGTATAAGCGTAAAATAATTCCCATCACCATTTCTAGAGAAAGAGAAAGGAAGAAAGCTATTGAGCTGTGCTCTTTTTCTCTTATCTAGAGAAATGTTCATTTATTCCTGTCCTTTCCTTGCTGTCCCTAAACCAACTCTCTATTATAGAACAAGTATGCAAAAGCCATTTTAATATTCCTTGGTCTGTATAGAATATAAGCTTAGTTCATTAAAATTACCTGTGGCTTAATTTATCAACCTACTTATGTACTATCTTAAGTAATAATATAGGAGACATGCTTCATTTTACAGAAATCATATGTCCATTTGGCTGAATAATTCTTAGTTTAGTAACAAGTGATGTCATGATAAAATGGATGGATTAAAGGCTTTAGAGTCAAAGAACCTAGGTTCAAATCCTATGTCTGCTACTTGTTATCTGACATTGGGTAATTATTATTACTAATGGTAACCAACATAAATATAGCACATACTTTGTGGCAGGTAATGTGCAAAATAAAAACCCCCATACAACTCTGGGAGGCAGGTATTATTAGTATTTCCATTTTACAGTTGAGGATAACAGAAATTAAGTGACTTGCCCAGGGTCATTAACCTACGAATTACCTGAGCCTGGATTTAAATCCAAGTCTTCTTGATTGCAGGCACAGCATTCTATCTGCTGTACCACATATCCCTAGCTTTTACTTAGATGATTTACATAATCCCTTTTAGCCTTTTTTCCCTCATCAGTAATCTGAGGGGGTTGGATTTACTGATGCATAAAGTCCACTGTTTTCCAAGAAAAAAAATAATATAATATATTATAATATTAATATAATATTTTTGCATATTTCTGGCAACTCAACAGAGCTTTTCCTTGGAAGTCCTTCATAGAAATAGTCAAAATGAAGATATTAAGAAAATAAAAATTTGTTTTAAGAAAAAATTAATCACCCCAAACTTAAGAAGTGATTAATATTTACCTATGTCACTTCAGAGGTATCATTAAATTCATTAATATACTTATCTGCTGAAGAAGATTGAAGTATATACACTTTAAATTTTTTAATGACCTCCCCAAATAGAGTGAAGTTTTTTTTTTCTTTCCCTTGATCTTAAGGAATCTTAACCTAGAGTCCATGCACTTAGTTTTTTGTTGTTGCTGTTTGTTTGTTTTTTTGGTAATCCTATATTTTTTCTTTTGTACAGGTAAAAACATAACTCTGTAGATGTCACCACTGTCAAAGGGGTATCCATGATGCTTGACTTGTATCATGAACCTCTTCAACAGTCTAGTGATGCCTATTGAATCTCTGCCCTAGTAAATTTGAAAAGACACTGAGAACAGTGAAGCTTATATTTCTTTTTGGTTTTGCTCATTTAACTTATTGATTAAAATTAACTTAATTTCTCTGAGCTTTAGTTTCTTCATCTGTAAAAGGAGAGGTTAGATTTCAAGGTCTCTGATCCTCTATATAGGAGACTGATGATGGCCTCACCATAATTTGAGATATATATTTTTTAGTTGCCACCAACCATACCATTACAGCAATATGTAAAATAAGAAGCATTTCTTGCTAAAGTTGTTTTATTCTACTTGTCCATTTTGCTGACATCATTGAACTTATTAAGGATATTTCATTAATTTTCAAGTAGTCATGATCATGAGATTATCCACTATATGGAAAAGGACTTGACACTCTAAGGAAAACCAATATGTGGGTTAAAATGAGCATCCCTATGTGAGCTCTTTACCAACCTTTTATATCACGTGCAGTACATCCTTTTTTATATTCTTTCAGAGGTTATTGCTGAATGTACTTCCTATTTTACATGAGCTGTTTGCTAATCCTTTTACATTTTCTTGTTCTACCAAAAATAAAAATACTAAATAATCCTTTTCCATGTATATTTGAACAACAAACTTGGCTACTTGTGCATTGTATTAATGTCATTGGTTTGAGTAAAAAGGGATGATACTTAAAATATTTTTTAAAGACTCTGCTGGGGTGATCATAAAAATGGAGAATTGTAGAGATTTAGGGATATCATTTTTAGGTTGTACTTTTTAAAACTGATAGACCAAATCATCAAATTCTATGCCACTTACTTCGCAGGTATTTGTGAGACCTTGAATTAAAATAGATACATAGACAGACAGACATATAATATATATATATATATGTATTATATGTCTGTGCATGTGCATGCACACATATTTATATTTATATGCTATCTGTTATGAAAAACTGAGTGAGAAATGAAAACTAAATTATCACTTGGTTCACAACAATACCTAACAGTAGATGACAAGAGAACATTACTGTTTCTTCAGTGGAAAAAAAGTTGAAATTTTACTTAAGAATTTTTTTTTTGTAAGACTTTTTTATAGTCAGTGGGAATCTGCAGACAATTTAGTTGTGCTTTTTTATTGACCTTATCATTTCTAATTTAGAGCAGCCTTTTTGCAATGTAGTTGTTACTCAGGGACTCACATGCTGTGAGGGACTTCATGATTGTCTCCATTTTATAGAATGGGCAAATTGGATGACTGGAAAATGAAATTTCATGCTCAGAGCCACAAAGAGAACTCATTAAAAGACCTAAAGCCCAGAAATCATTGATCTAGATTTTTTGCTCAGTTCTAGGTGCCTAATTGGACCCACAATATTAGCTTGGCATCTTCTAGGTGATAATGTTCTTTTTTTTGTAATTTTCTGATTTATCTCTCCTCTGATTAACTCACATCTACCCCTCTCATCCCTTGTTTCCATATAAAAGTTAATGAGCAAAGCTTTACTTGGCAAAATTTGTGTTCCTATTCTTAACATACTTACTGTAGTTAGAAGAATCATGTGTGGTCTCCCATAGGCCATGCAAAACACATCAAATGTCAAATGTAATTGAGAAAATATAGTCAGTGTAAGAATTATTTTAATTTTGATTATTTCCCTTAACCTAAAACATGTCCCATTCCTGCATATGTTACCTAATTTTTTAAAGTAGAGTTTTGTTTTTAAACAAATCTAACAAGACAATTGTTTTCATAACTTGATTTCTTCTGGCCATTTTGATGAATGTTGTTTCTTGATGTCTGGCTAACAAAATATTTAGTCATGAAAAGAAATAAAATCCAAATGATTTCTATTGCTATGCATCGACCACAAAGAGAATGTCATTATAAAAATATCCCTCTTCCCTTTGACAGATTTCTTTGAAATGAGCACATTAATTATTTTTATAGACTTCCTCTTCCCCCCTCCAACATCTGGAGTCAGACAATTAGTATTCAAATTCCCCTCTCTACTATAACCCTTATATTATCTATGAAATCTTGGATATGCCAGTTAATCTTCATGGGCCTCAGTTTCCTCATCTCTAAAATCTCCTCTGAGATTTTTTCCAGTTCTTCACTTACAATAGATCAGGCCAGAGTTATACTAGAGCAATGATATGAAGTTATGGTTTCTAAGAGGGAAGAAGGAAGAGAGGCAATAAAGGAAGCAATGAGGAAAGAAAGAGATCAAGAGAGACAAAGAGAGAGGGGAGAGAGGAAGAGATGGAGACAGAAATACAGGGGAGGACAGAGGAAAAAAGGCTAAGGGGAGGGGAACAAAGGAAGGAAGAAAAGGGAGGGAGGAGGAAGGAAGGATTGTAGTATGGCGAAAAGACACCAGAAAGTGATATAGAAACCCAGTTTCTAGTAAAAGAAGACCAAAGGCTTATCTAGAGAAGGTGGGGTACAAGTGTAAATTCTAATTCTCCAGTATAATAAAGGTAAACAGACATTGGGGCCATAGTAAGCACATTCCAGGAAGTATATTGTACAAATTCAAAGCTATCTTCATCATCATTATTATAACATTCTATAATTCATGATTACATGAGTGAAGAAGTAGATTTTTAAAAGGATTTAGATTGAGTTTTACATTTAAAACACTCAACCATATGGTTCCAGGTTATTTTTCCAGGTTTATTATAAATTAGGATCTTTCATACCCTTTATGATGTAGCCTAGCTAACCTTCTCACATAACACTCCATCTTCTATATTACATGCCTTTGCATATGTCTCCCATGTCTGGAATGCACTCTCACTTAGATTCTTTAATATTTCAGCTCAAACATTACTTTCTATATGATGCCCCAACTGCTAGTGACTCCCTCCCTCTAAATTAGTCTTGCATTTGCTTTGAATATCTTCTGCATATAGTAGTAGGTACATAATAAGTGCTTGTTGACTATATTTTTTAAAACTTATGAATTTACTACATGCCTAGCACTGCAGATGTAAATTAAAAAGTAAACACAGTCCCTGACCCAAAGGATCTTCATTCTAAAATATGAGGCGACAGCAGTGGTATCTAAAAAGGATTTTTTTTTTTAAAGTTACAGGGATAATGGGTGAATAAAGGCAAGCAAATTGATAATCTAGATATCAGTTATAGAATGATAGTTCAAGAACTGGAAAGTTTTCAGTGGGGGGCAGGGAGGAATGTAAGCTTATGATAGCAAGGGAGCTAGTGAGAAAAAGGCCAGGGAATCAAGTAAAGTACTGCTGGATCTGAGCCTAGTTGTGGTGGGCTACTGAAGCAATTACTAAATACATTTACTAAGTGGCATCCCAGGACAAGAATTTCCAACATAATTAATAAAATAGTCCTCCAGGGAATGGTTTATGGCCCCGGATAGAAAGGTGGTTAGTGGATGGGACAAAGCCTGAGAAATGAAGTATGATCAGAACCAGAACTAGATATTGTGGGTCTGCCACCAACAAGGCCTCAAGCCAGAAATTGTGGTAGCATAAAATCCAGGTCATGATTTGTGATCTGGTTGTCAAGGAAGCTAATGAGAAAATTGTCTATTACAGTCAGTGTCTTTAAACCTTAATTTCATAAATTTTGTGAGGATAGCAATTGGCAAGTGAGCCGAGGGAAGTATAGTTTTTCATAGCTGAAAGGAGGGATTATAAAGTCATGGGATGTGGAAGCCTCTCAGATAGGGGAACTTGGCAGCTTTGAAACACCACAACGTAGACTTTGCAGGGGAAGGGTATTGCTATTTTTACACTAACAATAAGAGTACAGGTAGCCTTTTCTAGCTTATTGACCCTTTTAAGAAGTGATATTCCTGTACAAAATTTGCTGCCACAGAAACCTAATGAACTTATCTTTTACCTCATAGACGACTGGAAAATTGGCACCACTGACCTCAGGAGTTTTTTTGCTATTTTAAATTCTTATTTATTTGATGTCTATATTTATATATAATTTTTGTCTTCATTTGTTGAGTTTGCTAAAAATGAATATACTGCTTTATATAGGGAGGAGCAAAGGGGAATCTCTAGAGCATGGGGAGCCATGGACTTCTAATGAAGTTCTTTTTGTATCTCTTTTCTCTGTGTCTCTGTGACTCTACCACTTCTTTCTATCTCTATGTATCTTGCTTCTCTTTCTCTAACTCTGCTCTCTCCCTCTCTTTTACTTATTCTTTTTCAAGACTTTTTTTTTATTAATTGTAGTTTTTATTTACCAGATATATGCATGGGTAATTTTACAGCATTGACAATTGCCAAACCTTTTGTTCCAATTTTTCTCCTCCTTCCCTCCCCCATGGCAGTTGACCAATACATGTTAAATATGTTATATATGTATACATGTCCAACAGTTGTTTTGCTGTATAAAAAGAATCAGACTTTGAAACAGTGTACAATTAGCCTGTGAAGGAAATAAAAAATGCAGGCAGACAAAAATAGAGGGATTGAGAATTCTATGTAGTGGTTCATAATCATCTCCCAGAGTTCTTTCGATGGGTGTAGCTGGTTCAGTTCATTACTGCTCTATTGGAATAGATTTGGTTCATCTCATTGTTGAAAATGGCCACATCCCTCAGAATTGATCATCATATAGTATTGTTGTTGAAGTATACAACAATCTCCTGGTCCTGCTCATTTCACTCAGCATCAATTCCTGTAAGTCTCTTCAGGCCTTTCTGAAATCATCCTGCTGGTCATTTCTTACAGAACGATAACATTCCATAATATTCATATACCGCAATTTATTCAGCCAATCTCCAATTGATGGGCATCCACGTAGTTTCTAGTTTCTGGCCACTACAAAAAGAGCCGCCACAAACATTTGGCACATACAGGTCCTTGCCCTTTAAGATCTCTTTGGGATAAGCCCAGTAGTAACACTGCTGGATCAAAGGGTATGCATAGTTTGATAACTTTTTGAGCATAGTTCCAAATTGCTCTCCAGAATGGCCCGATGTATCCACAATTCCACAATGTATCAATGTTTCTGTTTTCCCACATCTCTTCCAACATTCATCATTTTCTTTCCCTGTCATTCTAGCCAATCTGACAGGTGTGTAGTGGTATCTCAGAGTTGAAGACATTTGTTAAACTTGGAAAATGCAGTCTGTAGTTAGGTCAGTGGAGGGAAGCTAAGTTGTTTACCTTGCATTAACAAAAAACTATAATATAAAAAGAGGATCATTATTTCATCTCCAAAGTTATTTCAGAAATCCTAGTGAAAAGTTCAAAAGGTACTGCTCCAAACAAATACCTGTTAGCATAATATATGTCTTGTAATAATAATAATAATTTTAAATACTCAGATTTACTCTAGTGGATTCTAATGCTTTCTCACATTCTGAGATTATATTAGAATTTTAGAAATCTTATTTTTATACATCACTAGTAAGTAAATAGTAGAGTCATATTTTGAACCTAGGTTTCCAGTTTCTAAATCTTGTGCTCTTTCTACCATATCACACTACCTCCCTTAAAATAAATGTTTCTACCAATTTGGACCAAATGTTCATTTTTTTTTTTTTAAACTGGGTTTCTAGAACAGTGCAGTAAGGATTTCTTATTCCTTCATTTAAGTTTCCTCGAGTATTTTTAGAATTCTAACTTATATGTGCACTATGTTATATCTGTAGTGGCCTACTTATCCAAATCCCAGAAGAGACCTAGAATTCAGTGTTTCTGAGAAAGACCCCAAGACTCCTACCTAAAGAGATGTAGTCTTAGATCAGAGGTGATTAGCAGATAGGGTATGAGCAGGTAAATGACACTTCTTAAATACTGGTAATGGTACTTCTTGCCATTTTTAAACATTTATGTGTCACCCTAGAGGTACATCATCTGCTCAGAGAGAGGTAACAGACTTAAATCCCAGGATCATTATCCTAATTATTAGGTAAATATATCTTAGTGAATACATAAGCATAAACTACAATGCCTTTGGTATTATGACACATCTCATAATATTAGTTGTCCTTTTTTTGTGACATAGTAATTAAATGTAGCAATTTGTAGAGAAACTCCTCAAAGGCTCTGAATCATAGACTAATTGTGCCAGGTAAGAGCCAGCAAGCTGGTTTTATGTTGGATGATCCCCTATCAATATGGTGATTTGGTGAGAATTATTATTACCATGCCAATTATATTATTTGGAAAATGTTTGCAAGACCTTTTTCATATTTCTTTTTTGCATTCTGGTCATTCAGAAGTGGGAGATAGTAGAATTAAGGAACAAAGCATATAAGTAGTAATTGAAGAAAGAAAAAATTAATTTTTTATAAATTAGAAATCATGTTAGAAAGAATTAAGATAGCACAGAAATGGAGCTTGTGTTTGATTGTGATGATTGATGCCACTTTATAATATCATTTTTGTCCTGGTATGGCTAGGTCATCTTCTTTTGCTTCTCTCCCCCTCCCCCATTAATTCACTTGATAGTATTGATATTTTGTTCTTTTATTTGAACTTTGTTTTTTTTTTTTCTAGCACTTTTTATAAAATAATTTTTGGCAGGTTGATTGGTATGACATTGAATAAATACATTGATTTAGGTAGAATTGTCATTTTTATTAGCTCTGCTTTTGAACAATTGATATTTTTCCAGTTGTTTAGATCTATTTATATGAAGTGCTTTGTAATTATGTTCATATAGTTCCTGGGTTTGTCTTGGAAGTTAGATTCCCAAATACTTTGTATTGTCTACAGTTATTTTAAATGGATTTTCTTTTTGCCTCTTGCTGTTGAGTTTTGTTGGTAATACATAGAAATGTTGATGATTTATGTGGGTTTATTTTATAGCCTGTAACTTTGCTAAAGTTGTTAATTTCCATATTAGTCACAGTTGTGAAAAAAGAAACAGATGAAAAGGAAAAAAAATGAGAAAAAATAAAGTGGGAAAAAATGTTTTTATCTGCATTAACTCTTTGTGTTACTGATAGCATTTTCCTTTCTGAGTCTTTTGTACTTGTCTTGAGTCACTGTGTTACTGAGAAGAATTGAATTAACAATCACACAATGATGTTGATACTATGTAGAGTGTTTTCCTGATTCTCGTCATTTTGCTTTGTAGCAATTTTTATAAGTCTTTTCAAGTTTTTCTGAAGCCTGCTTGTTCATCATTTGTTATTGCACAATAGCATTCCATTCCCTTGCTGGTGGTTTTTAATATATAATGCTTTTCATTTTAAAGAAAACTCCATATATTCCTATGTTCTCTAGTGTTTTTAACAGGAACAGCTTTTGTCAGGCCTTTTTTTCATCTATTGAGATAATTATATGATTTTTGTTATTTTTGTAACTGATATGGTCATTTTCCTAATATTGAATCTGCCCTACATTCCTTTTTTTTCCTGGTAAATTGATTGATTGATTTTTTTTTTAAATACATATTGCTTTTTGAAAGAAAAATCAGCAAAAGAGAAACCATAGGAGAGATTTTAAAAAACAGCAACAACAAAAAAGAAGTGAACATAGCATGTGTTGCTTTACATTCATTCTCCCTAGTTCTTTTTCTGGATGCAGATGGCAATTTCTGTCCAAAGTCTATTGGGATTGCTTTGGATCACTTAACTACTGAGAAGAACCAAGTCTTTCATAGTTGATCACAACATTCTTGCTATGTTACTATGTATAATGTTTTGCTGGTTCTGCTTGTTTCACTTAGGATCAGTTCATGTATATCTTTCCAGACTTTACTAAAATCAGCTTGTTCATCATTTTTTTTTTTAATAGAACAATAATATTCTGTTACCTTCAACTTGTTCAGCCATTCCCCAGTTTTGGGGCATCTACTCATTTTCCAATTCTTCAATCCTGTATACCTGATATAAATCCCACCTGATCAAACTGTATTATCCTGGTGATAAATTTTTGCATAAAAATTCATTAAAGAGATTGGTCTATAATTTTCTTTGTCTGTTTTACTCTTCCTGGTTTAGGTTATCATATTTTTGTAATGAAATTTCTAAGAAATTAATTCAGAATTTGCTTATTTTATTTCTCTTTCATTGTGATGAATTCACTCTTTGCATTTTTGACATCAGTAATTTGGCTTTCTTTTTTCTAATCAAATTAACTAAAGGTTCATCTATTATTGTGTTGGGTTTTTTTTTTTTTTTCATAAAACCAACTCTTAGCTATTTATTGGTACAACAAATACTTTTAGTTTTATCTCTTTTGATTTTCAGAAGTTTTAATGTTTTAATTGGGGTTTTTAATTTATTCTTCTAGCTTTTTTAGCATCATACCTACTTTATTATCTTTTTTTTTTTTTTTTCTATTTTATTCATGCAAGCATTTCGAGATATAAAATTTCCTGCTTTGGCTGCATCCCATGGAGTGTTGTCTCATTACTATGGTTCTCTTTGAAATTTAAGATTATTTCTATGATTTGTTGTTTGACCATGTCATTCTTTAGGATTAGTTTATTTTGTTTCCATTTAGTTTTTAGTCTATTTTTCATTGCCCTTTATTACACATAATTTTTTTATATCATGATCTTAAAAGGATGCATTTACTATTTCTGACTCTGCATTTGATAGTGAGGTTTTTATTCCCTAATATATGATCAGTTTTTATATAGGTGCCATGGATTGCTGAGAAAATATTTATTTTTATCCCCATTCATTTTTTTCTCCAGAGGTCTCTCATATTTAATTTTTCTAAACTTCTATTAACCTACTTAACTTCTTTTTTGTTTTTATAGTTAGATTTATCTAATTCTGAGAGCTAGAGGTTGAAGTCCCCTATTAGTATATTTTTTCCTGTCTATTTCTTCCTGTAACTCACTTAACTTTTCTAAGAATTTGGATGCTATACCATTTCATATCTATATATTTAATACTGATATTACTTCATTATCTGTGGTACCTTTGGGCAAAATGTAGTTTCCTTCCTCATCTCTTTTTAATTAGCTCTGTTTTTGCTTTTGCTTTGTCTGAGATTTACCCCTGCTTTTTTTTTTTAACTTCAGCTAAAGCAGAATAGATTCTGCTCCAGCTTTTTACCTTTATTCTGTGTGTTTTTCTGCTTCACTTGTTTTTCTTGTAACTACTTATTATAAGATTCAGATTTTTAGTCTACTCTGCTATCTGCTTGTTTTACAGGATAGTTCATCCCATTCACATTCAAAGTTATGATTAATAATTGTGCATTTCCCTCCATCCTATTTTTTTTCTCTCCTTTCACCCTGTCCCTCCTCATCAGTTTTACTTCTGACCACTACTCCTCTCAGTCTGCCCTCCTTTCTGTCATTCCATTTTCTTTCCTTTCCCCCCCTTTCCCTCTTATTTCCTTGTAGAGTAAGATAAGTTTCTACATCTAATTGAATGTATATGTTGCTAATGTGATGAGAATAGTTTAAATAATACCTCCCTTCTTTCCTTCTACTTTAATAGGTCCTTTGTGCCTCTTTATGTGATGTGATTTACCCTATTCTGCCTCCCCTTTTCTTTTCTTCTAGTATAATTTTTTTTTCACACTTAACTTTTTTTTTTTTATATCAACACATTAAGGTCATCTTATACCCACACCCTCTGTCATATTACTTCTAATTGCCATGGTAGAGATACAGTTCACAAGAGTTACAAGATACTTGTATCTTCTTATTGTGTGGGGATAAAAAAGTTTTATATGTGGCTTTTTTCTTTCATTTCTGTTTATCCTTTTATGCTTTTCTTTCAGCTTTGGCCTTTTCATCAGGAAAGTTTGAAAGTCTCATATCACTGAGTCTTATCTTTTCTTCTGAAAGGTTATGCTCAGTTTTGCTGGTAGTTGATTTTTGGCTGTAATGCAAGTTCCTTTGATTTCTGGAATCCTCTGATCTTTTTAATGTAGAAACTTCTAAGTCCTATGGATCCTTAGTATTTGATTTTTTTTTTTTTTTTGCTTTGTTTTATTTTCTCACTGCTTAGAATATTTCTCCTATACCTGTTAATTTTATGGAATTTGGCTACAATATTCCTTGGAGTTTTCATTTTGAGATCTCTTTTAGGAGATGAGCAATGGATTCTTTTGATAACTGTTTTACTCCTTGGTTCTGGGGTATCAGGGCAGTTTTCCTTGATAATTCCTAGAAAGATGCTGTCTAGGCTCTTTTTTGATCACAGTTTTCAAATAGTTCAGTAATTCTTATATTATCTCTCCTGGATCTATTTTCTTTCAGGTGAGTTGTTTTTCCGATGTCATTTTCTTTTGATTTTGTTTGACTAATTTTTAATGTCTCATAGAGTCATTAGCTTCCCCTTGACTAGTTCTATTTTTTTAAGAAGTTATTTTCTTCAATTAGTTTTTGAATCTTTTTTACTTGGCCAATTCTACTTTTAAAAGAGTTGCCTTCTTTAGTGAATTATTTTCCTCACTTGACCGGTTCTATTTTTTAAGGAATATGTAACTCTCCTTTATTTTCCCAATTTTTCTTCTATCTTTTTACTTTATTTTAAAAATCTTTTTAGGTTTGAGACCAATTCATATTAACCCTTCAAGGCTTCACATGTAGATATTTTTCAGTGTTGTCCTCTTTTGAGTTTGTGCTTTGATCTTCCCTGTCACTATAGTAACTTTCTATGGTCTGGCATTTTTTTTTTTTTTTTTGTTTCTTACTTTTAGCCTGTTTTAGAATTAGAATTAGAAAGTTGAGTTTTTTGCTTAGGGCACAGAGGATACTTGTCCTAAGCTCCTTATTCTGGCTTTCTGCTCTAGGACCTGAGGTGTTTGAGACTTGTCCACTCTACTAGGGAGGCTAGCCTTAGACACACCTGTTTTCAGTCTTCCAAGGCTCACAATTTGCCTTTTGAGGTGAGCCTGGAGGCCTTACAGCTGGCCTTTAATGCCACTGACCTGCTGAGTTAGGATTGAGAAATTTTGGTTCTGATCTGTGCTGTGGTTCCTGTTATCTTAAGCTGGAAAATAATTTCATTCATATTCTTCTGGATTCTGTCACTCCAGAATCTATTTAGAAGTTTGATTTCATATTGGTTTCTGAGGGAAACTGGGGATAACTCAAGAAACTTTTCTTGGCTTCCATTTGGAGGTTTTTTGTTTGTTTTGTTTTTGTTTTTGGCAGTGATACTGGAGTAGTTTGTAATTTCCTTCTCCAGTTCAATTTACAGATGAGAAAACTGAGATAAAAAGAGTCCAAGTGAATTGCCCAGAGTCACATGGCTACTACGGATCTAAGGCTGGAATTTGAATTCAAGAAGATGAGTTTTCCTGACTCAGGCCTGGCCCTCTATTCAGTGTGCCACTTAGTTTCCCATTGGGTAAAGGTGTCCATTTTTAATGGACATTTCTCCATTAGAAATAATAGAACAGGGACAGTTAGGAGCACAGTGGATAGAGCACCAGCCCTGAATTCAGGAGGAGCGGAGTTCAAATCTGGTCTCAGACACTTAACACTTCTAGCTGTGTGACCCTGTGCAAGTCACTTATCCCCAGCCTTAAAAAAAAAAAAAAAAAAAAAAGCAATAATAGAACAGGTAGCGTTTGCCTTGGTAGTATCAATCAGCTCCATTTCAATAAGTTTAGAACTTTGAACTGGGCATTAACAGAAAAGAAGACTGAGTCATTGGATTGTGATAAGAAACACAATGCCATGCTGCTCAAAAAAAAAAAATTAGAGAAGAAAAAGAAGCTTTAGTGACATTGATTGATATTCAGTGATTCATTATATATTGTGAAAGGGTGTGGTGATGTCAAGATATTTTTAAGGAAGTATAACTTAATAAGATATAGTGAATTATGGAGTATTGAGAAACACTCAAATAACTTTAGTCTTTTTTCATGGGAAAGAGGATTCAAATATCATTCTTGACATATTTATACCTACATCTGGGAGCCTAGGCCATCAGATAAATTTTAGGATCATAGGAGGAGCACTTGAATGAGCATCACAAGCTGTCTGACCAACCTCTTTATATTACAAGTGAGAGTCTGTAACTGAGATCCAGGAAAGTTACCCACCCAAGATTACTTAGCTATAGTTGAGAATTCATGAAATAACATATATAGGATCTCCTTCATTGCCTGTATTATAGTGTTATCTGCCATAATTTCACATTAGTATCACCAGTGTGGCTTTAATGAAGGAAAATTACCTGATGGTGATCACCTTAAGCACAGTATAAAGAGTACTAGGTCTGAAATCAGGAAGACCCAAGTTCAAATCTGGCTTCAGATACTTTCTCACTTGAGCTTGATCATCCTGATCAAGCCACTTAACTTCAGTATCCTCAGCTATAAAATGGTGATGATAATAGCACCCACCTGCCAGATTTATTATGTGTTTAACCCAGTCATTTAGCACATATCAAGTACTATTTGAAAGCTAATAATTATTAGTGCTTTTGTCATCATCATTAATAAAATAACAATATACTTCATACTATTCTTTAAGGTTGGTGGTGGATAGAGGAAAGACAGAGAGAAACTGGCTATCAGTCAAAAAAACTTGAGTTCAAATCCCACTTCAAACACTAGCTGTTTTACAAATTGTGTAAAACCTCTCAGCTTCAGTGCTCTCATTCATGCAACCTGAGACTAGATTTTATGTTTTCTAAGGACATTTTCCATTCAGAGTTGGTGATCATATGAACCTTCTTATCTTTTGCTAATTATGATTAGTGGCTTAGTGTATAGGGACAGGATAAGGGGAGTGGGAAGTACCTTCATCCTCTGACTTAGTAGAAGAGCTAGCTTGTTTTTGAACCTTGCATGTGTAGAAAAATGTTCTGAAATAGAAGAAATAGAAACCAAAATGAGTGTTTTGCCAAAAGGCAAGTGTCAGTAATACATCCCCTATTCATATCAATAAATTGCAGTCAGTTAGTTTTATGCTCTGCATATGAGTTGTGTCTCCTTTGAATCTATAAACAAATTATTGCATAACTTAAGCAAAAACAGCACTATTACTAACAAACAAAAAACAAATCCCTCAATTTTTGCTTTTGAAGTTTTAAAAGTATAACAATGGAATGCTTAAATGCTTGGGAAGGACTTTATTTGTTATTCCTGTCATAACAGGAATCCTTCACTTTATAATTTTTAGGTAACTTTTGTTTTCATCCAAAATTAGAAAATGGGATTTAATGTTAGTAATAATTTTATTTGCATATCTATTAATCTCCTTTTGCTGAATTCATTAAGCAGTCACATAACCTGAGCTCCATTTTGCAGAATTTCTTTAAACATAAATAAAAAAGCCAAAAAAAAAAAAAAATGTAGTTGAAATCTCATTCTTAAGCCATTAAGTTGCCACAAAAATATGGGAAATCATTGTGTACACTATGGCAGTACTGAAAAAGACATTAATATAATCTCATTAAGCATTGGTTTCAGTGACACATTTTCATGTATATATATTTTTATGTATATGCATATATCCACATTTAATTTAAATATACATATACATTTATGTGTACTGTATACAAATATATTTGGTATAGATACATACATTTGTTTGATTCACATATCGATATGTGTATGTAGATATACATAATTGTTTTAAATATATATGTGTCTATCTATAATATATATACTTAAAAAACAATTGTGTATATACACCAAATGTGTGCAAATATACATGTGCATAACTATATATACATATACATGCATTTAAATCAAATAAATTGTACCATACATTTATACAGTACTTTACATTTTAACAAGTACTTTTCTCACAATTGTTTGCAAATATATGCAAGTATTATTCCTCTCACAGATACTAAAGCAGTTTCAGGCAGATTAAGGGAGAAGGAAAGGAAGAAAATAAGCATTTATATAGAACTTGTGTACCAGGCACTATACTAAAGGATTTTTAAGTATTATCTCATTATCTCATATCAGCCCTGAGAGGTAGGTGTTTTTATTATGCTCATTTTTACAGTTTAGGAAGCTGAGGTTAAGTGACTTGCTTAAACCTAGTAAGATCACATAGCAATAAAGGGCCGGATGAAAATCCATGCATTTTGACTCTTAAGACCGAAATTTTGCACAAATGCTGTTTCATGGAAACATTCTTTAAATAACTGAAAAAGTGTATATGGAAATCATGTATATAGAAATATACTTAGGATTGCTAGGAGATTATACAATATAGTAAATAGAAAGAACATAGTCACCATTACGGTATTATATTTAACAGGTGACTAGAACTTATCAATGTCTAGCCAAATGACAGGCTATTTTTAATAGAATGGACAACTCCATGAAACAAAAGGAAAAAGACATCAATGAATTAAGAGATGGGGAATATAGAAGCCACTATATGAAGGACATATGGGAATAGCTTCCCAAAAAGCATTTGGTTTTATTTCTTATTAGATAGATTTGAAAAACACAAATTGTCAATGATTGTATCAAATGGTGGCAGCTAGCTATGAACTAAATGAATGCAGCTGTGATCTTCATAAAGAACAAAAAAGGCAGAATAATTTGGTTACTCTGAGGATATTTATCCTGTTTAAATTTTACCATGTTCAAATTTGCCAGATAGTATATTTAATACCTCTTAATTTATTGTGGGCTTACATCCTAGTGCTAGTATATAAATAATGGTCAAATAACTATAGTTAACTTTAAAGTTATTGTAGGAAATTGATAAATCAGAGAGAAATAATGCAATGTATCAGACATTTTCATGACATGATTGCTCCCTGGTTCTCTTTTTACCTCTTATACCATTCTTTTTCATTTTCCCTTGTTAGATCTTACTCTAGGTCATGCCTCTTAAAATTTCTTTTTTTAAGTTTTCAATAATATTTTACTTTTCTAAATATATGTAAAAGTAATTTTCAACATTGATTTTTAATAAAAGTTTTTTGTTTTTCCAAATAACCTGCAAAGATAATTTTCTACATTCATCTTTGCAAAACCTTGCATTCCAAATTTTTTCCCTCTCACCCCGCCTCCCCTAGCAACCAATTAGCAACCAATCTAACATAGGCTAAACATGTGGAATTCTTCTAAATATACTTCTGTATTCATACCCTGGGCAAGACAGGTCAGATCAAAAGGGAAAAAGAAACATGAGAACATGAGAAAGAAAAAAAAAAAAAACAAGCAAACAACAAAGATGAAAATATTCAGACTCCATTGTTCTCTCTCTGGATGTTGATGGTACTTGTAAGGGCCCTTTAAATGGGAGGACACAGTGCATCGGGAGATTGAGGCCCGGAAGTAATTTCTGTGGATATGGCCCGGAAGTAATTTCTGTGGATATTAGGACTGCCCTTGGGCGGGATCCTGGCCATATTGAGATAGTTTCGTAATGGGTGACTCTCTCGCTGATTGGCTGTGTGTGTGACCTCACAGGCCCTATGTAAGCCCACTGCAGGCAGCAACCGCCCTCTTTAACCTCCTGCTGTTCACCCTGGCTCCTAGCCTGGGTGGCCAAGCCAAGATGGGTAGCCGAAAGAGGTAAGGATTTTGGTAGTGAACACATGGGTCTTCTGACCAGGTGTTCACTTGGGAACCAACAAGTCAGGGCATCAGTTAGGGCATTATGTGAGTAGGTATAATAAAGGCTTTTAAGATTACATGTGGTTGTTCTTGAGTGTGCTACTGGTTATTAAGCTATAGATTCAAGAGATTGTGGCCAGAGACCTTAGAAGGCCTCAGAGGAGGCAAGCCGGGTAGAGCTCACACTGCAAAGGACAGTGGTCAAAGGTACTCTGGTGGGTCTAGGACAGACTAGTAATTGTAACTGCCAGGAGAGCACGTTACAGGTACTTGCTATTGTAAATTTATTAAAATTTCCTTGAATCACCTCATTATTGAAAAGAGCTAAATCCATCACAGTTGATCATCATATAATCTTGTTGTTCAATATTCATTTTTGTAAGATTTTCTTCCTCCATCTCTTACCCCCCCTTCTCCTCATAAGTAATTTGATATAGGTTAAATGTATGAAATTCTCTCAGTTCTGCTCACTTCCCTCAGCATCAGTTCAAATAAGTCTTTCCAGTCTTTTCTGAAATCAGCCTCTGTTGTTTTATACAAAATATACCATAACTTATTTAGCCATTTCCCAACTAATGGACATCCACTCAATTTCCAGTTCTTTGCTACTACAAAAAGGGCTGCTTCAAACTATTTTGCATACATGGGCCCTTTTCATCTTTATGATCCCTTTTTATCTCAAAGCCCTGACCTGGGTCATCTCTATTCCCTGTTTACTATTTCACTTAATGATCTCATCAGCTTTCATGGTTCAATTATCTTTGTATTGTTGTTTCTCATATCTACTTATTCAGCCTTACTGGTCACTGCTGACCTCCCATTTCACATCTCTAACTCTTTTGGATTTCTCACCTTGGATCCCAGTAAATGACTTGGGAGTGCCTTTACTAGATATAAAATGTCACTATTAGGGACATGTCCCCTCCTTCAGTAGCTATAGATTTAGCTGCTACTGACGTTTATCACGGGGCTGGTTTTATGAGAATCTACAACTTCACTTTATTTTCAGACATTTTTCTTATTTCTTTATCAGCCTTCCTTTCACAACTCTGTGACAAAATGTATCTGGTGTTCTGAAGTGTTCAGAACAGAATCATGGAATTTCATAATTGGAAAGTATGGATCTTCCTTCCTTCCTTTCGATTCAAAAGGCATGTTATTATTTTCCTGGGTAAGAGGACAACCAGGATAGTGTCCTGTCAAGGGAACAAAAAGAAAAGTGATTATTCAAGAAAGAGAGTCAGCAGTGGTGTCAAATGCAGTAAAGGGGGTAAAGAGAGATGAATTCTAAGGAGGGAGAAAAAAAAAAAAACTATTGGATTTTTTTTTTTTTTTTTAATTAGAACTTTGGAGTTACCATTTCTCTCTCCAAGGTCCTAACAAAAGCTAGATTACAGAGGGCTGAGATTTTAAGTGGATAATGACAGTGTGGTGCAATGGAGTCAATAAATGGAAATTACATTTTCTAGTCATTTTTTGTTTTGTTTTTATTTTTCTGAAAAAATGAAGGAAGGCATAGGGGTTAGCCCAAAGGAGCAATAAAGGGGAAAATTAAATCAAAATGTAGTTGCCAGGTTCAAAGAATGAAGGCTCAAGGATCAAAATTGACAAAGAAGACTTTTGAGAAAATTATTAATTGGAGTGGATGGGGAAGATGGGAAATTGTTCTGAAAAAGAAAAGTTCAGAAGCTTGGAGGTGCGGCAATTTCGGAGTAATCATAAAGACCAGGTTATCTACAAGGAACTAGCATGAAAGTAGGCTTGATTGTAGTTGAGAAGGTATTGAAATCAATTCCAGAGAAACACTATCATTATCAGTTTTGAAATTGCAGACTGTGATCCATTTAGGAAGGAAATATTGTGGAAGTTAGCAGATGACTGCCTTGATGATAGGGAAGAACAATAACAATCACTCAACAAATATTTATTAAGCTCCTGCCTGGTGTCAGATATAAAAACAATGAATAAAACAATTCTTACTTGTAAATAACTTATACATGAAAAGAGTACATAACAGATATGTAGGCAAGCTCACAGACACATACACACAAACATAAGTTGTCAAGTCAGTGAGCATTTATTAAATTTTTATCACTGTGTAAAAAGCTTTATGCCTTTACACTGAATGAGTCTTTTAAAAAAAATTTTTTTTTGTTAAATCTTAAGCAAACCCCCTAATATTAACACTGCAAAAGCAAAAGTGTTACATGACTCTAATTACAGGAGTACAAATGGCTTTTCAAAAGCTGATTAATAGGCAAACTACTCAAGTTTTTTGTTTTTTGTTTTTTTAAATGATGAAATTAGCATTCTATAATGCAGCACTATCTGCAAAAGAAGTTAATCTTCCTGATAGGAAAATTCATTATTTTAGCTAATTATTTGTAAAATAAAGATAAATGCTATTTCTTGATTTCTTTTCCATAAAAGTTGATCTGCTGTCATGAATAATCAGTGACTAACAGAAGCATTGAGATGACCTTATTGATTTCCCCTCAAATCAAAAAGTGATATATTGGTTGACAGTATCCCTTTCCGCTGTTCCATAGTGCATGCATATTGCCCCAGGCCTTTTACATATACACAAAATCTGGTTAAATACATTTTCTTTGTTAACATAATTGTTCATCTTTTCTCTGCTGAACTCAGATATCACTTTTCAGGATATTGGGTTAAGTGACTTGCCCAGGGTCACACAGCTAAGAAGTGTTAGGTGTCTGAGATCAGATTTGAACTCAGGTTCAGGGCTAGTGCTCTATCCACCGTGCCACCTAGCTGCCCACACTTTTAATGCAGTGTGTAAAATTATTTGACTTTTCGCGCCATCCCTGACTTTTCAGGGAGATGAGAACCCCAAAAAGGAGGTGATCACGCCCCCCCTGACTTCTCAGGAGGGGAGATGAGAAGCACCAAAGAGAAGTGGGGATTTGCTAGCGGGTTTCTGGATTGAAGGGCCTTATTAGAGACAAGTATGCACAAACCCATCAGCATGGGAGTTATTACACAAGCACATAGCAATAACGCAGAGGCTATTAGTGGTGACTCTCCCCACAGTCAGTGCAGACTCGATGTGGTATAACAAACAGGAATTGTACATGCAAGTAGTGATATAACAAACAATATAAATCAACATGGTATTGTAAGAGATTTCCAGAAGTCCTAGAAGGAGGGTATGTAAACACCAGACACACATACCCCTTCTTCAGCAACCAAGAAATAGTCCAAAACCAATCTATTGTCCATTGCTTCACTGTTAGGGAATCCAATGATCCCCACAAGTTTTTGAAATCCCACATCAGTCTTTTTATATGTTAGGGAATCCAATGATCCCCACAAGATTTTGAAGTCCCACATCAGTCTTTTTATATGTTAGGGAATCCAATGATCCCCACAAGTTTTTGAAGTCCCACATCAGTCTTTTTATATGTTAGGGAATCCAATGATCCCCACAAGATTTTGAAGTCCAGCAACAGTCTTATGATGCCTCAGAGAATCCAATGATTCCTGAGGACTTTCAGTCCTACAATAGTCTTATGATGCCTCAGAGAATCCAATGATTCCTGAGACTTTCAAGTCCTACAATAGTCTTATGATGTCTCAGAGAATCCAATGATTTCTGAGGATTTTCAGTCCTACAATAGTCTTATGATGTCTCAGAGAATCCAATGATTCCTGAGGACTTTCAGTCCTACAATAGTCTTATGATGTCTCAGAGAATCCAATGATTCCTGAGACTTTCAAGTCCTACAATAGTCTTATGATGTCTCAGAGAATCCAATGATTTCTGAGGATTTTCAAGTCCAACAGTTTTTTAGACAACTGTTGATTTTTCTTTTTTTCTGTGGTTATGTTGATGCTTGGGTTATTATTTTTTAAATTAAAAAATGGAAGCAAGAATGGAATAGTGAAATCTAGGAATACTTGATTGATAACCATTATCAGCTTAAAAAAAAGAGGATGACATGGAAAATATAAGTTCTGTATGTGGGGAAAGACCAACAACATCTTGAAACCAATGCAGAGTCATTAAGATTTTATGTCCCATATACTTTTATCAGAAGTCCTCCTGAAGCTTTCTAAGAGGCAAAACTGGAGTAATAGGAATTAAAAATCTTTCCTCCCTTTTCAACTGCCTCTCCTATTCCTGCTTATGCATGTAACATATCCCTTAATGTTGAAAATAGTAATTAGATTCTCTTAGTTATAAAATTAGTGATAAAAGAATTGTAACAGTCCTTATCTTCTGAAATGATTTTTTAAAAACCATTCCTTCTTGTTTGGAATACACCTTTCACCTCTAGAACTTATTTTAATATAAATTACAGTGTGAAGTACAGAAAAGAAAAGAAATTGGAGGGGGTATTGCCAAGGTCAAATCTCCTTTCCTTAGCCCCTTCATTATATGTTTGTTCTATCTCCATCTTGGGAATCAATCTCTTTAAGGACAGGGAATCATTGGGGAAGCTTAACATATATTATACATGGTATATAATATTAATTGCATAATAATGTGCATTGATTGAAATTAGAACTAGCTTTAGCTAGGTAACATTACCTTCTACTTGTTGTATATACTTGTACATATTTATATTTACTCTATACAAATTTCCTTGTTTCCTCCATTAGAATATAAGCTCATAGAATAAAATTGTTCCATTCTTTTTATTTGTATACCCTAGGACCTAGCATAATGGGAGATGAATAAATAATTCTTAATTAGTTGATAGTAATATTCTAATGCCTCATTGGAGCTGTGGAGATCTTCTTGATATGAGTACTCTCAGCCATGTAGATCACAACCCATCCATTCCAACCCCACAACTTTCCTCTTACTCTCTTGGCATTGTGTGATTTATTATATAAGGAAAAGATTCATAATAGAATTATTAGGGAGACCATAATCTTGCCTCAGTCCCATACATAAGCCTTTGCATATCATTTATGGGCATTTGACAAAGAACTTATATAATAGCAATTTCTTTTTATGTAAGTGGACAACTTCATTATGAACTTTTAAATACGTTTATATTCTTTTTCTGGAGTTGTGACAGCTGCATAAACTCAACATTTTACTGTTGAAGAGAATCTTTTTCTGCCTCAATTTCTTCATCTGTAAGATGGGAATTAATAATCACACCTACCTTTCAGTATTATTGTGATGATAAAACAAATTCATATTTGTATACATGCTTTTAAGAGATAACATGAAAATCATTTTTTAGACCTTATATATCTTTCCTATGTTTGGTGGGTTTTTTGCTGACAACTGAAAAAATGGAGAATTTGAAATGGAATATGATTGTTTTGACTTAGTCACACAGCATTATCTAGTTTTTACAACTTGAACCCCAAAACTGTCCTTGCAGTCAATTTATTTCTCTTGTCAGTATCTCAGTTAGTAGAACATCAGCATTTCCTCATAAAGACCAGTACTTAATGATATGTTTGGTGTTTAGCACCAAATGATGAGACTGATGTAAGCTCCAAATGTTGGAGTTTCTTCATGTAAAGAATTCATAATGGCTATTCTCTTTAGCTTTTGGTAAGTTTATTTAAAATGATGAGATACAGTATATATCAGGAATGGTGAATATGAAATAATGTTGGGAGAGCATATAGTTAGAAACCATTAGTTATGGAAAGAATGGGATGAGGAAAAAGACACCTTGAAGCATAAGGGGGAATAAAAGGAAAGACACCATGAGGCATGGGGGAGGGATGAGGAGAAAGACCTTGAGGCAGAGTGCCATGGTGGACTTAACACAAAAGGTGTTCAGCAAAGATGGTGTGGATTGCGGACAGATTTACAGGAGAAATTTAATCTAGGGAGGTTGATGTAACTTGGATTTCTAACTGGACACAACAAGGTGTAGCTATCCATGACCTCCACAAAGGGTGGGACTGTAAGGTTGATTTTTTTTTTTTTTTTTTTAAGGATATCTTAAGGTCAATAAATATTTCCTGAAAGATTTTGTTCACAAATACAAATAAAAAATGCTTTCTACATATTCTATATCCTCTGCATAGTTGCTTTTTTATTTTCAAAATATATGCAACATTCACCTTTGTCAAAGCTTGTATTTTAAATTTTTTTCTCCCTCTCTTCCTCCCATCCCCCCTCTTAGGCAGCAAGTAATCCAATATATATTAAATATGTGTAATCCTTTTATACATATTTCTACAATGATCATGCTGCATAAGAAAAAGCAGATAAAAATGGAAAAAATGAGAAAGAAAACAAAAAGCAAGCAGACAACAAAAAATGAAAATAACTATGTTGTGATCCACACTCAGTCCCCACAGTCTTCTCTCTGGGTCCTCTGCATAGTTTCATATCTCACTTTCATTCTGAATTTTATATGTGATTATCCCAAAAAAGATCACTTCATACCTTTTCTGAAATTGTGACATATATCTATTAAGTGTGTTTTATGTGCCAGGCATTCTACTAATCCCTGGGAATACAAAGAAAGGCAGAAATATAGCCCCGCCCCCAATAACAATATTTTAATGATAGGAGACAATGCAGTTAACTAGGTATAAATCAGATATTGTATAAATGCTCTGAATCCATAAAAGATATATAAATAATCTTTCGACTGGTTTCTCTACTGAAATCTCCCTACAATACCTTGTCTTGTTTTGTAGGCAAGCTTAGATTCTCAAAGGTAGTTGAATATAATCTCTGGCAAATCATACTATGTAGGAAATAACAACAAAACCAATTGATAATAATCATAAAGAGGGAAATCCAGCTAGATCTTGATTAGTGCAAATAATGAAACCTCCAAAGTGATTATATCCTTTCATATTCCAGCATTCAAAGTTATGAAGCAATTGGTTCCAGCCCAATGGAAAAATGTAACATGAATTCAAAATGATGAGAACCTAGCTGTAATAATAATAATAATTACATCTAGTCTTTGAATAAGGTGCTTTTATTATCTCTATTTTCTGTTGTTCAGTCATTTCTCACTCTTCATAACCACATTTGGGATTTTTTTTGGCAAAGATACATAAGTAGTTTGTCATTCATTCTCCAGCTCATTTTAAAGATGAGGACATTGAAGCTGACTGGGCTTGACAAGAGTAAAATTGCCAGTAAATGTCTGACACAGATTTGAACTCAGAAAATCTTCCTGATTCCAGGCCCAGAACTCCATTCATTGCACCACTTAACTGGTGCCCCTATTTTACAGCGATGTCCATGACTTTTCCAGGATCACATAGCTAGTATGTACCTGAGGATGAATTCCTGCCTGACTCTAAATCCAAGACTTCATTTACTATGCCTCTTGGCCAATAGTATGTCCAAGTAGCTGCCTGTCTACATTGAGATTATCCCAAGAGTTGCCCACCCTCTGATGCTTTTTTTCATTCCCTAGAGTATAAGCTCAAGAAAGATAGTATGTACAGAAACAAAAATATAACAGGGGGAGAAATTCTGGGTTGAGTCAAATCCAAGCTATACTCTCCAACAGTGTCATTTTTATGATAATATTTTATAGATAAGTTATTCACTGCACCTAACTAGCCAAACTAGGGCTTCCTTTCAGGATTTTTGTGTCACTCTGATTTGAAATTTTCTTCAGAGGTTTTGGGTTTCCTCAGAGCAGCTGTTAGAACTTTGTTAAAGAACTGAACAATAAATTATTCAGTAATTAAAGAATATGAACAGCATTTGCAAGGCCAGCTGAATATGTTGTACTCACCTAAGTCACAACAGCTTACATGACTGATAATAAAATTTGAGATTTTTTTCTCTGCCTGTGAACAGTCATGTTGAAGAGGTGGGAGAATTGAGGGTAAGAGATCCCCTCTGGTGCAAAAGAATTCGCAAGCCCGAAGTCTGTAGCAAAAGGAGAAGACAGCTTTCTTAGTGGGCGAGATCCGAAATTTCAGGACTATTACAAAGAGGAGTTTGCACTGAGAAGAAAATATCTTCATCAGTAGGCAAAAATCCTGTTAGGACTTCTGCAAAAATGTCTAGGCATACAGAGTTAGATATATTGGGGCTGCTTTGATGTTTTGGCCTTCAGCTGGGGGTCTAATCTCTGAATGAATCTGAGAAACTGATTTTCAATTCAATTCAGAATTGAATGAAATTACTTATCTTGGGGGGTTTCCCTTATGGACAGAAGGGTGTGCCTCTCCTAGAGTTTGAGACTCCAATCACCCTTCCCCCCCCAAAAGATCTCAGTTTATATCAATGTTCCCAAAATAACAAATGGATACGAATTAGATCAAATATAGTGAATTTTTTTTTCTCCCAAAGAAATCAGGTGATCAGGCATAAAAGCATATATTTAAAATTGGAAGGGACTTCATGAGCCTATTGTTTAATTATATAAATGAGGAAACTGAGGCCCAAAAAGTGTAAATGGCTTGCCCCCAGGTCACACATCATGCCTGAGATAAAATCTGAACTTGGCTTTTCCTAACTCCAAGTCTAGCATTGTCCACTTGCCACCTTAATTTGCTTTGGGCTATCTACTATCAAGAACCACCTTTGCATATTTTTTATATCAAATAATCAGTTGTTTCCCTCTTCCCTTGGTACAACAGATAAAGTGCTGGATTCAGAATGTAGTGCCACATTTCCCTTTTACTGTCCTTCCTCAGTTTCCCTAAAGTGTCCTGCCTTGGTTTCCCTGAATTGTTCTGCCTCAGTTCCTAATTGTTCTGCTCAATCCTGCAATACCACCACTCCCTCCTAATCATCTTGATCCAGATAAGGATCTTAGATATCATGACCCCAGCCCTTCCCTACTTATCAGAATGTCCAGTGCCTCCCCCATCTGGTCATTGTTCTTCTTGATCCCATCTTATCAGAATGACCAGTGCCCCCACCACCACCCTGTCGGAACTGAGTTGATAGTCCGTTCCCATTCTCCGTGCTCCTGCCTTGGTCTACCCTGTGATAGCTTGGAGCCACGTGTATATATACTTAATGGGAAGCACACATAAGCAGCTGAATGCTTTGGACATCAGTCCTGGGGGCAACATGCCCCTAGCACAATCTCTCCCTTTCAAATAAAATATTAAAACTCTATCTTGTCTCAGTTAAGGCCTGGCTTAAATCCTAACTGTGATGTTTATACTTTATGTGATTTAGGCCTCAATTTCCTCATCTATAAAGATGATATTAGACTAGATGGCCTCTGAGGATGTTAGAGCTATGATTCTAAGATCCTTAGGACTTTGATTCCCCAGGACGTCCTGTATTAATACCAAGAACAATCTCTTCACTCACTCACTTCTCTCTCTCTTTTTTAAAACAATTTCTCCTTCCAAAAATTTCACATAGCTTCTTTGGTTCACTGCCAAACTCCTAGATGGTTCAGTGCATAGAGCTCTGGGCCTAGAGTCAGGAAGACCTGAATTTAAATCTAACCTCAAACATACAACCCTGAAAAAGTAACTTAACTAACCACTGTTTGCCTTAATTTATCAGAGAAGTAAACTGGCAATCCCTTCAGTAATTTTGCCAAGAAAACCACAAAGAGAGTCAAGAAGGGCGGGACACAACTAACAACCTAACGATCTAAGTAACAATCTAACAACCTACAAAGAGAACAGTCACTGGATCTTAGAGTATGTGGTAAAATAAAGAGGGAAAAGACTAGAAAGGTTAAAGAGTTTCAGATGAAAGTCTTTGAATACCAGCTGATTTTATATTTTATTCTGAAGGTGATGGAATTTAAAAGGTACAAAATACCTTACCGAAAACTCCACTGACTTGCTGATCCAGGAAAAGATTTTATTTTATGTTCTTGCAAAAGTGGGTGTCTAAACTAATAAGCACACTTAAAATCAGTAATATATGCCTTTTTATAGACTATACCCAAAATGCAAGTCCCTCCCCTGATTCTCTATTGGCTGAGTACTACAGAGATTACGGTTTATCATGAGTGTTAATTCTTCCATGTGAATTTCCACTCCTAATTCCATCTTCCTTTAGTGGCCACCTTATTTAGACAGTTCAATCCCTCACCTGTTTCCCTATTGGCTGAATGCTACAGAAGTTACAATCTATCTGAAGCACCTGATTCCTCCATATGAGTATTCCTCACCTCTGATTACATCTTATAATGTGTTTCTTATTTTAATTTATGGTTTACCTCCTTAAATTTTGTTTTCCCTTGTTCCACATAAACCTAACCTTCAGATTCTATTTCTTAGATTTCAATTTCATTTTTTCCATTATGTTTCATTTCCCTGCATTTCTCTAGTTTATGTTTTGTAATTCTGAATCCTCATCCAATTTTCGCAGGAACCATTGGAGCTTATTAAATAGGAGAGTGACATGGTCAGCCATACACATTTGGAAGATCACTTTGACAACTGAGTGGAGGATGTCCTAGAGTGGGAAGAGATTTGAAGCAAAGAGACCAAACCATCACACTGTAGTAATAATTCAAGTGTGAGATGCATAAGGGTAGTGGCCATGTCAGAGGGGAGAAGGGGGATTAATTTGAGTAAGTGAGGAATTAAGGATAAAATTTAGGTTGCAAGCATGAACTTAGGAAGTGAGTGGAAAATGAGTTTCATATGTCTACAAGACATCCAGTGTGATTTGTCCAATAAGAAGGTAGAGATTCTAGTTTGGAGATAAGGAGAGAGACATTAGACTAGATATATCTGAGAATTATCAACAGATAGATGATCATTGGAAACACAGGAGTTTATGAAATAATAGAGAGGGGGAAAAAAAGAGCCCAGGACAAATCCTGGAGAAAATCCTCTATTCATTTGGTAGCTTCTTATAATCAGTCTTCCAAATGTAACTTCTTCTTAATTGTTAAATCCAGTGATCCTTTCTCAAGTTTCATTCCTCTTGACTTCTTTAGCTTCTGATATTGTTGGAAAACCTTGGACATTCCAGTTATCGATGGGCATTATTTTTCAGACACATATTCTCTTATTTACTGCTAATTTTTAGACTATTTTGATATTTTTGATATCTCCTTTTCTGTAAGATTTCCCATTTCTCAAATCATTTTCCCTTTGAAAAGTTATCAGTGCCCATGGATTCCATTACTATTTCTATGAAAAAATGTCCTTAAGTATGTTTCCCTCCAAACTTGCTAATTTCTATCCAGATCACTTCATTCTTCACATTCACCAGGTTTCGTGCCTCTTACTCCTTTACATTTAATTATTCATCTTGTATTTATTTTTTTTTCTTAAAGGCTTAGCTCTGGTGCTGCCTCCTAAACAAAGTCTCCCTAGCTTCCTTTTCTATTAATAAGATTTAACTTCTATTAAATAGAATGCAAATTCTTTGAGGGCCAGCAGGAACTGTTTAAGGTTTTGTCTTTGTGGCCTCAATACTGCAGGTGCTTAATGTTTGTTGAACTGAATTAAATTTGCTCTAATCTTGTGACTTGGTTTGCATAGGACCCTTGATAGTCATGGAAAAAACAGCAACTTCCCTATAAAACAATATTATTTGTATTATTATTTATATCCAAACATTCTAGCATTGCCAAGCTGATACTACCATAGACGCTAAGCTTCTCTATAATTAAAAAGTCTCAATATTAATGAGCATTGTGAACTCTGAAGAGGGGGAAAGCCTCCTCCAGTATTATTATCATCATTGTAAGTTGTATTAGTATTATCATTATGTTGTAATGATGGAATAAAGCAAGCATATTGTTGAGTTTGGTTCCTTGGCATACCAACATCAGTGTAATTAGATGGCTGTAAAAAGGGACCTTAAATTCTCCCACTACAAAGAGGTCTACAAAAAACCCCAGCTGCCTTTCTATGGGATTTTTGTAGCATTTTATTGTATAGCTTATTGTTTTGCAAATCTTTTTTAGAGTTGTTTTTACTATGACTTTCTCAGTCATAGTGCAGCCAAATGGCTTTCTTAACTATTCCTTCTGTGTACACTTCATCTGTCACCTGTCTGGTTTTTTTTGTACTGGCTGTCCACTTGCTGTCTTCCTCACCCATGCCTTTAGAATTTGAATTCCAGAAGCACCTACTCCAGCCCTTTCCTGTTTGTTTCCTCAGCTGCTCCACCACCCAAATGAGTTGTCTCCTCAGGCTTCTGGAGATCAAAAGCTGTTTCTTTTTTATATTCCTTGTGCTTTTACACAGTGCCTAGGCCCTAAGAGACTTTAAATAAATGTTTTCTATTTACTAATTGCCTAAGTAGCTAGTCCTTTTAATCACCTTTCAAGAGTGATTTGTCTGAGAGCTCAGATAGTTGTCTATTCTACTCTGAGCCTCCACACAAGCTAACCATTCTCCATATTTCAATATTATTTTCTTCATTCAGGAATTTTACTATTAAGTTGAATTCCTTGAAAAACCAATTCCTTTTCCAAGAAAATTTGTTTTGACAAAAAACAGGGGTTATTTCCATTCAACAACTTTTGTAATTTGTATTCTGATATGTCAGTGCCTCTTGTAATCTTTCTTCCAGTAGTATAAGTTGCAACTCTTAGGTGGTACAGGTTGCCATCTCTTAGGATTATGATCTATTCCAACCCACACAATTCTATCCAAGTAGTCTGCATAACATGATAGGCACTTTCCTCTAGGATTCTTAAAATCTTACAGTCAAGCTAACTTATTCACATGGGCTTTCTCTGTTTACTAACCTGTTACTATTATATAATGTGCCCACTATCTTTTCCAGTCATCTCTTTTGCACCAGTTCTTACATATAATTTCCCATTGGTAGTAATTTGCTATCTATTTAGATATGCCATGAAACCCTATTTTTTTTTTTATTACCAATAAAAAATTTTAATGCATTCTTTAAAAAGAAAAAGATTTCCTCCTTGGCAAAAACTTGTTCCTAAAAAATTATTTGTAAATGAAAGAATGGAAAAGAGGATTTATTAAGTACTTATTATATCACCTTTGTACTAACTCATAGTATAATTTTTTACATGTTTTCTTTTCTTTTTTTTATTTAAACTTTATAATTATAAATTTTTTTAATGACCGTATATATGCATGAGTATTTTTTTTTAATAACATTACCCCTTGTATTCATTTTTCCAAATTTTCCCCTCCCTCCCTTTACTCCCTCCTCTAGATGACAGGCAATCCCATACATTTTACATGTGTTACAGTATAACCTAGATACAATATATGTGTGTAAATACCATTTTCTTGTTGTACGTTAAGTATTAGATTCCGAAGGTATAAGTAACCTGGGTAGATAGACAGCAGTGCTAACAATCTACATTCGCTTCCCAGTGTTCCTTCTCTGGGTGTAGTTATTTCTGTCCATCATTGATCAACTGGAAGTGAGTAGGATCTTCTTTATGTTGAAGATTTCCACTTCCATCAGAATACATCCTCATACAGTATTGTTGTTGAAGTGTATAGTGATCTTCTGGTTCTGCTCATTTCACTCAGCATCAGTTCATGTAAGGAGTGACTCAATTTTGATTCTTTAGAGTATAAGCTTCTAGACTGATTCAAAAATGTATGTCAAAAAAAAGTAAATTTCCCATGCTATTTCTCATACTAGCTTTCTACAAGCCAAATATTTTTTCAAAAATAAATTTATATACATAATGACTCAAGTTTGTGTGGTACGGAAATGGTGAGGGAACACCATTTAATAAAAAAGCTGGAGAGAGCTCTAGAGAAAAGCAAAGTTTATTTGTACATTCTCACGAGAAGGGCGTCCCACTCTTCGAGTAGACTATAGAAGAGAGGAAGCGCCTCCTGTGGGCAGGACAGCACCTTTAATCCCTAACGCAAAACGCCCCCTCCCACCACTGACCCTCATCCTCATTGGCTGAGAGTCTTACATTCTAAACGCGAGATCTACCCATGAAATTGAACTTGACCAATAAGTACATAGTTGCCCATATTTGGATGAAATAGGGAGATGTCATAGGAGGGGAAGGCAATGCCCTTTGCTCGAACTTCAGAGTCCTTCAGGCCTACTCGAACTCTGAAGTAGATGAAGCCTTACTCGATTTTCACAACTGTCTTGAAAGATCTCACCTCATCTCATTCAAGTTGAATCAAACTTACCCTATAAATATATAGGGTACATATACCCTATGTAATAGCTATTACTATAGTTTAAGTTTAATAAACTTAATTTATTAAACTTAATGAAAATTTAATAAATTATTAAAGGAAATAAAGATATACCAAGGCAGCAAAGATCCCAGCAAGATTGGCTTACTGGCTAGGCTAGCAGTTGCATAAATGGAATCAGTGACTCCTCAGTAGTTCGAGTTAAGGAGGGCAAGATTTTTCATTGTGATTAGCAGGATGACAGAGCAAACTTTTAAGTCATATAGGTGCTCCTTCTAACTGGCTAAAAAGTAAAATTATGTGACATCAGTTTGACATTTGGACCTTCCCCTTTAAAACCCCCTTAAGCATAAGCCAGATGTCTAGGTGGTATAGTGGATAGAGTGCCAGGCCTAGTCAGGAAAACTCAAACACGGGCCTCAAACACTTATTGTTATCTTGGGCAAGACATTTAACTCTATTTGCCTTTATTTCCTTATCTGTAAAATGAGTTACAGAAGGAAATGCTAAACTTAAAGTATCTTTACTAAGAAAATTTAGAGTGGGATGTGACTGAATCATTACCATGACCCATAAATAAGACCAAATTCCAGGAATTTGGGAGTGGCTGCAGCTACTTTGATTGAATCAGCTTAGACCTTTAGGTTAAGCTAGTTTCTCAGTAATGTTGGTGAGGAGTGAAGTTATAAGGGTGGAGGTGACATCAGAAGACTAGGGCAGAGATGAAAATGTCTAGAATAAATCAAGTTACCTTAGATTACCTGAATAAACTACCAAGAATAAGGAAGAATGTGGTGGGATATTAAATCTAGCTTAATTAAATCAAAACAAGATAGAATTAAGTCAGTATTCAATTTTACAGTCACATAATAATGAAAAAAGCTGGAATTCAAGTACTATGGCTCCTTTTTTCTATGTTACTGAAATGAACCTGTTTCAAGTGGTATTTTCAAATAATAGAATACTTGGCTGAAGACATAACATAGAGAAATAGTAATGGGTGATGTAAATATTGCTATTGACCATGTTGTCAATCTGAGTGACCAGTAGACCATTCTCTGTTGCTTCAAAAAAGATGATTCTGCTGAGTGAAAGCAAAATAATCCCTAAAGACACTGGATTTTTTTTCCCAATCAGTTCAATCACATCTCACTTTTTATGACCTCAACAAGGATTTTCTTGGTAAAGATACTGAAGTGGTTCTCAGTTTCCTTCCCCAGCTCATTTTACAGATGAGGAAAGTGAGTCAACCAATATTAAGTTACTTGCTGAGGGTCACAAAGTGTTTAAAGCCAAATTTTAACTCAGGTCTCCCTGACTCTCCACCTGGTACTCTGTCCACCCAGCTGCCCATCAGACAATGGAGAGCAATCTTCTAAACTGTTCACTTCAAGACACCAGACATCAAATATCAGTGCTGAAACATGTACCTTGGTGACAGAAGGTGATTTCCTCAATGGAATTATTAGTGTGAGAGTCTAAAAGTCAAATTATTTTATGTGACCCTTGTATTCACTGGAAAAATCAGAAATGCTCATTAGAAAAACATAATAATGTATACTCATTTCCACAATGATGTGATTCAGGCCAATTCTGGTGGAGAGTCAGTACAGAGGACTTTGGGGACTGAATATGGGTCACAATAGAGTATTTTAACCTTTTGTTGTTTGTTTTTTGTTTTCTTTCTCTTTTTTTCCCCTTTTTTGATCTGATTTTTCTTGTGCAGCATAATTGTGGAAATATGTATAGAAGAATTGCACATGTTTAATATATAGTGAATTATTGGCTGTCTGGGACAGAGAGGAGAAAAATTTAGAACACAAGTTTTTACAAGGATGAATGTTTGAAAACTGCATATATTTTGAAAATAAAAAGCTAAAAAGAAAAAAAAAACATTACGGCATAATTGTTTTTTAATTATTTAAATCCACTGGCAGAATCAGGTAGATCATTACTGTTACATTACTTACAAATTTTTTTTTTGGTAGTGTTTCTCCTATATGCAAGGCACTGTATTAACTCTTAGAGGATTCAACAAAGTTGTCCCTGCCCTTAAAGAGTTCACAGGTTGATGAGGGAAATGGTAAAGAAACAACTATATACAAACAAAATGTATCCAGGATAAATTGGAGATATTCCCAAAGGCAGATGCTAAGATTAGAAGTGACCCAGAATGGCTTCTTGCAGAAGGTGAGACTTTAATTAGGGCTTCCAAGAGGCTTGGAAGAGGCATTACAATGCAAATGAAGGTAGCATAGCAATTCCAGACCTACTATACCAGACCTAAAACTATATTATAAAGCAGTGGTCAACAAAACCATTTGGTACTGGCTAAGAAATAGAGTAGTTGATCAGTGAATAAGTTAGGTTCACAGGACAAAATAGTTAATGTCTATAATAATTTAGTGTTGAAAAACCCAAAGGCCCCCAGCTTTTGGAATAAGAACTCACTATTTAACAAAAACTGCTGGAAAAATTGGAAATTAGTATGGCAAAAACTGTACATTTGACCTACTTACACCTAACACCTTATACCAAAATAAGGTCTAAATGGATTCATAATTTAGACATAAAGAGTGATATTAGAAGCAAATTAGAAGAAAAAGGGATAATTTACCTGTCAGATCTGTGGAGAAGGAAGAAATTTGTGGCCAAAGAAGAATTGGAGTTCATTATTAAAATTCAAAATGGATAATTTTGATTATAGTAAGTTAAAAAGGTTTTGTACAAACAAAACCAATGCAGACAAGACTAGAAGGGAAGCAGAAAACTAAGGGAAAAAAATTTACATCCAAGCCTTCTGATAAAGGCTTCATTTTTAAATTATATAGAGAATGGACTCAAACTTATAACTTTAATTGTAATAATTATAATTTTAACATATATTTATATGTTATATAATTAAATAATTATAATTTTAATCAAACATAACTCAAAGTGATCATTCTCTAATTAATAAATGGTCAAAAGATATAAATAAATAATTTTCAGATGAAATTATTATTGATCAGAGAAATGCAAGTTAAGATAACTCTGACAGGAAAAGATCATGACAAATGTGGAAGGGGATATAGGAAAACTAGGACACTTAAGACATTGTTGGTGGAGTTGTAAACTGATTCAACCATTCTAGAGAGCAATTTGGAACTATGCCCAAAGGGCTATCAAACTGTGCATATCCTTTGATCCAGCAGTATTTCTACTGGGCTTGTATCTCAAAGAGATCATAATAAAGGGAAAGGGACCCACATGTGCAAAAATGTTTGTGGCTCATTGATTAGAGAATAAGTTATGATATATGAATGTTTTGGAATATTATTGTTTTATAAGAAATGACCAGCAGGATTTCAGAGAGGCCTGGAGACACTTAGATGCATTGATGCTAAGTAAAAATGAGCAGAACCGGAAAATCATGATAGCAACAGCAAGATTATATACAATGATCAATTCTGATGGATAAGGCTCTCTCTTCTACAATGAGATGATTCAGGCCAGTTCCAATGTGATGAAGAGAGTTATCTGCAACCAGAGAGAGGACTGTGGGAATTGAGTATGCATCAGAACATAGTATTTTTATTCTTTTTGTTGTTGTTTTCTTGCATTTTGTTTTCTTGCTCATTTTTTTTCCCTTTTTGATCAGATTTTTCTTGTACAATATGATATTTGTGGAGATATATATGGAAGTATTGCACATGTTTAACATATATTGGATTACTTGCCATCTAGGGAAAGGAGTAGGGGGGGAGGGAGAAAAAAATTTGGAACACAATGTTTTGCAGGGGTGAAGGTTGAAAATTACCCATCTATATGTTTTGAAAATAAAAAGCTTTAATTTAAAAAAAAAGCTCAACAAAATCTTATCCTTTTTCAAAGTACAGTATATAGAATCTTTGAATCACTTTCTGATTTTTTAAAAAATATTTTAAATGCTGTTCATATATAGAAATAACAGAGAAAAATTCTTAGTCCTCTAACCAGCTTAGTATCTGGCTTCCAAGTGGAAAATTTGCATGCCTCTGGAAATTATAGTATTATTCCCCATTACAAATGTTTTCTCTTTTTTATTTCACTTTTAAGTATGGATCTGGTTAAACACCAGCGTTAATCTGTCTAATCTGATCTTGTAATCTTATTTTCTTCAGAGTGTGGCTTTTTGGAAGCCTTGGGGTTAGGCTAGGCCAAATAAGGTGAAAAGATGTTGATTCCATTCTTCCCTGATATCTGTTTAAACTATGGAGAATCTTATCCTATCCTGCTCTTTGGGTAATGGGTTTTCTTATTTCATTCTGTTTCATGGGTAATTCATTGTTATTGTAGTGTCCTGGAACTGGGTGATTCTGACCATAGTAAGGAGGTTTCCCCAGAAAATACAAGAAAATATAGAAAAGACATCAAAGTAAAGATGGGCACCTAGGTCCACAGTTAGATGGACAAGAGTCAAGCTTATCTTTTTAGTTTAAATAAAAACATGAAATATTAGCCCTTGAATTACTGGATTACATTCAGAAGGAAACCTTGCCCCATACCACCACAATATACTAATATATATTTACTCTTGACCTCATTATGATCTTAAATACATTCCTGCTTCTCGATGTCACGCTTTCATATTTTCATTCTGTCTTTCCTATCCATACCTGTCAATTCCTATAATTTTTCCTATATTTTATTATATTTTTAACTCTGGGGAAACCTTTTAATCTTCATTTAATGAACTCTAAAAGATATTTTGAAATTGAAATTTCAGTATAATTGGTTTCCATAAGTGGTTTTTTAGTTTCTTTATTTGTTTTCATGATTCAAAGACATGATTCTAAAAAGGTTCTCTAGGCTTCATTGGATTGTCAAAAGGGTCCAGAATAAAAAAATTCAGAAGCCTTGATTTAGAGGTAAGAACATTGTGCCTGTCTATAACAGCAACTGCATCATGAATCAGTAAGAGCTCAGTGACGAATTAACTGCACCATTATGATAAACATCTCCTGGTATGTCAGTCTACTATACACCTTAAGGAATGTGGATGTCAGAGTGTACAACAGAGGAAGTATGTCCTTGATACAGAGGAGGCAACTAGCAACTTTTGAAAAAAAATTTTTTTTAATTAATTTTCAACATTTGCTTTTATAATATTTTGATTTCCATTCTTTTTCTCTCTCCCTCCCCAAGACAACAGTCAATCTGATATAGATTATATATGTACAATCATATTAAACATATTTCCACATTAGTTATGTTACAAAAGAAGATTCAGAACAAAAGGAGAAAACCACAATAAAGAAAAAAACAACAAAGTGAAAATAGTATGCTTCAAGTGCCATTAAGATTCCACAGATTGTTGTGTGACCTTGGGCAAGTCACTTAATTCCAGTTGCCTCAACCAAAAAAAAAAATTCATGGATAGCATTTTCTATGAGTCTTTTGAAATGTCTTAGATCATTCTTTGCTGAAAAGAACAAAGTATCATGTTGATTATCCATGTAATGTTACTATGTACAGTATTCTGGTTCTGCTCATTTCATATCAGTTCATGTAACGTTTTTCTGAAATCTGCATGCTCATCATTTCTTATAGAGCAGTAGTATTCTACTACATTCATATACCACAGTTTGTTCAGCCATTCCCCCAATTGATGGGCATCCCCTCGATTTTCAGTTCTTTGCTACCACAAAGAGAGCTGCAATAAACATTTTTATACATGAAAGTCCTTTGCTATTTTTTATGATCATTTTGGGATATAGAGCAGACCTTGTAGTAAATCAAAGTGTATACACAGTCTTATAGTCTTTGGGTATAGTTTCAAATCGCTGTCCAGAATAGTTGGATCAGTTTACAACTCCATCAACAATGCATTAGTATCCCAGTGTTACCACATCTTCTCTAATATTTACCATTTTCTTTTTCTATCATATTAGCCAGTCTATAAGTGTGAAGTGCTACCTCAGTTGTTTTAATTTGCATTTGTCTAACCAATATTGTCAACTTTTTTTTCAAATGACTATACATAGTTTTAATTTCTTCTTCTGAAAATTCCCTTTGACCATTTGTCAGCTAGGGAATGACTCATTCTCATAAATTTGATTAATTCTCTATATATTTTAAAAATAAGGTTTTTATCAGAAACACTGGCTGTAAAAATATTTCCCAGTTTTCTGCTTCCCTTCTAATCTTGATTATATTGACTTTATTTATGCAAAAAATTTTAATGTAATCAAAATTAACCATTTGCATTTCATGATATTCTCTACCTCCTGTTTGGTCAAACTTTTTTCTCCCTAGGTTTGACAGATAAGGCATTCCTTTCTCTCCTAATTTGCTTATGGTATTACCTTTTATGTCTAAATTATATGCCCATTTTGACTTATCTTGGTATATGATATGAGATGTTGGTCAATGCCTAGTTTCTACCATAAGCTAGTTTTCTCAGCAGTTTTTATCAAGTGGTGAGTTTTTATCTTAGTAGCTGGAGTCTTTGGATTTATCAAACAATAATTGTTTATTTGTAATCATTAACTAATATATCTTTTGCATCTATTCCACTGATCCACCACTTATTTCTTAGCTAGTACCAACTAGTTTTGATGATTGCTGCTAATTTTACAGGTGAGGAAATTGAGCCAAGCAGTATTAAGTGGCTTGTCCAGGATCACACAGGTAGTAGTGTCTGAAGCTATATTTGAACTCAAGGTCTTCCTGAATCCAAAACCAGTACTCTTTGTTCAATACATCACCTAGATAGATAGAGAAATAGGTCTATACGAAGACATTTTTATATATAGATAAAAACTTGTTAGTGTCTTTTTCATTTACATTTTTGCAGATATAATACTAACTGTACTGTGAAGAAGTTTTTTTCCCTCTCTGTAGAGATCTTAAATTATGACTGAAGTATCTTAACAATCATATTGTTCCCAGCCTGTATTTCTTACAAATACATTTGGTAGTACCAGCTGTTTATCCTGATTTTGTCTAGTTAACAAACTGTCACCAGATCTTCATATAGTGCATAATTACTGAGGTGTTGGAGACCAGATGTAGTTTTATTATGATTTTTATCACTGAACATAAGTTGCCATAAAAACACTAATATATCTCTGTCATTTCATATCTTCCTTCTTGTTTCATCTCTAAATATTCTTGGGATGTTTTTCATATTATACTGATTACCCTTGTAACACATGAAGCTTTCTATAGACTTCTTTTCTGTACTGTTTGAATCTCCTCCCTCCTCCCCCATACTCTTGTAATAGAATAGTTTCCCCTACACTTCTGTTTTTCAAATGACTTGACTCTCCATAATGATGCCCTTGACCATAACACTCAGTGATTGAACCATTTGGTGGTTCCTTATCCAGTTTTTTTCTGGAAATGTTGAAACTTCACTAATAACTCATAAGTCAGTATCTTTGGATTTATCTTTTTTCCTGTAGTTGACAGCTTCTGAGGACAGTTCGATTTGAAGTTGTTATAATTTTACATAGTGTTTTTCATCCTTTTATCTTTTCAACTTCACTCAATCTGGTATTGATTTTTAACTTTGTTCTAGTCAATTGACCATATGATTGTAGACACTGTAGAAAAATAGGTCAGCCAATTTGGAAATAATACCTCATTAGTAACAAGTCTTTTCCTGTCTGCTCTGATACAGTGATGTTCCATTTTTATGATTCTTTTTAACCACATCCAGCCCCTTCTGATTTTTTTCCTTAAAATATTAATATTGTACATGTATGAATTTTATAAATAGTCTATAATCCTTTGACTACTTTCATAATTTTAAGTTTTGTTGCAATACAGGAGCCACCTATCAGTGGCTATTGGAAGTCTAACACAGACTAACGCAGTAGATCTCTTCACGTGAGAGATGATGACGATGATACAAAGGAGACTGAGAGGCAGTTACTGTTCTCTGACCTCTCTCCTCTTCCCTCTGTATCCAATTTATTTCATTTCTAGTCCACAAGCAACACCTGTATCAGTAAAGGCTGCTTTGCAACTCCTTCAGATGTTATGATTCACAGCTGTAGAGGTTCACGGAGAATTGACCTGCCCCTTCAGTTAGACATGGTCCTTAACAAAGTTTGATCTATATTTATCAGTGTTTTTCACCATCTTCCCCTATTCCCACCTACCACTACATTGGAGTTACCAAGATATATTTTAGAGTCTGGGGCAAACTTTCATAGAATTTCTCTACTTCTTCATACACTAATACAGACATTATGTAACAACTACCTTAACAATAAACTAGCAGCATTATAACACATGTAACAACCATGTGCTCTTTGCTAATCCTTATTAAAAATACTTGAAGGGGAAGTGACTAAATGCTTTATTTATGTTCCCTTTGTTCAAACACTAAAACCAATTGCTTCAGCACTTTAATCTCTGTGAAGAGAACTTGTAAACCATCCTTCAATTTAAGGCCAGTGTCTTTTTCTGATTTCATTTGTGGCAAGAATATCCTTCTACATGCAGTTCAGAACCTTCAATGAGGTCATTGGACAAAGCTCTCCTATTTAGAGCAGTACCAGTGAGAATTTCTAAATACGCTCTGCTGCTTTTTCCATGACTGTGCCATTTCCATTGTTTTATTTCGTTGATGAGTCCAATAGCCAACTTTTTCATGCAGTAACTGGGTAGATCTGCTCAGACAGCAAACACAGACTATTTTGGGGATTGTTCTCAGTTTGTTAGAACCAGCCAGACAAATTCTATGAGCTTCACCTTTGAGAACCCAGAGTTACCTTTCTACTACTATGAGGAATCTTTACATTGTTTTGATTTTTTAATAGACGGGGAAGTGAGTTCTGGACCTGTGATTCATTTCTTTAGAGTACTATAAGCTTATAAAATCCCTTTTATCAGTGCAAATTGGCACTAGTTTTGCAAATAAAAGCCATAGAGAAACTGCCTGGTTCAAGATGAGGTTCTCATCTTTCACAGGATCATATAAATAGGATCTGTCCAAGAACTCAAGTATACTAAATTCTGAGGCCAGCAATATTTTCACTTCCCTATGTTTCCTTTTTATTTAAGTAATAAAATTAAATCTTTTCCTAATTATTTTTCTGAGATTTATATTTGGTACTTTTTAACATCTCTTTGGAATCCTTTTCTAGTACAAAGAAATACAATTGAACAAAACAGTTCATCTATAGTATTATGACTTAAGTCACTGGTATTTCTCAAGACATGATCAATTATTGATTTTGGTGCACAGTATATCCATTAAGATCTTCTCATATCTAACTTTATGTAGGAAACTCCTAGACAAGTTGTTTTAGGGATGGAATTTTGCCTCTTACCAGATTTCTGTGCATAGTATTCACCTTGTGTTAAGGCTGGCAAATGAGAAAAATGGTTTACACATCAGAAGGAAAAAATAGAAAAGTGAGCCATCTAAAAAATGAAGTTGACTGATGCATGTTTAAGCTGTATTTATGCATATTTTTCAGATGTTATTGGTGAGCTAAGTGATATGCTGTCTTAGAATAAAATGTATTGAGATGCCAGGCTACTACATATGTTCTTTATAGCTCTGTTCATTGGACTGTATTCCACAAATAAATCACCTGGAATTTATAAATTTTTCATACAGAGACAGAAAGATAAGTAGATAGCTAGAAAACTGAACTGCAAAATCATTGGTTTCCTTTGTTATCCTATGAAATTTATTTTATGCATTTAAATTATTTTGAGAAGGGGTCCACAACATAAAAACAGTTAAGAACCTTTACTCTCTTTTTTTGTGTGTCTGAGAGGACACTTTCCACTGAACTTTGTCCCTAAACATTTTACCAATTCTCCAAGCCTATGTTTAATAGGAGGATATGATGCCATGACAGATACAGATTCCCATAGTCTGGCTATGAGGCTACTTCAAAAAGTCTTCCTCCTCCCCTCCCTTCTCTTCCCTCTTTTCCTTCCTCTCTCCTCCCTCTCCTTCCCAACCTATTTTCTTTCCTTCCCCTTTCCCCCTTCTTTCCCACCAACTTCCCCACCTCCCTTACCTGAAAGCACCACAAATATTTGTAATTATACTCTTAAGTGGAGGCGAATTTAATGTAATATAGCAGATAAATAAGTGCTAAGACTTGGGATCCAGATAAGTTCAAATTCTGCCTCAGATACTAGTTGTGGGACTCTGGCAAGTTGTTAAACCTTGTAAAAGGGGCTATTAACAGTATCTATTTCCTAGGGTTGTTATAAAGATCAAGTGAGATAATATTTGGAATAATTATTATTATTATATTAATGAACTCTGCTAGAGGCTGAACATGATACTGAAAATGTTTGGATAGCTTCGATTATTTAGCATTTCAACTATTTAACATATCAAAATCATTTCCTTTGAATTATATTAAGACTTCTGTAGGAGTCTGGGGAATGGAAGGAAGTAAAAGATCAAGTCAACTGAAACTCAAAAGCCTAGGATAAGGACAGAGTTAGCATGTGTGCTATCAGCCTAATAGGTCGTTTAGAGATTTGATATATTGACATAGACTGAACAAACCCATTTTGAATCTATTGAACTGGATCATATGATGATAGCTCTAAACTAGAAGAGCATTCAGAGGCCATCTTTTCATTTTTCAAGTGAGGAAGCTGAGGCAGAAATTCTATGCAGTACCACCATTTCTTATTTTTTATTTTAGTTGATCATTATATAGCCTAATAAACATTAGTATGTATCATTGACTGACTTTGCTCAACAATAGCCATCTTCTTGTCCTGTTGTTTGATTATATATTTGTTTAAAATAATTATTTTTTTGTAATAAGAAAGAGAAAAATCAATTTCTATGAATTAATTTCTTTTTTTTTAATAGAAACTTTGGGAGTGGATACCTTCTTTAGATATGGAATGTTGCAGTCACTTTCAGATGAGGTCATCTTGCTTTTATTTTTGCTTAATTGATTTATTTAATTTTTTACAAGAGATTTCTCATAATGTAAGGGTAATTAATTTGTAGTGTAAAAAACAAAGCAATTCAATAAGATTTTAAAAAGAGAATTATCTTGTCCTGCAGGAGCTGGCCTTCCAAAAGATATTTCAGGACAAATGTGATTCTCATAGGAAGAGAATGCTTTTAATATCTGACAGGACCCATCAGCATTGCCTGATGAAGGTATTTTTGACCTACATTCTTAAATTGCTCTGTTCCTGATCTGTGTTGAGGTCATGTTTGGGGGAGCTATTATCAAATAAAAGCCTGCATGACTCGGGCTAAAAAACAAAATATTTCAATAGATGCCAAATTTATGTGAATTTGATCATTCTTACTCATTACCTAATTAAACAATAATTCTATAGTAATAAAAGGCTGTAGATCTAGTACTAGAGTAGTGAGAGCACTTTCCACTGACAAGAAATCTATTTCATGAACTGTAGACTTAGAAAAGAAATTTAACTTTATCTTCCCCATGACTGGTTTAGCAGCTATCCGTCTTAAAGTTTATAAAGCATGACTAGTGTCCAGTGAACAAATGTGTGAGGCTGAATCTATCTCTTCATGTGAAAATGATTGTGACAGTCAACCTATTCATTTTAAATATCAATACAGATTTTATATAATGTATCAGTAGTCACAATAACTCTTTTAGCTGTACTACATTTTAATTCAGTTTTCATTTAGATATCACTTGAGTCAGAAAGACTCAAATGAAAAGATGCGGGAAGGGAAACAAGGATGACTATTTGTCTTTGAAAGGAAATTGTGTTGTTTTTTAGCTATGCTCTATAGTAACTTTCTTGTGTTATGAGATTTTAGGCTTTTACAATATCTTAATATTTATTTCTTAATAAATAATATTTAAATGAGATGATTTAATACCTAAATGATAACATGAAGGGGAATGCAAAAATTGATTTTATTGGACAAAATAAGTACAACATATGTATAGAAATTTGGAATTAGTAATATACCCTTTCCAAAAAGATAGCAAAAAGTTACATAAAATCCCTTCCAGCAAGTTTTTTGGAAGATTTTTATATGTTTTTAACAGTCCTAAAAATACACCCACAGCATTCTAATCAAGGAGTCCGTTTTTTTACTAATACTTTAGTGAAAAATAGTTTTATGACTAAGCAGACTGGAAAAGAGATGATTGGGATAAATATAATATTTGAAATACAAAGGATCATAAAATCATGCTTTTAGAAATGGAGAGAAACAGGCATATATAGCATAATGGAAAGAGTGCCAATCCAGGACTCAGGAAACCACATCTTTGAGTGTTGAATCTTGGGAATCTTTGACTATGTAACCTTGGGCAAATTGCTTCATCCTTTTTCCCTCAATTTCCTTATCTGTGAAGTGAACTGGAAAAGGAAATGGCAAATCTCCAGCAAAAATGACAAGAAAGCCCCAAATGGGATCATAAATTGGACATGATTGAAACAACTGAATGACACAAGGTGTGAACATTGTGTCTTTTGGCTGATTGTTAATGGAAAGCACACTAATGGGACCTTATAAGGTACATATAGTATTAGGAGGGAGTAACCACAGTTTGTATAATGTTTTTGAAAATTGAAGTATCAATATCCCTCTGCAGATAAAATCTGAAAATACAATTATAAATTGGGGGAGTAGCATATAAGGATATGCAATGTATCTAAAGTACATTTTTTAGTAAGTAAGGTACTAGTAATTGAAAGGATCAGGAAAGGCCTCCTATAAGAGGTATCCCTTAAAATCAGCTTTGAAAAAAGATATGGGTTCTAAGAGAGAGAAATTGAGGGACCATATTTCTGGGCATTTGGGATAACCTTTGTAAAGAAACAGAGATAGGAGCTGGAATGCTGCCTTTTGTTGGATGGTGTAGTAGATGGAGTGCTGAGCTTTGTAGAGTATGAGCTAGCTCTCTGGAGGGATTCAAGGTCAGCCAGAGTCCTTGGTCTTTAGGGGTGAAGTGAAGGAGGCAGGCAAACTACCACGAGGCTTGCCAGAGTTGTCTTCTGGATCTTGGGGTCCAGAGTCACCAGCTTCTCTCATCCTCATCCTGCCTCTCTGTGCCTCTCTGGCCCCTCTCTCTCTGCCCTCCAATCCTTGCCTATAATTATTTTAACACCAAACATTCTACTAGGTAATTAGCCTTCAAACAGACCTTTTTGGAGTTTCAGCCCTCTCCAGAGCTTATAATCTGGAAGACCTTGACTTTAAACTCAGCCTCATGTACTTCCTTCCTAGCTGTACTCCTATTTAATTTAACCCTGTTTCCTTATCTGTAAAGTACTTCCTACCTCAGGTTCTTTTGAGGATCAAATGCAATAATAATTGTAAAATGCTTAGCACAGTGTCTACCAAATAATAAGCATAATATAAATGATAACTCATCATCATCATTTGGGCAAATTAATCAAAATATTATGGTCAAAATTGCTTTGTAAATTTTTTATTTCAAATTTATTGAATAAAAGAAGCATTTCCATAACAGCATAGTAAAAAAAGATAATTGCACATGAAACTGCAATCTACTATATACAACTTAGTGTTCCTTTTAAATATATAATAAAATTATCAAGTAAATTTTTTCCCTTCTTTTTCCCCCTTCTCTGACCTCGAGATGACCATCATTAGACATGTGTGTGTGTGTGAGAAAGAGAGAAATCATTCTATACATAATTCTATTTATCAGTTTTTTCTCTGAATGCAGATAATGTCTAACTTCATGTGTCCTTTATAATATTTATAATAGTTAAAATTATTTATTCTCTCAAAGTTCTTCTAAAACAGAATTGCTATTGCTCTATATATACAATGTACTCTTTGTCCTGTTCATTTCATGCAAGTTTATCCAAGTCTTTCTAAGCCCATCAGGCTTATTTCTTAAAGCACAGTAGTATTCCATCATAATCACATACCACAACTTGTTTAGCCATTTCTCCAACCCTTGCAATTTTCAGTATTTTGCTACCACGAAGAGAACTATTATAAATATTTTAGAACATGTAATTTCTTTCCCCCTAATTATCTTTGGATTTATCTAGTGGTGATAACATTGGATCAAGGGGTAGATAGTTTATTAATAGTTTTAATAAATCTTTGGGCATAATTAACTCCAGAATGATTGGATCAGTTCACATTTACACAATGATTATGTCCCAATTTTTCCACATCTCACATTTTCCACATGTATCACTTCCCTCTTCAGTAATTTTAGTCAATCTGAGAGGTATAAAATGATATCTCAAATTTGTTTTAATTTGGACAAAGGTGCTTTTGTGCATATTTGGCTGTCTTGTAACCACAGCTGCCTGATTTAGTAATACTCAATAATCGCTTAAAACTTTTTTTTTAAATTATTACACCTGGTTTCATGTCTGTCCTTCCATTCATATCCCATTTTTCTTTAAAAACTAGTTTAAATAAGTTAGAATACAAATTCTTTTTCTCATGTCTTTTTTCTCATTCTTATTCTTCGTGGTCATTTTAGAAATCAACTTTTAAAAGTTGACTTTTGGCATCTAGTGGTTTATTAGCTGACAAAAGTGACAAAATCACAAAGTTGGAAATTCAGAAATGATCTCTCTCAACCCCTATGTGAAGAGTAGTAGTCCTTTCTATGACAGTGACAGTGGTTAGCCAACCTTGTTAGAAGACCTTCAATGACTTCTTTTCAAGAAGCTTATTTTTTTTAGATAATTCTAACTATTAGAATTTGTTCCTTACATCAAGTAAATTTAACCTAAAAATTCTGATTAGAACAGAAATTAGAGAAGAGGTATAATAAGAGCTAATCCAAAAGAAGATCTAGCAATGAACTCTTGTAAGTATGGTTTTTGATAAATCTGTCTCTGAAATGAAGTCATTCACTAATTTCTTGCTTTTCCCCCAGTATCAGTAGCATCCTTACCTCATGCCTTCCAGAAATTTTGGAAACTGATGCTTTCTTAAAATGGTCTTGGAGGAATTTTTTTTTTTTCATTTTATTTCTTTTTGTCACTCTCATAATCTTTAGCTCCTTCTCTGAAATTGACCATCTCTAGCCTAATTTTTTCCATTTAATTCTATCAACTCATTAATATAAATAACAAAATTATTTCCCTTTCCCAATCTTTAAATGACAACCTCTCTTTAAGGGCAAATCCCATGACAGATTTTAAACTAAGCATTTCTTTTGTGATACTCATTGGAAGTCAGGGCATCAAAGCTAGATTCCTAATATTTTACCCAAAAAAGCGTTCTTAAAAGTAGAACTTATATTAACGCTTTAATAGGTGACCACATTCTCAAAAGAAGCATAATATGGTGATATGCTGTCTGCTGTCATGGAATCATAGTCATAACTATTGCCCTCAGACACGTGTGTTCATATTCCCTGAGCAAATCACTTAGTTCCTCAAAAGTTCAATTGCTTCTTCTATAGAATGTACAGTATGTTCACAAACTGCCTAGTGCAAAGAAAGTGTCTTTAAATCCAGAAACAGAATAAAAATATGAGATTATTATAATTCAATAAAAGAATAAATTTAAAGCTGATCCATCCACTTTATACTGTCATTGAGTTTAATCTCCTGTTACAAATTCCAGGAATTCCTTGTAGAGAGCAGCTCTCATTAATGCCACTAACATGACCAAATGTCATGATTACATTGCATTTAAGACAAGTCAGATTGCACAAATTGTGTAATTTGAAATTAGGCCTGCTGAACTGGTAATGGACTAGGGCCTTTTTTTTTTTTTTTTTTGTTTTGTTTTGTTTTGTTTGTCTTCAGAAGATTTTTGACTGTAGAAAAGGACCACAGATTTAAAGATAGTTGAAATCTTAGAGACCATCAATCTAGTCTAATCCACTCATTTTACAGATGCAGAAGCTTTTCCAGAATCACAGTTAGTATATGGTAGAGCCAAAAATTGAATCCAGTTCCCCCATGATCCCTAATTTAATATTCTTTTTACTGAACTATGCTGCCTCTTAGGATAATGTAATAGAAATCAAAATACCAGTACAAATTCAACATACTACCCAAGATAAGTATTTGGCACAGTGGATAGAACACTACTAGATCTGAACCTGGGACTTCTCTTTATTCTATCGCTTTCAGGTCTTTCTGTGTACTCAATTCTACGATCTGGATGAGCATCAAATTCAAAATACGCTCTTATTGGAGCTCTATGGGCAGTTGTACTTAGAAACAACCTGAATTCAAAAGTAGCCTAAGGTATGACTCAGGGTAAAATCATTTAACTTCTGTTTGATTCAGTTTCTTCATTTATAAAATGGAGATGATAATGGTACCTATTTCCCAAAGTTGTTTCAAGGACAATAATTGTTAGTTCTTGGCACATAGTAGGCATTAAAGATCATGTTGGACAACTTTTGTGAAGCGAAGGACACTTTTCTAAAGGAGAATAATAAATCAATTTCACTGAAGCTATCAGACTAAAAATCCTGCTTCAGGGATCTGCTTCATAGTTAGACTGAAGGACAGTAAATGATTTCATCACTTTCTTTGTTTTCAGTAATGGGAAAATGAGAACTTTAAATTAGCATTTGAAGAAAAAATGTGACTGAAAAAATTGTAAATGAAAGAATCTCTAAGATCATGCACAATTTAGTTTCTTAGGCCAAACATATAGATGCATGCCTATACTACAAATTGTTTAGCCATTCCTCAGTCATCTATTACATCTACTACAAACAGTGCTTTCTTGCCTATATGGTACCTTTCAGTCTCTAACTTTTTACTAGTTGAACTTCTATATTTGGACACCATTCTTAGCCTAATACCAGCTAGTTTTCCAGAATGGTTGGACCAATTCACAGCTCCACCCACAAATGATTACTATATCTATCTTTTCACATTCCTTCACCATTGATTATTGCCATCTTTTATCATCTTTATCTCTTTTTTATATATGAGTGAAACCTCAGAGTTGTTTTAATTTGTATTTCTCTTGTGAGTTCTATTTGAAGCAATCTTTCTACTTTCAGTCATTCTTTTGAGAACTGTTTCACAATCAATTATTAATGATGGGTGTGAATTCATAAATATATTTTGAATGACATGGTGGGTGACATTGTGCTGATCATATCAATTCTTGGAACATTGCAGAACTTCATGTAATTGGAGTTCAGCCTATCTTTTCACATAAGAAAAACTAAGATGAAGAATAGCTGTTAACACATATAATACTTGATGGGATGACAAATGAAACCGCTCATAGAGCTGGTCTGCAGTCTTATCCCACCCACTGGAGAAAGACATAGGATTAAAGTAGACAAGATTTCACTTAAATCATTGCCTACAAAATTTGCCAAAAATAAAAATCCATCTTTTTTTATAATAATATTCTTTGTTATGTGTTTGGAAATCATGCCACAATCTCCAAAGAACCAAAATAGTGAATCAGTCAAAAATCAAGTTACATGTTGTAAATAAATAGGTTCTAGGGCATTACTGATACTTTTAGAGATAAGGTAAATAATATCATTAAAGAACCATATAACAATAAAAGGAAGTAGGCTAACCACATGGTGAGCATAAGAAATAACAGATAGCGAAAATGCTGTCTGAATTTTAAGATCTGGAGAAAGGTCTAAGAATGACAAAGATAGTGCTATCAATGGGTAATGATCTACATCACTGGAAACCCATAGATTAAATTACAAACCCACTGAAGAAACTATCTTCTTGTAGTATTAGACAATGCTCATATTCAAGAGTTCTTTGTTCATGAATAAATTAAGTAGCTTCATGTTGAAGGAACAAATATTGGTTATGAATTCTCAACTATTCTTCATGATACGATTCAGCTCCCTTAAGAGTTATGAAAGCACTGTTTGGTATTCTTAGGAAATCTGGCCTTCAGATTCTTAGGATCATAGAATCACAGCTTTTGAACAGGAATAGAAACCATGTAGTCCAACTCTTTAATTTTCTAAAGTAGGAAACTCAAGCCCAGAGAAATGTAAAAACTTGTATGGGATCACACAAGTTCTAAGTGGCCGCACTGGGATTTCAATCCAGGTTTTCTGATTCAAAATCCAGGATTCTTTCTACTGTACCATATTGCCTCTTAGGAGAATATGAATGCATTCCACTTTCTTGATTAAGTAGCTTCCCAGCTCACTTAGTGCTTTAAAAAATTAAATGATCCCCACACTGCATAAATAACTAAGATAAGGAATGTCTTTTGCACATAAAGTGCCCACATTTTTATTCTTTTACTCTAATATAATTATAGCTTCTCTAGGTTTCCCAGGGTGATTACTTGGGTGAATTATCCTGTATTCTTAGTGGACTTAGAGGGCTCCTTGCTACTTTTGTCCTCACAAACTTGTATCAATCTGAATTGCATATTCACAGTTCTTTTAATTTTCCACAAATAAAAAAGCCAGAAAATCAAGCCACTTGAGATTATTATGTTGACTTCATGTTGTTGGTACATAGATTAGGCACAAAAGTGTTTAGAAATAATTACTTTATGTTGAAATCCTCTTTTTTTTCTTTCTCTTTTCCTAATTTTTTTTATTAACTTTATAATTACAACTTTTTTGACAGTACATATGCATGGGTAATTTTTTTTTTTACAACATTATCCCTTGTATTCACTTTTCCACATTTTCTACTCCCTCCCCTAGATGACAGGCAATCCCATACATATTAAATGTATCACAGTATATCCCAGATACAATATATTTGTATAAAACCAAATTTCTTGTTGCATAGTAAGAATTGGATTTTGAAGGTATAAGTAACCTGGGTAGAAAGACAATAGTGCAAACATTTTACACTCATTTCCCAGTGTTCCTTCTCTGGGTGTAGCTGTTTCTGTCTATCATTGATCAACTGGAACTGAATTGGATCTTCTCTATGTTGAAGATATCCACTTCAATCAGAATATATCTTAATATAATATCATTATTGAAGTATATAGTGATCTCCTGGTTCTACTCATTTCACTCAGCATCAGTTCATGTAAGTCTCTCCAAGCCTCTCTGTTTTCATCCTGTGGTTCATGTTGAAATCCTCTTGACAGAAGTTTCCTTACCATAAAATAAGGAGGTCATAAAATAACTTTGACAGAATATAGGATTTGCCTGATGGTTGGAGCATAGGAGCCATAAAGCATAGAAACGAGAAGATGGCACAGAATCTCACCAATTCCAAATTTTAGTGGTCCTATTGATGAGGTTTAGATTTGGGGAACCCAAATGAAATTAGGGTTTCTGGTGGTCAGGGAATTAAATGAGGTTTAGTGGTGGTTCAAGGATAGGGAGTTCTGGGGATTCTCTTTGGTGGTGCAGAGATCTTCTGTAAAGGAATTTACAGACCTGAAAAGAGATTTTTATGGGGATTGGAAGTAAGGTTAAAGTCTAGTTAAGGAAATAGGTGAGGCTAAAGAGAAGGTGGCACTGGAAAAGAGTATTCCAGTGGGCTGAAATATCCTGGCTGTAAAGGGCACTGCGAAGATCCATTTGCACAAGCCTTAGTTGATGGAAACTCATTATATTGCTTGTCTTGGTGGAGGTTGGGAAGCCTGAGCAGATCATCAGAATGGGGGCTGGGACAAGCCCAGATATCCTATTAGAATTCAGAGGGGTGCTTTTGACCAGGATTTATGAATCAAAGGTGCAGGCTTAATGCATCAGCTAAGAGAGGCTGAGAGTAATCTGAAAGGAATCACAAATGTAGTAAAGGGACCACAACCCACTTCATTACAACTTAGAAAAAGTGTAGTATGATACAATGATGTGATTTTTTTTATATTCAATCCCATTTTCCTACCACCACCACCACTACATATCCTTCCTCCTTCAGACTTTTAAAAAATTCAGCAGCAATGCAAGCATAACCTGGAGGCATTCAGTAAACTCAATCAAAAGTAGAATGTAAAAGAGGTTCCTAGAAAAGACAAATAACAACAAAAGAAGTAAAAATGTTATGTTGTGATCCACACTAAGATCTCACAGACCTCTCTCTGGGTTTATATGGCTCTCATCATCATAAGATCATTGGAACTAGCCTAAATCTTTTCATTGATGAGAAGAGCCACATCCATCAGAATTGATCATTGTATTATCTGCTCATTTCACTTAGCATCAGTTCATGTAAGTCGTCTGTGCAGACCTCTCTTTAATCATCCTGCTGATGCCAATTACAAAAAGGGCTGCCACAAACATTTGTGCATGTGTGGATCCCTTTCCCTTATTTAAGATCTCTTTGGAATATAAGCCCAGTGGTAATACTGCTGGATCAAAGGGTATGCACAGTTTGATAATCTTTTGAGCAGAATGATTGGATCAATTCACAATTCCATCAACAATGTATCAATTCCATCAACAAGTGCATGACATGAATTATTAATAGATTTTTCTTTAAACACTGAACAAGACAAAGTTTGTATAGAAAGAGAGAAAGATAAGAGTTAGAGATATATAGCTAGGAATTCTATTCCAAAGCCTCATTATGGCCTAGGTTTGCGAAGGCTGTGCCATCGGAGTGCAAGTTCTGGCCATGTCCTACCAAACTTGGCAGACTTCAAGAGCAAGCCAGAAATCAGCTGGCTATTGCTCAAGAGCTAGCTATATTGAAGACGTTGGACACCAGATGATAAATCATCTTATTTATGGCAGGGACTCCTAGAGATCATTTACTAGGTGGAGTGGTTAATAACAACTATCATTAACACAGCACTTTTGAGATTTGCAAAACATTTTATAGATGTTAATCAATCATCAGAACAGCCCTATAAGATAGGTAATACTATTTTGTATTATTATTATTATCCCCACTTTACAGATAAGGAAACTGGGGCTCATAAAAGTTAAGTGAATTGCCTGACTTCTCAAGGAAAGTATCAAAAGAAGGACTTGAACTCGGGTCTTCTTTTTTTTTTTTTTCTTTTTTAAATTTTTTTTATTTTATAATTATAAAAAAAATTTTGACAGTATATGCATGAGTAATTTTTTTTATAACATTATCCCTTGTATTCATTTTTCCAAATTATCCCCTCTCTCCCTCTACTCCCTCCCCTAAATGACAGGCAATCCTATACATTTTACATGTGTTACAGTATAACCTAGATACAATATATGTGTGTAAATCCAATTTTCTTGTTGCACGTTAAGTATTTGATTCCGAAGGTATAAGTAACCTGGGTAGATAGACAGTAGTGCTAACAATTTACATTCACTTCCCAGTGTTCCTTCTCTGGGTGTAGTTGTTTCTGTCCATCATTGATCAACTGGAAGTGAGTTGGATCTTCTTTATGTTGAAGATATCCACTTCCATCAGAATACCTCTTCATACAACATTGAAGTGTACAGAGATCTTCTGGTTCTGTTCATTTCACTCAGCATCGAACTCGGGTCTTCTTGATGCCAAGTCCAATATTTGGTCCACTGAGCCACCTAATTATATTGTGCACTGGTGGATGTAGTTCCCGTAGAGATGAAATCATGTTGACATATCAGTAATTATACTAAGTTTCAGGAGAATGGTGTGTTTTGAGAGATCTAATCCTTTTCCCATTCTTCCTAGGGAAATTTTTACATGCTGGGGTAACTAAGTAGGATAACTCCCTAATAGACAGAAGGCCAACAACATTGGCTGCCAGGTCATGAAAGCAACTGAAGAAGGTGCTTTGGCCAGCTTAGAGTTTGGTCATATATCAAAGATGCCAACATCATCCACTGCATCAGAAGCCATCACCTGTCAGCTTGACTTTTGTCCTGCCACTGAATTTCAATGGCTATGGAGAAGTGAGACTAATGATTTTGTACAGCTCTGCCTCACTTAAATATTAATGCAACATAAGTCCAGTCATCATTCATGATGTCATTGGTCCTTTTTGAAAATGAACAAGAGGGGGCAGCTAGGTGGCGCAGTGGATAGAGCACCAGCCTTGAATTCAGGAGGACCTGAGTTCAAATCTGGTCTCAGACACTTAACACTTCCTAGCTGTGTGACCCTGGGCAAGTCACTTAACCCCAGCCTCAGGAAAAAACAAACAAACAAATAAATAAATGAAAATGAATAAGAATGAAGACATATCTAGAGCTGGAAATGACTCTCAGCCTTCTAGTCTAACATTCTTATCTTCTAGGAGGATAGTAACAGTAAAAAGAGAGCTGGCCCTGAAATCATAGAACTAAGGTTCAGGTTTTATCTCTGTGGCTTACTACTTGTGCTATCTTGAACAAATCATTTAACTTATCTGGACCCCAGTTTCCTCATATGTGAGATAAAGGGGAGTTAGACCAAATGTCATCTCTGGAGATATGGCCCTATGACAGATTCATATCTTTCTTCTATTACTTGGTACCTATGTTTTATTCTCTTCATTCTTCAACCATCAGCTTCAGTAATTCCCCTTCTGTGAAATTAACTTTTCCTTTCCATAAATCTCTTAATTCTTTGATAGATGAGCTATATTGACATATTTGAACAGCTATATTACAGAAGAACATTTAGGTTTGTTCTGTTTAATCCGCAGAACTGAAAACAATGGGTAGATGTTGAAAAGATGAAAATGTACACTTCAAGAAATAATTAATAATAATTAGAATAGTTTGAGAATAATATAGGCTAGTCTAAAGCTGGTTCCCTCTTTCTGCAGGTCATTCAGTAAAGGTTGGTTGGCCATTTGTTAGCTCCGATGTCAGTCAATGAGCATTTATTAAGCACCTGTTTTGTGCCAAGTACCATGATAAAATCAGTGGTGTACTGATAAATGTTTAATAGCCAGCTCTGTGGGGGATGTCACTTAAGTCTAGACAATTGTTATTATTCAGTCATGTCTGATTTTTCATCATCCTGTATGGAGTTTTCTTGACAATGATATTTGGAATAATTTGCCATTTTATTCTCTAGTGGATTGAAGTAAACAGGTCAAGTGACTTGTCTAGGGTGAGGGTCTGAGGCTGAATTTTAAACTCATTTCTTTCTTATTCCACTGCTCCCATCTGAGTCACCTAACTGCTTCCTAATGATCAATAAAATGCCAAATCAAACCCTGATTTGTAGTATTTGCCAGTTTCCAAGATTTTAATGCTCACACTGGAAATTTAATACTTGACTCCCAGGAGCATGTAAGAGCTGGCTCTAGCACATCTCTGGCAAAGATCCAACTTTCAGCTTTAGCTTCTCAGTACACCAAGTTGACTTGAGCAATTAATTAGAATAGAGAAATAATAGAAACTACCTCCTTCTTAAAAGTTTATTATTTATGGAAATCACTGATATTTTGTTTACAACTGGTGTGATCACTGAAGAGGTTGTGTATATAATAATAGCCTTAGAACTATGTGGAAGAGAATCTATGAATCTTTCAAAGGGGTTGGGGGAAAAACTCTAGCTTAATCAAGTTCTAAGAATGCAGAGAAAGATTACTGACCACTCGCTAGTTCTCTAAAAACTGTCCTAAAGCCAAAAGGGAAGAATCATTGTCCCTTAGTAGTATAGTAAAACATTCTGAATCTGGAGTCAGAAGACCTGGTTTCAGATTCCAACTCTAGCCTTATTTCCCATGTGAGTGTAAGCAAATCATATATGGCTGGGGAACAGTGTGAGGTAATTTGTGTTACATGCTTTCTTAAATCTTTCTGTGTCTCAGTTTTCTCATTTGTGAAATGGAAATAATAATAGCTTATATTTATATGGCATTTTATTGGTTTCCAAAGAAGTACATATCTCATTTGATCTTAATGGTAACCCTGGGAAGTAGATGTTGTTGTTGTCATTTCTGTTCCACATAAAAAAAAAGTGAGGCCCAGAGCTTTACTTCATATGATATCTGAAGTGGGATTTGAATTTAGGGTTTTCTGAAGCCAAGTTCAAGTTCTTTCCACTTTGCTACATTATCTTATGGGATTGTTGGGAAGAAAACACTCATTTTCGAATGTGTGTGTGTGTGTGTGTGTGTGTGTATTTGATTTCCTTATTATATTCCCTCTATCAATATAGAACTAGCATCTCTACTTAGAGAGGTGCCTATGAGTTTGAAATCACACAGTCTAGATTTGTCAGTGACAGAACTTGAACTACTAGCATGTATTGCTGACACATAAAGAATTGGTTTTCATGATCCTAAGAATGGTTCATCCTCTCCCTTTCTCCTTCTCTCTCTCTCTCTCTCTCTCTCTCTCTCTCTCTCTCTCTCTCTCTCTCTCTCTCTCTCTCTCTCTCTCTCTCCACACACACACACACACACTTTTTATGTAATAATATCAATTTGGAATTGTGTCTCTAATCAAGTGACACCTAAAATTTGAACCAAAATGGATAAACCCTGAATTGAATGGGATGGTTGGATGAATAGTAGGAGTTCGTAGAATCATTAGAGTGCCTAGAACCAGTTGTGATTAATTGGAAAGGATTTTTAAAGGAAGATGAGTCTTCAATATTTGACACCCTCTGACATCATTTGGGATACATTTGGCAAGGAATTTAAGAGGCTATTAAAAAAGCAGAGGGAATGTAGGGAAAACTTTTTTTATTTGCTTTTGGCTAAGAATAATAAATAACCTTTTCCTGCTAGGGCTTAACCTATCACCATTGATACTCTGGAGAGTATTATCTCACTGAATAGATTTCCCTTCATTTTATTCCAAATATAAGCACAAGAGATTAAAAATCACTGCATGGCATTTATGGTTATATCTTAGCAAAAGTAGGATTTTAGGCAATAATGATTTAATTCATACCCTCAAATACTTTTTCCTGGATACATATAATTCTTCACTTCTCTTGTCTCCCTGAAATAATTTTTTAAAAAATCACCTCTACTACATGATATTAAAAGTCAGAACTTGCAGTTAGTGGGAAAATTGAATTGCTCTTCCCAACAAAGTTATGCTGGTTTTTCATATGACAAGATTTCAGATTTGCTAGAGGAATTTTTAGGAAACCTCGATGAGGTGTTTTATTAAGCTCTCACTTATGAGCAAATTCTTCCATACTTACTGCTTTACATGTTAGCCAGATAAGCCAATAATTATATTACATTAATTTAAATAGGAATGCTTTCTATGTAAATAAGGTATGAGCCAATTCTTTATGAGTTAGCAAAACATAGCAGCAGTTAGAAAATATAGAAAGACTTGCAGGTAATGTATTTCATATTAACCCATTTTATTTTTTATTTTATGCCCATTCTGTTTTTTGGAAATGCATTTAGGGTTTCTCTTTTTTGGAAGTGTACTGTTAGATTATTTCAAAATTCTCTGTTAAATCCATATTCAGAAGATTGACTTTTTCCCATTAGTTTACTGTTTTACATTGTTTCTGATCTAATCTTTGAGGCGGTTTTCACCATTACTATCACCATTTTATTTTGTAATGCTTTTTATTTTCAGTTTCTACCATGATAGACAATAAATTTAGAAAGGTTTTCAGATTTCATTGTCAAGGAAAGAACCCAACAAAATTGTGTTATTACAGCATTTGTCCATGGTCTTGTCACCATGATAGAAAATATTTGGAGGAGTATTACTTTAGTAATATGAAAACAATTTCCTCATCTCTCCCATATGATGATATCTTTTGAAAACATTTATTTCAAACTCAACTTTTCTCCATGAAGAAAATTTTCTATACCAAATATGATTGACAAATTGCTCCAGTTAGATGTATATATGCCCTTTTTGCTTAGCACTGTGTAAGTACATCTCAGCTCCTTCAACATTAGCTTTCTTATTGTAAAATAAATGGATTTTTCCAGTTCTAGAGTATCTCTGACCAGATTTGGATTCAAGTCTTCCTGACACAGCACAGTATCTACTTTTTAATTGTATCTACAGTTTTAGTTGACCTCCTGCCCTAATATGAATACCCAGTTAGTTATCTGCTATCTAATCTCTATGAAAATCCAAGAGTCCTTTGTCAATCAATTTTGAAAAATGAAATTTTTTATTCCGGACAGCTAGGTGACACAGTGGATAGAGTGTTGGACTTGGAGTTAAGATCTCAATTCAAATCTTGTTTCAAACTGTGTGAACCTGTGCAAGTAATATAACTTCTGCATGCCTCAGTTTCTTCGTCTGTAAAATAAGGATAATAATAGCATATATTTCCAAGGATTATTGTAATAATAATAGAAGATAATATTCAGAAAAATACTTGGCAAACCTTATACCATATAAGTGATATATATGTTACATAACATATTATAATACCATATAAATGCTAGATATTATTAAACAACATTCTCCTTTTTATTTCCTCTATATTCAGTAGCAGTCTTTTAAATGTGTGTGTGTGTGTGTGTATATATATATATATATATATATATATATATATATATATATATATATGTTTATAGATATTATACACACACATTTATTTTAGGAAATCATAATTATAGGCATTGTGCCTGGAGTCAGGAAGATCTGAGTTGAAATCCAGTCTCAGACACTTACAAGCTGTGTAACTCTAGATAAGTCCTTTAAACCCTATTTGCTTCAGGTCCTCATCTATAAAATGGGGGTAAACGATAGAAGGAAATGGCAAACCACTCCAGTTATCTTTGCCAAGAAAATCCAATAGACAAGTGCATGGCTTCACGAATAGCAACAACAATTATGGGTCATACAAAAAGAAAAATTTAGAACCCTAAAAGAAAATCCAGTGTTTGCCCCCAAATTTAAATTTGTTGGTTAATATAAGAGAGAACCTAAAGATAGTCCAATTGGTCAAATAGGTGAGTCACCTCTTCTGTCCTCAATGAAGGACATTCTCAAGCAAAAGAAAGATCAATGCATCCTGCATTGTCAACTTCCAGTGGTTTCAATTAGTGGAAGTGGTATGAAATGTGATTTAATTTCAAGGGAGGAAAATTGCCACCTAGGGACAAGCCCAGATACCAGCTTTGAATTACTAATGGGAGACTCATGATATTTTTTTTCTGGTTTTCTTTATAGGAAAAAATCATTCTTATTTTCAGCTCTGTATGCTGCCTTTATATTTGGTGGTCGGCACCTAATGAACAAACGAGCAAAGTTTGAGCTGAGGAAGCCCCTTGTGCTGTGGTCCCTGAGCCTTGCAGTCTTCAGGTAGGCTCCCTTTATTTCACTGTCTAGATATAGCCAAATACCACAATGAGGTCAATACCTGGAAGCTTTGTTTTTATTGGTATTTAAAGAGTTATTTTCCTTATTTGATTTTTTAATTATTAATTTGATGCCTTTGTGATTACCATTTAACAATTATTTAAGAAAGTTCACATAGTGGTTTAATCATGATATAATCAATCTGATTGGATGGATAGTGAAGGAAGAATTGGTCAGTACCAGCAACTAACTGTGGTTGTAAACAAAGCTTGGGATTTGAATGAGAAACATCTGAATTCAAATCTTGTCTTAGCCACTAAACAGCCATATGAACTTGAGGAAGTCACTTGATTTCTCTTAGCCTCAATTTCTCCATCTTAAAATGAGGATAATAATAATAATAATACCTATCTCCTGGGAGGATCAAATGAAATAACATGTGTAAATAAAGCTCTTTGCAAACCTTAAAGTATATATGTTACCTATTATTATTCCTGAGAAGATTCCCCCAGTTATTCAGTTCATCTTTTAAGACAGTGGGGGAAAAGTAGTAGACAATCTATTTTCTTTGCTTAAAGACAGAAAAACAGCAGAATAGAAAGTTCGTAGTCCTAGGCTGAGCTTCCTTATGTGTTCCTTGTGACTAAGACTCTTAATTCAGCAAAGGAACAATCTTAACAATCTTAAGCATCCACTTCTATCAGTACACACCAGAGATGTACAGAAATCTTCAAAGCAAAAAAATTACCTTAGTCCCTGCCATAGACACTCTGGGTAATTTTGATGTATGGATGTGACCTGTCACCTGTTCCTGTCAAAGAAACAAAGCCAGTCTCCAAACTATGTGCCACCTGTCACTTAACAGACATATTTTTGGAGCTAAAAAGTTCATTCCAGCTATGAATTTCTAGGATTAGGAAGACCCCCCAGCCCATCAGCAGACAATTGGTGCTAGGGCAGTTGGCAGATTTGTTCAGAGATATAGAAATGACTCCCTTTAGGTCTAGTTTTGTCAGCTAATTTGCCAGTTGATGCATAGATTTCTTTTTCTCTCCACCCCCTAATTTATTTCCATCCTAATCAAATCATTCAATCAATATTTATTGCAAATCTGACTATTGATTTAAAATGAGAATAGAAATTCAGATTGGAGTCAAATAGTACCTTAAAGGCTGGTGCTTACTGAATAGAAGAAATGGCCAGACCTTCATTTTAAGAAAAATCACTTTCACAGACATAAGGAGGATGGGCTGAAGTAGGAATAGTTTTGAGGCAGGGAGACCTGTTAGGAGGTTTTCGTAAGTATTTAAGTGATAGATGAGGGTCTGAAATAGAGTGGTAGTAGCTGTGTGAAGGGCTGAATGTAAGACAGTCAGATTTGGCAGCTCATTGAATATACAACACAAAGTGAACAGTCAAGGATAACACCTATGAGTCTGGCAGAATGGAATAATAGTAGTACTCCTGACAGAAATAGGGAAGTCTAGAAGTTGGATGGGTTAAGTTGGGGGGGGATGCCTTCTATTTTTGACTTATTGAATTCTAGATGTATTCGGGACAGATATTCCCCAGTTACATGTTAAGAAAATTTTTAGTATTCATTTTTACAAGATTTTTTTGAGTCCCAAATTTGTTCCCTCCCTCCTTCCCTTCCCCTCTTCCAAAAATGATAGCTAGTTTGATAATACTTTATACCTGTGCTATCATTTAAATATATTTCCATATTAGTCACAATTGTGAAAGAAGAAACAGATCAAGAGAGGGAAAAAATCATGAGGAAGAATAAAGTAAGAGAAAAAAATAAGCTTCAATTTGCATTCAAATTCCATCAATTCTTTATCTGGTTATGGTTAGCATTTTCCTTTCATAAGTCCTAAGGCAAGTGTTTGTGTTGCTGAGAAAGCTGAGACAGTCATGATTAATTATCATATAATGTTACTCATTCTTACTTTAGATAAGTTCATATGAGAATTCTAGTATTCCTCCATATTTATTTTAAGATATTAGAAAAAAATGCTGTCATAAATGTACTATTTAATTGGGGCTGAGAGCTATTATTAAATCCCCTCATCTGTGACTGATTCTGTACTATTCTTTATCATTCAGGTCCACCCCATTTTTTAAAAAGAAGATCTTTTTTGTGTGGTAGTCTGATAAAATCTATGGACTCTCAGAATAATGATTTTAAATACATAAAATAAGACACATAGAATTATGAAAGAAACCAATTACATTGAATACAATTGTCAATAACATTTATTTTAAAAGTTCATAGAGCCAATTTTTTTCAACCTTCATAATCCAAATTTGTGATTTTTTTTTTTTAGGTAACTATATAAATTTTTGCTCCTCAATAAACAAGTGACTGAGATAATGCACATCATTTGAATCCCCAAGTTTTTAGATTATATTATTCTATAGCACTAAGTCCAAGTTGGGGTCACCTTTGATAGTAACCTACTTCTCAGTAAGAGAACATCAAAAATGTCATGCTGCTATCTCTGTAACCTCATTAAGTTGTCACCATATCTTCCTCAGAAAAAGTCTAAATCATTCATCTCTCTTACTGTTCATTCTCAGTAGGGTTACCATAATTCATTTTTTAATAGCCTTTCCAAAATGTTTAATTAATTCCCTCCACAATGCAACAACTGTGCTTTAAAAAAAAAAAAAATCTGCTGTTGGACTGGATAATTTGTGTGTGTGTGTGTGTGTGTGTGTGTGTGTGAGAGAGAGAGAGAGAGAGAGAGAGAGAGAGAGAGAGAGAGAGAGAGAGAGAGAGAGAGAGAGAGAGAGAGAGAGAGAGAAAGCGAGAAAGCGAGAAAGCATGGAGTCATCTACTAGATCAGGGGTTATTTCCACCCAAGCCAAACTTAAATTGATCTTAATAAAATAAAAACAACTATGTGCTTACACTATGCTAGGCCTTGAGGATACAAATAATGGAGCAGTCACTATTCAAAAGAAGGCCACATTCTAATGGGTTAAATAAGTGTTTATACATAGATACTAACGTGTGTAGATGTAGATATATATTCATACTGTACATTGTAGTACCTTGTACATGTATACACATACATGTGTAGATAAACATAAAGAAAAGCAGTACAATAGTTCAATACAAGGTAAATAGAGAGGAAAATCACTAGGAATACTAGGAAAGGCTTCCTAGAGAAGGTTATTTTTGAGCTGTGTCTTGAAGGAATAGAGGGTTTCTATGAGGTGATTGTCAAGAGAGAATGCTAGAAAGCATTCCTAGAAAGGTATAGAAGTCAGCTAGTACAATAGGAAGTGTATAATATAGCCTCTAAAGTAATAGGGAATATTACTGGAATATACTGAATAAGGGAATGATGTGGTAAGAGCTTCACTTAAAAATAAATCTTCTAATTCCCAATGTGGAAGGTGGACTGAATTGGGGAGGGACCTAAAGCAAGAATATCAGTTGTGTGATTACACACAATGAAGACATTACCAAGGCTTTTGACTTAATCTGGGGTAAACAGAGATATGGTCCTAAACTTATTGCTACTGTTGTTGTTTGTCCTTTGCTCTCAGAGGACCATGACATTAGGGAAAGGATGCCATGACATCTAGTGAATTGGATTTGAATAAGGGGGGAGTTTTCAAAGTCTTCACTTTGTTTTCCAGAGCCATCTAGGTCCAATGGCAAGATATAAATCAGGACTCCTGGAGTTCTGGAGAGCTCATATTTGAGAATTATTGTAAAGATTTAGGCCACAAGATCTTTAGGCAGCAAGATCTCACTGTTGATTGGAAATACAGGATAAAGGAGAGTCAGACAAATTTTCCTTTTCAATATGCTGAATTTGAGATATTCTTCTGTCCTTAAGGAAGAGATTAGGGCTAAGTATGTACATATGTACATACACATCTACCTAGACTTGATCATTAAGTTCATAGGAGCTGAAGACATTACCGAGAGAGAATAAAATAAGAGTGGAATAGAAAGTACCTGAACAGAACCAAACTATTTGCTGCCTGAATATCTGATAGCCTGATCCTTCATCCTATCTTCCCTGACTGTGGATACTCCAGTAATTATCAGAATAGTGATCCCAAGGTTGTGCCTAATTTATCCAAGGTACCATGCTAATACCCCCCCAAAAAAATCCTTTTTTGGGGGGATGAAAAAGGGGGTTGTGAGAATGGCATTGTTAAATAAGATGTACTTTCTTTTCTCTAAAAGGGAATGAGGCTGTTAAAGCTTAAAACCACATTAAGACTTTTGGGTCACCCTGTATAATACAGACTCCATTTGGTGCAACAAAGAATTATAACTTCATCTCCTGATTTCTCATTCTGGCATTTTAGGCCCCAAAAACCCCCAAATCAAACCCAAACCTAAAAAGAAAAATTAGAAAAGCCCCCTAAAAATTGACTTTAAATTTGAAAAGGAACCCTTTGGATTTTGCTCCCTTCACCCTTCTCACCTTACCTCTTAAGAATGTAAGCTCAGAAAAAAAAAAAAAAAAAAAGAATATAAGCTCCTTGGGGGCAGGAAGTGTAATGATTAATGGGAAATTAATGGGACAGAGTTCCTTTGGGAAAGGAAAGAAAAGACTGCCTTTTCAATTTCAAAAATGAGTCTACTAACCTAAACACCCATTCATACAAAAATGTAAAATAAAATCTTTCCTATATTCAAAAAGAAAAAAATTAACTTTATAATGGAAAGATACGGAATTGCTATGTCTCCCAAAGCTATGAGAATCTCATTTTGCTCAAATGGAACCAAAAGAAAAAGAAGATATCTTGCATGAAGATCTTGCTTTACAAAATTCAGAGCCACTAAATCATGGCAGGGTAGAGCTAGAAGATATCGTTATGTTGTTGAATCATTTCAGGTGTAAGTACCTCGTACCTCTTTGCAACCTAATTTGGAGTTTTCTTGGTAGGTACTGGACTGGTTTGCCATTTCTTTCTCCAGCTCATTTTACAGATAAGGAAACTGAGGCAAATAGGGTTAAATGACTTGCCCACGGTCACTCAGCTAATTTGAATTCAGGTCTTTCTGACTCTAGGGCCAGTGTTTCAATCGTTGCACCACCTAGCTACCCAGAAGGTGCCTCAGAATCTATTCCATTGTAGCCATTTTTTAATAGCTAAAGAACTGAACCCTGACTTTGCTCTCAGGCTGCCTATATCACTTACCCTCTCTGACTCTCAGTTTCTATACCTGTAAAATAAAGGAGCAGGTCTAAATTATTTTCAGAAGCTCTTCCAGTGCTAAAATCCTATATTCTATCGAGATTTTTTTTTTCAAGACCAGGATTTATAAATTGGAGAAATAAAGTAATTTTTCGGTTACAGGTCAGATACTTGCTCTTTCAAGTTTTGGGCCATACAACTCAAAAACCACAGATGGAGAACTTTGAACTCTACAAGTGTCCTCCAGAATCTATCTGCCTATCCGTTAATGACACATGTATGCTTGAACTTGTTTCTCTTTTCCCTGCCCCTCACATGTACTCATTCCTAGATCGGTTCCTAGATTCTTCTTTATGTCTATTATCTTTGTGATATGGTTACACTGCAAATCTCATTCAAGCCATCATCTCTTTCCTAGACTCTTGCAGTAGCCTCTTAACTAGTCCCTCTTACTTCCATTCCCCTTCCTTTGCCTCTTATCCAAGCCTCATCTGATTGCCAAATTAATTGAATTATTCATAATGAAGATTACAGTTCTCATCATGTAATGAATATTCTCAAGTGAATCTTGAAAATTGTGACAAAGAGGCAAGAAACCCTGGAAGTTTCCTGTGTGGGAAAGGCTTTTGAGAGAGGCCTTGTTGTCTAAGGCTAGTTTTGAATTCAGGCCTACCTAACTCCAAGCCTGGTGCTCTGCATTGTTGTATCTAACTTTCCAAAGTCAATCTACTAAAGTATCAAGAGCTTATAGCCTGTTTCATTGAAAGAGAACCCGGGCCAGCAAAACTGGAACTTTGCAAAGTTTCCATAGCTTTTTTTTTAAGTCACTTAGGACAATTGAGGTCCGATACGGTCTAACTCTGGTTGGATCTCTTATTATTCCCCTTTAAGTATTCTGTTTTCATTAATTAATTTAAGTATTCACTTTTAAAAGAATCATTTCTTAAATGCCTGTTGTTTCTCATATTTACTAAATAAGTGTATTTACTAAATTTAAACACATTGAATGCTTTGTTGGCTTTAAAAGTAAGGAAACTGAGGATTATAGTAGTGTCTTACCCAAAATTACACTGGAAAAAAACATCAGAGTTGGGATTTGAACCTCTGATCTATGAATCAAAAACCTCTTGCTACTGTACAGTGCTTTTTGCACTGTACCATCCTTCTTCCTTTTGTCCAAAACTGATCATCCCCTTCTTTTGAAGCAAGGTCTTGTAACCAGTTTTTGTGCCATGGCTGGTATGGTAGGGCAGTAAATTATGATCTGGGCTTAGTCAGAAAGATTCTTCTTCCTGAGTTCAAATCTGTCCTCAGACTCTTACTTGCTTTGCAAGTTTAGGTTAGTCACTTAGTCTTTATCTATAAAATAAGCTAAAGAAGTAAATGACAAGCCAGTCTTTGCCCCCCACCCCCCAAAAAAAAGGAGTCATGAAGAGGTAAACATGACTAAAAAACAACTACTTTGATAGTATGGTGAAATCAATGGATCCCTTCTCAGAATGATGTTTTTAAATAACAAAAGAAGTCCATCATGTTTGTTTTTGTTTTTGTTTTTTTAATTTTTTAAGTTCATGGACCTCTGCCAACCTTAATTTGCTACTTTGGATTTACCTGTGTTGTGTGCTGATTAGGTTTTGTTTTTAATCATGTCTCATCATCTCTACTGATTGTAAATTCTTTGTAGGGAGGCTTTCCTGGATAGCACTACAAATTAATCTTCTTAAAATGCTGCTTGGTATCACATCATTCCTATGCTCAGCATTTTTCAACGCTTCTTCACTATCTATAACAGTAGTCTCTAAAGTGAATCGTGTATACCTCAGAGACTACATAACATAACCCATGAGGGTATATCTTTTAGAACTAACTAATCTGAAGGTGGTATGCATCTTGTCCTTGCTATTCCAGTACTTGCCTACCATATACTTCACTGGGAGGAGTCTCTATAAGATGACCTTGGGGACAGTGTATGCTGATGTTGAGAAGTAGAAGGGGGAATTTTCCCAGTGGTGCATGTACAGCTACAGGAGGTACCTGAGTTGAGATTACAATCCCTCCAAGAGGCTGAGGTCTGATGCAAATATTTGGCTAACACCACACACCCTCATTCTCCCTTTCTAACCCCAAGCAAGTTAAAGGTTGAAGTGACCTCATTTCTAGGTCTTCATCACCAGGCGGATGGAGCCATGGAGAAAGTCAGCCTTGTCGGAGTCCTTCTCCCGCCAGCTCGCCACTGGGCCACTGATGCCAGCATATGATAATTCATCGGGGCAGTGGCGGCAGGCGGGGGGCAGGATCCTTGGAAGATGAAGGCTGTGAAGGAGTGGAGCCCAATCCAGCACCCCTCCTAATGCCATGAGGGAAGGTATGACTACAGGATTTCCATCTGATTCAATGAAAACTGCTTATTGGAACAAACTGATCAAACCCACCTCCCTCAGCTGCATTGACACATAATAGTTATAAGCAATGAGGCTGGGGGGGGAAGAATAATCATCTTTATTGTTATTATTATCATTGTCATTAATCATCATGTGGGAAAAGGATAACATGCAGGGCAACATTGTCATTCTGTTTGCTGTTGAAAGAAGGACATCAAGAAACATACCAAGGGTACTTCAGTGAGCCTTTGTAGGACAGGCTTATATTCTGATACTTTTTCATCTACAAAAAGCAATTGTTATAGTCACCTGTGAAATAGTCTAGAAAACATTCAATAGAAAAGAATATTAATAGTGTAATAACTTGTCTCAAGACCATTTCTAGCTGATAAAAAATGAGTGAACTGATTGTGATAATGATGATATATGAATGTGTGTTTCTGTGTGAGTGAAGACAAGTCTAAGACAAATATCCCTGGAAATAGTTGAATGTTTATGAGTCGTGGCAGGTGGGATGTCACTGATATACAGGGGAAGCAGGATCTCCCCCTCAGTCAGCATGTGGATAACCAAGACACCATCCTCTCTACTACTCTGTTTTCTTGGGATTAAGAGAATGTATTTATGTTTTTTCCCACCCTTTGCAAAAACTATTTTTGAAAGATAATAAACTACTTACAGATAATGTTACCGCAGGAGTAGTTGGCCCTTGATAGAATAGAAGTGTCACTGATTCCCTACCTTCAGTCAGCACACTGCTAAATAGATACTTCTTACCTCAATTCAAGTTTCTTGCAAAGAACTTAGGATGAAGCCTTCAAATAACTCTATCCCCAAGAGTCAAAAACACATTCAAGGTTTTAAAAAAATGATGAGGGGCAGCTAGGTGGCGCAGTGGATAGAGCACCAGCCTTGAATTCAGGAGCACCTGAGTTCAAATCTCAGACACTTAACACTTTCTAGCTGTGTGACCCTGGGCAAGTCACTTAACCCCAGCTTCCAAAAAAAAAAATAAATAAATATATTCAAGAACATTGCTCTCACCAAAACCCAAATATAAATATGTGTATACAAAAATACACATGCATATATATATACGTATATATGTGTGTGTGTATATATATATATATATATATATATATGTATATATATATATGTATGTATGTATGTATGTATATGTATATATATAGTTTATAGGAAAGCAAAAATGTTTTGCATTTTTAAAATTCTGTTATTTTATCATTCTTTGCTTTTTAAGTATTATTTCATGTATATTTTAGAAAGGAACAAACTTGATATGCAAGTGATATATGTTTATAATTTATAAGTAAATATATGTCTATATTGCATGTTCAGAAATATTTTAATGATGTGACAAAATTAAAAAAAAAAGTTTGGGGGCTGCTAGGTGGCACTGTGGATAGAACACTAGCCCTGAAGTCAGGAGGACCTGAGTTCAAATGTGGCCTCAGACACTTAACACTTCCTAGCTGTGGGACCCTGGGCAAGTCACTTAATCCCATTTGCCTCAGCAAAAAAAAAAAAAAAAAAAAAAAAAAAAAAAAAAGTTTGGAGCCCACAGCTATAAGATCCTTGAAGGCCAGCATATTTGTATTCTCCACAGTGTTTAATCTAATGTCGCAATGTATTCCATAAATGTTCAGTGAATGAATGAAACATGGCTTCCAACTATTCCCAACTTCAGAGAGTGAAGGCTATTTTTCTAAATTCATTGCAGGACACATTCACAATTAAATGACATTTACAATCAGTTCTCTTATTCAGCCTTTATGAAAGTTAGAAACATCTGGATTAAGTTTGATTTAGCTCTATAAATACAACCACTACCCTTTCCAGTTGTTTTTTCACTTGATATCAGTAAGAAGTCTACCTGGGAAGGAGACATATAATGAGGAAACAGAGCTCAGCATCATTTTACAATCAATGGCAGTGTAGACTGGATGAGTCCTTCAGGGAGGGAATGGTGTAATAACTACCATCTTTGATTTCTAAGGGGCCAAGGAGATAAAATTTCTTCCTGTCTATTGAATTTAGGAAACTGGCTTCATCCCATATGCCCCAAAGAGAGCAGTATTAGATATTTTGTGTATTTGTGTAGGGAAGGAAGGAGGTCATACACATAAAAGCTGAATGAGCAATGAAGAGCTTAGTCTTTCTGAAAGGGTTTTATAGAAATCAGAAAGGCCTGGTTGGTTCTTAACAGGTGTCATTGCAGGGACCTAGCCAGCCAGAGCATGTAGGCCCCTTCCATTTGAATGATGTGCCTGAGTGCCAGGCAATACACTACTATTGCCTATGCAGTTCTGAAGTTTTTATTTATGAATGTATTAACTGCTAGATCAGGCACACAAAGATTACTACATCAAAGCTAATTGGAACAAAATGCTTACATTTTTTAAATGGGTCATAAGAAACACCATTTGATTTGCCATACATTTACTAGGCTCACTTAACCAAACCAAACCAAAAACAAGACAGGCCTCATGCAAGTGAATATCAAGAAATTTGTTAGTTTTAGGTGGTAGAGAGTGATCCTATGTTTTCCCTTTTCCTGATTCAGGATATTCACTGGCTATTCCTTGTACTTGAAATTCTCTTCCTTTTCATTTCTGCCTCCCAGGTTCCCCATCTTTTTTCTTCAACTCCCAGCTAGACTCCCTCCATAAATAAAAAGCTTTTCGTTGATCTTTCTTAATTCTAGCATCTTGCCTGTATTGATTAGTTCCAGTTTATCCTATCCATAGCTTATTTGTGTATAGTTATTTGGATCTTGTCTCACCCATAAGACTATGATCTCCAAGAAATTTATTTGGCTTTTGCTTTTCTTTGTATTCTAGACTGATAGCTCTTTCCATCACAGTGTGTCACATCCCAAAAAGTTTACTAAAACTTGAGGCTGTTAAACTTCATTAAACAAAAAAATAATTTATATAGAACTCATTCTGATTTTAAGGGGTCCATAACCAAGGAAGAGCTTATAATTTTTTTTAATTTTTTAAAAAATTAAAAATAAATAAAAACTCTTAAAAAAGTTTCTTCCTTTGTAATTTACTTCCTTTATAAATATATTATATTTTATGTATTTAAAGTGTTTTTTTTTTCCTTTTTGGGGTCCAGGGGCATCACCAGACTGCGAAAGGAGCCCATGACACTAAAAAGGCTGTTGCTATACACATATTTCAGTATTATGCATGTTTTGCAGTTACAATAACAGTTCTGTAAAGTGTTTTAATTTATTTAGCAGAAATATTATATCCCTCTTGAGTTGCTATTTGAGATATCTAGATATGCTAAAGTTTACTTTGCAAAAATGACATAATTACCTCAAGACAGATTCTGCAGTAATTTAGGAAATAAGGGCAAACATTCCTTAAGCATTTGTTAAGGATTACTTCTCACTTTATGGCATGCTTACTAATTCTTCTTGGGCTACTTTACAAATCCTTAAGTGGGTTTTTAATTCTTAGAAGATTTTTTTTTTTTATCAAAAGTGAGACAAGCTCAAAACTGAATCCTTAAAATAATGACCCTCTTAGCTATAGTTCAAATATATTAGAATTCATTCTTTTTGACACTATGCCTAATTACATATTCTGGACTATATCTTGAATATTGTTGGCACTTGTTAATTAGTACTCTCTACAGTAATAAGATGGTAGCAGAAAATGTAAATGGGAATAAGCATTGTATAAAGTACTAACTATAACCATTCAGGAGATGGAGAGGCCAGAAAGTTCAGTAATATCTGGAGAGTCATCTATAACTCATATGCTCTCCTTTATGTACTCTACATTCCAGCTAAGTTGATCTATTAGCTTTTCCTCAGCTTTCAATATTCCCAGTTGCCCCAGAAACTGTCTCCCTTCCCAGGAGGTCTTCCTTCTATCTGACAAGGATCTGATATCCCAAATATATAAAGAACTAAATCAAATATATAAAAACTAGAGCCATTTCTCAGTGGATAAAAGACTAAAAAATATAAACAATTTTCTAAAGAATTGCAGTATATTAACAAACACATGAACTATTTCTCCAAGTCAGAATGTAAACTTGAACAACTCCACTTTGTTCTCAGGAGACTGATAAAGATGACAAAAGATGTTTGTTATTGTTCAATCTTTTTATTTCTGTACAACATGGAGTGATTCACCATTTTCCAGCTCATTTGGATTAAGTGATTTAGCCAGTCACAAAATTTGTGAATGTCTGAATCAGGATTTGAACTCAGGAAGAGGAATCCAGGCCCAGCACTCTGCCACCTAATTTCCCCTTTAAAAAATAAAGGAAGAGTTAGTTGATATGAGTGGGGATGGGGGTAGGGTGGCGGGGTAGAGATTGGAAAGATCAGCACAAGATCCCGAGTATGTCTTCCTCTTTGTGGAGCTGTGAATTGGTTCAACCCTTCTTGAAGGCAGTTTGAAATTATGCTAAGAAATTACTAAAGTGATCACATCCCTTGACCTAGAGAACCCACTGCTAGACATATAGTTTCAAGGATATCGTAATAGAAATAAATTTATGAAAATACTTATTGCAACATTGTGGTACTATGACTGAAAACGGAGTAGATGCTTATTGTTTGCGGAATAACTAAACAAATTGTGATCCATGAATATAGATTTTGGAATGTTAATATGCTATAAGAAACATTGAATTAGAATTCTTAAGAAGAAAAAACATGAATAGAATGAAACAGGAAAAACAGCCATTATGATAGTGTTCAAGAAAAAAGCAACCAAAAAAACAAAACAAAACCTTGAAACTGAATGTTGTGTAATTATAAAGACCAAACTTGGCCTCACCCATAAATTAAGAGAAAATTTATTTATCTTTCCTCCTGTTGGAAGGTGAGAAAGTAAGGGGTGTGGAACATGATCTGTATTTGTCAAACAACTGATGTCTAGTTAGCTTTGCCAAAATTCTTTGTTATAGATGGATGTGGCAATAGTGTATCTTATTAATAGAAATAATAAGTTGAGGCAGATAACTTAATTTATAATAATAATAGTGCATTTATGTATCACTTTAAGATTTACAAAACACTTTAGAAACATGACACAATTTCATCCTCACAATGGAAAAAACCTAGGTTCACCTCTTGCTTCTGACACACAATAGCTTTATGAATTTATGCAAATATTACTGAATATCTCAGTGCTTTCAGTGATTCTCCACATTCTTTCACAAAAAATATTGACCTGAATTGATGAGTTTTCTTTTTAGTCCATTCCCTATATCAGTAAAATCACATAAAGTTGTTTTGTTTTGCTTTGTTTTGTTTTTAAAGATGAATGTATTAAAAATGAAAGTAATGTAAAAACAGATGCTAATACTAAAATTAATTTTTAAACTATGAAGAGATTTTGAATGTTCCAATACTTGCATTGTTTTTTGCAATGTTGTGACACTTGCATTGTTTTTTGAGGTTTCCTAATTATTGGACTAAATAACAAATCTTTATGGTTCAAAGATTTGTTTGCTGTGGATTACTTCAATAATAATAATGATAATAGCACTTTAATAAATCATATAGCATTTTAAGGTTTACAAAGCATTTTACCAATATTATTTCATCCTCACAGCAACCGTGGGAATTAAATATTGTTCTTATTTCTGTTTTAATAGATGAGGAAACTGAAAGTGGGGGAAGTTAGACATTTTTATTATATTCCTGAAGTGTCTGTCATGGGTGAATATTTACCAAAGAACACATAACAAATTCAATACACTTTAGTGGTCAAAAGAAATTGATCAGTTAGAGGTAGATTTAAGACACAGAACCAGTGTTTTTAGTGTAGACTTAATGAAGTTACTTGTCATTAGAAAAATGAGGTTTGAGGAAGTATCTTAGATTGAGAACATTATCCATCAGGCAAGTTTAGCCAGAGGGTCACCTGGATAAAGGAAATTTCTGTGGAATGGTCCTGGAAAAATAGGCCGACCATTGATTACAAAGAGTTTGTGGTGCCAATATTTTCATGTATTATATTTACATAAACACATATATAAAAGAGAGAAGGAAGAAGGGGAGGAAGAGAAAATACTTTTATAGTAAGACCTTTGGAACATCTTGCATACATACACAAACATCTTATATATCTATGCATTTACATTTACATAAAAGGAAACTGCTGTTTCATTTGATTCCTGATTTAATTAAAGCATTTTGCCAAGAATCAAAATATATGGTTATAACCTGAATTTATCATCAAAGTCCGGTTTGTTATGAAAGTGTGAAGAAAGAAACAAAATAACCCCAATTAAGAAGTATGAGTTAATCTTATCTTTTGATTGTATGAAGCCAATTCTAGAACTTTGGGCAAAAGTCTAAATCACATAACCCTCCTTTTATAATTGCTATGGCTCAGAAATCCTTAATTTGTTCACCTGGAATACAAACAGTGCCCTTTGATAGAAATCAATAGTTATCCTTTGTTGCACTTCCAGATGAAATTAAAAAAAAAAAAAAAAAAACTGCTGTCACTCTCATCCCACATGATCCCACTAGCTTTTTAAGTGGTGAGATACTAGGCTCAGAATCCTCTGGCTTAGGGGCCTTGGAACAAGGTGAACTGTCAAGGATAGTCTGCTTTTTAGTTGACAGGTCCTATTGTGTAACTTCATGTCAGCCATTTAATTAATCTTTCAGTCAGTTAGCAAGCATTTATTAAAAGCTAACAATGTGCCAAACACTATGCTAAGCTCTGGAGATACAAAGAAAGACAAAAATTCAAAGAGGGTCAATGTGGAAAAGTTGATAAAACTGCAAGACTTGAAGTTAGCAAAACCTGGATTTAGATCCTGATTCAAATATAAAGTAACTAATTGTGTGACTTGACCAGTCTCTGTGTCCCCTCATCTTAAAAAATAAGGGGGATGGATTCGATGACCTCTAAGGCCAGCTGGAAAGACACAATTTCATGTTCTTCATAAATGCTAAATAGACAGTAATAACAAAAATACAAAGTTATGTTCTTTTAATCCCTACTCCATCACTGGTCAGGAGATTAAGAAGAGAAGGCAGATGAGGAGGTAGCCAGATAAAGTGCTACCATCAGTGGAGCATAGATTTAGCAAAACCTGGATTTAGATCCTGATTCAAATATAAAGTAACTAATTGTGTGACTTGACCAGTCTCTGTGTCCCCTCATCTTAAAAAATAAGGGGGATGGATTCGATGACCTCTAAGGCCAGCTGGAAAGACACAATTTCATGTTCTTCATAAATGCTAAATAGACAGTAATAACAAAAATACAAAGTTATGTTCTTTTAATCCCTACTCCATCACTGGTCAGGAGATTAAGAAGAGAAGGCAGATGAGGAGGTAGCCAGATAAAGTGCTACCATCAGTGGAGCATAGATTTAGCAAAACCTGGATTTAGATCCTGATTCAAATATAAAGTAACTAATTGTGTGACTTGACCAGTCTCTGTGTCCCCTCATCTTAAAAAATAAGGGGGATGGATTCGATGACCTCTAAGGCCAGCTGGAAAGACACAATTTCATGTTCTTCATAAATGCTAAATAGACAGTAATAACAAAAATACAAAGTTATGTTCTTTTAATCCCTACTCCATCACCGGTCAGGAGATTAAGAAGAGAAGGCAGATGAGGAGGTAGCCAGATAAAGTGCTACCATCAGTGGAGCATAGATTTTTCAAGTTGGAAGGGATTTTAGAGGCAACTTTGTCCAGCCTTCTCTTGTGAAAACTGAGGCCCAGGGAAGGAAATAGAATGGAATGAGTATTTGTTAAGTATTTACACTGGATACTAAACACTACGCTAAGTACTTTACAAATATTACAGCATTTGATAAGATAATAGTCTGGCGAGGATAATAACTTGTCCAAAACCATATAGGTAAAAACAGAGCCAGGTTTTGACCCCAAATTCTCTGGCTACATAAAGTCTTCCCACTATACCACTCTCTTCTTTTTCATTCATCAAAGAAACTGAAAATCTCATTCTTTTGTAATATAATTTCAATCCTAAAGTTTTATCTCATACAGAATGTGTATAAACACTTTTTTTTTTTTTTTTTTTTTTTTTTTGAGGCTGGGATTAAGTGACTTGCCCAGGATCCCACAGCTAGGAAGTGTTAAGTGTCTGAGATCAGATTTGAACTCGGGTCCTTCTGAATTCAGGGCTGGTGCTCTATCCACTGCGCCACCTAGCTGCCCCCATATAAACACTTCTTAAAGCTATGAGAAAAATTCTTCACTCCCAAACAAAATTCTTTTTTTTTTTTTTGGCTGAAAAAAACCACCAATATAGTTTCAGCTAATTTGTCCTTACAAGAGTCCTTCGAAAACACTAATGACTGGTTCTTATGAAGAAGCTTGTTCAGATGATTCTCCAGGTCCTATGGGAAGTCTTTTGTGGTGTCTAGGGCAAGGCAAAGTCCAAGAGAGAGATTATTTCACAGATGACACCGTCAAGTTTTTAGTTCCTTTGGAAATGACTCTTGGTCATGTAGTACAAATGTATGTGAACTGGAGCTCTGAAATCATTTATGAGGGAAATGATTTCCTTAGCAGTTATAGACCCCCCCCAAAAAAAAGGGTAAGATTTTGCTGTGACCCTAACCCTAAATGCAAAGTCAATCATATCAATTAAGTTCTACCAAAAAATGTATTGATAGTTCATGTAAGGTTGGCTCCAGGACTGCAAAGCTGAATGTATCACAGTCTCTTCATAAAATTTATCTTTTTTTGCTGGGAAAGATAAGTGAACTTGATATTAAGTGAAATAAGGCCATCACAAAGGAGAAGCCTAGATAAAAGTATTGTTAGAAACTTGAAAGGGAGGAGCAACTTCCATTTGGGAGAAACAAGTAAGCATTCTAGAGATCCTGAATTGAGCCTTTTTTTTAAAAGGGAAGGATTTCAATAAAGGAAGGTGGAGGGAGGTAAGGGTAACCTAGACACATCCTATTCTATGTCCTGAATCTTCCTGTAAAACAAGGCACCTCCTGCACACATTCTTAATGCTTTCCTCAACTGGGCATTTGTTAACATTGTTCTTTCTGCCTTCACTACCAGCATTTTTAAAGTCTTATTCTAAATGCCACTTCAGGAAGTTTTCCCTGATTTCATGCAGTTGGCAGTGGACTGTTCCTAAGTTAATCGGTATTATTATTTATGTTATTATTCAGCTTTTGTCAAAAAGGACCAAAATAACATCACAATGTCAGGGTCAGCATACTATATGTCTAGCTGTGGTTTATCATACCAACACAAGATCAAGCACAAGTGAGTTTCTATATGTATAAAATCATTCTAACATGCTCAAGGGAGATATCTAAACTTTGCATTTCCCCCCAGTGCTCAGCAGGATGCATGGTACCATTATAAGTACTTAAGAAACGTTGGCTGAATTAAGTTCTATCTTTGTATTGAACAGTTCATCTCAATAGACTTTCTAAATGAGGATTGAAATTTGCATCTTTAGTTTTTAAAAAATTACCTGTTGTGTATAAAACAATATAGAAGGTAATATGAAGAGTTAGAAAGTAGAAAATAGTTTCAGAGAACTTCTAATGGAAAAGATGAATGTAATGTAATGTTCTAATGTTCTGATTGTCTCTCAATTATAATCCTTCTCTGGGAGAAGGTTTCTTTTCTGTATAATCTTTTCCTCTGTGGGCAGGTTTTTTGGGAGGCTTCTGGAGCTTCCAGCCAGAGCCAAGGTAGAATCTCAAATCCTCTTCTTCCTGAATCCAGGCTCTGAATCTCCTAGAGCTTCTCTGAAGTTCTCCCGGGAAGTCTTATTCATATCCCAGTCTAGACTGCTCTCCAGACTCAATGTTGCCTCTTTTTATCCTCCCAGATAATGGGTTTGTGGGTATTCCAAAGGTGTCAACTCCTTTCAGAAGACTAAATGTGTAAATTCCTTTTAAAGTGTGAACTAAAGGTGTGAACTCTGAGCTAGAGAATTGTTTAGACAACCTGAGTTAGCACCTTGCAATCCTAACATAATGTAAATGAAAATGCATTGATAAAAATAAGAAAAACTAATGGACATAAGCATATTTAAGAAAAGACTACTAAGGAGATGGTCTTGTATAATGTTTCTTTCTACCTGATCTTGTATTTTTTCCTATAAAGTGGAAGGAATATGGTTATATGAAGAAAAGAAGTTGTTGAGGGCATTCTAGGTAATAGTTAATACAATTTGAAAACTTAGTGGCAGGGCCTGGGGCAGCTAGGTGCCAGCGTAGATAGAGAAGCCTGAGCCTAGAGTCAGTAAGATCTGAATATAAATCTTACCTCAACACTTTCTAGCTGTCGGACAAGTCATTTAATCCTATTTACCTCAGTTTCCTCCTCTGCAAAGTGAGCTGGAGAAGGAAATGGCAAAACATTCCAGTATCTTTGCCTAGAAAACTTCTGAAAGCTCATGAAGAGTGAGATACAACTGAAAAAACAACTAAATCAACAAAAAAGAGGCAGGAACAATTGCCAGACTAGTTAATTCCTTGTTTCTTTGCTATATTGCAATATTTAATATTCCTCTCTACTCCTGTAAAATAATTTGATTCCTCAAGTTATTGGTACATTGACCTACCTCCACTCATCAATAATTCATAAGCTCCCATTAATGTTTTTAGTTATCTTGTCATCCAGATAACAGTCCAAAGCAAAAACATTCAATGAAATGGCAGAATAAGAAGATTGTAATAAAACATTCTCTGACTTTACCAATGTGTTTTCCTTTTTCTTCCAGAAAACACAGTTCATTCAGAGCAAAAGCATTTAATGGAAGGACAAAGTAAGAATAAAACATTCTACCATGTACCATAAGATTTACTTGGTTGTAAAACTTTCAACAGGTGTCCTATAAATGTTCTCCAAAACAGAGAACCAGCAAGAATCTGGGCTTAAAAAAAATAGAGAGTTGGAAATTATTTTATGACTAAGATATGATACAGAATTGAAATATCACTAAATAACATATTTAGCAAAACTGACTAAGCTCCTCATTCTCCCTTTCATTGTATTTTTCTTAGATAAACTTTTAGTTCAGGAAACAAAATTCAAGGAAAAGACTTTTTTTTTTTTCAGTCTTTAACAAATTTTAAGTGGAGGCAGTTAAGTGGCAATTGACAAAACAGACAGTAGAACTTGAGTTCAAATATGGGAAGGCCGAAGGCACTTACTAGACGTGTGAATCTAGCCAAGTCATTTAACCCTGATTGCCTCAAAAAAAAAAAAAAAAAAAAAAAAAAATTTAAAGAAAGAATTAAAGAATTATGGCAACTGAATGCAGATCAAAGCATACTGTTTTCATTTTTTTGTTTTGTTTTTTCTTTCTTGTGGTTTTCCCCTTTTCTTATTTTTCTGTCACAATACAATGAATATTAGAAATATGTTTTAAATAATTGTACATGTATAACCTATATCAGATTGCTTAATGTCTTGGTGAGAGAAGAGGTAAAGGAGAGAAGGAAAAAAATCTTTGGAACAAAAATTCTTAAAAAATGAATGTGGCAAAGTATCTTTACATGTAATTGGGGGGAAATACTACTAAGTGAAAAAAAAAAGCAGAGGAAAAAACACAAAAAGGATTTTTTAAAAAAAAAGTTATAAGTGCCATAGCCAGAACTCAGTTTGTATAGGACATAAGTGCTACTTTTAAAAGCTACTCAAGAAATTTATAACAAGCTTCTATGTTCAGATGGAAGCAATGATTTTTTTTTTAAATAGAAGAATAGAGGGGCAGCTAGGTGGCACAGTGGATAGAGCACCAGCCTTGAATTCAGGAGGACCCGAGTTCAAATGTGGTCTCAGACACTTAACACTTCTTACCTGCAAAGGAACCCTGGGCAAGTCACTTAACCCCAGCCTCAGGAAAAAAAAAAAAATAGAAGAATAGAATTATTCAGTACAGGGTGTCATATAGCAATTCAATTTCTGGCAAAGCTTTGGCAAACTTTGTCTCTAGTCATGTTATTGGGCCTTTTAACATTTGACATCCATTTCCAAGGGTAGGACATTATAAACTCAATGCCTGGATCCTGAGATGCTATCAATGTGTATGTACAGTGGTAAATTTTCCCTTGGGGCATTACAACTTATTAGTATTTATCAAATTGAGTGGCTTCCCACTGTGCTAAATATTTTTCTTCTGGGCCCAGTAGTATTGAAAGAAGGAGTAGTAATGTGTGCACATTTAGGGTTAGCCTAATTTGTTTCTGAGGACAGGAGTACCTCCCTCCTAGATCCTTTTAGATTTCATTAGGAGTGCCTTTGTTTGAAAGTGCAAAAGCAAAGTCAGTATTTAAAAACATTTGCAACAATTTTGTATTAAAGTTTTGTTACATAAGCAACATCAAATAAAGAATAAAGGAAATCACCTACAAAATTCAGTTTCCATCTCTGGAAAAAAATTCTCCCAGATTCATTACTCATCAGATTAGTTTCTCAACTTTCACTTTAAAAAAAATTGTTTTCATTATAAAATTGACAGAAATTAACAAATATGAACATATCAATATACAAATGTTTCATTCATATTCTTTTATTTGCTTTTTGCTTACATAACTACCTACCAAATTCCTCCATCTATACATAAAAGCCTTGCTTGTAATAAATAAGTATAAATAAAAACTATATTTTCAGCTGTGGCTGAAAATGTGTAATTCATCTTATTTGAAAATAAATTTACCATATCTAAAAACAAGCCTTATTATTTTCCCCTGCAAAATAGTTCCATATTCTTTATTTCCATCCAAGAGAAACAGAAGGGGAGTCATCATTCACGGAGTCACTTAGACTCAAACCATTAGAAGTTACAGAAGTTTTTGATGGTGCTTCCTCTGGGTATGGCAGAGACATCTAGTAAAAGCCTAACTTACACCCATCCCATGAGGATGCTAAATAAAAGCTAATATTTAATGTAGTACTCTAAGAAACCTAGAAGCACTTTGCATATTTATCTCATGTTCCTCTTGACAGTCCTATGAAGGCATTCCTACCCTAGAATCCTATTTCGAAGGACTCTCTGCAGCAGTCTTGTCTAAACTACTCACCAAAGGAATTTTCTATTATACCCAGCAAGTGTTCCTCTGCTATTTGAAGACTTCTGTAAAGCAACCCATTCTACTTTTAGATAGCTTTAATTTTTAAGAAGTTTTTCCTTAAATCAAGTCTGAATTTGTGCTCCTGATTCTACTCTCTGGGTCTAATCCCTATTTTATATGACAGTCTTTCAGAACTTTAATATAGCTCTGTTTTCCTCCATCCCTTCAACCAGTAAAACTAATCCTTCAGTCTTCATTAATTCTAAGGCATCCTTACAATTTCTCTCATGGTCTGATTTCTCAGCATAAGCAAGATGAATAAAGCCACTTTTAGGATGTCTTCCTTTTCTTCTTTTATTTTGAGTAGTGTTTTTCAGGTACTTCTTTAAATAAAAAGAAATCTTTCAACAATATAATTAAATTATTATATTTCATCTCTTTGGTATTTCTGCTTCACCTAAAACCTCAAAGATCTATGATTTAAGTCACTAACCCCAGATAGGAACTCATCCAAAACTTAGTACATGATCTCTGAAAGTTACTTTGGCCAAATATTTTCATTATTTTGCAGTCAGCCAAAAGATAAACATTATTATTATAAAACACCATTAGCATTGATATAGATTTAACAAATATTACCTCATTTGATTCTCAAAAAAATCTCGTGAGATAGATATCATTACCCTTTTTACAGATGAGGAAACTTAGCTAGATTCCAAGCCTAGTGCCCTATTCATTGCACCACTTTGCACACACATAGTAATCATGTTCAGTTTACTCAAGAATTGCATATTCCCAATTGTGTGGCTAGCATTATGCTAAGTGCTAAGGCTTCAGACTATTGCTACATTTTCCATGTCTTTAGGTAGCTTATATTTTGAGCCCTTCCCAAGTGTTTTTTTACATCTTCATCTTATTCTGAAAGCAAAAGTCATCACAACCTTGTTATTTAAACAACTCCATTCTTGATTCCAAGGTGGCTATCAAGATTGTCTGCTGTGCTATTAAAACCTCTATATACTAGTTTCTTGAGATAAGATTTCCCCCCCCCCCCCAAGAATTCCTAGCTCAATGTGCCAGATCAATTCCTGAGCAACCATTACTAATTTCTTGTCTTTACTGTTTGGAACTACTATTTAATCTGTGGATCCCTAACATCTCTGGTTTCCTTTATTTCCTATCATATCCAGGCTCTTACTGATCATCTAGTTGCTAAGAAGCTCTCCTATTTTCCTTAAATCAAATCTGAATTTGTTTCTTTAAAACTTTTATCTATTGTTCCTGGTTCTATTCTCTGAGTCTTATCCCTCTTTCACATGACAGTCCTTCAGAACTTGAATATCCTTCAGAACTCTGATATCTTTCATCCCTTCAACCAGGTCCACTTTCTGAATGAACAGAAGGGAGAGGTGGACCATGATGTCACACCCATAGCCTTGTTTTCTCATGTGTAGTCCTCCTACTCCCCCAGTAGACTTTTTACTTGCAAAGAACAAATTCCCCTCACTAACTTTTTTTTTTTTTTTTTTCTTGCTCAGGCAGTTAGGGTTAAGTGACTGCCTAGAGTCATAAAACTAGGAAGTGTTAAGTGATAAGAACTCAAGTTCTCCTGACTTCAGGGCTGGTGCTCTATCTACTGAACCAACTAATGTCCCCACTAACTTTTTAGAATAAGAATAATAAACACCCGCATTCATCACTGCCTTGTCCTGCAGAAATGGCATGTTGAATAGGAGTCAGGCTTAAATAAAGAGTCAGAAAGCCTTTGTCATAATTACTATGTTGGCCTGGATAAGTAAACTCAGCTATACAAGGTTCTTAACCCGATGTTTAGACGGACAGATTTTTTTTATTCCAGGGGAGCATCTTCATTTTCACTAACTTTTGATTTCCTTTATAATCCAATATATCTTATTCAGTTAAAAAAGTTATTCTGAAAAGGGGACCATCAGCTTCACCAGACTACCAAATGGTTCCATGACACAAAAATTGTTTTGATTTTAGATATAAAGCATTTGCTCTATAAGACAGAAAAAGTGCTGGTCTGTATTAGTGGAAGAAATTCTACGTGCAGTAGTTTCTACAAAGGATTCTAAAAGGAAAAGTGAATAACTATGTAACACTATTAGAACTAAAGCACCAGACCTAGAGACAAGAAAGTTGAAATCCTTTGCTGACTGTGTCGCCCTGAGAAAGTCTCTCTGCCTCAATTTCTTTATCTATTAAAATGAAGTTAATACATTTGTGTATATGAAAAACTAAAAAGTGACATAATGTAGTGCTATATAAAGAAAAGACCACTGATTAGAGCATAATGAATAGAGTACTGGTCTTGGAGTCAGAAGGATCTGAGTTTAGATCCAGCCTCATGTACTTATCTTTTATTAGCTGTGTAACCTTGGGCAAATCACAATCCCAATTGCCTCAGATAGAAAAAAAAGAATTAAATATGGTTTTCCCAGGCAAGAAGGCAAGATGGTACTAAGGCATAGAGACGGGAAATGGGTATGTGAGGAACAATAAAACCATTTTGCCTAGACCATAGAGTGAGTACAAAAGTTGATACATTAGAAACTTGCAGAGGTTAGAGATAGAGTGTAAAATAAGGGAGGTTAAATGATAAGCAGAAATGATATTTGATTTTTTAGATTTCCCAATTTTTTAAACTTTTTTTCAATAGTATTTCATTTTTTTCCAAATACATGTAAAGATAGTGTCCAACATTCATTTTCATAAGATTTTTTCCCTTTCTCCATTACCTCCCTTCTCCCCAAGACAGCGATCTGATATAAGTTAAACATATACAGTCTATATAGAAAAAACATTTTCTATCCTGAGTCTATTGGAATTGTCTTAGATCACAGTATTGCCGAGAAGAGCATTGATCATCACATAATTTTGCTGTTATTGTACACAGTGTTCTCCTGGTTCTGCTTACTTCACTAGCATCAGTTCATGTAACTCTTTTCAAGCTTTTCTGAAATTCAGTCTGCTTATCATTTCTTATAGAACAATAATATTCCACTACATTCATATACCATAACTTATTCAACCATTCCCCAACTGAATCCTGTACATGTGAATCCTTTTCCTTCTTTTATGATCTCCTTAATTTCCCAATATTTTGGAAAATGTCTCTTTCTGAGTATAATTGTGTCTTCTTTACTGTTAAAGTCAACTTTCCTTTAGAACAGCTCTTGTTATTTTTCAGTCATTCATGCTGGAATGATTTGCTAGTTTCTTCTCTAGTGTCTGTAATTTATAGATAAGGAATTGAGACAAATAAATGGGAGGTGAGTAATTTTTCCAGGATCACACAAGTTAGCAAATTTGGCCAAATTTGAAGTCAGATCTTCCCGATTCCAAGCTCAGTGCTCTACACCATGTAGCTACAACACCTGGTTCAGCCATGGAAGAATATGAAATTCCTGTCTTCTCACATAGTCTTGGAGCTGTACACAGAAGGGAGTTAAGCCTTCTGTTAATGGCAAGCAAATTAAAGGAACAAATGGGTACCTCAGAGCAATCCACTCTAGAAAACACTCTATTTGAACATCTGCTTTAAACAGATGTACTCTCCTTATCAAGAGGATTAGTGGCTAATGAAAGTATCTCTGTATTCCTGTTGAATAATGTCTATGTCTGAATGTCTAAATAAATGTCTGCATGAATCATGTACATTTACCTGAAATGCCCTTTTCCCAGATCTCTGCCTATTTTACCTATTCTTCAAGACTCAATTCAAGCCCCACAGCTAAAACAAAGTCTTTTCTGACTATACTAACTCCTAGTGATTTCCCTCTTAATAGCTGTAGCTCAGGATTTAGCACTTAAACATATCCTGCCTACTGTAGTTCATTGTTCTTTCATTTGCTAATCTTGCCATTCAAACTCAGTTGCAAAAATTAATTCAGTCTTAAGACCATGCTCAGTCCTCTCTGAGCATAGTACCTATTATACATTATTGAAGTACTTCTTATATAGTCATAGTTTTAAGTTTCATAGTTTTAAGTTTGCCTTTTGTTTTAACATTATAATAATTTTTGGATATTCTCTCTGTTCCTAATCAAATCTTCCAATGATTTTTGACTTAAGACAACATGATAAAATATCTTGAGCAGAAAATTGTCAGAATCATTGTGACCAGTCAGATCTAACAGAAAAATCCATCTGCATAGTTATTTGTTGTTTGTCCTTCATTCTTAAATAGGAACATCACGTTGGGGAGATGATATCATGATATGCAAGTGAAATGGATTTGAGTAATATAGGGTTGTACAAATTTACCAGCTTCATTTTCTCCACCAAAGCCATCTGGAACCAGTGGCAAGAAATCTGGATAACTGAAGATGGCCCTGGATGCAGAGGGAGGAGACCTTGTCCTTTTTAAACTAAGCTCAGCATATGAGACATAGCCTCTGGCCTAATTTGAAAACTCATCAAATTGTTTATTGTTGTTGTTCAGTCCTTTCTGGGGCTTTCTTGGCAAAATACTGAAGTGGTTTACCATTTTTTTTCTCCAGCTTGTTTTACAAATAAGGAAAATGAGTCAAACCGAGCTAACTAAGAGTTACACAACTGGTGTCTGAGACCAGATTTAAAGATGATTCTTCTTGATTCCAAACCCAATCCACCATTTACTAGCTGCCCTATATCAGATTGCTAATCTGACCTATTCAGTTTAATCACAGAATCTGAGAGTTGGAAGAAACCTCAATTACTATTTATTTCAATCCATAGCTGATATACTCAACTAATCATCTTTTGTCAACTTAAGCCAGAGAATATAACTATTTCCTGAAAACTACAGCCTAAAGACCTCTAAGGAGGGAAAGCCTACCACCTCTCTAGCCAACCTTTTCCATTTGGGGGTAGTTCTAATTATTAAGATTTTTTTTCAACATCAAACCTAAATTTGTATCTTTGCAATATCCAACCATTACTCGCAATTCTGCTATGTGGGACCATATAATTCGAGTCTGGTCCCTACTCCATAGCCTTTCAAATATTTAAAGACCCATCATCTTCTCCATGTATACTCAGTTCTATTGCCCAGTCCTCCTATGTGGCTCAAAGCCCTTCACCATCCTCTTCACTCTCTACTGCATACTTTCCAGTTTAGCAACAATCTTCCTTTAAACCGTGTTATCTCAGAATTGAATACAGTATTACAAATGAGGTCTGATAAGGACTTATCACTTTCTTATTCCTGGAAGTCATGTGCATTTAAAATGCACAAGATACCACTGACTTCTTGGTCTACCATTTCACACTGCTGAATTTATCCAAGACCATTAAACCCCTAAATCTTTTTCATACAAAATGATGCTTCCCCCATCTTATATTTGTGAAGTTGATTTAATGCTATTTGTAATAGCATTAAATAGGGTAAAAATTAGCACTGCTTAATATTAAATACATTTTAAGAGTAAGGAAAAGGCCAATTAAAAATAACTGACACAAACTGGGCAGGGGTAAGGGGGAGTGCACAGAAAAAAAGAAGGTTCAAAGGGTATCACAGACAAGTAAGGAAACTTTGGAGCAGATATACTGAATTGATGTGTTGGATTTTGTTATTGTTTTTCATCAGCTAGTTTCTAAGTATTTATTAAGTGTGTGCTATGTGCCAGGCAACTAGGTAGCACAGTGGATAGTACACTGACCCTAAAGTCAGGAGGACCTGAGTTCAAATGTGAATTCAGACACTTAACTAGTTGTGTGACCCTGAGAAGTCATTTAACCCTATGTGCCTCAATTTCCTCATCTGTAAAATGAAAAGGAAATGGCAAGGCATGCCAAGAAAACCCCAAAATGAGGGTCATTGCAAAGTCAGGTACAATTGAATTACAATAATGTGCCAAGTACAGCTTTCATTATCTCATCTTTTTCTGTTCTTCATATGTGAAAATGTTTGTGTCTTATCATTTGTAAAGTTTAGAATGATAAATTAAAAAGAAAAAACAAATTATGACACCATCAGTATGGTGAGGAAAACTGCATGATGTAGTGAACAGAAAACTGGATTGAGATTATAAATTTCTGTTGTGAACTACCTACTAACTACTTTGGACAAATGACTGGTATGTGATATTGTTGGGCTAAAAGTTGTATACAGTTTTATGACTCTTGGGACATAGATATGCATTCCTTTCTAGAAATGGTAGCACCAATTCGCAGCTACAATACAATACAATACAATACAATACAATACAATACAATACAATACAATACAATACAATACAATAATTGCATTATTGTATCCATCCTTCTATGTTCCCTCTAACAACTTTCATTTTTATCATGTTTGTAGTTCTTATAGATGTGAAGTGAAAACAGAGTTGTGTTAAAATCATTTTTATGTGATTGTCAGTAGCCAAATTTTTTTTAAGACCTGTCTTTCTTATCTTATGATTTTATCTTTAGGGGAATTGTATTTGAATCAGTTCTGTGTGTGTGTGTGTGTGTGTGTGTGTGTGTGTGTGTGTGTGTGTGTGTGTGTGTATAAAATCAGAACTTTTATCAGACAAGCCTACTACAACAATAATTTCCCCAAATGATAGTTTTCCTTCTAATTTTAGCCACATTGATTTTACTTGGGCCAAAGTGAATTTATACATTCAAAACAAGAATTCTTTCCCCATCCCATTATTGTAAAAGATATCTCCTTCCCTATTCTTTTAATTTGTTTAGATTGTGACCTTTTAAATCTAGATAATGTATTAATATGGAGATTTGATATAGAATTTGAAATATTAACTTCAATCTAATTTCTGCTCATCTGTTTTGCAATTTTTCCAACAATTTTTGTTATCTAAAACACTATATTATTATGTGTATTTGCTTCTGGTTCTTATGTTCCTAATCTGTCCTAATAATAAACTATTGTTTTTCAGCCAGTACCATATCAGTTTATTTTCACTAAATTACTTTCTAAATCTTTCTGTTTTTGGATCTTCCCTATTACTGCTAAGTTTACCACCATCAACCTAATCACCCAAATCATTCATTACCCAGCTGGCATCCTCAACTTTTCACTGTTCCTTATATCTAGTACTTTGCCAGTTTCTTCTCAACATCATCCCAAGAAAATGACTGAAAGATCAGAACACCAGTTTCAAGAATTCAACAATGTTGCAAACTGTATATTGCACATATTAAGGGATTGGAAGGTCCAATATAGCTGGAAGGTTTTATGTTATTTCACTATGCATTCTAATAGATACCATTGAAAGAACCCTAAATTTGGAGTCAGCTAACTTTGGGTCAAATCTATTTTGTCATTTAATAGCTTAACCCCTCTGGGCCTCCTTTCTTCATCTATTAAATAAAGGAAGCTGCTTATGATTAATCCTAAATTCTTTTTTTATTCATTTATTATATCTCTTTTTTAACTAAAGATTCAAGGGTCTTATCTCTTTGAAAAAAAAATGACCAAAAAAAGAGAAAACTATGGAAATAACAGAAGATGGTGGAAAGAGATCTGTTTTTTGGAGCTATAAGATCTGAATTCAAACCCTGCTTCTTTAGGGACTTTTAACCCCCTGGGCTTCTGTTTCTCAATTATAAAATGAGGGAGAGCAATGAATTAGGTCTAGGTCCCTTCTATCTCCTATGCTCTTTTCAAAGAGAAGATGTACAATTTTCATAAATTTCCTAAGGAAATTTTTTTATGATGAATACATAATCAGAAATTGTTAGCAAATTAAATTATGTACCTTTTAACAGTCAGTTGAACCTCAGGAAATCCTTAAAAACACTTCCTACCTCCAGGATTTACTAGCTTTGTTTCTATGAGCAAAAATCAATCACCTCAGCCTCAATTTACCCATCTGAAAGATGGAAAGAATATTTACCTGCGCCTCAAGGCTTTTGGGAAGACTGTGCTTTGCAAGTTTTAAAGAAAGGTGGGGAAATTGTGGTTGCAAACAAACCATTTTTCATTACTATTCCTGCAGACAATTTAAAAAGTGTCAATTCTGTTTATCCTTCATGGTAAAGTGACCATCTCTAGAGAAAATGCATCTTGAGGAAAGTCACAATCAATAAGCAAGCATTTATTCGATACCTATGAGTTAACACTGTTTTAGACAACCAGGATTCAAATCTTAGGCCTTGAGGAGCTTATTTTCTTAAAAAACAAAAGCAAAACAAAACAAAAACCACTACCTTGAATATGTTTTGATGCCATTTAAAAACATTCATTGTAACTATCACCTAATAAAACAAAACAAAACACTGGTGAAAGTGGTCTAATGGGACACAGTGCTAAATGTGGAGTCAAGACCCAACTTTGAATTTCATACCAGGCATTTAAGACCAGATTTGAACTCGGGTCCTCCTGAATTCAAGGCTGGTGCTCTATCCACTGTGCCACCTAGCTGCCCCCCATGATTTTTAAAAAATGTGTTATGAGACCAATTTTTAAAAATAAGAAAGATGATGATCCAGTGGTTTGGGGATAGCAAGGATTTGAGCAGATCTCTGATCCTGAAGATCTAGAAGCCTGGGATCTAGCCAATTCTTAATTATTTCCTGAATCACTTCATGATACTAACTCATTAGAATTTTCTTATAGAAAACACCCAGGCTGAATACATTGCCTCATTTTCCATTGAAAACTAGGACTGGATCCAGCAGTGTTACTACTGGGCTTATATCCCAAAGAAATACTAAAGAAGGGAAAGGGACCTGTATGTGCCAAAATGTTTGTGGCAGCCCTTTTTGTAGTGGCTAGAAAATGGAAGATGAATGGATGCCCATCAATTGGAGAATGGTTGGGTAAATTATGGTATATGAAGGCTATGGAATATTATTGTTCTATAAGAAATGACCAGCAGGAGGAATACAGAGAGGCTTGGAGAGACTTACATGAACTGATGCTGAGTGAAATGAGCAGAACCAGGAGATCATTTATACACTTCAACAATGATACTGTATGAGGATGTATTCTGATGGAAGTGGATATCTTCGACAAAGAGAAGATCTAGTTCAGTTCCAGTTGATCAATGATGGACAGAATCAGCTACACCCAGAGAAGGAACACTGGGAAATGAGTGTAAACTATTTGCATTTTTGTTTTTCTTCCCAGGTTATTTTTACCTTCTGAATCCAATTCTCCCTGTGCAAAAAGAGAACTGCTTGGTTCTATACACATATATTGTATCTAGGATATACTATAACAGATTTAACATGTATAAGACTGCTTGCCATCTACGAGAGGGGGTGGAAGGAGGGAAGGGAAAAGTTGGAACAGAAGTGAATGCAAGGGATAATGTAAAAAATTACCCATGCATATGTACTATCAATAAAAAGTTATAATAAAAAAAGAAAGAAAGGAAGGAAGGAAAGAAGGAAGGAAGGACTGGCCCTCTAAGACTGAGCCAGACCCAGTGGTGTATATACATATAGTGTGTGTATATTAGTCCACTTGAGCATCATAACAATCCTATGAGGACTCTTCATGATGCTATCTGAGATTTCTAGACTAGTGGTATGATTTACAATAGAGGGTAGAGCATTAAACTTAGAGTGATAAAGTCCTAAATTTACATCCTTTTTTTTGTTCAGTTAACTAGCAATGTGTTAGAATAACCAGCTTAATCTATCCCAGGTTACAAAGACTCAAAACTGTAAAAAGGGTGCTACTAAATAGCAACTACCTCACAAGATTGTTATAATGCTCAAATAGATGAATATATGCAATAAATTATGTTTATAATTACTTGTACATAACCCTTACACAGATTTATATATATATATATATATATATATATATATATATATATATATATATATATATATAAATTTTTTCTTAACTTCCAGAATTTAATTTGTATAGTTGTGGCAAAGGGATTGGCATTTTGCCTTTCCGTTTCTGAAAATCTGTCACCCCAGGATTGGTTTGTGTGTATCACAAACAGACCCTTATATTGTGGTGTATGCAAATGTGATGACTGCCTTATTGAGCAGTTCATCCACCTGGACAGTTAGCCCAGTGTGCTTTCATACCCCCAAAGGGATCTTTAGCCACAGAATGTTGAGTGGTGTTCAGCAGCCTCCTGACAATCTGAGCTCTGTCTGCTCAGTGGGTTAGGCCAGTGACTATACCAACATACTTCCTGCAACAGTAGAGGCTGTAGTGTAAAGGCTGCTTCTTTTGAGTGGGGAGACAGATTTTTCTCATAGTAAGGCAATTCATCTGGAAGTGGGAAAGCAAAAGCTAAAGTGGTTTTGTGAATTTAACACTGAAGAAATATTACTATCTGACTCTACTCTTATAGTTCTGCCTTCCCTGAGATTAGAGAAGGATATAATTGTCTAGTTAAAAGAAGCACCTGGAACTATGCCCAAAGGGCTATCAATGTACATATCCTTTGATCCCACAGTGTTACTACTGGGCTTGTATCCCAAAGAGATCTTAAAGGAGGAAAGGGACTCACTTGTGCAAAAGTGTTTGAGGCAGCCCTTTTTGTGGTGACAAAGAACTGAAAACTGAGTGGATGCCCATCAGGAAGGATGGATGAATTAGTTATGGTATATAAATGCTATAGAATATTATTGTTCTATAAGAAACAATCAGCAGGCTGATTTCAGAGGCCTGGAGAGACTTACATGAACTGATACTAAGTGAAGTGAGTAGAAGCAGGAGAACATTGTACACAGCAACAGCTAGATTATACAATGATCAATTCTGATGAATGTGACTCTTTTCAACAATGAGATGATCTGGGCCAGTTCCAATGATCTTGTGATGAAGAGAGTCATTTGCACCCAGAGGGAGGACTGTGGGGACTAAGTGTAGACAGAAAATAATATTTCACTTTTTTGTTGTTGTTGTTTGCTTGCATTTTGTTTTCTTTCTCCTTTTTTTTTCCATTTTGATTTAATTTTCCTTATGTAGCACGATAATTGTGGAAGAATAGCACATATTTAACATATTGGATTACTTGCCAACTAGAGGAGGGAGTGAGGGGGCAGAGAGAAAATTTGGAACAAAGAGTTTTCCAAGGGTGAATGTTGAAAATTATCTATGTTTTAGAAATAAAAAGCTTTAATAAAAGTTTTTTTTTAAATAAAAAGATAAGGACTTAAATGAAAACTCTACTAGGTAGGGTTTTTTGCCTTAATTTTTCTAGGTTGGTTATTTTAGTAGTCCTATTTTTTCAGCTAAGAACTTTTTTTTTTTTTTTTTTAGAAAAAGGTTTTATTGATGGTTTTTATTTTTCTCATAACCATTTATATGTAAATCCATTCCCTTTAAGAAAGAAAAATTTTTAAAATAAATTTTATTAACCAGAATTAAATTAAATGATCCTTGAGGTACCTTCTAATTCTCAAATGCTGTGATTTTGAAAAGTTTGATGATATATGTGTTACTCCACATTCATGGTCCCTTACTTTTGCAAGAAGTGTCAAAGAAAGTGTCTTCTTATATCTCTTCTTAGGTGCCATCCTTAGTTCTTTTAATTTCCTGGAATTCAATTTCACTTGTTTTGTTGTTGCTCTTTCCAGTTACATTGTATTTTCCTGATTCTACTTAATTCACTTGGCATGCTTCTCTGCATTTATTATATTTATCATTTTTAAAAAACAATTTACTTAGCCATTCTCTAAATCAATAGGTATCTATTTTGAAAATCTCTTTAAATTTTGTTTTATATCTGCTCACTCTCTGTCTCTTTCTCTTTTTTTCTTTCTCCTCTTTCCCCTCTATTTTCTTGAGAGTCTTCTCTCCTTATCTCTCCTCAGAGTCACCTGTGATCCTCAATATTCATTATTGTCTCTGACCTGGGCTGGTTCACCCTCCTCTGGCTGCCTGGTTCCCAAGGACTCAATAAATTATAGTAGACTGTTGAAGCTCAGAAATCTTAACCTCAAGTGATCCATCAGCCTCAGTCTCTTCAATAACAGACTACTGTACTTCTCTCTCCCACTTTTAGTTCAGCAAAACCAACTAGCATATCACTTAAGTATGACAGTAGATACAATAAAAACTTCTTATAACAATAACAAAGAAAAAAGATTAAGCAAAATTAGTTGATATAATACCTATTACTAACCACAGGTATCAAAATCTATTACTATAATGTACTATCTCTCCACTTTGAAGTGGGAAGTATCTTTCATGAAGATACAGTATATATAACACAGTATAATTGAGTTGTCTGAATCCTAGATTAGATATGTCTATTCTGAGTTTTGACATCTTTTAGTGGTGTTTTTCTTTAAACCATTAGGTTATCATGCTTATTGTGCTCCTATTTTTTTTATCCCATATCAACTCTTTCTGTTTTCCTCTGAATTTTCCATTCTTCTTAATAATTTTTCTTGGTAATTTATTTTTGTACAACAATCATTTCTGAAGAAGACACTCCTCCAAAAAAAAAGTCCTTCCCACAACTAATGGGACTCTTTGTGACAGTGAAAAGCAAGAACATCCAAGAGAGTGAGCGTATCTGACCATGTATTGTTAATCTTGGTGGGATCTCTGTTCCATTATGTGGAAGGAGAAAGGTTTCTTTCTTTCCTCTGAATCTTTCATTGTTTTTTGGGGTTTTTTTCAATTTCACCATAATTCAGCTGCCTTTAAGTGGTCTTTTCATTTATATTTCTTTATAGTCATTGTATCTTTGTCATCACTTAACAATATCCTATCACATTCATATACCACAATTGAATCAACAAGTCCCCAATCAATGGGTATGCATTTTCTTAAAGTTCCAATTTAATAGTTAATGATTAGTTTTCTGTTCTGGTGTCAGTTAGGACAACAAATGAAAAACTGCATAGTATAATAGACAACTAATTTTAAGCCAGGAACATCTGGAAAAGCTATCTCTGACATATATTGACTCTGTGACTCTGGACCAGTCATTTAATGTTCAGTGCTCTTGGCAAATCTCTAAGACTCTTAATTACAGAAAAGGTACTACGCTATAGTGTAGGATTTTCTTCATCCAGTCGTTCTTTATATCCGTTATATAGTATAGTCCCTATCTTTAAGTTGACAAGGTATTTTACAATTATTAGAATCCTATTTTGAGAAGTTAGAATGGTTTAGAGGGTCTTGTAAGAATGATTGTTCATAACTGTATGCTGATCATATTATCCAACAAACATGACATTAGATATTTTAAGACCCTGAAGCAAAAGATGTTGTGTCAAGGAGTTCCCATTTTAATTGTACTCCAAAAATTAACACATCCATTACCCATCATTTATTGTTCTGAGAAGCAGCTAGGTGACTGAACCTGGAGTCAGGAAGCCCTAAGTTCAAATTCCGCTTCAGACACTTAACTAGTTGTTTGACTCTGGGTGGGTTATGTAAGTTTCCTTCATCTGTAAATGGAGGCTAATAGTAGCACCTACCTCCCAGATTGTTGGAGATCAAATGAGATATTTGTAAAGCTCTTAGTACAGTACCTGGCACATCGTTGATGTTTAATAAATGCTTATTTTCTCCCCTTGTGGTTATCAGAAAGTTGAGCATGTATTGGTTAGAATTGAAATTGAAAAACAAACAAACAAAACCAAGCTTCATTACCCATATGGGGATCCATCTGGCTGTGCAGTTCAGCATTTGTTCCCTGGGGTTTTTAATGTTCCAAAATCCCAACTGATGTTGCTTCCTGAATAGACTGCTATGGTCAGTGGTAGCAGTGTTCACTTGAACATCTTAAAATGAAGAAGAGGAAACAGTATTCATTAGCAAGCAAGGTCTGGCATCTCCTTTTGGCAAATAGGTTCTCAGTTAGATGAAAAGCTGATTCCCAATGATAGAACATGACCCAAAAGCAGGCATAACCTCAAGTATTGAGGCATTTATGAGGCAGTAGTTCTCTATCCAAATCAGTTTCTCTTACTAATTGTTTGAATACACAGTTGTGTGTGTGTGTGTGTGTGTGTGTGTGTGTGTGTGTGTGTATCTATGTGTGTGTAGGTGTGATGCACCTTTGTGTAAGTCTTGGAATTAAGTATGTTTAAGTCTTGTAAGTTAACCCTCAAGTTCTTTCCTGCTTCAAGATACACAAATAGGACAACTAATGTTAATATAACACATTTTCTTTTTCCTCAGTCATTTAACAAACAGATTCTATGTTAGGCACATAAAAGACAAAAGTAAAACAGTTTCTACCTTCGAAGAGCTTACATTCTAGCCAGGAAAGACAAAATGTCCATATCTAGATATACACAAAAAAAGAGAGAAGATAATTTTTCTAGGGTGAAGGAATAATACAAACAACTGAGCAAAATCAAAAGGCCTCATATAAGAGATGTTGCTTAAAGGAAATTAAAGGTTCTAAAAGGCAGAGGTGAGGAGAGAGATCATTTCAGGTATAAGAATAATTCCATACCAATACAAAGACACAGAAGGAAATGGAGGGCCAAGGATGAGAATGAAATGATCAAATGTGGTCATTTATGTAAACATTGCAGTTATTCAATTACAGGGCAAAAAGCAACCTCTGACAGCTTCCAATCACAAGTACTGAGTAACTGGTTAATAAGTGAGTTGAAGTTCTTTTGAGTTTAGATCTAGTCTTAATTATTACTTCTTGAGAAACCAAAATTTCACTGCATGACTCCCCAAAGGTATATAGAAGGCTATGCTCTTCCAAAAAATGGCATCGGGAACTCATTTGTGAAATACTTTGAAATCTTCCTCCAAGGTCTTCAGGCACGTCATATACAATGGTCCCACTATTGTTGGCTGGTTTTTCAATAACATGCTTTGAAATATATGATTGTTGCAAGAAGGAAATCATAATTCTAGAACTGTGTCTTTTCTCTTTTTATTATGAAGTATATTCGGTGCTCTTCGAACTGGTGCTTATATGGTGTACATTTTGATGACCAAAGGCCTGAAGCAATCAGTTTGTGATCAGAGTTTTTACAATGGACCTGTCAGCAAATTTTGGGCTTATGCATTTGTATTAAGCAAAGCACCTGAACTTGGTAAGTACTTCACTTTCTCTGTTTCTTTGTCTTTCTTCTGCCTTTGTCTGCCTATCACACTCTTTTCCCAGACAATTGCATATCATTATGTCTTTAAACCAAAAGTCTTTACACAGAACATATACAGAATTCACACATATATATGGAGAATTCAGAGACAGTGTTATGTAGTAAATGTTGTCAGTGGCCTCCAAATTAAGAAGAATTGAGCTCAAGTCTTATCTCTGAGGCATATTAGCTGTGTAACCCTAGAGAAATAACTAGCACTCTCTCTTTGAGACAATATATTTCAGGTACTGATGCATATTGATAAGATGAGTTTCCCTAATGAAAATACTGCATACTATTGTTGTCAAACTCAGATAGAAGCAGGGGCTCCTAAACAGTTCATAAGAATCTCTGCAGACCTCTTTTTGGGTTAGAAACTACATATATTTATATATTTCTTTTTTAATTTACAAACCAACACATTAAAATCATATAGGAACTACATTTTCAAAGATGCACATCTAAACATTTTCATTTCAGGAGTTTTGATGCAGATTAGAGGATTAAGCTTTTCATTTGGATATTCCTATGTGTTCATTGACAAATGCTAAAATTTGCTCTCTAGTATTAAAAATCCAGGGCTTGAGTAAGAGGAGACAGTTCATCTTTTACAAAGTAATGGGAAATACTGAATGTTTTTGCCATCTCACCAGGTTTTTTTGACCATTTTAGTGTGTTGAAATGGATGTTTGGCATTTAAAACTAAGCAGGGAAAAATAAAATTCAGTTGATTTCTTATAGTTTGAGTTGACATAGTTATCCAGTTTTGTGTAGTTTTTCCACAGAGCAGAAAATAAAAATGGAAAGTCAGTCGAATTCCAGTGAAAGGTTATTTGACTGAGGTCTTAAGGCAAAGGCATACTTAAATGAAAGGAATCTGGGGATTTTAGTAAACTACAAGCTCAATGTGATTCAACATGTTGACATAGCAGCTTGCCCATAGTCATATATGTATGTATTCCTTCCAATAAAAAACTAAAGTAGGTTCAATCTGCAAAGAAAATTCACCATCCAGAAAAAGTAACATGATAATCCCATTATACTCTACTGGGGTGAAACTATATGTGGAATACTGTTTAGTTTCATTATTCAGTTTTTCAATCATATCCTACTCTTTGAGATTTTCTTGTCAAAGATACTATCATGGTTTGACATTTCCTTTTCCAGCTCTTTTTACAGATGAAGAAACTGAGGCAAACAGGGTTAAGCGACTTGTCCAGAGTCACACAGCTAGCCTGAAGCCAAATTTCAACTCAAGAAGATGAGCTTTCTTGACCCAGCACTCCATCCATTATGCCATCTAACTGACCCACTATTTAGTTTGGGAATCCATATTTTGGGAACAGTGATCAAATCTTTCAAAGGAAGACATTTAGAGTAGTAAGGAGATTTGAGATCATGTCAGACAAGAAGCCAGCTGAAAAACAAGCAATCAATGGGGTATATAATAGGAGGAGTTCAACTTTCATCTCTGTTAGTTACTACCCATAATTTGATTCCCTATTCCCACTTATTCCTTTAAGAAATGAGGGGATTTTAAGGCAAATGCAGCATATCCAAAAATTACTCTATGATGAAAAATCTAAAGCCAATAGTAAAGTTACATATACACACAGAGGGGCTGCACTACATAGAACTAGGATAACTAGGTGGCAATATGAATAACATTGGACCTGAAGTAAGGAAGATTCAGATTTCTGAGTTCAAGACTTATCAGCTCTGTCACCCTGGATAAGTCACTTAATTCTGATTGCCTCAGTTCCTCATCCCGTAAAATGAGCTAGAGAATGAAAAGGCAAAGTATCCAAGTATCCTTTCTAAGAAAACCACGAATGGGATCATCACAACTGAAAAAACTAAACACCACCACAATCAAATTAAAGTTTGGCAAAGTTGTCCCTTTCCTTCCCCATTAGCCTACTGTCCCCCTCCACTAGTTAGCTCCATATAGAATTGTCCTTCAGGGATTATTTAAAAACAAATATTCAGAGTATTCCCAAAAATCTCAGAGCCATCTAACACCTTAAAACTACACTAAAATTTTGGGGGATATTCCAGGTGTGTAAGTATGTACATGTATATTCAGTCATTTCAGTTGTGCCCAAATCTTACTGACTCCATTTGGGATTCTCTTAGCAAAGATCTTAGGGAACAGTGCTCCAAGAATTTTTACAAAAAAAAATACCAACCTCAATTGGCAGAAGGAGTTTCTTGCATAATGGAATCATGATTCCAGCTTTCAAGAGAAGCTTTAAACACACATAAACACAAACAGTGCTCTATACATAAGTGCTTGGTTGGATTGATTATATAGTTATAAATAAGAAAAAGATTCGGCTCCCAATCTATGATATTCCCATAGTGCTTTAAGGCCTACAAAGAGCTTTACATATATCATTTCATTTGTTCCTCAAGATAGCTCTGAGATAATTGTGATAGATATTATTTTTATTCTCTTTTTATAAGCAAAGAAGCCTAGTTGGAAAAGTTAAATGCTTATCCACAAAACTATGGGCATAACACCGTTTTATGGCAAATGGGCTGAAGGGTGGAGACAAAGTGTGAGTTTTGTTTTTACTATAGTCCGGCCCTCCAACAGTCTGAGGAACAGTGAACTGGCCCCCTATTTTAAAAAGTTTGAGGACCACTGATCTATATGCATACATATGTTTATGTGGAGAGAGATAGATAGATATATAGGTAGATACAAAGATAAATATAGATATAGTAAAGGAATCCCATTGATACTCCAGTCCGAGAAATCAAGTTCAAATGCTGCTTCTTGTCTTTGTAACCTTGGGAAACCATTAAGCTTTTGTTATCTCAGTTTCTTCATTTGTTAAAAAGAAAAAGAAATAAGGGGGGAGGGACAGAATTTAGTTACATGTCTTCTGAAGTCCCATCTCTAAAATGTTTACTAAGATAACTATGGGGATATCTCCCCAGTATGAACATCAACCAAATAATAAGATCCAAGTCAGTCTCCAGTTCAGTTGATATAAAAATATACATTGGTCCTCACAATAATCCAATGTCACATTAAAAAAGAAAATAAGGATGTAAATTTGGCCAGATTTTTGATTCCCTTAAGCAATCTGATTTATTTCTCAAGGGCAGTCCTGGTGACCAGAACTCTTTGGTTTGTTCTGTGGTTAGGTGACAGAAGCCAGTTAAATGACATTGTTCAAATATGTCCAGTGTACATTATCTATACACAAAAAGAGTCCATATACTTCCTCTAACAGTTAGTGATACTACTGAAAGTCACAAGTTGTCATTGACCACATACAGGAATTTGTGTGTTAGTTGTTCTGGGAGTTAATAAGCTTCCCTGTCTTAGCTATTTACAGTCTGTAGTTCCTCTGACAAATCATTTAATCTCTCTAGATTTTCACTTAAAATGTAGAGAAATATATTAGATGTTCTTCTTAGCTCTTAATATTATTATTATCTATTCATACACAAAGATTTCTTATGATCCTTGATTCTCTTAAAATTATTGAGAACCCCAATTTAAATCCAACCCAACCCCAAAGATCTTTGTGTTGAAATGAGCTATCTCCATAAATAGTTAATTTATGTAGATAATTTTAAAATATTCACTCATTTAAAAATAACAAAATAGTAACATTTTAAAGAAAATTTTATTTTGCAAAACAAAAAATTTAATATAAAAGAAAGCAGCATTATTTTAGATATTTTTAATATTATCTGGTTTAATAGAAGACTACTGAATTCTCCTATTTGCTTCTACATTCGATCTGTTATAATACATTGTTTTGGTTTATGTCTATGAAGATAATCCAGCTTCTCAGAGATCTGTAGTTAGGAAAGGGAAGAGTGTTTTAATAGGCAAAAAACATCATAGTATTTTCATGAAAAGGATTTTGATTTTTTAGACTCCTTGAAAGGATCTTGGGATCCTGCAAAGCACACTTTTGAGGACTGCTGTTTTTGTTTATAAGTTAGACAAGATGGTGGCTGAGTACCTTCAGTTTTCAAATTCTATAATTGTTTTTTTCCTTCCAGTTGTAAACTGATGATTCAAAAATGAGGGAAGAAAGGTAATTGGTTGTGTTATAAAAAGTAAAGTATTATTCTTAGGATCACAGATTTTAAAGATACAAGGAACCTTTAGAGATAATTGCATTCAGCCTCCTTGTTTTATAGAAAAGATAGGCCATAGATGGTAAGAGCTTGGTTTCCAACTCAGGTTCTCTGATTCCAAATCCCTTTTCCACTGTATCATGCTGTTTCCAAGACCACAGGCCTGTCTTCTGAGAGATAGGAACATTTCTTTCATGAGAGATATTTAAATTAATTTTTTGTGATAACTTTTGTCAACTTTCAAACTCTCCTTTTTAACAAAGTTTCTGAATTTGAATTTTTTGGACATTTATCCTTTTTTAGATCTTGAAAGGTAGTCTTTTCCTTAATCCCAGCTTCTGTTCCCACTTTTTAAGCTCCCTTGTTTTCTTTCATCAGAAAGAGGGTTATTTATTTAGAAGGGGAAAACATATTTTATTATATATAATATTATAACTATTATCTATAGTATCCCATATTAATTTCTAGGGCCACATTTCCTTCAGAATTCTATGATCTTGCAGTTTTTATTAAATCTTCTTCCTATCAAGAAGGGCTTTCTCTTTTAGCCATAAAACAATGAGCTTATTTCAGTGAATTGTAGGGTTATAGTTGATCAGAATAAGTGAGAGGAAAAGAGCTATTGTCTTTGTTTTGTGCATCCTAATTTATTGGTTGCCTGCTATTTGAATGGCACTACAAACATGCTGAGACTAAGTTTTGTGAAAACTTGGAAACATCTATTGTGAGTGAGGCTGTTGCTCAAAATTGAGTGCACCATTGTTTTTTAAAAACTCTTGACTCAGCTTTGTTCTGGCCAATTTTGCCTATAGAACTTTGATGATCTGTAAGCACAGAAAGTAAGGACCAATATGTTTCTCTTTGTAAAAGCAAACAAAGTTTGCACCACAGAAGCTGCAGGATGTGTCTAAGTTTCTCAAGACAGAATGATGGCAAAAATTTCAGTATTATAGGAATAATAGCAACAATAACAACAACAATAATAAAGCATCTGAGCAGAGAGGTCAAATTTAAATTGAATTTCCTCTTACAGTCCAACTAGAATTAACATAGAACTTTCTGATTTTAGTGATACTACATTTTGATTCTACCATTCTTAGTACTACTCAAAGTATAGCTATACTCCTAAATACTTTTAAAGTCAAATTCTTATAGGGTCTTCTTCAAAGAGACTTTCTTGATCTGATGTGATCTATATATGCTTTTTAATTTTTGAAGTTCCTTTTGATAGAGATGAATACTCCCTAGAATGAAAAATTATATATATGATCATGGAATTTTATCTATTTTTTTCCATAAATACACTATGGTACTAAAATCCCCCATCATGTTTCCAGAAAATTAAATCCAGAAACTAAAAAGAACATAAAATATAGTTTAATTCAACAGCTGCCTTCTCTAGAGAAGAATATTTGAGTTCCAGAGAATGGAAGTCATATGGTTAGGGTTGCTAATAGCAGAACAAGAACTCAAATCTAGAACTTCTAACTTCAAGCATAATTCTCATTTTACCACAACATAAAGTTTTCAGAGATTCACTTCAGATCTTAAGAGACTTCCTACTTAAAATGTAACTCCTATTTCTGAATTCTCTGTAGCACAAGCAATGGATTTTTTTTCTTGAGAAACATTGTTTCTCAAGAACTGATTGAGGATTCTTTTGATGAAATACAACAGGATGAATTTACATAACACAGCAAAATTTACCACTTTAAACAAATTAATTGGATATTAGAGCTGGAAGATACTTTGTAGATCTTAATTAAGTCTCTTCACTTTTCAACATAGATTCTTCTATGTTTGGCAAACATCAGCTATATTCCTACTAACAAAGTCAGTTTTGGAGTGTGAAAACTGCTAGGGAAAAAAGGAAAAAGGAAGGAAGGAAAGAAGAAAGGAAACTGATTCATTAAGCATTAATACATCTAGCTTAATCTAATATTTATGTGTTGCTTTTAAATTTTATAAAAAAAATTTTGCATGTATTATGTCATTGGCTAACTGAGAAGTTGTGATGGTCCAAGATCACAGAGCTTAATGTCTGAGGGAATATCTGAACTCTGATCTTCCTCACTCAAAGTCCAAGCATTCTACCCATCTTGGACTGAATGACTTCTAGGATCCTCTCCAGGTTCAAAATAAATACAGTTTTCATGTGCTCAAAGGAGGCTTCGGTTAAAACATAAAGCTTTTTTCATGCCAATGTACTCATGTGTCCTTTTCTTTTTTCTTCCAGGAGATACAATATTCATTATTCTTAGAAAACAGAAACTCATCTTCCTGCATTGGTATCACCATATCACCGTGCTGCTGTATTCTTGGTACTCTTATAAGGACATGGTTGCTGGAGGTGGTTGGTTTATGACAATGAACTATGGAGTACATGCAGTGATGTACTCTTACTATGCCTTGCGGGCGGCAGGCTTTCGGGTCTCACGGAAGTTTGCCATGTTCATCACCTTGTCTCAGATCACACAGATGCTGATGGGTTGTGTAGTTAACTATCTGGTCTTCTCCTGGATGCAGCAAGATCAGTGCCACTCCCACGTTCAGAACATCATCTGGTCCTCACTTATGTACCTCAGCTACTTTGTGCTCTTCTGTCATTTTTTCTTCGAGGCCTACATCGGCAAAATGAGGAAAACAAGGAAGGCTGAATAGTGTTGGAACTGAGAAGGAAGCCATAGCTCAGGGTCATCAAGAAAAAAAAAAAAAAAAAAGACAAAAGAAAATGGCACAAGGAATCATAATATATGGTGCAGCTAAAAATAATAATAATAATAATTAAAAACAAAACTTGGCAGCTTAGGGGTAACTAAGTTGATCTAACCCAGTAAGTTTATGATCCTTTTATGGTGAGGACTCACTGAGTTCAACTCCATCTCAAAGGACTGCTGCTGAGAGACACCATCCCTCTCATACCTATCAACTCTAGGGGAAAAAAATATGAAAGAAAGGAAAGGCAGATGAAGGTTATTAACAAATTTTATGAAAAAATATTTAATAAGTGTTATATTTCCCTAAGGACAGAAAACTTTTACTAAAAAAAAAAAAAAAAAAAAAAAGAAAAAAAAATCTATATCCTTTCTAATCTTTTTCCACACTAAACTTGAGCCAACAAGAAAAAAGACAAAAATGGTGGAGGTGCAGGGGGGAGGGCAGTAGGGGGTGTTGTGCCTATAGAACCAGTGCTTTGGCAGAAATTAAAACCTTCCTTGGGAAAGGCTGGCAGTTTTAGGCTAAATGGAAAACGTATCTAGAAGGTTTCTTTTAAGTACCCATGAGCCACAACGTGATGAGTAAGGGAAAAAAGCAGTTTAGAAATTGTGTACAGCCCTTTGACTAGAGAGTATGCAAAACCAGCTGGTGTATGATCCTTTAAGCAGGTTTTTAAAACGAGGAACAAAACATGATTTCCGAGTTCCAAATAAGAGAGAATTTGTCCAAGTGCATTTCCAATGGAAGACCAATGATTTCTGTTATTGCATCGGATAAAAGATGTTCATCTTTGTCTCTCACCTGAAGCTTTTAAAAAAAGAAGCTTGAGAGGGGAGCAAAAAAAGGGACTAAAAAAAAAAAGAAAAGAAAAGAAAAGAAAGAGGAGGCAAAACCACAACCAAATAACATGAAAATTGATCCTACTGGCTAGAAAATATTCAGTTCCACTGAGGGAAGGACAAGAGAGGGGGATCCTGGGAAAGAGGAAGACAAAAGCTAAAACAAGATTCCATAAATATAGGCAATATGTATATTTCTCTCTATCTGTTCACTCACACACACACAGAGCTTTCAATATAAAAATCTGATCCGGAACATATTTTAAAAAAAATAAAATAACTGCAGAGCTATATGCAATATTAAGTTAATACTGGGTTTCTGCACCTTTCACATTTCCTTCTCCAGCAGTGTAGCGATGTTTAGTGACCTCTTGTGGTCATGTGGAGCAAATACAAGGGAACAAACTTGACCATGACATTTGAAAACCCAAGACCCCTGAAGACTTAACTCTTCTCCTCAAGTTCTGAAATCCATTTAAAAAAAAAAAAAAAAAAAATCTGCCCATTGACCCCATGCTTCAGAAGTCAAACAAAAAGTCATTTACTCTGGAACTCAGAGAATCAGTTCTTAAGAGCCATATTCTTTAAAGGCAAAGTAAGATTACATTCTCTGTAATATTTCAGTCCTTTACAAGCCAAATAAGTGTGTACAAGTTCTTAGTATTTCAAAGAAGTAATCATGTAAAGTCATTGTTTCATATGATACTGTAATACTGATGTGATACTGTAGTACTCTAAATTGTATCAGTCAAGTAGCTAAAAAAATTAGAAGAACTAGATAAACAGAGGTTTCTATTCTACATAGAGTATACACATCTGACCACACACATATATGTACACTGTGTGGTTATACAGAACTGAACTACAAAGCCCAACTGAGTAGACACACATTTTTCTGGCTATTTGAAAAGATTGCCATTTATCTTTTTTGATTTATTTGAGAGTGTACAGTACAAGGGATTTTTTCAAATTATTTTTGTATTATTTAGCTTTAATTGTGCTGTCATTCATGAAATGGAGATGCTCTGGTTTTATCTCAAAGATGATAAGGGCTTTTTTGTATCTGTGTATAATTTTTAAAAAAATTAAGAATAAAGTTACATTCCATTCAGCATGAATGGTTTTCACCAATTAACAAAGTCCTTGTGAACAGAGTTATAAGAAAATGGGCTAGGGAGTGTTCCTTTTGTGTAAAGTTATTCTAAGTATTTTCATCATTATTGGCACGTGTTTAAAAAAAAGAAAGAAGAAGAAGAAGTGGTGTTTGTTTATAATGAAATTGCCATGAACTGAAATGATGGATTGTAATAGGGGGAAAAAATAAGATTTTTATAAATTTTTGTGTGAGCAGTGTTATCTTTAGCTTTGGAAGTTATTAAACATTGTGCAATAAGCTTTCCACCACCACTCCCCAAAAAAAGGCAACAGTAAATTAGTGTGGGCAAGTTAATGAAAGGCGTATACAGGGGAAAGGGTACAAAATGAAAGCCAAATTTGCTTTGATTAAAGGATTATGAGCAGCTTACCTTGCTGCCAAATGTGTTTAATTCCATAGCTTTTGTCATGAATTATTTGATCCTAAGTTAGAAATAGTGGTGGGGGAGGGGAGAGGTTTCTAGGTTGGCATTTCCTAGTGCTTTTATTTTGGGGTGTGGAGTAGTATTCATTTGAAATTATTATGAACTTTTTTGTTTATCATTTCATGGCCAACAAACAGTTTTTAAGAGGGCCACATGACTTGAAGTAGATCACTGATGTTTTTATTTTTGCTCAAATTCTAGTACCGCAAGATCTATCATTTCATATGGTAGTGCATTATTTTACAATGTTAACTGGATTACACATAAGAAAAATTTCCATAAGAAAATCCCCAAAGTTTACCAGAGAATTGACTGCCATTTTAATAATTCTGTTCTCAGTTGACATTCCAGAAAGTCTTAGGCAGGCATGTTTTTGTAGATGCCTCACTATGCTGCAATAGATTCTTTGTTGAAGTTTTTTTCATTGCATACTAGTCTAATAAACCGGTATAAAGGAAACATGCCCAGAGGAAAAGAGATAAGAGTGCAATCCCAGGAAAGCCCAATGTTCAAATGGCATCTGAAGCCAACAAGGCCATGGAAAAAGTTTACACTGAATGATTTGTTCTCTAATACAGTAGAGAAAAATAGTACCTCCTACAACTGTTTGCTTCCAATGTTATCTATCAACAAAGTTACACAGAATTCAAATAATTCCATTACCCCAAACAATTTTTTTTTGCCTTGTCTTGATAACAACTTATAACTTTTTAGTGAGGTAGGGGAGATTGGATTTCACAGCTTGCTTTCTATTTGTGATGACAAATACCTGATTATCACTCTGGACCAAAAAGTACTACTTACACTAATGCTGTGAGCCAGTTCTTAGCTGCTTCGAGGCCATTCCATCTGTCTTCGGAATTTGTTACTGTTCAGAGCACCTTTGTGCTTCAGGCTGAAGTATCCATTTAAAGTCAAGACCATTTAAGAATTGCTGATTCTGGACCTCCCTTTGTATAAGAATCTAAGTTAGGAAAAGAGCTGAGAATTTTGTTCACAATCAGCACTGAGTGATATAGAACATACAGGTGGCTGAGTCAGCAGTTTTTCTAAGTGGAGGCCAGGGATTGACTGCAGGATCAAAGCAGAAAAAAAGGTTTTCTTTCAGTCCATTATTTGAGATACCACTTGTAATAGACTCCAAATGATCAGTGCACTTGGGGCATAAAGTTCAACTTGTAGGTAATATGACAAGATAATACACATCCATACAAAGGCTAGTAAGGAACTACAAGTCTAGTGTGATTTCACCATGCTGCTTTCCTCTTATCCATATCCCTTTCAATGTTTATGGAAAAGAAGTTTTTTTAAATCTAGGTTTCTTTTTCCTCATTTCTCCCCATGAAACATTCATTAATGGTGATCATTAGACCATGTATTCTTCAATTAAGGAAAGCCAAGCAGATATTAAAGAAATGCATTGTCTTTTTGAGAAGAGATAAGTTTAAAAAAAAAAAAAAAAAAGTTGATAGTCTGTGAAATCATTCTTCTGGACCAAGGTTTATTGTCATGATGGGTCTCCCTATGCTATATTTAGAAATGTAAATCCAAATCCATGGTATCAGGGACCACGTTGTAGTGGGCTTCTGAAGTATTCAAAGACATTGATTATTTAAATAAGCTTGCAGGCTAAGATTAGGGATAGAGAGTGAGTGAGTAGTTTGATACCTATAATAAAATTTTTCCCCACTTCTTTGTATCACTTTGGTCTTTCCCTAGTAGATAAAAAGTGGGGTAACCCTAATAGAAGGCAGAAGGGCCTTAGCAAGAGGTCCTACTTTTTCTTGGGCTCTGTCTGCTTCATATAAGGCAGGCTGTCATTGGATGCCTCTAAGCAGTTTTCTTGAAAACCGCTGGAAGAGAGGCTTTTAAGAAGTCTGTTCTTTGCTCAGTCATCCATGTAAGCCTCATAGAATAAACCAGAGCCATGTTAGGATTGTTACCATTTCCAAGTGCATATTTCATGACATAAAAGAACTATTTTTTTTCTGGTATATTAATATTCAAAATAAAATCATAACTTTTGATTTAAAATGAAAAATATTTTTGTGGTTTTCTTTTATTCCATTATATATACACAAATTCAAAGCATCAAGAATACTCAGGCATGACTTGGCACAAACAAGTGTAAATGAACTACCCAAGGACACCAGTCCTTTTTTGTATTGCATTATAGGAACCCAGAAATAAATTCTAAGTGACAGCTGATCCTAAGACCTAGATAGATGGTGTCACATAATTTATACTGCCGAAAACATTTCATCTTCCATTTGGTATTGGGTTGGAATTATTCCAACTCTTTTTTTTTGTCCTTAATAAACATTTTATATGTATGGAGAATATAGAAATGTGTAAACAAGCTTATTCAGATTCAAAACCCAGGTAGTTTTAAAAGCTTTTATAATACATGCTCTCACACACATCTTACTGTGTGACTGAGAAGTCCTATTTACTTTAGTTCCTCATCTGTAAAATGAGTTGGAGAAGGAAATTGCAAACTACTTGAGTATCTCTGCCAAGAAAACCCCAAATGGGATCATAAAGAGTTGGACACAACTAAAAAAAATAACACTGTGCATATGTATATGTAGTTTGCATCTATGTATACACATAAAAATATTATATACATAGACATAGTCTACATAATATGTTCTGCCAACCAGTCTAATGCTGACATAACTCTAATGGAGACACGTAAAGTCACATTTCTGAAAGGAATCAGAATCCTTGCTTTGCTGTCAACCCCTTCTCCCTAATTCTTCCCATCAGGGTTGGGTTTATTTTCCTACACATAATGCTTTTCTAATGCACTTTAATGAGGTTACTATGACTACGTTTGAGGGCAGGATCACAAGGAAAAAAAGCTTAAAGTAGATTCATGGCAGCAAAGCAGGATGAAAGACAAGAGGGATAGATAGCATCTGGATGGAACCAAAAATGTCAAGGGAGCTGATACATATTAAAATGAGACCAAACCTTCCCCTCATCCTCAAAGACAAGAGAGATATAATATCAAACACAGATACATTCAATATTTTATTGATGCTTCCAGCCCCCTATTTAGGACTTTTTTTTTTTAACCTTCTTTCTGGATCATTAATAACTGATCCCCTGATTCCTCTTCTTCATGCTGTTCACCTTGACAGAGGAATGGTACCAGACCAAAATTTCATTAGTATGGGGAATTCCAATGAAACTGTTATGCCAGAGAAACTGAGGCAAGATAGAGATTAAACAGTTTTTAATATTTTATTTTAGAGAGAGAGATTGTGCTAAGGACGAAACAGGATCCATGTTGCTCCCAGGGCTGAATAAGTCAAATTATCCAGCAATGAATGTGAGTTCTCAATGAAATATATATGGCGCTAAGCTCGGTTAGATAGACAAATGCAGGGGAGGAGTCAGAACACAGAGGGGGAATTTTCAGGCAGGGACCATCGGTTTAGTTCTGACAGGTTGTGGGGTAGGACCATAAATTCTGATAATTGGAAATAATGCAGGTGTCCAACTAGAGCCAGGAAGTCTGGACCTTAGAGATAGAGAATGCCAATTAGGTATCTGAGACAGAACATCTGGAATTTTATGACTCTTTTGGAATGTCAGAGTGGCCAGATCTCCAAGCCTTAATTATCTCAGTCCTAATGATTAGGAAAGGGGGATTGCAAGCAGGAGGACTGAGGCAGAACAGTTCAAGGAACGGAAGCAGAATAATTTAGGGAAACTGAGGCAGGACATTTTAGAGAGAACTGTGGCACAACAAAATGAACTACTGATTGGCATCTTCTTTGTAACCACTAAATTATTTTTCCTGAAACATCATTTCCTGGTGTTAAAACCACCAAAAAGCACTGGGCTTGGAATCAGGAAGACTAATATTCATGAGTTCAAATCTGGCCTCAGACACTTCAGTTCCACATTTGTAAAATGAACTGGAGAAGGAAACTGCAAACTACAGGATCTTTTCCAAGAAAATTCCAAAAATGGAATCATGAAGAATAGAACATAACTGAAATGACTAAACAACAAGATGACAAACTTCTGCTCTGTACTCATACCCACCTATGTCCTTTATCCAAAGGATAAATGAATGACATGCTTAGATTTCAACTTTGTTTCCCATTATTGCCTTCCATGAACTCTCAGTATCCTCCCAACCACATCACACTCACTCTATCTTCTCCACCTAGTTTTCATGAAAAGTTTGTCTACCTCCAACATAAAACCCTCCTAGATTAGTCTAAAACAAGGTGACTGACTGTGTTTTCTTATTGCTTGTCTTTTGTTCTTGAAGAGGACCATGACACCAGGGAGGTGATGCCATGACATGCAAATGAGTTGGATTTAAGTGAGGGAGGACTGACTGTGCAAGATCACCTGCCTCACTTTCCCCTCCAGAGCCATCTGGGTCCAGTGGCCAGATATAGCTCAGAATGACTGGAGATGGCCCTGGATGCATGGGAGACCTTGGCCTTTTTAAGCTAATGTCTTCAGCAAGTCTCATTTGACTGAGGCCATACCCATTTAGTCATTGTGGCTAGATGGCAATTGAGGCAAAGAATTTCCTCTTACCTAGTCAAAAAAAAAAAAAAAAAAAACCTAAAGAAATAAATCTAGGAAGGGAAGACCCTCAGGGTTTCCATCCAAAGCAGAAATGATTGCTTATTTACATTCAACTTGAGTCAATCAGGACCCAAACTGCAAGGAAATGAGGAATATGTGAGCTAGCGAGGAAGAATGTAAGATTTTCCTCTCAGAAAACCAAAGGGAAAAACACAACTAAAAATTTAAGGGTGTTCAGCTGCTTGATTGGTTTCTTAAAAAGAGATGGTATAGTAGGCAGTTTAGTATTCAGAGCACAAGCTCTGGAGTTTAAAAAGCCTGATTCAAATCCTGCCTTAGATGCCTATGCACCACGTGACCTCATTTTTCTCATCTGTAAAAAAGGATTAGACTATAAGCTTTCTGTAGTCACTTCTAGCTGTAAATATGTGACCCCAAGCAAAAAGGTATAAAACCAACATCCTTGCTCTAGTGGCTATGTTTTTTCTATGTAGTATAGGCTTTTTTGATATAATTAACAATTTGATAGTTGTGATAAAGTCTTCAATGTTAGGTGTGGTTAGCCTAAAAAATAATCCCTTAGGCAAGCAGGAAGAAGGGTAGTTCCTTGGTCCCACTCTCTAAAGGTAATCCAGTCAGAAATTCAAATTATGTCAACACCCTGAGACTAAAATTTCTTTAGAAAATAATTTAGCTCTTGGCTTTGCTGCTACCTTCATTTGGATCAGCTGCCATGACACTCTGTCTTGTAGAGTCTTTTCCCCCATGCTACGTGGTGTCTTCCCTAAACTCCACTATGTTTCTCAACCCCACTTCTCTTCCTAACAGCTAACTAACTCTTTTAGGGTCCACTAAGGGCATGTCCCAATCTCATGTTGAGGTTGTATCCATACTCTTTCTACTGGGTACCTGTAAGTTCCATTAAGGAACTTGTCTTTCACGTGCTTTCACACTCTATTTCATATTTACCCTTCTCAGTGTCTATTGTATCCCTTCATTTTGTCTGTAACCTATTCCCCTGAATAAATCTACCTTTTGCCAAGGAATTGTGAATTCTTCCCATGACCAAACCCCAACTTTTGATGCCTACCATCATCCATTGACAAACCCCAGAGTGCTGGGCTTGGAGTTAGGAACACTTGAGTTCAAATCCTGCGTTTGACATTTCCCTGGTCACTTAACCTCTGTCTGACTCAATTGTCTTATCTGTAAGACAATTACAAATCCCAAGTTTATTGTAAAGATCAAATAACATAAGATTTGTAAAACGTTTTACAAACTTTCAAATACCATATTAACGGACCCTGGTTTGCTTTGATTCAATATAAAACAATAAATTTCCATTTTAAATGGTTTACTTTTTAAAAAAATCTAAATAATAAATAAATACTACATATTATTTTCAAAGATACCCAGTTTTTCTATGCTACCTTCTAAGGGTATTTTGGTTCTCTGGGGTTTTTTTTTTATTCTTCTCTTCAGAAGGCCATAATTAAACATGAATATATATATATATATATATATATATATATATATATATATATATATATATATATATATATATATATATATACATGCATGATGCAATAAGAATTATGTTCCCCTGATCTTTTTTGGGGGGCCGACCTGGGATGGAAAAATCCTAAATCTTGAGCTTTAGGAGCATTCCCACCCTCCTACTTGATTCCCATGGGAAAATCCCACAATAAGATATAATTATCACCCATTATTGATCTGGAAATTAGTCTCTAAATTCATCTGGAGATAGCTTCCTAGCCCCAGGTCATAGAAACCTAAATGTAATCTAAGCTGTGTATCCCAACTTTTGCTAATTCCTATCAGGAACTGGTCCACTGAGTGGCTTCTCAGTGTAATAAACCCTGTTTTTTGTCAAAAAAAAAACAAAAAAAAAAAACTTCACTTGGACTTCAGGACTGTGAATTCTTTTGCAAAAACATGAGACATCAGCCTAGGGACCAGGGTCTCTCTCACCCCTCATTTCTCATTCTTCAACATGCATATATGCATACCTATAACATATATGTCAAACTATATTATACATATTTGTCATTCCTTTCTCTGGAGATGTATAGCATCTTCCTTCATAAGTCCAAGTCATAGTTTTCTAAAGTCAACCAGCTCATTATTTCTTATATCACAGAAGCATTCCATCATAATCATATACCACTACTTGTTTAACCACTCACTCCCCAGTTGAAGAGTATCCATCACTTTAGCCAATCTGATAGATATAAGATGATGCCTCAGTTTGAATTTCCATTTCTCTAATCAATAAATTATTTTTATATGACTGTGTATAGTTTTTTATTTCTTCATCAAAAAAACTGCCTTTCATATCATTTGACTATCAATTGGGAAATGACTTGTACTTTATAAATTTGACAGTTTTCTACATGTTTAAGAAATAAGACCTTTATCTGGGAGATTATCTATGAAAGATTTTTTTTCCCTCCCAGTTTTAAGCTTTACTTCCAATCTTTACTATATTGATTTTGTTTTTGCAAGAACTTTTAAAGCTTATATAATCAAAAGTATCCATTCTATATACTTCAAATGCTCTCTAGCTCTTGTATATTATGTGTTATTTTCCTATTCTTAAATCTGATAGGAAGGGGCAGCTAGGTGATGCAGGATAGAGCACTAGCCTTGAATTTAGGAGGACCCGAGTTCAAATCGGGTCTCAGACACTTAACACGTCCTAGCTATGTGACCCTGGGCAAGTCACTTAACCCCAGCCTCAGGGGGGGAAAAAAATCTGATAGGTAATATGTTTCAATGTTCTAATTTTTTTATATCTCCCTTTATATCTTAGGTTATGCATCCATTTTGACTTTATCTTTGGACATGGCTTAAGATACTAATCTATGACTCATTTCCCCCAGACTAATTTCCAATTTTTCCAACAAATTTTTACCAAATAATGAATTCTTATCTCCCAAACTGAAATTTTTACATTTATCAAACACAAAGTTATTGTTAGAATTGTATGTCTGCTCTATTCCACTAATCGACTTTTCTATTTCTTAACCAGTATCAGTTTTTATGTTTACTGCTTTACAATATAGTTTAAGGTCAAATAGCGCTGAATTTCCTTTCTTTGCATTTTTTCAATTAGATTCTTTGAAATTCTTAACTTTTTGTTCTTACAAATGAATTTTGTTATTATTTTTCTAACTCATCAAAATAACATTTTAGTAATTTATTTGGGATGACTTTGAATAAATAGATTAGTTAGATAAAACTGGCATTTTATTACATTGGCTTTACATGAATATTTAATATTTCTTCAATTATTTAAATGTGACTTTCTTTGCATAGTGTTTTATGATTATATTCAAGTAGTTCCTAGGTCTATCTTGACAGGTGTACTCCAAGGTATTTTGTGCTATCAACAGTTATTTTAAATAGTTTAAAACAACATTAAATAATATTGATAACAGTGTTGTTTCCCTGTTTCTCTTTTAGTTATATTTATTGTAGCTTTAATTTTTTTTTGAGATCATGTTTGCTAGCCCTGCTTTTTTTATATCAGCTGAAGCTTAGTAAATTTCACTCTCTTTTAATTATGTACATATCTCTCTTTTACTGTGTTTCTTTTCAACAACATTTTCAACTACATTTTTAATCCATTCTGCTGTTTCCATGTTATAGGTAAATGCATCCCATTCAAACTCAAAATCATAATTATTTATTGTATCTCTCCATAATATTTTTCCTGACTATTCTTCTCTCCTATATATCCTATATCTTGACAGGGATACCTTATGTCCCTTGCACTCCTATCTTTTAATCCACTCACCTTCTAAAGTTCATTTCTTTTCCTCTCTCCCCACTCTTACCTTAATTTATCTACCTCTCTAAGAGTCCCTCCCATATCATCTCTCTTAAGCTAATTCCTAATTTATAAACTTTTCTAAAAGTCCCTCCCTTATCCTTTCTCCTTACCCTCTTATTTCTTTATAGATTTGTCAAACTTTTACCTTTCCAGAAAATGATGTTGTTCCCTCTTTAATCCATTTCAGATGAGCGTAAATTTTTCCAATCCCTCCTTGTTCCAATTGCTTCTTCTATATCAATTCTTTTTAGCTTCATTAGTTGCGATCACTCCTTTTTACCTCTCCCTATCCAGTTTTATTTATTAGATTCATCCCATCATACTCAGGTCTGCCCAAGTCTTTTTTATGTATATAATTTATTTCAATTTCATGTAAAGACAATTTTTAATACTCATGTTTTGTAAGATTTTGAGTTCCAAAGTTTTCTCCTCCCCTTCCTCTACTCCCTTCCCTATCCCCAAGATGGTAAAGAAAGGTTATACATGTACAGTCATATAAAACATATTTTCATATTAATCAAGTTGTGCAAGAAACAGGCAAAAAAAAAAAAAAAACAAAAAAAAACAAATCCACAAAAAAAAAAAAACCAGAAAGTATTCTTTGATCTGCATTCAGACTACAACAGTTTTTTCTGTTTGGATAGCATTTTCCATCACAAGTCTTTTGGAATTGTTTTCCATCATTGTATCCAATCAATATCTATTATCAATTATAGTTGATCATTGTGCAATGTTGCTGGTTCTGCTGATTTCACTTTGTATCAGTTCATGTAAATCTTTCCAAATTTTTCTGCAATATGCCTGCTCATTATTTTTAATAGCACAATAATATTCCATTACCATAAGTTGTTTATTCATTTTCTATTTGATAGGCATTCCCTCAGTTTTCAATTCTTTGCCATCAGAAATATTTATAGCTGCTGCTATAAATATTTGTGTACATTTAAGTCTTTTTCCTTTGTTTTTTTTTTATCTTTTTGGGATTCAGACCCAGTAGTAGTATTGTTGGATTAAAGGGTATACACTGTCTGATTGCCCTTTGGGCATAGTTCCAAATCACTCTTCAGAATGCTTGGATCAGTTCACAACTCCACCAACAATTCAGTTCAACCCTTTCTTTCAAACTCCCTAGATAATGATGACAGCAAAGAGTATTGGTAACATTTTCATCCTTATGGTCTTTAATGTTTACCTTATATTACTCCAGGCTTCTATATGTCAAATTATCTATTAAATTATTAATTTTTTGTTACAAATAACCGAATATTTTAGTTAATTAAAAGTCTTTTTCCCCCCCCCATTCAAAACTGTACTTAATTTTGCAGGGTAAGTTACCAACTTGTTACAACCCCAGCTGTTTTGCTCTTTGAAATATAGTGTTCTAAAACCACAATCCTTCAATATAGAAGCTGGTAAGTTTTGTGTGATTCTGATTATAGCTCTGCAATATTAAAATTCTTTTTTTTTCCTTGTTACTTATAATATTTTCTCCTGGGAGCTTTGAAACTTGGCTATAATATTACTTCTCAGACCTTTTTTTAAGTAGTGATTCATGGATTTTTTTTTTTTTTTTCCTATTTCTGCTTTACCTTCTTGATGTAGAACTTCAGGGCAATTTTCCTTAATAATTACTTGAAATAATGTATCAATGTTCCTTTTTTTATATTTTTATAGTATCTTTCCTTAATCTATTGGTTTTTTATTAAGATGTTTCACATTCTCTTCTAGTTTTTTTTTTTTTTTAATTCTTTTAGGTTTGGGTTTTTTTTAATTTCTTAGTGTCTTGAATTGCCATTGGTGTCCCCTTGCTCAATTGTAGTTTGCTTTTTTTTTTTTCTTTTTCTACTTGGTTGACGTTCTTTTCATAATTTTCTTGATTTTATTGGATTGTCCTTATTTTTTCCTCAATCTCTCTTATTTGATTTTTGAAATCTTTTTAAGTATTTCCAAAAACTCTTTTGGACTTGTGATCATTTGACATTTCTCTTTGAAAAATGTATGGTTTACTACATAGAATTCCCAATCCCTATATTTTTGTCTACCTACATTTTTTACTTCCTTCACAGGCTAATTGTACACTGTTTCAAAGTCCTATTCTTTTTGTAAAGCAAAATAACTGTTTGGACATGTATACATATATTGTATTTAACTTATACGTTAACATATTTAACATGTATTGGTCAACCTGCCAAATGAGGGAAGGGGTAGGGGAAAGGAGGGGAAAAGTTGAAACAAAAGGTTTTGCAATTGTCAATGCTGGAAAATTACCTTTGCATAAAATTTTTGTAAAAATTAATTAAATAAATAATTTTTTAAAAAACGAAAAAGAAAAATATATGGCTTTTGGTTCCAATGATCTTATGACAAAGAGATCCATCTACACACAGAGAGAGGACTATGGGAACTGAGTGTGGATCACGACATAACATTCTCCTTCTTTTTCTTGTTGTTTGCTCACCTTCTGTTTTCTCACTCATTTCCTTTTTTTTTTTTTAATCTGATTTTTCTTGTGCAGCAAGAGAATTGTGGAAATATTTATACATATTGGATTTAACATATTTTAACATGTTTAACATATATTGAATTGCTTGCCATCTAGGGGAGGGAGTATAGGGAAGGGAAAAAATTTGAAACACAAGGCTATGCAAGGATCAAGACTTTTTCTAGAATGAAACATTTGAAATTTCCAACCAGATCAAACTAATGGTTGCACACTTGCATCACTTGTTAGGACTAGCAGTGACAAATATGGAACCAAACATTGACCATCTCATTAGCCAAAAGCAGGCTCATAGTCCCCATTGAAATACTAGTAAGTTTGTTGATTTAACTTTACTTTATTTTAAATATTGTATTTATTCCCGTTTTGTTTCTTCACTTCAAAATAAGATATATGCAGCATGTATAGGAATTTGTTCATAGTTTTTGTTTTTACTATAGTCTGGCCCTCCAAAGTCTGAGTCCTGTTTAAAAAATTTTGAGGACCACTGATTTAGACAAACACACTAATTTGCCCATATCGGGGATAAAATGTTAATGTAGAATAACAGTTCTCATTATACAGATAAGCAAACAAAGAATAACAAAGGTTAAATAAATTTGCCCATATTTTGAGGCAATGTAAAAGATATCATTGAAAAGGGCAAGAATTGCTATCCCTATGAAACAGACATAAAAAGCACAGAGGGGTGAGTTTTTGTTTTTGTTTTTTAAATCATTTTTTTTGACAGTACATATGCATGAGTAATTTTTTTTATAACATTATCCCTTGTATCCATTTTTCCAAATTTTCCCCTCCCTTCCTCTACTCCCTCCCCTAGATGACAAGCAATCCCATACATTTTACATGTGTTACAGTATAACCTAGATACAATATATGTGTGTAAATCCAATTTTCTTATTGCACGTTAAGTATTAGAGTCCGAAGGTATAAGTAACCTGTGTAGACAGTAGTGCTAACAGTTTACATTCAATTTCCAGTGTTCCTTCTCTGGGTGTAGTTGTTTCTGTCCATTGATCAACTGGAAGTGAATTGGATCTTCTTTATGTTGAATATATCCACTTCCATCAGAATGCGTCCAGAAGGGTAAGTTAATATGACCACAATCATATAGGCAGGAAAGTGTCAGTGCTCTGACTCAAACCCATATCTCATTTCTAGTGCTTTTTTCACTTTGCTAGAGCATAACACCTCATTAAAAAGCTTTCACATTTCCAAATGTTAAGCCATAGTCTCCTTGAAGTAGTCCTACCTCAGTTACTCGGCCCCAAAACTCCAGGCTATGATCATTCCCTCTTAATGTTTGATAGGACAAAGGTCTTAGACCTTATGCTATAGTCATTCCCTCTTAAGGTGTGATGGGATAAAGGATTTTATCCATTTTAGACATCATTAGAATATCAGGAGCCTCTCCAGCACCTCCCTCCATTATGTTATCCTAGGTGCCTCTCCCTATTAGTTCATCCCCATCCAGGTACCCCCCCCATTATGTCATTGTTCTGGCTACTATATATATATATAAATATATATATATATATAATAGTATATATATATAATAGTATATATATATACTAATTTGCGCTATAAAACAGTCTTGCATTTTGACATTCAGGGCTGGATACTTTGAGATGAGAGACTGATACAGCCAATTGATTTACTCTCCAATAAATTAATAATCAAATTGTTCTCTAATCTCTATCCTGCCTCAGTTTCTTCAGCATTACATTTTGGAGCTCCCCAGAGAGATATTAGAAACTGAGAATGGGACTAGGGGTTAGAGACATTTCAAGTCTCCACTTTGGTTCTAGAGACAGTTGGGGATCTGGGTTTTCTTTTTCTTGGGAAAGGTTAGTCCTCTAGATTTCTCCAGAGCCTCTAGGAAGAGAGCAATTCAACAGCTGTGGCCACACCTGACAGTGGATCTTTAGATTCGTCCAGGGGAGAGTAAGTCCAGGTGTCTTACAGGAAATCATCAAAGAGAACTGCCCAGATATAATAGAATCAGAAGGTAAAATATGCATTGAAAGAATTTATCGAACATCTTCTGAAAGAGACCCCAAAGTAAAAACTCCAAGGAATATTGTGGCTAGATTTCAGAACTATCAGACTAAGGAAAAAAATATTAAAAGCAGCCAGAAAAAAAAACAATTCAAATACCAAGGAGCCACAATAAGGATCACTCAGGATCTAGCTGCTTCCACATTAAAGGATTGAAGGGCCTGGAGTCTGATATCCCGAAAGGCAAAAGAACTTGGAGTGCAGCCAAGAATAAACTATCCAGCTAAGCTGAGCATTTTCTTTCAAGGAAGAAGATGGACATTTAATGAAACAGGTGAATTCCATTTGTTTCTAATGAAAAAACCAGAGCTGAACAAAAAATTTGAAAAGTTAGAAGATCAATGAATTGGTTTTGCAACTTAAAAAGCTAGAAAAAGACCAAATTAAAAACCCCCAACCAAATACTAAACTTGAAATTCTAAAATTAAAAGGAGAAATTGATAAAATTGAAAGTAAAAAAAACTATTGAATTAATAAATAAAACTAAGAGTTGGTTTTATGAAAAAAACAATAAAATAGATAAATCTTTGGTAAATCTCATTAGAAAAAGGAAAGAAGAAAATCAAAATTTTAGTCTTAAAAATGAAAAGGGAGAACTTTCCACCAATGAAGAGGAAATTAGAGCAATAATTAGGAGTTATTTTGCCCAACTTTATGCCAATAAATTCGATAACAAGTGAAATGGATGACTACCTTTCAAAAATATTGGCTTCCCAGATTAACAGAGGAGGAAGTAAATTGCTTAAATAGTCCCATTTTAGAAAAAGAAATAGAACAAGCTATTAATCAACTCCCTAAGAAAAAATCCCCAGGACCAGATGGATTTACATGTGAATTCTCCCAAACATTTAAAGAACAATTAACTCCAATATTATATAAACTATTTGAAAAAATAGGGAATGAAGGACTCCTACCAAATTCCTTTTATGACACAGACATGGTACTGATACCTAAACCAGGTAGGTTGAAAACAGAGAAAGAAAACTATAGACCAATCTCCCTAATGAATTTTGATGCTAAAATCTTAAATAAAATGTTAGCAAAAAGATTACAGAAAATCATCCCCAGGATAATACACCATGACCAAGTAGGATTTATACCTGGAATGCAGGGCTAGTTCAATATTAGGAAAACTATTAACATAATTGACTATATCACAATAACCAATTTAATAAAAACCATATGATCATCTCAATAGATGCAGAAAAAGCATTTGATAAAATCCAACATCCATTCCTATTAAAAAACACTTGAGAGTATGGGAATAAATGGACTTTTCCTTAAAATACTCAATAGTATCTATTTAAAACCATCAGTAAGCATCAGATGTAAAGGGGATAAACTGGAACCATTCCCAATAAGATCAGGAGTGAAACAAGGTTGCCCACTATCACCATTACTATTCAATATTATATTAGAAATGCTAGTTTCAGCAATAAGAATTGAGAAAGAGATTAAAGGAGGCAATGAGAAAACGAAATTAACACTCTTTGCAGATGATATGATGGTATACTGAGAGAACCCCAGAGATTCTGCTAAAAAGCTATTAGAAATAATCCACAACTTTAGCAAAGTTGCAGGATATAAAATAAACTCACATCAACATTCTTCTATATTATTAACAAAATCCAACAGTTAGAGTTACAAAGAGAAATTCCATTTAAAGTAACTGCTGATAGTATAAAATATTTGAGAATCTATCTGCCAAAGGAAAATCAGGAACTATATGAGCAAAACTACAAAACAATTTCCACACAAATAAAGTCAGATCTAACCAATTGGAAAAAATATTAAGTGCTCTATCCAAGAGCACTATCCAAGGTTGAGCAAATATAATAAAGATGACAATACTACCTAAACTAATCTATTTATTTAGTGCTATATGAACCAGATTCCCCCCCAAAATTTTTATGACCTAGAAAAAAATAACAACAAAATTCATCTGGAAGAACAAAAGGTCAAGACTTTCAAGGGAACTAATGAAAAAAAAAAAAAAAATCAAATGAAGGTGGCCTAGATGTACCAGATCTAAACCTATATTATAAAGCAGTGGTCACCAAAACCATTTGGTACTGGCTAAGAAATATACTTGTTGATCAGTGGAATAGGTTAGGTTCACAGGACAAAATAATCAATAACTATAATAATCTAGTGTTTGACAAACCCAAAGATCCCAGCTTTGGGGATAAGAATTCACTGTTTGACAAAAACTGTTGAGAAAATTGGAAATTAGTATGGCATTGACCCACACTTAACACCATGTACCAAGATAAAGTCAAAAATGGGTTCATGATCCTGACCCTAATTTATAAGAAATCAAACCATTCTCCAATTGATTAATGGTCAAAGGATATGATGAAATTGAAATTATATCCACTCATATGAAAGTGTTCCAAATCACTACTGATCGGAGAGATGCAAATTAAGACAACTCTGAGATACCACTACCCACCTGTCAGATTGGCTAAGATGACAGGAACAAATAATGATGAATGTTGGAGGGGATGTGGGAAAACTGGGACACTGATACATTGTTGGTGGAGTTGTGAAAGAATCCAACCATTCTGGAGAGCAATGTGGAACTATGCCCAAAAAGTTATCAAACCGTGCGTACCCTTTGATCCAGCATTGCTGCTATTGGGCTTATATCCCAAAGAAATACTAAAGAGGGAAAAGGGACCTGTATGTGCCAAAGTGTTTGTGGCAGCTCTTTTCGTAGTAGCTAGAAACTGGAAGATGAATGGATGTCCATCAATTGGAGAATGGTTGGGTAAATTATGAAGGTTATGGAATATTATTGCTCTGTAAGAAATGACCAGCAGGACAAATACAGAGCGGTTTGGAAAGACTTACATCAACTGATGCTGAGTGAAATAAATAGAACCAAAAGATCGCTGTACACTTCAATGCTATATGAAGATGTATTCTGATGGAAGTCGATATCTTCAACATAAAGAAGATCCAGCTCACTTCCAGTTGATCAATGAGGGACAGAAATAACTACACCCAGAGAAGGAACACTAGGAAGTGAATGTAAATCTTTAGCACTACTGTCTATCTACCCAGGTCACTTATACCTTCAGAATCTAATACTTAACGTGCAACAAGAAAATTGGATTTACACACATATATTGTATCTAGGTTATACTGTAACACATGTAAAATGTATGGGATTGCCTGTCATCTAGGAGAGGGAGTAGAGGGAGGGAGGGGATAATTTGGAAAAATGAATACAAGGGATAATGTTATTAAAAAAAATTACTCATGCATATATACTGTCAAAAAATTTATAATTATAAAATTTTTAAAAATGGGTTCATGATCTAAGCATAAAGAATGAGATTATAAATAAATTAGAAAAACATAAGCTAGTTTACCTCTCAGACCTATGGAGGAGGAAGGAATTTTAGACCAAAGAAAGAACTAGAAATCATTATTGATCACAAAATAGAAAAATTTGATTATATCAAATTGAAAAGTTTTTGGACAAACAAAACTAATGCAGACAAGATTAGAAAGGAAACAATAAACTGGGAAAACATTTTTACAGTCAAAGGTTCTGATAAAGGTCTCCTTTCCAAAATATATAAGAAAATTTATAAGAAATCAAATCATTCTCCAATTGATAAATGGTCAAAGGATATGAACAATTTTCAGATGAAGAAATTGAAACTATTTCTAGTCATATGAAAAGATGCTCCAAGTCATTATTTATCAGAGAAATGCAAATTAAGACAATTCTGAGATACCACTACATACCTCTCAGATTGGCTAGGTTGAGAGGAAAAGATAATGCTGAATATTGGAGGGAATGTGGGAAAACTGGGACACTGATACATTGTTGGTAGAATTTTGAATATATCCAGTTAGTCTGGAGAACAATTTGGAACTATGCTCAAAAAGTTATCAAGCTGTGCATACCCTTTGATCCAGCAGTGTTACTACTGGGTTTATATCTCAAAGAGATCTTAAAGAAGGGAAAGGGATCTTTTCATATGTGCAAAAATGTTTGTGGCAGCCCTCTTTGTAGTGGCTAGAAACTGAAAATTGAGTAGATTCCCATCAAGTGGAGAATGATTGAATACATTGTGATATATGAATATTATGGAATATTATCGTTCTGTAAGAAATGACCAACAAGAGGATTTCAGAAAGGCCTGGAGAGACTTACATGAACTGATGCTGAATGAAATGAGCAGAACTAGGAGATCATTATATAATTCAACAACAATACTATATGATGATCATTTCTGATGGACATGGCTCTCTTCAACAATGAGATGAACCAAATCAGTTCCATTTATTCAACAATTAATAGAACTAGCTATAACCAGCAAAAGAACTCTGGCAAATGAGTGTGAACCACAATGTAGCATTTCCAGTCCCTCTATTTTTGTCAGCATGTATTTTTGATTTCCTTCACAGGTTAATTGTACATTATTTCAAAGTCCGATTCTTCTTGTGTAGCATATTTAACATATATTTTAACATATTTAACATATATTGGTCTACCTGCCATCTGGGGGAGATGGAGAGGGAAGGAGGGGAAAAATTGGAACAAAAGGTTTTGCAATTGTTAATGCTGAAAAATTACCCATGCATATATCTTGTAAATAAAAAGGTATATATATATCTCTATATATATCTAGATCTATATATATAGATCTAGATATATATATATATAGATAGATAGATAGATATATCTATGAGAATAAGAAAACTTAGTAGATGTTTAGTAAAGAGAAGATAAGGATCAAAGCAGGAAGGAGAAAATTACCCAATGGATCTTCTTTCTACTTTTTGATATCAATGAAAAATGTATCAAAACATATTGTTTTGTAGTCACACTAAAGCAGGCCAATATCACACATAATGTAATGATTCAGATACTTAATAATCTCACACAAATATATTTCCCATCTATTATTCATGGCTTTGTGAAACTGATCTAAAATGGTATCCCATATGAGGCTCCTCTTGGCTCATCAAATTTTTGCAAGGAACACTTTGCTTTTCTTTGCATCTACCATGACTACATCCATTGTGAGTATGCTTCTAAATCAACAAAATAAAAACCAAAAAAAGGCCAGGGTTTTGATTAGATTCATATTCTCTAACTTGTCTAAGACTTAAAGTCAATCCCAATCAAATCCCATTATTGTTACAAGGATTTGTAAAAGATGTTTGGGGATTAAGATTCACTTTTATTTTTCCTGTGGCAAGATTTAATTCCTCCCTCTTAGCTATAAAACTGGAGTCATAGATTGATCTAGGGATCAAGAGCAGGAGGAACATCAGAGGCTACTATGTTGAAATATTTCATTTTACCTATGATGAACCTGAGGCCATGAAGTGCTTGTCAAATGTCTTATAGGTAATCATTGCCAATGGTGTAATTTGAACATAAATTTGCCTATAGATATAACTTTCTTTCCATTGTAATAGATTTTTTCTGTATGTACTTGTCTTCACACATCAGGAAACATTTGATACACCCTCCCTCACTTCCAAATGTTCCCAACATGTTAACAAACTGAAGTAGTCCAATCTCTTTCCAGCTAATCTATAAACTGAAAGCAGCAGTTGCAATGGAACCAAGCTGCCAATAAAGACAATAATACTTTTAGTATTTATTTCATAGAATTACTCATAGGTTCAAATGAATAATATAAAGAACTTACTATAGTGTTTGACATGTAGTAAATGCTATACAACACCCAATACCAGGTAATCCAGAGGATAAGGTGCTGGAGTCAGGAAGACTCATGCTCCTGAATTCAAATCTGGCTTCAGACACTTGCTAACTATGTGAACCTGGCCAAGTCACTTAATCCTGTTTCCTTCAGTTCCTCATCTGTAAAATAAGGTGGAGAAAGACATGAGAAACCATTCTAATATCTCTACCAAAAAAATCCTAAATGGAGTCACAAAGGGTAAGACACAATTGAACAACAACAAAAAGTCAATACACTTTAGAAAGAAGACTTAAACCCCAGGGTCTTCCTAACTTCAAGAATATCTTACTATCTACTAAACTATGATAGATCCTCTCCTATCCTTAATCCTACATTAACTTTTTACCTTACATTAGAATCTCAAATTCCACCTTTCCAGTCCAGTTTCCTGACAAAACTTCCCAATGCAGAAAAAAACAGATTGAAATATAATTGAGAAATATTCATCAAAATAAATAAAAATACAACATAGGTAATGCTAATTTACACCACTAGAGTAGAAAACACTGGGCAAATCCCTTAAGCAGTGTCCCGGGCAATTCAAAGACTACAAATTGAAGAGTTAGTGCCAAATTCCTTGGATAGAGACACTTTCCTCACCAGACATTCTCTATATCAATAAAATTACAGGTTTATTTGTTTTAACTGGGGAAAGGGGAACAAAGAAGTGTGAAAACAGGATGGGGGAAAGACCTTGAGGCAAAAACCCTCTAAAAAATCTCTGAAAAGTTCAATGACATGGAAAAGTAAGAAATGTGATGGCACTAAAGAAAACAGAAATCAAAGCCTTGAAGTCTAATTTTCTAAGTTTTTTCATCTTTCTATTTGTATTCTCCTGTGTCTCAAGTTAAGCCTATTTGATTATGCAGTCACTTGAAGGTCTTTAATCTGAGAAGAAAAACAACAGTGATTCTAGAATCAGAATACCTGAGCTCAAGCCCCAGCTTTGACATGTATTTATAGACAAAATGATGACAAATATGTCACCTATATCCTGAACATCTCAATTTCCTCATTTGTAATGTGGGGAAAATGAAAATCACACTATGTATTTCAAAAGCTTGTCAGAATTTTTCTTCTGACAGCAAATTGTTTTATATACTACAAAATATTACAAACATTTAAATTGTTATGAAATGGATAAAAGACTGGCCCCCTCATCCCTGGGTCAAGGGGCCTCAGGCTTATAGGAAAATGTTGCTTAAACTAAATTAAGGGAAGTGTTATGTTCAGACTGGGCCCCATCCCCAGGTTCAGGACTTTCCGAGAAGTGTGTGTCTAACAGTCAGGACAACATTGCAAAACATGCCGACAGGTTCCGTTGTGTGCTCACTCTCGTCCAGACACTTCTCCATTGTAAATGAGAAACTGTTTCAGTGATTCTCAAAATTTGTAACTGCAAGGCTGTACCAAGATGTGGCAAATGGGCTTAAAAGTGTACTTCACTAAAGGTTCAGGGCTAATCTCTACTAGCCTATCTAAGGGGGTCAGTCACTGGCTGGCTAATAAATGATGCTTTAAATTGAATAATCTGGTCAGAGGTATCTCATGTCAGTCCATTTCAGTTATTCCCTCTTTCTTACATACTTTCAGTTTTGAAAATACAAGCAAATGCAGGATGCTCAAATATTCACAATCTAATTGAACAAGTTCAGAACTTGGCTCTAAAATCAATTGTAATAGTAATTTAAAAGCTAGAACTAAAAGAAGGACAGAACACAATAAAACAACTGAATTTCAGATATCAAAGCAAAATCAACAGAAGGGAAAAAAAATACATCCTGAAAAAAACAAAACAAAAAAAAAAAAAAACCTAATCAAAGTATATGCAGTTAATAGATTCTAATAGCTTCTCTAAGAAACCAGAAACAAAGATTCCCTCATTCTTTCAGATTTATTATCCCTTTCCACAGAATGATTTCTTCTAAAAATTGATTATCATTTTGAAGCTTTTCCATGATTTGGCTTTGCACTTCCTTTGCTCACTGTCTCACCATGCTCTGTTCTTCATATCTCCATGTTTAAATCACTTCTCAATAGTCCTTTCCACATAACTTCAGTATTGTGTCCTGCTTTCTAGAGCTCCCAAGTTGGGGTGACAAAATATACCATGCTTTCTAGAGAACCCGTGCTGGGGTGATTAAAACATACTGTCTTATTGAAGAAATGATAATGTAGGGATCCTGAGGATGGTGGAAAAATGGAGTCCATTTATTCCCAGTTCTTTGACCCCTTATATACTCTCATACCCTTATGTAACCAAAACAACACTGGGCATGCTCTCAGTATATACTGCGCAGGTGAGACCACATAAATAAATTGCTACTGTATGTAGTTTGCCACCTGGTATCACTCTTTGCCACCTGGTATCACTCTTTGCCACCTGGTATCATTCTGCTTCGATTACAACACAGATTGTCATGGCCTCCCATTTCTCAGGAAGGCCTTTAGGGTAGATGGGGAACGTATCCTCAAAGATTGTGATACAGGTTTGCTAGATGTAATACAAAATTGTGAATGATGTATTCTTGTATATAAAAAAAAGGTATGAATAATTTAGTTCAATATAAATTTATAGCATACATATTTGCAAATAAATACAACTAATAATACAAGGCATATACTAACTTCAAAATATACCAAACCTTGAATGGGTAAGGAATTCACCAAAAATTGATGCTGTTATTGAAGGGAACCTGCATATGCATGAATCTATGCACTCTAATATACTATTACTCTCATAAACATTCATTTTACTATGATTTATTTAAAAGAATACTGTGTTGGAAAAGAAGAAAGTGTTGAGAACCACTGATTATAGTACAACCTATACCTAAATAGTGTTGGCTTTTGTTATTCAGTCATCTCTGACTTTTCATGACCCCATTTGGGTTTTCTTGGTAGAGAGACTAGAGGAGTTTGCTATTTCCTTCTCTAACTCATTTGAGGAAACTGAGGCAAACAGAGTGAAATGACTTGCCCAGGGTCACACAAGGAGCAGTTTTAACTATACATTTTTACCATCTGTACTCTTTTCTTAGGAGTACAATCCTTTATCCCTGTTTTTCAGTATTCATCATAAACTTTTTTTTTTTTTGGTCCTTTGAGAAGTTATGTTCTTACTTCTTATCTCTGTACCTTCACATTAGCTGTCTCTTATATATAGATGCATTCATTTTCTCACTCTGTCTCTTGGACTTGTTGGTTTTCAAGGCTCAACTCAATCACTTTCTTCTACATGAAGTCTTTCCCCATTCCCTTAACTGCTGATATGAAGCTTTTTCACACACTCTTTTAGCCGATAGTGTTATACCTCATGGAGGTTGCTTGGTATCTATGCTTTAAATCTATATAGGTAAATATTATCTCTCTCTCATTAGGATGTAGATTCCTTGATAAAAGGGACTGTGGCCTTCTTGTTTCAGTATTCCCAGCACCTAGCATCAGTGCCTATAATATAGACAGCTTTAACAAATGCCTGTTTATTGACTACTCCCTTGGCATGATAAAGCCTAGGGGTAAACAGCATTGGGAAATTTTCTTGCTTTATATAGATTTTATATAAAGAATATATATTCTTTCAAGAGTATAATAGAAACACTAATAAACAATTGGTACTTACACATATTTCTTTTATTGGGAATGAAATTGCCCAAATGAAGGCTTGTTTTTGATTGCATTATGTGCAGCAAACCTTTCTTAAATTATAACATGTTGTAGAGTGACTATATGGAAATATTTAAAGGAATCTTAAAGGGATTTCCTTCCTTTTTCTTTTTCTTGCTGCAGGGTTAAGTGACTTGCCCAGGGTCACATATCTAGTAAGTGTTTGAGGCCAGATTTGAGCTTAGATCTTCCTCTCTCCAAGGGCTAGTGCTCTATCCTCTGTACCAGCTAGTTGCTCCAAGGGATTTTCTTAATTAGAGAAGCTCACCTGGAGTTAGAAATGAGCTTTTCAAGGTCCCTCTTGATTTGGTACCCATCTAAGAATCTCCTTTTGGACCTTTATCAGTTATTTCAATATAGTACTAGAATTAACCAGTGTTCCATGAACTAATATTTCTTGTTGCATTTGAATGATCCCACAATGAATTTTACAGCCAGCTACTTCACTCATCCCCTTGAAAAAAAAAAACACAAGCCATCTTTCCCTTTAGCTGTACTTATTTTGTGTTTTTTTGTTTGTTTGTTTGTTTGTTTTTTATGAGAAGGCCTAAGTGGCAAAGATATTCAGTTCCACTTTTGACTTATTGAGCTTCATCTTGATAAGTGATAAAATTATTTTCATGTCCAAAGAGCAGCTGGTGCCACTTAATAGTACTCTAATAGCACTTAATGGTCCAAAAAGGGCTTTATGTTGATTTAAAAATTTGGTCCTCACAACCACTCCATAGAGTTAGGGAATGAAGTAACATGTCCAAAGTCACAGTTAGTAGACTACGTGGTAGTGTAGTCAAAACTAGAGTTTCAACACTATTGTCTACTACCAAACAAAGATCAAACTTCATATTCAAATTCCTCCACAATCTGGGAACCATTTTAACCTGTCTGGACTTTGCTCATTTTATTCCCCTCAACCAAATCACACTTCAATCTTTCTAAGCCATCCTTAACTTCTTCACCATCTGTTTTTGCTCATATTGCATAACATATCTGGACATGTCTCTCCCTCTCCTCTTTCTACTAAATTCCTTACTTTACTTTAAAGCCCACTTCAGTTGCTACCTCCTTCTCCCAATATCCCCAATGCTCCCTATGAGCCACCTTCAAGCTAGTAACAAACTTCCCTATAAAAGCTTACCCATTCTATGTAATTGGTTTTACTTTGTCTTGGCCTTCTTTTGTTCCTGCAGGAAGACAGGACCACATGAGATCTAAACTTTGTGTCTCCCAAGAATCTAGCAGAAGATTCTGTACAACACCAGACCATGGTTGAACTAAATGAATTGTTCCAACCATCCTGGTGGTGATTAAGTTGGAGGTAAAGTGGAGGGGAAAGTCTCCTTGAAACATAGAAAAGAGATTTTGACTTCTTTCTGTCAGGCTGACAGGTTAGCTGAATAACTTTCTGGGGTGAGGGAGAATGTTAACTATCAGATAGGAAATGTCAGAACTTTAACATTATTTTCAGAAATCTTTGTTTTAAATGTGTATGATATTGCATAGATACATCATATTTTCTTGGACTTTTCCATCACCCAGTAGGCACAGCTCAACCAGGAAATCACTCTCCTCACCCAGTCATCAAATAGATATGAAAACATTATGTTTCTCTCCCTGTGTTTATTATTTCCGGACATTAGGTGAGTATAAAAGATAGACAAATACAAATTATGAATTTGTGAGCTTCAAAAGATAAATTGCCACATTTAAGGGATGTATAGCATTGTTAATGTCATAACAATGAATATAATGATTAAAAATAAGGAATTCATTCTTCATAGTCAATCAGATGAACTTGGAAATCAAGGCTTTTTTAAAGCATTATTTTTTATTCAGCATTTCTATCACATTTTCTCAAGTTTTGAAATAAATAATTTATGCAACATGAAAAGGAAACAAGCCCAAAATAAAAATTAATAAATGCAATTGAAACCATGTGATAGCAAGAGATAGCAGTGTGCCCAGTCTTATTTAGCATCTTCATCAATGACCTCAGAAGGAAGGATAGATCATTTATTTTTAATTGTAAATGATAAGGGTCATAATGTCATAGACCTTGAGATTCAGAAAATAAAAGACACAGCAATGTAAGTTGCTTCATTGTAAAAATATAAATTGATTCAAGAGCAACAACAAACTTAAAAGAAAGGGAATACTTAGAAAAATGAAATAGAATTGGAACTGTGACTGGAAACTAAATATAAATGTGCAGAGTGGAACTAAAAAGTATAAAGAATCAGGCCTTGAAACATTGTGTTTGAATTTGACTAGTTATGTTACAGATTTGATTTAAATAAAAATAAAAAATTCTTTCAATTTTTGATACCTATAAATCATCTTTAAATGCTTATAGGAAATATTCATTTTCAAGCTGTCTAGAATATCCCACACCAATTTTTGTCCAGGGACATTACAAGAAGTGTTTTTTTGATATAATAGAACTTACTGCTCATTGTTGAAATCTAAAATGGAAAGCTATTAACGCAAAAAAATTGGAAAGCTTTTAACACAAAAAAATTCATTAAAGCTTTTTAAATATATGTGTATGTATGTATACACACATATATAACTTTTAACATATGTATATATACATATACATTATACACATACTTTGCTACTTTAATTTTTTTATAAGAGTAATTATTTTGCTAATATGATTTCACTCATTGGAGATTTCAGCACCTATTTACAAATATAATGATGACATTGCTTTCTTTCTCAAATATCAATTGTTGGAGGAAATTCTCCTCTAACTGGATGGCATAAACAGCATAAATAACTGCCATACACATATAGTCCAGAGTTCTCATCTTATCTTCTTCCCTCACCAAACCTTCTTCTAGAGCTAGTAGAAAGTAATGGAAATGAGAGAAGTTAGTTCTATCTCATTTCATCACCTTGGTTCATAAGTGTTTTTTTTAAAATTAATTTTATAATTTTTTTGATAGGACATATGCATGAGCAATTTTTTTTTTATAACATTATCCCCAAATTTCCCCTCCCTCCCTCTACTCCCTCCCCTAGATGACAGGCAATCCCACACATATTACATGTGTTACAGTATAACCTAGATACAATATATGTGTGTAAATCCAATTTTCTTGTTGCACATTAAGTATTAGATTCCGAAGGTATAAGTAACCTGGGTAGAAAGACAGTAGTGCTAACAGTTTACATTCAATTCCCAGTATTCTTCTCTAGGTGTAACTGTTTCTGTCCAAGTGAGTTGGATCTTCTTTATGTTGAAGATATCCACTTCCATCAAAATATATCTTCATACAGTATTGTTGTTGAAGTGTACAGTGATCTTCTGGTTCTGCTCATTTCACTCAGCATCAGTTCATGTAAGTCTTTCCAAATCTCTCTGTATTCATCCTGCTGGTCATTTCTTACAGAGCAATATTATGGTTCATAAGTGTTAATGAGTGATGTAATCAAAGCTCCTTAGCAGAAGGGAAAAGCAATGAAATTGGTTAATATAGACACTGTATAATTATCCCATGCCCTAAATGATTTAGCATGGGATTGAGAGTTATCTCTTTTAGCTGTGATAGCTATCCTTAGCTTGAATAATATGAATTTAATTAAATATGTACTTTTGAATCTTGCCTTAAGTGTAAATCCATCTGGTTTTCAATTATTTTAGAGATCTTGTCTCTTTAACATCAGCCTTAGCAACTGAATTAGATCATTTTCAATATCTCCTTAGATGCTGATTGGATACCCATAATCCTTATGTACAACAGAGATTTTTTCAGTCTTGTGGTTGGTTTATTTACATGTTGAATAATTAAAAATCATTGATTATTCTCCATGATAAAAATAAAATTTGCTCTGGATTTATAATTCTACATTATATACACTGAAAAACAAGCAAAAAATTTTATGAAAAGCCACCAAATAAGAACTCATTTTTTTCTTTTCTTAGAACTTGTTGAAAATGAGCCAACCCAACTGGTTGGGAAGGGGGGCAATGAAAATTAATTGGTCAAATGAGGCAGACCCACAATATGATTCAGAAATTAAAACTCTTAAAAGACTTTTTTTTTTTTTTTTTTTTTTTTTGCTGAGTTAATTAGGGTTAAGTGACTTGCCCAGGGTCACACAGCTAGGAAATGCTAAGTGTCTGAGACCAGATTTGAACTCAGGTCTTCCTGACTTCAGGGCTGGTCCTCTATCCATTATGCCACCTAGATGCCCTTGATTAAAGAGCTTAATCAACATAATTTTAAAATTATAATTACAAATAACAGGAATCTCTTTATCTGAAAAGATAGTCTACCTTAGACATGCTCCCAGACTCACTGTACAAAAATACCAGCAATAGTCCTTGCCAAAAATAAGATAATCATTTCCAACACTGGAATAGCTAAGTCACTTCACAGCATTAAGCTGGCTGGAAAAAAGTAAATATTCACAAGTTGTGTGAACACCCATGGATGAATCAATACATTTCCACTTCTTCTGATGATATGGTAAAGACAACCTTGTACATCTACAACTTAAGCCAACACTACAGGAGTAGATCCTCTCTTAGGTTTGTTCTTAATGAATCCCTTAGCAATTCTTCAGTGTCTTCTGATCTGCGAATGGAATAATTTGTGAGATTGCTTTAAGATGAAAAAAAGAAAATGGCTTCACGTTTGCCTCTAGCACAGTGACATTGAGATCCAAGTTTCTGGATATAAGGAGATAATGGAACCCCATTCTTTTTTCCCTTTGTTTTCCCATAGGAAATGCTTATTCCACTATTAGAATTTGAGGTTCATGAGACTGAAAATCTAGAAAGGATCTTAGAGTCCAAGCCCTTCATTTTTTACATCGACGATGTTAGTTTTCTTTTCCTTGGTTCCAAGTCCAGTTCCTTATTGAATCTTTTGCATTTGGCATAGCAGCATGTTTTGGATCTTTTGATCCACATGGTGTAGATAGTTAGCTGGAACAAGGAGATGAGGCTCTCTGCAGAGGACCTGAAGGAAGATGATGGGGACTTTCTTCTACTCTCTGAGGACCAAACTGGTCTGTGGATGGCTGATGCTGATAGTTTTGATCTTTCACCATCTCTTCTATGGTCTGCATTCCTCTATTCCAGGATTCCATCCACATATATCCTTCAGAGAGAAAAAAAAAACCCATAAGAAGTATCATTAATCAGATAAATAATAATAAATTAATTAATTAATAATTAATCAGATGATTAATCAGATAATATATGTGGTTTTTATATTTTTTTGCAAATTTGTTGCATTTACATATCTGCTTCTGCATTGGCTCTTTTGTGATTTGTTGTTTTGATTAACATAAATCTTATTTCACATAGATATATAATTAGAAAGAAAAGGATATTAATGGGCAAATACCATTTTAGTATTATTATGAAAATAATTTTGACCTTATGGACCCCCTGAAAAGGTCATTGGGATCTTCAGCATATGCTGACCAAACTGAGAACTACTCCAATAAAATCACAGGCTTAGTCCAAAACTTTTAACAAATTACTTATCTGAGTCTCTCTAAGTCTCCACCAATAGAAATGGAGCCCTTTGTTATTTTTTCCTCATCATTGTGATAGATTTTTACAGTTAGCCCACTCACTTCAACCCCTCCTCTTAACCATAAAAATATTGATTTTTGTGAGACAGTTTGTCACCTTGAGATACAATGGCCAATTGGGGTTAGAATCCATGGTCAAGTTAGCTACTAAATGTTACATTGTGTTTATTGTTCAGTCATTTCAGTCATGTCCAACTCTTTGTGATTCCATTTGGGATTTTCCTGGCAAAAGTACTAGAGTAATTTTGCATTGCCTTCTCCAGATCATTTTTCATATAAGGAAATTGAAGCAAATAGGATTAAGCGACTTGCCCAGGTCAGAAGTGTTTAAGGGACAGATTTAAACTCAGGTGAATTTTCCTGACTCTAGGCCCACCACTGCACCACCTATGTCCTAATTTTGTGATAGAAAAATATAAAAAGACCCTCATCTAATCCTTGTTTCTCCAAGTCATTTTCAGGAAAATTCATTTCTCTTCTGCCAAAGAGTAGATATAAGGCCAGGAGAAAACCAGGGTTAGTCTGACTCTTCTCCAAAACAGTGATCCTAGGAAATTTATTATAAAGTTTATTTGAATCTTCACTATGCCTTCTGCTCCTCAGAGAAGTGTGCTCATGAAGAAAGAGAGCAGTATTATTATTTAACAACAACTTTTCTTGGAAAGTATTGAATTTTATGATCAGCAAGTTAAATTTAAGATCCAGCAGTAACATGTTATTAAAATATAGAGAAGCACTTATAATTGTTAAAAGGGTAGTGTCTAAATGGTTACAGCTTATGGAATTTAGAAAACAGATAGAGATTCATCAAGTATATATTTCAGGAAGTTTCAGTGAGGTGAGAAGCAATAGTGGGGAGTTAGCATGGTTATGAAAGCAAAATGCTAATAAATTGAGGTGAGTCCAATGCACATTTCATAGGGAGGGGAACATTTTTCTTGGCTTAAAGTTTTTTGTCTGTTTTCTTTTCTGAAATCTCCTAAGGTAGTGATATTAGATAGTATTAAATAATATCCACAGTTATATGGCATATGTATAACACTTGATGTTAGAGAACCATTATTAATATATTATTTAGTTTAATAATAAAAAAGACTATCAAAAGTCCATAGATCAAAGAATATCCAGTCCTAACCCTCATCTGAAATAAATCAGTCCTGAAGCAATGTTGGGAAGGTATAAGTTGGTAAGGAACTGGGAGGTGGAGCTGGTGTATGGTTGACACTTCAGAAATAGGAGTAACTAGTTTTTAATCTAGTTAATTGTAATTTCATTGGCATGAAAAATTACTAAGTAAACTCCCTTTACTACTACTTTTCTCATGTGCCTAAATAGTTACACATGGCACTGAGACATTCAATGACTTGCTTGGAGTCTCCCAATGAATATGTATCGAAAGAAGGATGTCTGGTCTTTAAGGAGACCCCAAATCCCTTAAACTTACCTAGTCTTTCAGGAATTTTTAACAATGGGGATAACCAACTAATAGGACAAACCTCTTATGATTCTCTCTCATCTGTTTCCTCAGCACTATCCCAGATACCATCTCTAGCCCATCAGATAGACCCAGAATTAAACTAGAGGGAAAGAGTGGTTCTGGCAGATAGTTCTGCAATCAATAATTGTCTTTTGTGTGAAAATAATGCCTTTTTTGGGTACAGAATGGGTGGTAGGAGAGGATAAGAGATGAATCAAACTTATATTCTTCTCCCTTAATTATCACAATACAATACAATGTGTTGATGGTAATGTTATGTTAAATAAAAATGACTATTACTATAGTTAGACATGAAATCTTAAAACTATCACCCAATAACAATAGAAAGCCTTAGTCACCAGATTCAGGGGAGGAAGATTGATCACCATTTGTAGACTGACAGTCTGCGAAGTTCACCTGATGACTTCCAACACTGCATTGTGGTTGTTCCTTCACAACCAAAATCTATATAGAATGAAAAGCATATAAAGTAAAGTTACTTTTTTTTTTTCCAATTCTTTCCCAGTAAGCCAGTTTCTCTCCAAGGAAAAGAATGGCCTCATCCACTCTACAAGTATTATAAAGAAATATAAAAAAGACAGAGTTAACCATCACTCTTGTTTTTCTCTGTCTATAAAACAGCCAAATTTATAGTAAAATAGAACAGTTTTGTTTCTTAGTAACAGATGACTTACAAAAAAAAAACCTCAGAAGGCAATGAAATTCTTTAATTAGACAAAAAGTATTTTGTTTAAAAAATTAATAATTAAAAAATTTAAAAATAATTAAAATTATTATCTATTTCATAGGTAAGGTGGAGATAATAAAATAAATTAGAATAAAGATTCTGCTTAGTGGTTTTACATTCAAATTAGATGATGAAAGGTTAGCAGCCAGGGAAATGGAGGAAAGTTTTCAGAGAGCTGTAGCAAAGTAAAATAAGGTATGCATCTCATTAGATAATTGGATTTTTTTCTTGTGTTTTGTTAGCTGAATAAATTAAACCTAGATCCCCAAATGGGGTCAGGCAGTTTAATGACGAGGAAAGTAGAGAAAAGGCTCTTGAGATCAACAGGAAGAGAAAATTAAGTGGTTTGAGCTCATTAATTAATTGAATTCATCTCATGTCCTTATGCCTTTTGTTTGGGTTGGTTTCTTCTTCTATATGATAAATAAATTAAGGTTCACTTTCAAAAGGGATAGAAAACTACACATATGAGAAAAATACAGGAAATTATTTGGAGGCTAGTGACAACATCAGCCACTGAAAATAAATTTTATTACATTCACATTTGGACTCATATTTCACAAATAAGCAGTGTTCCTCAATTTCATTAATCTAACAGAATTAGCCAGGAAAGCTGTCTAAAAGAAGACACAGGTCTATGGCACTTGGTTAAAATGAGTATAGAGAACAAGGAGAATTTTTTTGGGACCAGGAGAATATGTTATGTTTCTTTCAGCCATTTCCATACAATACTAATCCATACAAAAAGTATGGATCTGGTGTATGGTTGACACTTCAGTAATTGGAGTAACTAGTTTTTAATCGTTAATTTATATTCTTAAGCTATAGGGACAAGAATTGTAATTGCATTGGCATGGGAAACTATTAAGTCTTCATCCTGGAGAAAAATGAAAGTTGGAGGTGTATATTTCTACTTTTCAGGTTGTCAGAATGTTCCTCAAAAAAAAATAAATAAATAAGACAAAACAGTTTAAAGGAGGAAACAAAAATGTAAAGAAGCAAAAGATAGTTTCTACCTTGACCAGAAATTAGAAAATAGAAAGGAATACACAGACTTCCATAAGACTTACATAATGGATAGGGACCTTATTTTGGAAGGCCTAGTTCAAGTAACACCTCTCAAAACGTACTACTTATTTGACTCTCATTCAGTTCAGTTCTTAATTCTTTATACTCCAAGCAACTGCCTAAGTTGGTAAGTTTCAGATAGTAACATTGATAAGGGAATGTCTTCACCAGGAATTTTCCATCAATCAACAAATACTCATTAGACACATATCATGAGACAAGTGGATAACACATGGATAAAAAGAAAGTCAAAAACAGTTCCTACCCTGAAAGAACTTATATTCTAATGAAAGTGACATAATGTCTTGAATATTATTTATTTAGCCAGCTTTGTAAAGGAAAGGTAATCTTAGAGGGGATAGCACTAGCAGTTGACGGGTCTGGAAAAGCCTCCTGAAGATGTAGAAACATTTGCACTGAGTCTTTGAAGGAAACAGGGATTCTAAGAAGCCTAAGAGATAAGGATGGAGAACATTCCAGGAATAAGGAATAGTTAGTGTAGAGGCACAAAGACAGAAGTTTCAAGTACAAGGGATGAGCTAGTTAGTATGTTTACATCACAACATGCTATACATGTGTAAGGTGTAAGAAGAAATTAGGGAGAAATTGCGAAGAAGGTAAGACAAAAGTTAAGAATAATTTTAAAGAATAGGTCTTTGCTTCTCCCTTTAAAAAGAAAATAAGTTGGTCTATCCCTGGAACAGGGAGTTTCTGATGCTGCAAGGAGAAGTAAAGTAAGTCATAGATGCCACAGATGAGAGTCTAGCCAATAAATGTCAAAGGATCAAGAGAAGAACTATCGTGACAGTGGTTAGGGATTCTCTCAGAACAAAGTAACCCCTTTGTTAACTGAATTAAAGAATAAAAACTCTCCATCTTCTGGGGAAGGAAAGGAAGACAAGTCTGGGAAATTAACAGCTGGCTAAATAAATAATATTCAAGATACAAATTTCTAAACCAAAACTTAAAATATAAACATGAGAGGCTCTTGTTCAGGGAAAGTACACTTCAAATGAGATTTAACAAAAAATGTTTTTGCTTGTGTCTTAAATTTCTAACTAAAAAAATGGTGTTTTGTTTTGTTTTGTTTTTTAATGAAGAGGGAGAGGGGATAATTGTCTATATAGATCAAACAAGTTTGGTTTTATCAAGGAGGAGGAAGAGCAAAAGAGACCAGTAACTCAAAGGAGATAATATCCATGTAGAGATCCATAAATAAAATCCATGGCCTGGGATGTCTATTTAAAAATGGAAGAAATAGAAGTAATAAAAGGGTGAATTAGAAATACTAATGCAAAAAGGTACATTTAATCTCTGATGACTAGAATTTTGCTTTGGAAAAGTGTTTCTTATTTAAAAGGAAATGAATAAATTATTGTAGTGGTATATTAAAAGTATATATTAAAAATATTTTATAGATACTAGAGTCAATAAAAAGTTATTTAATTATTGTGAGAATTTTTCTTTGTGAATTAAGTTTTTGCCAAGAGGAGAGTAATACCTTTATTTGCAGATGATATGATTATTTAGACAACCTCTGAGAGTTAATAAAAAAATTAATCATGACAATCAATGACTTTAGTAAAGTAGCAAGCTATAAAACAAATATTCAGAAGTCACCAACTTTTCTGTATACTATTAACAAACTCCAGGAGGAAGGAAGAGAGAGAAAGAGAAATTCCATACAAATTAGCTATTAAAAATCTGGATATTAACTACAAAGTTATCTTCAGGATTTATAGAAATACAGCTGACTCAACAGAAAACGATGTAAATAATAGAAAAGTCATTCTTTATTCATAGCAGAGAATATTAATAAATACATTACTGACATGAAATTATAGGTACAGTTCTATACAAATCAAATTACCAGGAGATTATTATCTAGAACTAGACAAAATAACAAAAGTTATTTGAAGAAACAAAAGATCAAGAATTTCAAAAGAAATAAATTTTAAAAGAGGATCCAGATGCAAAGACAAAATGAAAAATAGGTTTCAAATCTCAAAATTTAACTATAAAAAAATAAATAACAAACCCTTGGTACTGGTTCAAAAATAAGAATATGAATGAATTAGACTAGACAAGCAAGTCCTTGAACCAAAACAAATGGATCACACCAAACAAAAAGTAGATCAATATTCAAAACTCCCAAATACAGACTACTGGAGCAAGAACTTCCTAGACAACTGCTGGGAAAACTAGAAAATTGTCTGGAAGAAAATTGGTTTGCATGAAAATCTTATATATAGATATCTCAATAAGTAAAAAGCAGATAAGCAACCAAAATATAAAATATCTCATAAAGAAAATTAAATGATAATTTAAAGAGATACCTTTCAGAACTATATATATAGATAGATAGATAAATATAGATATATACACACATATGTGTATATGTGTGTATATATGTGCACATAATATATATACACAGTAAGTAATATAATGTAAAGTAATATATATGTGTATGTGTTGTACATATACACACATGTGTATGCATGTTAGAATATAAGGTCCTTTGGAGCAGGGATTATTTTGCTTTAATTGAACTATAGTTAGGAAAAGAATTCATGGACAAGCAAGGCTATAGATCACAAAGGGCAAAACAAAGAATTCTAATTATGAAAAAGCAAGTTTTTTTGTGTGAACAAAATTGCATGTAAAGGATAAAAGGAGTAATCAAGTCAATAAGGTGGGGAGGAACCCTCTGTATCAAATAAGTTTGATGACTGATATCCAAGATATTTATAGGGAATTGCCATAAATATATAAAACTAAGTTTTTCTTCTCAAAAGGTAAGTCTTTAAAGAAAATCAACACTAAAAGTCAGACTCAGCAAATCTATGAAAAAAAGTTCCAAGTCACTAATTACATGAAATGTAACTTAAAATAAGTCTGTTTACCTAATATCCATCAAATTGTCAAAAAATGACATAAGATAGAAAAATTCAATGTTAGTGTGATTTTAGGTAGTCAGATAATTGTTGGTCTTACCATTCTGGAAAACAGTTTGGAATAATGAGGGCAATCATTAAATTATTCAAATTCTTTGATTCAATAATTCCATTATTTGCCATATACATCAAAAAAGATCAAATACAAAAAGATCCCATACATAACAAAATAGATTTTTGAAGCAGTTCTTTATTCCTTTTAAAATTTATTTCTTAAGTAATCACCTTTTGTATATTAAGTTCTTCCAATAGACTATAAACCCCTTGAGTATAGGAACTGTTTTTAACTTTATATCACCAGAATCTAGTTGGGGCACAACGGATAGAATGGTAGAATTGGAGTCAGGAAGACCAAAATACAAATCTGGCCTTAATCAGATTAACTGTGTGAGCTGAGTAAATTATTTAACTTTCGTTTTCTCATCTGTAAAATGTACATAATAATACCATCTAAGACTTATGAAGATTAAAGATATAATAATTGTGAAGTACTTAGCATAGTGCTTAGCACATAATAAGTACTTAATAATTGCTTGTTGGATTAGATTTGTCTTAATCAAAAAGGGAGAGTGGAAGAGAGAAGAGAGAAACAAAGTAGAGGGCTATCACCTAGAGAATGGGTGTGCAAATTGTAGTAATGAAACGAAATGAAATATTTTTGTGCTATCAAAAATGACCAAAAAAGTATTCTGAGGAAACGCATAAATTCATGCAAAGTGAAATAAACAGAACCAAGAAAAAAATATATATATACATGTATATGTATATGTATATATATATATATATACAAAAAAAGAAAATTATATTTATCTAGAAGAGACAATGTAAGGATTATTGGATTTCCTGAAAACCATGATGAATAAAAGAGTCTAGACATTATATTTCATGAAATCATCAAGGAAAACTGCCCTGATGTCCTAGTAAGACTGCCCTGAAATCCTAAGGGTAAAATAGCCATTGAAAGAATTCAACAATTACCTCCTGAAAGAGAACCCAAAATGAAAACTCCAAGAAATATCGTAGCTAAATTTCAGAATTGTTGGATCAAGGAAAAAAAATATAGCAAGCAGCCAGAAAGAAAAAATTCAGATATTAAGGAGCCACAATCAGGATTATTCCACACCTAGAAGGTTCCACCTTAAAGGATCAGAGGGCCTAGAATCTGATATTCCAAAAGGCAAAGGAATATGGATTACAGCCAAGAATCAACTATCCAGATAAATTAAGCATTACCTTTCAGGGAAGAAGATGGACATTCAATAATATAGGAGAATTTAATTTATTTCTGATGAAAAGACCAGAGCTGAACAAAAAAAAAAAAATTATCTCCAAATACCAAACTTTAAAAAAGTATAAAAAGGTGAAAAGGAAAGAACTCTTAAGAACTATATCTCTGTTATGGGTATACTTAGAGAGTGCAGGTATAATCTGATTTTACTGTGATACTATAAAAAAAGAAACTAGAGATAGAAAGGGGATTGTACTGGAAAAAAGAGGAAAATGGAGGTAAAATGAGGGAAATTACACCTCATAAAGAAGCAAAGAAGCCCTATCATGATTGAGGGAAATGAGGGAGGGGAATGAACATTGTGTGAATCTTATATTCATCATTTTTTATTCAAAGAGAGAAAACTAGATATATTTGATTTCACAGAGAAACTTCTCTCACCTTATAGGGAAGTGGGAGAGGAAAGGGGGAAGGAAAAGGAGAGACTAATAGAAGGGAAAATAAATAGTAGGGGAAAGAAATAAGGAAGGGGGAGGGGCTGTAAAAGGGAAGGGCTGTTTCAGGGAGCTGGTGGTCAGAAGCAAAATACTGGGGAGGAGGGAAAGGAGGACAGGAAAGAGAAAAGCATAACTTGGGGTAACATAACTTGGGGTAAATAAAATGGCAGGGAAAAAGAATTAGTCATTTTAATTGTGAATGTGACTGGGATAATTCTCCCATAAAACATAAGCGGGTAGCAGACAGAATTAAAAGCCAGAATCCTATAAAATGTTGTTTACAAGAAATACATTTAAATCAGAGTGATACATTTAGAGTAAAGATAAAAGACTGGAGTAGAATCTATTATGCTTTAGGTAAAGTAAAAAAAAAAAAAAAAAAAAAGCAAGGATACCAAATCCTGATCTCAGATCAAGCAAAAGCAAAAATAGATCTAATTAAAAGATCATAATGCAAAAAATTACATGCAATAAAAGTCCAGGGGTAAATAGGCCAAAAATTAATTGGAAACTAAATAATCTAATGAATGGGTGAAAAAACAAATGATAGACAAATTAATAATTTCATCCAAGAGAATGACAATAATGAAACAACATACCAAATGATTTGTGGGATGCAGCCAAAGCGTTTATTAGGAGAAATTTTACTTGCATAAAATAGAGAAAGAGAAGATCAATGAATTGGGCTTACAACTAAAAAAGCTAGGGAAAAAAACATATTAAAAATACTCAATTAAATACCAGATTTGAAATTCTGAAAATAAAATGGGAGATTAATAAAATTTGAAAGTCAGAAAACTATTGAATTAATAAAACTGAGTTGATTTTATGAAAAAACCAACAAAATAGATAAACCTTTAGTTAGTTTGACTAGAAAAAGGAAAGAATAAAATCAAATTATTAGCCTCAAAAATGAAAAGAAAGAACTTTCCACTAATGAAGAGGCAATTAGAGCAATAATTAGGAGTATTTTGCCCAACTATATGTCAAGAGATTTGATAAACTAAGTGTTGGGCATTTTAATGGATATTTCCTTCCATGTCAACAACAAACCCCTGGGTCAGGCTAATCAACCAATTATAAATATTAATTTCTTGTCAGAAATGTTATTGAACTAAATGACCTTTGGTTTCTCAATATGTTGAAATATTATTAAGAAGTGTGGCATAATGGTAATAGTTCTAGATTTAGAATCTGAAAATCTTGGATCAAATCTTGTTTTTGTTATTTTCTATCCATGTATCCTTGGACAAATGATCTGATCTATCTGGGTCTCAGATTCATCAACTAAAATGAAAGGGCTGGATTGGATGGCCTCTAAGGTTCCTTCCAGTTCTGTATCTATTTAAGTAAACTGTATTATCTACATAAAGAGTTTTCCAATGACACAGAGTTCTCTGCTTGCAAGAAGCTAGAGGAAGTGCTGTGTGCTTTCCTGGAAAAATCAACTAATAGTGATATAACAATCACTTCATGTCATTCATTTCCTTAATTCAGAATTTACCCAACTTTCCAGTGTCTTGAACTAAGCCAACCATCATTCCCTGTTTGTGGCAGCATCACATGTAAGCAGATGAAAAATCCAATGTCCAATAATGAAAGGAGATTAACAGAAGGTCAAAATGAAAACCCAATGGCTAAACAAGATGTGGTATATGATTGTGATAGAGTATTATCGTGCCATAAGAAATGCCATAAGCAGGATGATTTCAGAAAAAGATTGAAAAGACATATGAAGACTAAGTGAAGTCAGCAGAACCAGGAAAACATTGTACACAGCAACAGCAATATTACACAATGAAGAATTGTTGTTTTAGCTATTCTCAACAACACAATGAGCCAAGATAATCCCAAAGGGCTGATTATGAAGTATAATATCTGTCTCCAGAAAAAAAAAAAAAACAACAACAAAAAACTAAGATTGTTTAAATATAGACTGAAATAGTTTCTTTTTATATATTCAAGTCTTGTACAAAATGATTAATGTGGAAATGTTTTACATGATTGCATATGTATAACTTATATCAGGGAGTGGCAAAGGGGAGAAAGAGATAGAATTTGAAACTCAAAATCTTAAAAATAAAATCCAAATGTTAATAATTTGTCTTAACCTGTAATGGGGGGGGAGAGATAAAATATATTAAATTTCAGAATGAAAGCTCAATATTCCAACAGTTACTTAAGAGAGAAGTTATTAGATGAGTAATCAAAAATGGATTCTTAGTGACCTTTTGGTTCTCCCTACTTCCTTCTATTGCCTAATCTTTTTGAATATGCAATTACCCAAGGTTTGTGATTAGGAAGCATCATGTCTTCTCCAAGGGTACTGGCAACTATGGATTCCCCTGTCATCTCAGAGGTTGGATTCTTCTTATGGAGCTTCTGAGTCCTGTGACAAAAACAAATATTGGGACTGAAACACCATTCCAACCAACCAATTCAAATGGAGTCACAACTTTGTTGCAATTTAAATAATTGCTTAGAAGCTCTAATGTTGTCTTCTCTGTTAGAATATAAGTTCTTTAGAGGGCAAGAATTATTTTTTGTTTTTTGGCATTATGTCCTCAGTGCTTAGCATAGTGCTCTTTAAATAAATAGTTGTTGGCCAATTGACTTTGTATCCTCAGCACTTAGGATTTAGAAGCCTTCCCTGATTCTGCTCCTACTCCTACTCATAGTTTCTTTAAAAGAATAGGCACTTGGTAAATCATTGTTCTCAGTAGTCAAGTAGCATAGTGAATTTGCAGTCAGGAAAACCTTACTTCAAATTCTGCCTCATACGCTTACTAGATATATACCCCCATGGGCAAGTAATTTAATTTCAGTCAGCTTCAGCCTTCTATGCAATGGAGATGATAGTGATGTAACATAGCTTCCAGGGAAGAGATCAATGATTTTGAGGACCCCATCCTTGGAGTGCTATTGTTCTAACAATCTGTCAATGATTGTGAGGATCTTCTGGCCTAGGAATGTTGTAATGTTTCTTTCCTTAGACTTTAGGGAAGATATATTAGTAATCCTGAGAACCCCTGACCTTACAGTGCTATTGTTCTGGTAACGTCTGTCAATAATTGTAAAGTCTTCTGGCTTGAGAATAGTTCTACAAACATTACTGAGTGGCATACAGATAATCTGTTGGTCAGTGATAATCAAGTTCTTGAGACTACTCCTGAATAAGACCACCCCTCAAGCTTACCTGAAAACCATAAATAACAAATAAATAACATGAAGCTCTGATCCAACTCTGTCCTATAAATCTATCTCCTTGCTTCAGGCTCCTTGCTAACCTCTTCTAGAGCTCAGCCTGCTTCACTTGGTGTTATAATTACAATAAACTTTGCCCCTTGACCTGTGTTCAAGCCTACAAATTCTTTTAAGATACCTTATAACACCAGTCTATGACCACAAACTTTTGAGATCCCTTTTCCCAATCTCAACATTTGTTGGCCCATACAGGAAGAGTCTGGCTTCCCCTGCCTTGATTCCCTCCTTGTCAAGGTAAGCCCCCCATTTTTTTCTCCCACAATCTTATATCTGGGACACCCTAAGCCACTGGGAGAAGGTTTGTCTGGGTTGTGATGAATTCCATGCTCACCAAGTTTTTCTTGACTGGGGATGCCCAAACTAGGAAATTCTTGCAATTTTCAGCAAAGTTCCTAGGAAATCTTGCCATCCTTTCACCTTCTCTGGGATGCCAGGGAAGATGAAGTGCTACAAGAAAGCTTTTGGCAAAATTTTATGACTTTGGCAAAGATGGGACAGTCCTCTTTCATGTCATTTTGTCTGTCTGCCTCTCTGTGCAGAATATCTGTGTTATATTTGTTCTATGAGTTAGATTTTATTATCTGGAAAGATTTAAAACACAACCAACAAAAAGAAAAACAAAACAAAACAAAACAAACCTCTATGATGTAGTTAGAATACTGGGAAAATTTCTTTAAAAAGACTAACATTTTTTTCTGTGGATTTCAGCTCTGGCCAAGCTGGGGGCTACACAAAAAAGTTAGCTAATTAAAATTAAAATAACATCTTAGTAGATTCTCAAAATTTTAAAAGCAATGATTAGGAATTTTAGCAATTAATCATTTTGAGATTGCAAGAAAAATTCCTGAAACATTGGGATAATTCCAGAAATTTATCTGATTCTGGAAGAAAAGAAAGAGGATAAAGAAACCAGATAAGTAGAAACTTTTTGCTAACCTTTCCTTGACTCCTTTCTTGTCTGGAGTCCCTTTTTTTGCTCCTTTTGGAAAGTATCCCAGAAGGTATTAAGGGGCCCTCTCCACTCTACTCCCTGGAGTGGTCCTGAGTGTATCATTTGTACAGATTGCTAACAAGATTAATGTAGCCCAAGTTCCTCTGTTTTCTAACTCTTCTCATCTCAGATTAAAACTCAAATTCTGCCTCACCTGTAAAAATAGGGGAGCAGCCATAGGGACCCCATACAAACTTGCCCGAACACCTCCCCAACTCAGCTTGGGGGAATGAGGATGGAATAGGGGGCAGGTTCCATGGTCAGCATTCCCTGAGCCCTGGTTCCTGAAACTAACATCAAAGGGATATCCTGGCAACAGTTACCCCAGATTTCTGCAGGTTCTGTCCAGGTACTATCTGGGAAGAATTCAGGTAGCCCAGGCACCACCTGAACGGCAATGTGAGGTAAGAAAGCCAGTCAGACTCTGCATTTGGCAAGACCACCATTCTCTGTCTCAATTGTAGATATGGATCAGCTATGTAATTTATGATGAATTATTTTATCTCTGCCCAGTTTTCTGATTTGTAAAGAAAAATAATAGTTGTTGTGAAGATCAAATGATTGCAAAAATGCTTAGCATAAAATATGCTACATGAATGTTAACTGCTATATTAGATATAATTGCTTCATAGTTAATAACTTTATGGGTTTTTTTAGATGTGACCAACTGATAAATGATTTCTATATATGTATAATGTAATTTGGAAATTTGTCTGAAATATGATAATAAAAGCAATTTTAAAGGAACTCTAATTAAAGTCCACTAAAGGGATAAGTAAACTGTAATCTATTTGCATTGATAGGGTTAACAGAAGAGGGTGGGACTACTTTATAAACTCTAGTTATCTAGAGTCAGACTTCCAAGGGCTCTGTCAATAAAAATTGGCACATTAACCCTTTTCCTGGCTCACAAAAGAGAAATAATTTGTGTAAAGTGGAAAATAACTAAATGGCAATTCAGTTTATCTAGAACATTTAATCAGAATTTGGGGAATCTCATTAACTAAAGTTAAGTCAATTTTAAAAATCTATTCTATCTCAATTTTAAGAATTGTCTTGTTTTCTCCCTAAAACAAAAGGGAAACTTATTTAAGTGAATAGAAACTACAGTTCTGACTATTTGGCCATTACTTAGGAAAATTCTAAAAAAAATTAAATTACTTGGAGTTATTATCATAAGTTAACTTGGAGTTAAGTCTTATCAGTTTGCCTCCATATATGAGGTGTGCAACACCTTTCTTCCTTTACGAGTGGGGGTAGTGGCGTATGATATGTCATGTAATTGTAATTATCCTTGGGAATAACTAACTAGAAAGCTACTACAAAACTTTACCTGAGGTACCAACTGTGTACCTAAAGGACATGCTTTTCTTTGTAAAATGGGTTTTCAATTTTATTTTGATGTTTCTGAGGGATCTGTTAAAAGGAATGGCGCCGATTGGAACCCTCCTCAACCTCTCTAACACCTTTTAAAGATTATGGTGCTTGCACCTCAGGTCATCTCAGTGTTCCTTTCACCATGTATAATAATGCCACTGCTTCAGACACTGCCCCCACACCTTCAAGGAAACAAAAGCGGGGATTTTGGGGAAAAAATTCTTTGGTATTTATCCTAGGAAAATCTGTTTGGATGAGAGGCACTCATGATAGCCTCATTTCACCTGACCCCAGCCTTCCTCTGGGTGGGGTTCTTGGCCATTGTTTCTACTCACCCCTATACTAATTCAATTTATTATTATTATTATTATTATTATCTCATATTTGGCCCCTTCATTTTATTTTCATTTGTTAATTTTTTTGCTGAAGCAATTGAGATTAAGTGACTTGCCCAGGATCACTCAGCTAGGAAGTGTTAAGTGTCTGAGGGCACATTTGAACTCAGGTCCTCCTGTCTTCAGGGCTGTTCTCTATCCACTGCACCACCTAGCTGCCCCTGGCCCCTTCATTTTTAACTTGTTTGTGAGATTTGTTTCCTCCAGGCTCAAAGCTCTGAACTTCCAACTATTTGTTCACCCTAAGTACCTGAGCTAACTGATTCTAACTCCCAGCACCTCTCTGAATGCTGCTGCTGCCATCTTCAAGGTGCATGCCTCTCCTTCCCCAATCCAAGCCCCAGTAGGCAAAGATAGCTCTGTGCCCCTTATCAGCATGAAGCAGCTCCAGAAAATAAGATCTTCATCCCTTTGTCCCAAATGAATTTGTGGTACAAACTGCTTGAGAGGGGAAAATGATATAATATAGCTTCTAGGGGAGACAGCAATGATTTTGAGGTCCCCCAAACTTGAAGTGTTATTGTTCTAACAATCTGTGTCAAGGATTGTCAAGGGGTCTTCTGGCCTAGGAATGTAGTAATGTTTTTTCCCTAAGACTTTAGGGAAAATATATTAGTGATCCTAAGAACCCCTGACCAATAGACCTATTGTTGTGGTAATCTGTCTGTCAATAATGTAAAAGTCCTCTGGCCTAGGAATATAATATTTCTTCCCTTAGATTTTAGGGAAGATATATTAGTGATCCTGAAGCCCTCTAACTTCAGAGTACTATTGTTCTGGCAATCTGTATGTCAATAATTGTAAAGTCTTTTGGCCTTAGAATAGTCCCACAAACATTACTGAGTGATAGACAGATAGTGTGTTGGTCAGTGATAACCAAGTTCCTGAGATAATTGTGAATAAGATCACCCCTCAAACCTACATGAAAGCCATAAATTTAGCAAATAAGGAACATGAAGCTCTGATCCAACTCTGTCCTTTAAATATATCTCCTTGCTTCAGGTTCTTTGCTAACCTCATCTGGAGCTTAGCCTGATTTAATTGGTATTATAATTACAATAAACTTTGCCCCTTGACTTGGAAATGGATTCAAGCCTGCGAATTCTTTCAAGACACTTTGCAACACCAGTCTGTGACCCCAAACTTTTGGGGTCCACTTTCCCAACATCAACAATAGCATCTATCTCTCATGATTATTGCTGGAGGCAAATATTAGGGTCACAGGGTATATAGCTAGGATATATCTGAGGCCAGATTTGAATGCAGGTAAGTAGCAGAATAGACCTGTAGACAGAAAAACCTGAGTTCAAATCTTGCCTTAGATACTAATTAGCTGTATGACTCTGGCCAAGTTACATTATATCTCTCTGTCTTAGTTTCCTCAAGTACAAAATTAGGATAAAAATAACATGTACATCTCAGGGTTCTTGTGAAAATCAAATGAGGTAGATGTTTGTAAAGCATACAATACATATTTAATAACTACTTGTTTTCTTCCTTCTTTTAACATATGAAAAAACTGAAGACCAAAGATCCTGAGTGAATATTACTCCCAAAACTTAATGGAGCAGAGCTGCATCTCATTGGAGGGTCTCCAATTCACCATCCAATGGTTTTCTGATGTTCAACATCATGGTACCAAGTGTTGATTTACTAGCAGGGAAATTGATATGCAAATATGAAGTAATCATGTTTCATGTAATGTTAATCTGCAAAAGAAATTTTCTCTAATACATCCTTAATTTGAAAGAGGAATACAGGAAAAGGATATAGACAGGCAAGATTGGGAATGAGATATGGGGAAAAAAGCTACTGCTAACTCTCTGGAAATGAATTACATATACTAGAGATCTTACTGTCAGGTACATACTCCAAGTAGGTCAATGATTTTTTTTTCTTAAGGCTCTAAAAATATTTATACTAATATCTTTTGTAGTAGCAAAGAGAAGAAAACTATAACAATGATTTATTAAGTTCTTACTATGTGCCAAGAACTGTACTAAGCACTGATGAAACAAAGAACTGAAAAAAGCAGGGTCCCTGCTCTTCAGGAACTCTCATTCTAATGGAAATGAAATAGAATATCCTTCAATTAGGGAATGGCTAGACCAATTGTAGTACATGAAAATAATAGAATATTGTTGTGCTGTAAGAAACACTGACTACAAAGAAATGTGGGAAGATTAATATAAACTGATGCAAAGTGAAATAATTAAAACTAGGAATAAATTGAAACCAATGACTACAACAATTAAAAGGAAAAACCAATAACAATAAAACAATTGAAATAGAATCATAATGACCTACCTTGATCCCAAAGGAAAAAATATGAAAATGTTGCTTCTTCCCTATTTGCAGATATATAGGGTTATAGGTGTAGCTGTAGAATACTGTCAGATGTGGTTGGTGTTTTAATTAGTTTTGTTGTACTATTTCTTTTTATTATTGTTGTTGTTGAGTTATAGTAACTTTTTGTGATTTCATTTGAGGTTTTCTTGGTAAAGATACTATAGTGGTGTGCCATTCTCCAACTTATTTTACAGAAAAGGAAACTGAAGCAAATAGAGTTAAGTGACATGCAGAGTCACATAGCTAGGATATATCTGAGGCCAGATTTGAATGCAAGAAAATTAATCTTCCTAATTTCAGGCCCAGTATTCTATCCACTGTCGCATTTCTTTTTTTTTTTTCCTTTGTTGTAAAGGATTACTATTTAAAAGGTAGATAAAAGAGTCATATATTGGGAAATGTAGGTGATGTAAAAATAAAAGATAGTAATTAATTCTTAAATAAATAAAATTAATTCATGTAGTATTAAGGAAAAGCCATGTTCTAAAGTGAGAAAATCTGGGTTCAAATCCTTTTTTTGCTAATTACTATCTCTGTGACCTTAGACATATCATTCTAAGCCTCCGGGAATTAATTTGCTTATCTAGAAAATGAGAGGATCCCACTAGATGACTTTTAACGTACCATTCAGCTTTAGATCCATGATCTAGGACCCTAGAGTCCTAGGGTAATTCATATGTACAAAATAAAAACAATGGAATTTCAAGGTCAATATTTATCTTGATTCTTCGCTGTTGGTACCAAAAGGCTTGGAGAAAGGAAGGAGTAGAGTAAATTACTAGCTTTAGCTTTACATGAATGATATAGCTAGGGTACAGTACATATCCTATTAACCAAAACATATAAATGAAAATTGTGTAATTGAAGTGAAAAGTTATACCCAACAAAACCTTTAGATAAAGTACAGAATGACTTTTATTAAAAGACAGAGGCAAGATGGGGGGAGAAGGGAGGGAGGAAAGGAAAGGAAAAGAGGGGAGAGGAGGGGAGGAGAGGGCAGGGGAGGGAGAGAGGGAGAGAGGGAAGAAGGAAGGGAAAGAGAGAAAGAGGGAGGGAGGGGGAGAGAGAGAGGGAGATGCTAATAAGTTTTTACTTAAACAGTCCCATCTCTACTTGTACCTTTGGGAATAGAGTCATACAAGTCCAGGATGTGTGAGGGCAGCTGAAGTCTTTATTTGTATATTTATCCTATATACATCATTCAACTGCTTTAGCTTTCAAATCCCAAGTCAAGAAAACAGACTGATTTGCAATTAGCTTTAAATCCAGAGCTCTGAAATAGTCAATAGAACATGAGAAATATAGTGGCACTGTGACCATAGCTTAATATATTTTCACCCATTAAATAAGAAAAGTCTCTAAGTTAATTATACTAAGAAATCCCTGGGCTGGAATTTCTTTCCTCAGGCTTTCTTTTTGGGGGGAAGGGTGGGGATGGGAAGGAGGAGGCAACCACTACAAAAGCAATAGCAAATAGTCTATTTTCTTTCTGACCATCAAGGGCTATGAATGTCTCAGCTGTTCAGTATTCTAAGAAAGCCAACATCAGACTAAGAAAAGCAGATGTTTTTTGATGCCCAATAATAATGATATCTGGATGTTTATTCTAATATCTCAAAATGTTAGTTCTATATCTCAGAATGTTAGTTCCCTAGCTATGTCTGCCATCTCCAATGGGGTGATTTTCTGTGAAGAAGTAGCCACCAGATCATATACTATGCTAATATTTATCTAATATAACAGAGCCATCCTCTCTAAGTATAACAAGTTGGTGTGCTAAATCTATAGAAGCTTTTCCACTCTGGTCCTTATCTTGATTTCTAGGCCCAATCAAAACAAGTTTAGACTTTTCTTTCACATGATAAGCTTTCAAATATTTGATAAGTTACTTTTGTCCCTCCTAGGTTCAAGCTTACTGTTAAATTTCCTAAGAAATTGGAATATGCTACAAATCAGGACCTGATTTATTGTTTTATTGATAGAGAAAATGTTAATAATACAGAATAAACTTAAATATGTATCATTAGCACTTTGTTTTTGAAAATTGTTAAACATTTACCAACACAACTTCTCCTCTCTCCTAATTCTTCTTCCCAGTTCCTTTCATCAATTCTTAGATGACATTAAGTCTCCTAATTATCCTAATTGCCCTCTTTTAGAGTGATCTATTTGATAAGCCTGTAGGACCTCATGTTTCTCTCATTCTGTACTCATGTAGCAGTGTTTGGATTTTTTAATAACCCAAGCAAACGAGTTTTCATTTATATTTGTCTTTGTTAAGTTACTAAAAAAAATGGGGACCAAATCTATTGTTATCAGGATAAATTCTATTTTAATAACTTTTTCCCCCAAATACATGCAAAGATAGTTTTTTAACATTCCCCTTTGCAAAAGGTGTTTATGTTTCAGCAGAATGGATTTTTTTTTTTTTTTTTTTTTTTTTTTTTTTGCTGAGGCAATTGGGGTCTAGGGTCAAACAACTAGCAAGTGTTAAGTGTCTGAGGCTAGATTTGAACATTTGAACTCAGGTCCTCCTGACTTCAGGGTGCTGCAGGATGGATTCTTAAAAAATAATTTTAAATGATGATGATGTTGATAATGATGAGAGATATGTAGTATAGCTTAGAGAGATTGGGCTAGAGCTTAGAGAATTGGGCTATTAAATCAAGATCAGGATTGAGTCTCTGATATATACTGATTTTGTGACCTGGGCAAATCTCAGCTTCTCAGTGCTCATCTAAGCAATGCTTTAAAACTATATACTGCAGTTGTGGTTATTGTCTAGACATTTTTTTTTAATCCTGACTAACTCTTTGTGACTTCATTTGGGGTTATCTTGGCAAAGATACTGAAATTGTTAGCTATTTCCTTCTCTAGCTCATTTTACAGATTAAGAAACTGAAACAAACAGGGCTAAGTGACTTGCCCAGGGTCATACTGTTAATAGGTTTTGTTTTTTAAAAGCTAGTTCTGCAGCTCATGCCTATTCAGTTGAGCACAAGTGGTGTGCCTTGGTTAGGAGCTGAAGCATTTATTCTGAATTTCTGATAGAATAAAAGTTTCACCTGAAATAGTAAATCACTCCCAAGGTCAGAAGAAGCAACAGAACCAGCACAATTATGCAGACTGCCACGGTGATGTTCTGCTGTCTTGCCTTTGCCATGTGCCGCATCTCCCACCATTCCAGGTCACTATGCTGACAGCGTTCTCCCACATAGCCAACCACACATCTGTAATACACACATGTGAAGAAAAATAACAGTTTCTCAGGGCACTCCTGGTATTCTCTCATTTATATTCTGACCATCAGTGTCAAGGCATCCATGAGCAATGTCGGATGAAAGTCCAAACCCCCAACCCCTATGTTTCCAAAATCAGCATTTTTGAAGGTATCTTAGAAATCCATCATGGATCAAGGAAGATAATTGAGATTTACAAGCTAACCCAGTGAGGACTTTTGATTTTGTCTATTTACCCTGGGATTGACAGTGCATTTCACATCTACAAAGCATTGATTAAAGATCAGGTTCTGTTATTCTAAAATCCTAAAAAGCCACACATAAAAACCAGCCCACAAAACCTGCAACCTAAGAAATAGTAGAATGGATCAGATCAAAGAAAGAGAAAGAATTGCAGAGGGATCCTCTCCAATCCCATCTGGAAGCTGAGGAATAAAAGATCATGTGGAGTCTCTGAACCAATGACAAGGGTATGCAGTATGGAGAACATAAATACCATGTTATAATGGCAGCTACATGATATAGAGTGCTAGGCCTGGCCTTAGGAAGACCCAATTTCGAATCTAACCTTAAGCAAGTCATGTAAATTCTGTTTGCCTCTCTTTCCTCAGCTATAGAGGAAAATAACACACAAATGGAGTAAAAAACGAGTTGGACATGATTGAAACAACTCAATAACAACAAAAATAGCACCTAACTCCCAGGGTTATTATGAAGATCAAATGAGGTAATATTTGTAACCTATATAACAGATGCTTAATGAATTTTTCTTCTTTTCCTTAGCCAATTCCCTTCCCCCAGCATCCTTCAAAATTTAGCTCAAATTCTGTGAGAAGCCTTTTACTAGTCTTCCATTTGCTAGTGTTTTCCTTTTGAGAGTATCACCTGTTTATCATGTGTGCCTCAGGGATGTATGGGTGTGTGTGTGTGTGTGTGTGTGTGTGTGTGTGTGTGTGTGTACATGTAGAGTATGTGACTATGTTGCATATAAGATATATTGCAAACAAATGTATAGTTACTGTGTTGTCTTCCAGGCTAGAAGTAAGCTTCTTGAAGTCAGGGATTGTGTTTTTGCTATTCTTTTTATCCCTAGTGGTTAACATAAGGTTTCTCATAAGTAGGTACAAAATAAAAACATATTAGTTAAGTAATAAAACCTAAAAAAAAAAGGTCCCCCCAGTTTTTTGCATTAAAAATAAAGATCTCTCTCTCCTCTCTTCCTCCCTCTTTTTCTCTGTCACACACATACACCCCCCCCACACACACACACCCCATTTTCATTTGTGGGATATATTACCAAAATATTATATGGTCAATTTCTTCCTTTGTGATTGTTTTGTTAATGACACAATGGTGCCATCTACTGGGGAAAAGCTCTCTATTACCCCTTCCTAGGCATGAATAATAAATTCATCCTCTCCATTTTACAACTTTCTCTATCACCATTTCGGTATATCGTGGGTCAGCATTAGAAATTAAATGGAAATTTTGGTTGAATTTTGAGGAAGCTGCAAGTGAAGCCCGGTAGACAATACGATAAAAGTTTAGAAATACAAAAATGCATAAAATATATATTATATAATATCAACATATTTCTCCCCAAACAATTGGGGTTAAATGATCTGCCCACTGTCATACAGCTTAGAAGTGTTACTCCAGGGGCAGTGCTCTAGTCACTGCACCATCTAGCTTCCTCCATATTTTAATAATAATAATTCAGACAAAAAATTTTACACAGATTTTTCAGATAGCAGTGGTACTACATCTCCCAGATGTAAAAGAGATAACTACATGCAGGATCAAGCTAATGGTATTCTACCATCCAGCTGAAAACTCTCAATCAGTAGTCCTTTATCAAAAATCTTAAATAGGCCAAATATTGCATTGGACACTAAAGATATATAATAAGAGTGAAATAGTCTCTTCCCTAAAGAACTTACATATTTATAATCTATTTAACTTCCTTGAACTAGACCTGAGGCTTAGAGGGGTTTAGATTACTTCCTTTTTTAAATTGAAAAACAGAGTAAGAAAAAAAAAGAAAATAGAAGAAATATAAAACAAAACAAAAGAGAATATTGTCATGTGCTCAGTAAAACATCAGGGAGGATTCAAAATATATAACAGCAAATTACCAAAAACATATATATATATATATATATTTATATACACACACACACCCATCCCTACTTACATCCACCTCTTTCTTATCCTTGCTGCTTCTTTAATTAAATTAATTAAATTCTGCTTCATAACTTGCCTTGCTATTACTTACCCTCTCCCTCACCCAAGGATCTGTCTCTTGCCTTCTTCCCTTTGCTTCCTCATCCACTCATCCCTCCCCACTTATTTATTTACGGGTTTTGGAGAGTGCTATACCCTTTAGGATATATATGTAGTGTTGCCAATCCAACCTTTTCCTAATATATGTAGGTTTTTAGAACTATGAGCTCTCCTCCCTCATTTGTATTACATGATTGCTATTTTTACCTTAACTTTGCCAACTTTTCTTTTGAGCTACCCTATTGTTGAATCTTATATATACATATATATGTATATATATATATATATACACATATGCACATATATATACATACATACACACACACACACACACACACATATATATATATATATGAAACATAAATCATTTGTCCATGATCAAACAGTTTGTCCATGTTAAGTTCCTTAAAAGTGATCTTTCATATTAGGTCTTATATTGTTATGGGCCAGAACTCTGAACAACAAAGATTCTTACAAGGCACTAAGTGGAATTAGTGAGACAATGGTTATCTAGTTTAGCTTAATAGTTCTCTAGTTCAGTACATGTACTTAGTATTTAATATAGTTCTACAAGATTCACACCTATGATAAGGGAGCATATAAACTCAGACAAACTTAGCCAAATTCAGAGGCATAGAAGGCAAAAGGACTAGAGACTGAAGCACAAGCCCTTGGACTCAGATTCAGAGAGAGAGCTAGAGAAGACTAGCACACTACAAGCTCTTGGAACCAAGGAGAGAGATTCATTCGATCTTTGGTCAGGCTCCTGTTGGTAGGCTCTCCTCCTGCATTTTTCCACTGAGACCAAGACTCCAGAAGGCCACTAAGAAAACTGTCCAGTCCCAGACAAGGAGACAATAAAGGGTTTGGACTTTAACCCCTGACTACTCTTGTGATGATTACTGAACTGAAACGGAAGCTGCTCCCAGAGACCCCCAAGAAAACCAGCCAGAGAACATTACATTTTGGCGCCCAACGTGGGGTTAACCTTCATCTGGGACCAGAAATTAGGGTGAGTACAAAAAGAAAACTGTAAAGGGCTAAACTTGTGCTTCAGCTGAAATGGGACAGATGTTTAGAAAACAGACTTCTTTTCCAATTCAAGAAAAACATGTCAAAAGCTTGGTTAAACTTATAAAAAACCAAGATTTCATTGTAACTTAGGAGCAGATCATTGAACTTTTAGAAACAGTACAGTATACATCTCCTTGGTTCTCTAAGGAAAAAGAATTAGATCCAGATGAGTGGAAATTAGTAGGAGAGCAACTATGTGAATATTAAAATGAAAATGGACTTGATTCAATTTCTAAAGAAATATTTTATACATATAACTTACTACAACTGGCTTTAAGAAATTATGTAAATATTACAATACTAAAGAAGAAGAAAGAGAAGGAGGGGGAGGATCCAGACAAACTAGGTGAAAAGGATGAAGAATTAGACAAGAAAGGAGTTAAGTACAATTCTGATGAAATTAAGGAGTGTGGTACTTCACAGCAGGAGCCATTAGGGCATTTCCCGATCTCCTGACTTACCCCCTTCAATTAACCTTTCATGGGTGGAGGGAGAAGGAGGAGGGGGAGAGGCAGTGACACAATCAGCACCACCTATGAAGCAGCCTATGACAAGATTACAAAAGGCATTAGTTAAAGCAAAAAAAGAAGGACAGGACATATCTGATTTGATAAATGCATACCCTGTTATTGAAGAGTTTGACTCTTTAGGTCAACAAAGGAGAAGATACACTTCTTTTGATCTGAAAAAAATTAAGGATTTGAAAAAGGGTTGCACTCTTTATGGGGATACATCTTTTTATGTTAAGATGATAGTAGAGAATTTGAGCTTATGAAATTTTAACCTTTAGTGATTGGAAATCCATAGCAAGGACATGTTTAGAACCTAGACAAAACTTGTTGTGGCTTTCGGAATATGAACTATGCAGGATACAAGCCCAGCAAAATAGGCAAATTGGAGTTAATATACAGATTACCTTTGACCAACTAGAAGGTAAAGGTCAGTATACAGATGCTTTAGCACAGATTAATTACCCTATAGCAGTATATGAGCAAATCACTGCTGCTTCTATAAAAGCTTGGGGCTCCCTCCCAGGAAAAGATGGAGGGGAAACCTTCACAAAAATAGAGCAATTTTTTTTTTGCTGATTTTGTGGGACATTTGCAAATAGCTGTCACAAGAACCACTGGAGAAAATACAGCTACAAGAATTATGATAAGACAACTGGCTAAGGAAAATACTAATGAGGTTTGTAGAAGAAGTATATGGGGACTACAAAAAGATACTCTTTTAGAGGAGATCATAAGATGTTGTGCCACAGTGGGCACAAATGCTTTTTATGCCCAGACTATGATGCAGAACATGGAAAAATGGGGTTTCTCTTGGCAAGGGACTTCCAGAGAAACTCATCAATGCTTTCAATGTGGGTAAGTTGGACATCTGAAAGCTCAATGTAGGCAAAGAGATAGAGTGAGAGGACAGGGTGAGAGAATAAGACCCAAAACACTATGTCCAAAATGAAACCGAGGTTTCCATTGAACCTCAGAATGTAGATTGACCCAGGGAAATGAGAGGTGGGACCCAGCTCCAAGACCTCAAACAAAAGACAGGTGGGGCATGATGGCAGCCAAGGTTATACCCAGACAGTCTTTAGAAATTCAAGACTCTGATATGCTCAATCAGCCAAAAAGCAATCAGATGGCAGAAAGGGATTACAATTGGGGAGAATACAGGCTTTTTAACCCAACAGAAGGACAGTGTTCAGTGCAAGCAACTCCAATGCAATTTCCAGGTGATGAGGAGAGATTTAGAAAGTGGTAAATAGAAGGGACTAAATAAGTTAATTGCTTGGGAGAAAGGGTTTGCTTGTTCTCTACAGATGGAGAAGGAATCAGATGGGTGACAATGAGAATTTGCAGAGAGACAGAAAAAGAGAAAAAACCTCAAAATGAAGGAGAAGACTTAACAAACATCTGACACTGAAAGAGCATGGCTGATAATAAGACTGTTACACCGAGATGAAAAATTGTTGATAAAACTGTTACAGAACTTCAAAACCAGCAGGAATCATTGGATTTTTCTAACACAAGATGAGACTATTGGAGGACTTCAAAATTTGCAGGAATCATTGGATTCCCTACACACATGGAGTATGGACAATAGATTCCTTTTGGATTATTTCTAGGACTTATGGACATGTATAATTCCTCATGTTGATTCATGTTATTTGTCACATCACTACTAGCCTGCGGTACTATGTGCTTATGTAATTAATGTAATTATGTGTAATACCTCCCATGTTGATATTATGTATACCTGTTTCAAGTGAGACTCTTCAAAACCCCGCTAATCTCATTCTCCAGTTGATAAATGGTCAAAGGACATGAACAGACAATTTTCAGATGATGAAATTGAAACTATTTCCACTCATATGAAAGAGTGTTCCAAATCACTATTGATCAGAGAAATGCAAATTAAGACAACTCTGAGATATCACTACATACCTGTCAGATTGGCTAAGATGACAGGAACAAATAATGATGAATGTTGGAGGGGATGTGGGAAAACTGGGACACTGATGCATTGTTGGTGGAGTTGTGAACAAATCCAATCATTCTGGAGAGCAATCTGGAATTATGCCCCCAAAATTATCAAACTGTGCATACCCTTTGATCCAGCAGTGCTAATAACTGGGCTTATATCCCAAAGAAATACTAAAGAAGGGAAAGGGATCTGTATGTGCCAAAATGTTTATGACAGCCCTTTTTGTAGTGGCTAGAAACTGGAAAATGAATGGATGCCCATCAATTGGAGAATGGTTGGGTAAATTGTTGTATATGAATGTTATGGAATATTATTGTTCTGTAAGAAATGACCAGCAGCATGAATACAGAGAGGCTTAGAGAGACTTACATGAACTTATGCTGAGTGAAATGAGCAGAACCAGGAGATCATTATACACTTCAACAACAATACTGTATGAGGAAGTATTCTGATGGAAGTGGATATCTCCAACAAAGAGAAGATCCAATTCAGTTCCAATTGATCAATGATGGACAAAATCAGCCACACCCAGAGAAGGAACACTGGGAAATGAGTGTAAACTGTTTGCATTTTTGTTTTTTTTCCCAGGTTATTTTTACCTTCTGAATCCAATTCTTCCTGTGCAACAAGAAATTCGGTTCTGCACACATATATTGTATCTAAGATATACTATAACATATTTAACATGTATAAGACTGCCTGCCATCTAGGGGAAGGGGTGGAGGGAAGGAAGGGAAAAATCGGAACAGAAGTGAGTGCAAGGGATAATGATGCATAGATAATTCATATGTAAAAGAATAGATTAAGTAGGGCGGAGAGAGCTATAATAGTGGCGATATCTCCCTTGTAGATTAGTTCTTGAAGAATAAGTCATTTAGGCATAAACCCGGTAAGGGGTGGGAGGCCTCCTAAGGATAAGAGTGTTAGTAGAATGATAATAGTTGTTGGGGTGGACTTAAAAAATTACCCATGCATATGTACTGTCAAAAAAAAGTTATAAGTATAAAATAAAATAAAAAATATTGCTAAATAAATAATAACTTTAAAATGTAAAAAAAGAAAAAGAAAAAGAAAAAAAAAAGAAACCCGCTAATCTGATTTGTCAAGTCCGAGCTTCTAGGGAGGCAGCCTTGGCTTTAGTTCTGTATTGTGTCTTTCAAAGTCTTGAATCTTTTCCTGTCAGAAGCCTCCAGTCAGCATGAAGGTAGAATCTCAAATCCTCTTCTTCCTGAATCCTGGCTCCTTTCATCCTCCCAGAGAATGGGCTTATGGGTATTCTAAAGGTGTAAACTCCTTTTAAAGGTGTAAATTAAAGGTGTGAATTATGAGCTAGAGAATCATTAAGTACTATGCTAAATTAGACAACCCGAATTAGCACCTAGTAATCCTAACATGATTTGATTCCCATTTTCCTTTGGTTTTCATCTCCTTTCTTGAGACATCAGGGAAGGCATGATCACCTCCTTTTTTGGTGTTTTAACACCTTTTTTGAAGAGTCAGAGAAGGCATGATCACCTCCTTTTTGGGATTCTCACCACCTTGAGAAGTCATGGAGGTGATGATCACATGTTCTAAAACATAAGAAAGTGAGAGATGTAATGGGTCAGAACTCTGAACTTGAAACAAAGTTTCTTAAAAGGTACTAAGTGGAATTAATGAGACAATGGTTATCTAGTTTAGCATGGTGCTTAATAGTTCTCTAAATTCAGTATGATTGATTTAATCTTACAACAAATAATGGTTTCCTAGTGATATAATGATTGGTTTATACTTAGTGTAGAAAATATAAGCTAGGAGCCTCAGCTAGGTTCATAGAGAGGCAGAGAAGACAAGAGAACTGGAGGCAGGAGCTTAAGTTCTCAGAGGGAAGGAGAGAAAAATTCATTTCCACCTTCAGTCAGGCTCCTGGTGGCAGGCTCTTCTCCTACATTTCTCCACTGAGACCAAGATCGGTCTGAAAGGCTCTACAGAAAGCTGCCCAGTTCCAGGAAAGAAATAATAAATAATCTGGACTTTAACACCTGGCTACTCTCATGGTGATTACTGAACTGAAAGGAAGGCTGCCTCAGAAGCCCCCAAACCAGAGAACACTACATTATATGTTAAATTTTATGTGAAGTTCAGATTCTATTGATAGAAAGTCCTGAAAATCTGCAAGTTCATTGAATGCCCATTTTTTCTCATTCAGAATTCTAGATAATTTTGTTGGATATGATATTTTTGGCTACAGGCCTAGTTCTTTTGATTGTCAGTAGATATGATTCCAGGACCTGTGGTCTTTTATTATAGCTGCTGTTAAGTCTTGTACAATTCTAATTGTAGCTCCATTATATTTGAATTGTTTTTTTCTTATTTCTTGCAAAATTTTCTCTTTGATCTGAGGGGGTCTCAAAACTTGGCAATAATATTCCACAAAACTATTTCCACAAAGGATCTCGTGGAGGGGGTGATTGGTAGATTTTTTTCTATTTCTACTTCCCTCTCATGTTTTCTTGGATTATTTCCTGCATTACTATGTCAAGGTTCTCTTTTAGGTCACAACTTTCTAACAGCTCAATTATTCTTATATTTTCTCTTGATCTGTTCTCCAGATCTATTGTTTTTTCTTATAAGAGTTTCACGTTCTGTCCTATTTTCTCGTTATTTATAATCTGCTTTGTTTTTTCTTGGTCTCTCAAAGCTTCACTGACTTTTCCTTACTCAATTCTAATTTTTTTTTTTTTTTTTTTGATTTGCTGAGGCAATTGGGGTTAAGTGACTTGCCCAGGGTCACACAGGTAGGAAGTGTTAAGTGTCTGAGATCAGATTTGAACTCAGGTCCTCCTGACTTCAGGGCTGATGTTCTACCCCTGCACCACCTAGCTGCCTTATTCTAATTTTCAAAGCATTATTTTCATCTTTGAGACTCTGTACCTCTTTTTCTAGTTGGTTAATATTTTTTTCATTAGTTTCTTGTTTTTCTAGGATAGTATTTATTTATTTATTAGTTTTTCCTCAATTTCTCTCATCTAATTTTTGAATTTTTTTTTTGAGTTCTATAAATTCTCTTTGGGTAGGGAGTCATTTCACATTATTCTTTGGGGTAGAAGCTTTTTTTTTCTTTTTTTTTTTTTTTTTACAAGTATCCTCTGAAGATGAACTTTCATCTTCTTTGTTCTCATAATATATTTTTATAGTGGGATTCTTCTTTGTCAATTCATGTTTTTTAAATAAAAGGTATTAGTATAAGTACCTAAAATCATAGGATGAGGAGATGATACCTCAAACTTCCCTTCAGCTCTCCCCTCTGAACAGGAACCCCAAACCAAGAGTTCTACCCTCCTGCAAGTATCCACAGTCTAACAGTATCCCTGCATCACTGTTTCTGCACTTACTGTGATCTAGTTCCTTGTCACCCAAGGCCCTGTCTCAGTAGCAAAGCTGGGCCCAGTGTTCCCAATCAGCCGAGGTTCACTCAGTCTTCCCCAACTCAAACCCCTACTCCACAAAGTCAGGAAAGTGAAAACTCTCTGTGATTTTTGCTGAGGCTCCAGCCACAGCTACTTAACCCAAGGGAGATCCCCATTTGATGTTTCTATGGAGCTAGCCCGGAGCTGTTTGTATTTACTCAGGTTAATCACCAGTCTGGGGTCTTTCTTCAGATTTCTCAGGTTGTACACATGGAGGACCTCAGTTCTGCTCCAAGTCTTCTTGGTTTTTCACAAGTCTATGCTCACTCTGAGGTGCAAATTTGTGAGGGAAATTGGGAGAGCTTGTTTACCAAACTATTCCCATCTCAGAATCCTCTCCCTAAATGACTTTCTTAAAAGTTACAGAGTGAAGTTAATTACTTTCTGATTTAATGTGTTCACTTTAGATAGACTCTGGACCACTAATATCAATCAAAAAGGAATCCAAGTATAAAGAGAGAAAAAAATCACTCTAAACATGCTCCACATCAACTAAATCCAATTCTTCCTGAATTCTTCTACTTGGCTCCTGAATACTTCTGTCTGATCTGGGTCAGACTAAATGATGAGGCCAAGATGATATCAAGCTCAGTATTTACTTACATCAGGCATGTGGACAGAGGTGCCATGTTGTCATGGAAAAACACTGGATTGGGAAGTGAGATCTATGTTTTAGTCCTAAGTTTATAACTAGCTGTCTGTATAGCTAAATTGGATGTGTAACTTTTCAGCAAGTCATTTGAATATTTCTAGGATATAGGTCTAACCCCAGAAGGTAAGACAGATGATAACTAAAGACTCTTCAAGCTTAAAAATTGTCTGATTGATCATGCAAATGAGATAGAAGCAGCTGTTGGAAGGATATGCAAAAGGTCCATGAAATCTTTTTCAAGAAGAGCTCCCACATCTTTCCCTCCTGTGAGAACAAGAAGGAAGAAGAACAGAAATGATGGTTGGAGAATTCAATGCTTTCTTTGGGTCCTACTCTATGAGTACTGTTGCTTCCCTCTCATGTACTGCTTTGACAACCAATAAGAAGATAATGTCTGCCAGTATGCCGCACTTCTGGCTCTCCACACAAATTTGGAAGGTTCTCAAACTATCCTGGAAATGTGTAATGGAACTGGTTTGAGCTCTCAGAATCATTTCAGGCTGTAATTATCCCAAAGATCTAATCCTGAGGAAGGTCTTAATGAAGCTTTATCTGGTAGCATTCAAAGCCTTGATAATGATTTTAATTATGTCTTACACTCATTTCAAAGAAAATAACATAAATATCAATATCAGTATTCGTGTGAGAAACAGTATTCTATATTGGTCATTCATCTCCAGCAACATGCATGACAATTGAACATCATTATTGTCGGATTCCTAATATGTGAAATTCAAGAGCATTCAGATAGTTGCAGAAGATTTGTAAAAGTAGTCTCAAGAGTAATAGGATTTAGATGAGACTATTCATTGACAGTTAACATAAAACAATAATATTACCTTACATACTTAAAAACCTGTCTTTGTACAGATCAGATAGTCAGGGGTTTTCTCTGTCCTTTGACAAAACACATAGAGGTGATGATGATGATGATAGTATTAATAATAATGATAATAGCTAACATTTATATAATGCTTACTCTATTCCAGGCACATAGTGCTTTACAATTTTTATTTCATTTGATATTATTATCTTCATTTTAGGATGAGGCAAACTGAGGCAAATAAAAGTTAATTGCATAAATATTTATATATGATTGATCTTTATATCAGTTGAGAGAATTAAAGAAGAGACTGAAAAAGATGTCAGTCATATAGTAAGAATGAAGAATAACAAATGGATGCTCTCTTGTATTCAAACAAATGAATGCTCTCCCCACATTTAAACAAGGTCACACAACTAATTAATGTCTGAGACTGAATTTGAACTCAAGTCTCCCTGACTCTAAGTCCAGCACTTTATCTACCATACCATTTAGTTGCTGCTATTCTAAATTTACATATAATTATTTATAATATGTTTATTATAATATTGAGAGCAGTGGTTCTAAAATGGTGTTAAAAATGTTAAAGGATTACCAAAAAACTAAGTGTTAAAATTTTAGTGAAGGCACTAAAGTGTTAAAAATTTTCTCTCTGTGTTAAAAAATTCATAATACTACTAAGATGTTTTAATTTACAAGAATTAAAATATAAGTAGCTATATTCCACAGAAATAACACCTCTTTGGAAAGTTGTAAAAGGTTCCTGAGAATAAAAAAGTTGAGAGGCATAGATCTTGAGAAAAGCCCCAGTATCCTGTGAAAGATCCATGGTATGGTATAGATAGAGTTGCCCAAGATGAGAAAGCATGGATAGGTAGCAATATGTACCACAAGAGATAAATATTCATAAGTATGATCTCAGACCCATGAACATATTAAAGACTCAAAGACATTTGCTTAGGTTTTAAAATTTCCAAAGCACTGTATATACAATATCAAAATTATCGATAAGGGTAGCCAAAAAACAATAACAGTAGCACATTCATAAGTATGTTGAGGTTGGTACTATCATCAATTATAAATAAATAAAGAGACCTAAGGGAACCCACAGCCCAAGTGGACTTCTCTCTCCCCTCTTGCCAGTCTTCCATGCTGCCTTGAGTCAAATTTGGCTCAAAGCTAGATTTTTATTTCTAAAATAAATATAGAAAGATACTAAGGGATAGGTTTTCAACAATGAATGCAATAGACCTGCTTATCAAGTTGCCCACATTTCCTGAAACCCAATATTCATGTTTACACTTTCTTGATTTTGAATTACAACACATTTCTATAGGCACAATTGGCCTGAAATCCTCTTGGGGAAGAGGAAGGAATCAGAGAAGGAGCAGGGGTAAGGTCAATAACTATAACCAGCTTTGAGAATCTAAATAGTACCTATTGAGAAGAGGAAAGATGAAACGAAATATTGGGGTTCAAGGCAAAATGACCTAGTTGTAAAATTTTATACCATTTTTTTTTTGCAAAACTAGAAATACCCATTGACTGCTCTTTTTCATGTTTCTTGAAGTCACATATTGAGACGTTCTTCTCAATGTCCCAAAGCTGAGCAAAGAGTCTGAATTCCGCTGATAGTCTATTATTTGGAGAAAAGCACAGAACTCTTGGACTGGACACATTAATCTCAATAGACACCTCTACAGTTCAAATGATAGCTAATCTCCTAGAGTTTGAATGCTTTTTAAACTCCCTAGAAAATACATTGTTTCAGAACTGCATATATTCTCCCTCAAAAAGATACAATTAAGAAAGGTTCATACTCACTTGCATGCATAGTTTTCCAATTCTGAAACATAAACACACACTCCTCCATGGAGGCAATATGAATCATATGGTGGTGGACACTCTGATTGCCTGTTTCTGATGAGGGAGAAAACATCATCTCCAGGCTGGAAAGATTCTGGAAGTCAATATTTCAGAAATATCTTTAAAGCTTGATCTTTTAAAAAATGATTCAGTTATTCTTGGCAATATTACAGATGTCTAATTTATATAAACAAGTAGTTTCATTTTCATATTAGTTGAAATATTAGCAATAATGACAGTTTCACATGTCCACTCAAACCTTATGCTTTATTTACTAAAGTTAATGTCAATCCTGATTCAGTCAAACCTGTATTACCTTTCTTTACTCTTTTATTTGGCCTAGAGCATTCTACAGGCAAATAAGACTGGGATGACAGCTGCTAAAGCATCATGAACTCAAAGAATCCCAGGATTTCGAGTTGAAAGGAACCTTTGAGATAATCTAATTGATTTCTCTCTTAAAGATGAGGAGATGAAGACTCAAAGGGCCTAAAATGACTTGTCCAAGATAACACAGCTAATAAAGTTCAGATTGGGATTTTGAAATCAGGTCTTTTGACTTCTATGATTAAAAAAAAAAAAAAAAAGACCTATTTAATAAACAACACTTAATTAGTGATTGATGAAAGGTAAGTTCCAAAGACTATAGTAATAAACAGCCAAACTATTCTCATACAAGCCAGAGAAAATAAATTCTTTGAATAAAGTCACTGAAACACTTTGGGTCAAGTTCTGTGCATACTATATGTGATAAGAACTTTTACAATTGTCTCTGTGTCTTTCATACCTTACTTCACACAATTGGAGATTTACAATCTATCCATTTTATAAGAAAAGAAGGCCCAGAAAACTAATGTAATACCCCTGGCCCCCCATGTAATCTGACATCTAGTGACACTTTTCTATTCCTCAGAGAAGATACTATATTTCCAGATGCTCTAGCATTTTCATTGGCTAGAATGCTCTTGGAATGCTTGGAATGCTCTTCCCCTCCCCCCATCTCTTCTTCTTAGCTTCTCCTGCTCTGACTTTCTTCAAATCCCAGCTAAAATTACACCTTCTACAGAAAGTCTTTCCTGGCCCCTCTTAAATCGAGTGATTTTCTTCTGTTGATTATCTACAATTTATTTTGTATTTAACTTGTCTCCTCAATTAGACTCTGAGGTCCTTGAGACCAGGAACTGTCTAGTCTTGTTGTGCTACAGTTCCCTTTTATTGTCCTGCCTCACTTTCCCTAATTGGTCCTGCCTCAGTTATCTTAATTGTCCTGCATCAGCTTCCCTAATTGTTCTTCTTCAGTTTCCCTTAATTGTTCTGCCTCAATCCCCTTAGTTTCAACGTGCCCCCTTCCCCTGTTCATTAGGACTGATATAACTCAGGTCTAATTATTCTAAAGTTATAATGTAACTCAAGATAAGGGGGAATTCAGACTTCCTGGCTCCTAACTCCCCCTAAGTCATCAAGAATTTATGGTCCTAACACCCAACTTGTCAGAACTGCCTGGAGATTACTGCTCACCAGAGTTTCGACTCCACTTCCCTTTGTTTAGCTACCTGTGGTAAGAGTTATAAATATGCCATTGAGAACTCACATTTACTGCTGGATGCTTTGAACATCAACCCTGGGGGCATCATGAAATCCAGCACAATCTCTCCCTCTCAGAAATCCAAATAAAATATTAAAACTCTCTAATTTCTATCTTGCCTCAGTTTCTCTGGCATTACAGTATTTCTGAGTATAGCAAAGTGCCAGACACAGAGTAGGCATTAAATAAACACTTACTGAACTGACTGATTTGACCAGCATCAAAAAGGAAAAAATAAGTAATGATTTAAACTCAGGTCCTCTTCTCCAGAGCTACTCAAGGTGGAGTCCAGAGATTCCTGGAAGTAAAATGTGACCCATGAAAGGGTTTCCTCTTTCTAGAGATATTTGCCTTCAAAGTTCAGCTCAAATGCAGTTTCCTGCAGGAAATCTACTTGGTTCTTCCGCCACTGTGGCTAAAACCCTACTCAAAAAATTACTTAGCAATCCCCTTGTAATTCTACTTTGTGAGAAAACTTTGATTATATCAAATTGAAAAGTTTTTGTACAAACAAAACTAATGCAGATAAGATTGGAAGGGAAACAATAAACTGGGAGAACATTTTTATAGTCAAAGGTTCCGATAAAGGCCTCATTTCCAAATTATATAGAGAATTGACTCTAATTTATAAAAATACAAAGCCATTCTCCAATTGATAAATGGTCAAAGGATATGAACAGACAATTCTCAGATGAAGAAATTGAAACTATTTCTAGTCATATGAAAAGATGCTCCAAATCATTATTAATCAGAGAAATGCAAATTAAGACAACTCTGAGATACCACTACACACCTGTCAGATTGGCTAAGATGACAGGAACAAATAATGATGAATGTTGGGAGGGATGTGGAAAAACTGGGACACTGATGCATTGTTGGTGGAGTTGGGAAAGAATCCAGCCATTCTGGAGAGCAATTTGGAACTATGCCCAAAAAGTTATCAAACTGTGCATACCCTTTCACCCAGCAGTGCTACTACTGGGCTTATATCCCAAAGAGATCTTAAAGAAGGGAAAGGGACCTGTATGTGCAAGAATGTTTGTGGCAGCCCTCTTTGTAGTGGCCAGAAACTGGAAACTACGTGGATGCCCATCAATTGAAGATTGGCTGAATAAATTGTGGTATATGAATATTATGGAATATTATTGTTCTGTAAGAAATGACCAATAGGATGATTTCAGAAAAGCCTGGAGAGACTTACATGAACTGATGCTAAGTGAAATGATCAAGACCAGGAGATCATTGTATACTTCAACAACGATACTATATGATGATCAATTCTGATGGATGTGGCCATTTTCAACAATGAGATGAACCAAATCAGTTCCCATAGAGCAGTAATGAACTGAACCAGCTACACCCAGTGAAAGAACTCTAGGAGATAACTATGAACCACTACATAGAATTCCCAATCCCTCTAATTTTGTCCACCTGCATTTTGGATTTCCTTCACAGGCTAATTCAAAGTCCGATTCTTTTTGTATAGCAAAACAACTGTTTGGACATATATATATATATATATATATGTATATATATATACACATATATATTTGTATATTCACATATATATATATACACATATATATGTATATACATATATATATATACTGTATTTAATTTATACTTTAACATATTTAACATGTTAACCTGCCATCTGGGGGGGGGGGGTCAGAGGAGGGGGAAAATTAGAACAAAAGATTTGGCAATTGTCAATGTTGTAAAATTACCCATGCATATATCTGGTAAATAAAAACTATTAAAATATTAAAAAAAATCTACTTTGTATATATTTCATATTTAATGTCCTGTGTAAATATACATGTTATTTTTTCCCTCAAAAAAGGATGTAAGCTCCTTGAGAGCGGGGCTGATTTTGTTCTTGTCTTTGTATCCCAAGAATGTAAAATATGCTTGGAATATAGTAAGTTTTTAATAAATGCTTTTCAGATAAATAACTAAATGGGTGGACAGCCGAATAAATGAAAGAATGAGTGATATTGCTGTTTTTTTGGGGGGAAGCCAAGATTGAATATTTTCCAGCCACCAGGAAAGAAGAAAAATAATATGGAGAAGCTATCATGAAAGCAAAACAAATAAATAAATAAATAAAACTCTTTCAGTTAGAGGGAAAAGAAAGTTTAGGAATAACCATTTCTTTTTATCATTAACGTAATTCTCATGCTAAAGGATATTTAGACACTCAGATGATTCCCCTGACCCATCCAAAATTATAGAGGGCAGTTATTACAGCAGACTCTGACATCAACATTACAAATCAGGAGATTAGCAGCATTGCAAAGCAATAATTCATTCCAGACACTATTATATTACTGGCAACTTGCAATAGTTGCCAATCAACTTAGTCAGGATAGTTAGAGAATGCAGCTTAATAGTGCTGAGTAATTCCCAGAATTTCTTCAGTAGAAATATCACTCATAAGGTTTTTCCTGAGTTAAATAGTATCTCTTCTTTGGACCACCCATTAACTTACCAGGACAAACAGATCCAAATCCAGGTGCACCATTACGGCAGATGCAGGTGTAGCCTCCCTCTGTATTTTTACAGAGGGCATTTTCTCCACATGTATGTGCTCCCATTTCACACTCATCAATGTCTTCAAGAGAAAAAGGTGTCAAAGGAAAGAAGAAATGATATGGAAAAAAGAAAAGGGAGACACAGTTAAAAAAATATATAACATCCTTAGGAGGAGGATTCAACAAAAAGTTCTGTCATATTCCCTTCTTTAGAATTGAATTGATCATTATATTCATTCCCCCCCCCTAAAAAAATACTGGGGTTAGGGAAAGAGAGAGTGTGTGTCAAATCAGTCCTACATTTATATGAATTTACTGCTTTTCCCTTCAAAACAAGGACACCTGAGCTGAAATGGCTTCATGCTTAAAGACCACTCTAGAAATTATGCTACCTAACTTTAAGGGGGAAGATGAAAATTTTCTATCAGAGAGGTAAGAAAAAGAGGGAAATGGTAAAAATGTAAACTGTAGGTAAATTTCTAGGAATTTAGATTGTTACTTAACCCTCTAAAATGTTTTCCTTCATATCAGTTTCAGAATGAGATATAGTCTTAAATTTGACTTCTGCGAATATAACATAATATAGTGTAGGGATCTGACTTCCAAATCAGGAAGAGACAAACCTCCATGTGCCTCGGCACAGCCCTAGCAAACAGGCATCTTTCAGAGGCCAGACAACTTTGTGCTTCAGTATAGCTCCAGGGAAACACAGAAACACCCTCAGCCACCTCACCAGTACCAGACATAAAGGTACCCCATGGGCCTCAGGACAATATCAATGCAGCACCAGGTTAACAGCAGGACCCATAACCACTGCTGCAAGAAGTCTGAGACAGTATTCCTTCTACCCAGGGAGTACTGGCCCTGAAGTTAGAAGGAGTTCAAATCCAGTCTCAGACTTTTAATATTTACTAGCTATGTGACCCCCCCCCCCCAAAAAAAAACGCAAAACAAAAAAAATTAATTTTAATCTATCTTTAAAATTTAAAAGAAAGGAAAGAAGAAAGGGAGAGAAGAGGGAGGCAAGGACGGAGGGAGGGAAGGAAAGGGAAAGAGAGAGAAAGAGGGACAGAGAGAAGGAGGTGGAGGAGGAGTAAAAAACAACAAAAAAAGAATCTGACCACAAAAAGTTATGGTGCTATGTTGACTGGGAAAACCAGGACAACAATGTCAAAACACTGATGAATAAAGTCCCAAAGATAAATGGAAAGTGGTCTCGAGCCCAAAAAGAATTCATGGAAGAGTTCAAAAAGGAGTTTTAAAAATCATAAAAGAGAGGCAAAAGAAAAACTGGGAAAAGAAATGAGAACTGCAAGGGAATTATGGGGGAAAGAATCAACAGCTTGGAAAACTGCTTAAAAAGTAGAATTGGCTAAATGGAAAAGGAGATACAAAAATCCACTGAAGAAAATAACTCCTTAAAGAGTATAATTGGCCAAATGGAAAAGAAAGTACAAGACCTAATTGAAGAAAACAAACACCTGAAAAATTAGAATTGGACAAGTGGATGCTAATGACTATATGAGACAACAAGAATCAATCAAACAGCCATCTGCATCCAGACAGAGAACTATGGAGACTGAGTGTAAATCAATACATGCTATGTTCATTTTTTCTTTCTTTTTTTTTTTTTATTGTGGTTTTTTTCCTTTTGTTCTGATTTTTCTCTCCCAACATGATTCATATGGACATATATAAAACATGAATGTATGTGCATAATCAAAATAAATATAAATAAAAATATAACAATGTTTTAATGTACCAAAAGAACCAAACAAACTCAAAAGAATTTTTTAAATGGAAGAAAATATAAAATACTTTATAGGAAAAACAAGTGACCTGGAAAATAGATCTGGAAGAGATAAATATCAAAATCACTGGACTGGCAGAAAGCCATAATCAAAGGGAGGACCTGAACAGCATCTTGCAAGAAATTATCAAGGAAAACTGCCCAAAATAAAAGATTCCAAAATAAAAACTCCAATGAAGATTATAGTCAAATTTCAGAACACTCACATCAAGGAAAAATATTACAAGGGCCAGAAAGAAACAATTCAAATATCTGGGAATTACAATCAGGATTACACAGCACGTGACAGCTGCAACATTAAAGGACAGGATGTCATGGAACATGATATTTCAGAAGGCAAAAGAGCTAGGACTATAACCAAGCATCATTTGCCCAGCAAACTTGAATCTAATATTTCAAAGTGGGGGAGGGGAATGGTCATTCAATAAAACAGAAGAATTTCAGGCTTTCATAAAGAGAAGGCCAGAACTAAACCAAAAATTTGATCTCCAATATCAAGATCCAAGAGAAGCAAAAACAAGTTAAAAGGGGGAAAAATAAGAGATTCAGTAGAGCTAAATTGTTTATATCTTATAGGAAAATGACATTTGTAATTCTTAAAACTTGTATCACCAATAGTACAGCTAGAAGGAATATACATAGAAAAAGGGACTGGATATAAGGTAAATTTGGAGGAATGACATAAAAAAAAATGATGAGAAAGAGTAGTACTCTTGGTACAGAAGGCAGAATGAAGTAGAGTAGTGTAACAGTGTATTTCACATGAAGAGATAGAAAAGACATTACAGTGAAGGGAAAGACGGGAGGATAGGCAATGAGCATCACTCTAACTTTACTCTCATCTATACTGGCTCAAAGAAGATATAGTCAGTTCAAAGAAGAACTGTCATTTTAATATAGAACTCTATTTTGCCCAACAGGAAAGTAAGAGGGATGGAGACAGAGGGTGGGGCAATGATAGAAAGAAAGACAGATCAAAGGAGATGATAGACTGAAAATACTGCTGAGGAGGAAAAGTGAAAACAGAAAGACAAATAAGAGGAAGAAGAGGATGGACGGGAACATAAAAGTTATAATCATAATAGTGAATGTGATTGGAATGAAGTCTCATAAAATAGAAGCAGATAGCAAAGTGGATCAAAAAAAAAAAAAAAAAGAAGAAGAAATTTACAATATGTTGTTTATAGAAACATACTTGAAACAAAGTCCCACACAAAGTAAAGGTAAAGAGCTAGAGCAGAATCCATTATGCTTAAGCTGAAGTTAAAAAAGCAGAAGTAACAATCCTGATCCCAGACAAAGCAAAAGTAAAATTAGGTCTATCTAGAGATAAGGAAGGAAACTATAACTTGTAAAAAAGGTACCATAGATAATGAAGTAATATAAATACTAAAATATATGCACCAAGTGGTTTAGCATCCAAATTCTTAAGGAAAAAAGTTTGGTGAATTACAGGAAGAAATAGATAGCAAAACTATACTAGTGAGGACCTCAATTGTTCCCTCTCAGAACTGAGTAAGTTCAACCAAAAATTAAACAAGAAAGAAACTAAGGAGGTAGACAGAATATTAGAAAAGTTAGATATGACAGTCCTTTGAAGAAAACTGAATGGGAAACAGAAAGGAATATATCTTTTTCTCTGCAGCATTAGCACCTACACAAAAATAAATCATATAATGGAGCATAAAAACCACAAAATCAAATGTAAAAAGGCAGAAATGTGGAATGTATTTTTCTCAGAATTGCATTTACACACAGGATTGTGGAAAGATAGATTAAAATTATTTTTTTTTTGTTTTGCGTTTTTTTTTGGGGGGGGTCACATAGCTAGTAAATATTAAAAGTCTGAGACTGGATTTGAACTCCTTCTAACTTCAGGGCCAGTACTCTATCCACTGAATCATCTATTTGCCCTGATAGATTAAAAATTAGTTGGAAACTAGGTAATCTACTTTTATAGAATAAGTGGGTTAAAGAATAGATCATAGAAACAAACAATTTCATTATAGAGAATGACATCAATCAGAGAATGTACCAAAACTTATGGGATGCAGGCAAAATAGTATTTTGTAGCGTGCTCTCCTGGCAGTTACAATTACTAGTCTGTCCTAGACCCACCAGAGTACCTTTGACCACTGTCCTCTGCAGTGTGAACTCTACCCGGCTCGCCTCCTCTGAGGCCTTCTAAGGTCTCTGGCCACAATCTCTTGAATCTATAGCTTAATAACCGGTAGCGCACTCAAGAACAACCACGTGTAATCTTAAAAGCCTTTATTATACCTACTCACATAATGCCCTGACTGATGCCCTGACTTGTTGGTTCCCGAGTGAACACCTGGTCAGAAGACCCATGTGTTCACTACCAAAACCCTTACCTCTTTTGGCTACCCATCTTGGCTTGGCCACCCAGGCTGGTGAGCCAGGGTGAACAGCAGGAGGTTAAAGAGGGCGGTTGCTGCCTGCAGTGGGCTTACATAGGGCCTGTGAGGTCACACACACAGCCAATCAGCGAGAGAGACACCCATTACAAAACTATCTCAATATGGCCAGGATCCCGCCCAAGGGCAGTCCTAATATCCATAGAAATTACTTCTGGGCCTCAATCTCCCGATGCACTGTGTCCGCCCATTTAAAGGGCCCTTACAGTATTTAGGGAGGAAATGTATTTCTCTAAATCCTTACATAAACAAAATGGAAAAAGAACAGATCAATGAACTAGGCATGCAAATTAAAAAAAAAAAAACAAACAAAACAAAACTTGAAAAAGAAAAAATTAACAAAATCCCCAATTGAATGTGAAATTGGAAATACTGAAAATCAAAAGTAAATGACAAAGTAAAAAAGAAAAGAAAAAACACATTGTCCTAGGACCTGGTTTTATGAGAAAACCAATTACAAAGGTATTATTGGTTAATTTGACGTTAAAAAAAAAAAAAAAAAGAAAAAGAAAAAAGAAAACCAAATATCCAGTATCAAAAATGAAAAGGGTGAAATCACCACCAGCAAAGAAGAAACTAAAGCAATCATTAGGAAATATTTTGTCCAGTTATATGCTAATGAGTGAAAATCTATGAATATTTATAAAAATATAAATTATCTAGATTAACAGTTCAGTAAATAAAAACTCTAAATAACTACACATTAAAAAAAGAAAAGAATTTAACTGCCTAGGGAAAAAATCCCCAGGACCAAGTAAATTCACAAGTGAATTCTACCAAACATTAAAAAAAAAAAATTCATTCCGATACTATTTAAACTATTTGGGAAAATAGACAAAGATGAAGCCCTGCCAAACAGGGCTTCACAAATAAGGTGTTGATACCTAAAGTAGGAAGAACTAAAAGAGAGCAAGAAAATTATAGACTAATTTCCCTAATGAATATAGCTGCCAAGATTTTGAATAAAATATCCACTATACCGCTGTTAACTGCTTTTCATCAAACAAATGTATTTGTGTGTACTTATACATCTATCTGCCCTGATAGATGAAAAACTTTTTCCCCTAATTTTTGCTTCTAATAAAAGGAGAGAGGGAACTCAGCCCAGGGTAACTCCCAAAATTAGAAGCTGATTCCACTAAGAAAGTTCTTACTTAAGGTCCTTTATGTTCTGGTCCTTTCCCATCTTTAGATCCTTCTTACTCTTTATTCCCCCTCCACAGAATTGCTCATCTTCCTTCTTTCTGACTCTGCACTGACTTTCCTTCCAGGCTCAGAATGCTCTTCCTTTTCACCTCTGCCATCTGGTTTCGTTGGCTTCTTTGAAGACTCAGCTCATGTGCTTTCTTTCCTAGGAGACCTTTCCTAGCTATTCATACCCTCCCTATATAGTGCACAATGTTCAGTATACATTGGATTAAGCACTGGACCTAGAATCAGGAAGCCCTGAGTTCAAATCTGGTCTAAGACACTTTCTACCTACTCAAGAAAATTTAACAAACTGTTAGTCTCATTTCTGTAAAATGAGCTGTAGAAGGCAAACTATTCCAGTGTCTTTGCCAAGAAAACCCTAAATTGGGTCACAAAGAGTAGATCATAATTCAAACAACCTCATCTGTAAAATGGAGATAACGCTACTTAGGGTTGTTGTGAGAAGTGCCTGACACATAGTAGGCACTATATAAAGGTTTATTTCCTTCCCCATTTATGCTGTATATAATTTGTATGTATAACTTTGTTGTCTTCTCCAGTTAGACTATAATTTCATCGAGGGCTTCCTGGTTTTACTTTCCTCATGTGAAAGATCATCTGTCATATTACTGGGAGAAGATGTGGTTGTGTTCTTGGTGGCAAAAGAAAAAGAAAAGCTGGATGGCATGCAGCATGATGCAGTGAGGAAAAGCACTGGTTTTAGAATCAAAGAACTTATGTTCAAACACCACTTCACTAAAGCTTTTACTCTGTGACTGAGTCACAACCTCTACAAACTTCATTTCCTCATCCTTAAAATGGTAGTATATTTGAAGTACATGGCCTCAAAGATCCTTTCCAGGTTCAAATCTATTATCCCAACCCCCCAAAAGAGAGGGGCAAGCCACATTTTTTCTCTTGTTAGAGGCTGGATGTTAGTTTCGCAAGACAGGGCACTGATACCATAAATGTGGCCACCACTGGAATCAGTTTATTGAATAAAAGGCATGGGGATGTGTAGGAACCTCAAACTCAGAGTTTTAACCAGCCAAGGGAGGATCCCGTTCTTTTTCATAAAAAAATAAATAAATAAATAGAAAACCAGTTTGTTTAAATTATCTAAGATCAATTTCATTAGAACTATGACATTTTCCTGTCAACCAAACACAAGCTCAAAAGAGCCTTTATATATGCCTGTGGTCTTCAAGAAATTAATGTGATAAGGGTTTTAAACCAACCTAAGCTGGAAAATTAGCAATTGGGCTGATGATTCCTTGTCTTTCCCTCATGACATATGGGACATGCCAGTCCATTTAAAAGCACCAACTCTTCACTGCCTCAGTCCCTCACTGTGGACAGCTCTTTAAAAAAATGGAAAGAAATAGAAACTAAGAGTCCTATGGACAACTCCACATACTTCATTTTGACAAGGTTGGCTCTGGCAGGTCTTCACTTGTAGGGTGATACTACTGTCAAGAGGAATGATAAGACAAGTCATGAAATGAACTGACAAAACTAAAAGCCACACCCAAATTCTGGCAGAAGAAAGAGTGGTTATAAAAGTAGCTTTCTATTGAGCTTGTATGTCCTCTAGTTGCCCATAAAAATGTCAGCAGATTGAACCTCAGAATTATTTAACTCATCCAGAACACTAAAAATGAGCTTTCCCATAGAGCCCCATCCTTCCTCATTTATATGCACCACAACAATTTCCAATGAACCTTCAGTAGTTCCAAATTTCCTTCTAGTTCAGTTGCCAAATGAAGTATCAGTGTAAAAGGGAGAAATCTACAGACAGCCTAAGGCAGAATATATTGATAAGTTACTAATGCCACTCAAACCTCTGAAAAAAGAATTTGAAAGGCAGAAGGGAGGAACGCCAGCTGTCTTTTGAATCCTATTCACTTTGTATTAGCATGCAGACTCTTTTTTCCTTTCCCCCCCAATAACTGAGAGATGTCAGCATAAATGCATCACATAGAGCCTTCTTTCATTTTGAGGTACATTCTGTCTCATTCATTATTTTGTCTTCCTTGCTCATCTTCCTACCAGGGTCATTTCCTTGAATGCTACTATTTCTTTCACAAACTCCCCTTCTTTCTTACCATAACAATTCAATCCATCTCCATTGTAGCCTTCCAAACACTTGCAGACATAGCCACCCTCAGTGTTGATGCATTCAGATGATTCTGGCTGACAAAGTACATTATCCATTTCGCATTCATCAATATCTATGAGGAAAATGGTTTAATAGGCAAGATATAAAGACTATTTGGGAGTAAATGGTCAAAGTATTAAAGAAGGAAATATGGCAATTTAGAATCCTAAGCTGCATCCCAAAGCTTCTTCATGTAGAGTTGACTTCAGGACAAATCTGCATGCAGTTCTCAAATATTTGGTTGAATAAGAGTCCTTACCAGAGATTAGGACTAGACCTGATAGCTCAATGGTAGAAGGAAACCTGATGAAAAGTCTTATTGAAGTATCTCCATTCAATCCAATAAACATCATTAAGTGAGAAAACTGAGGCAAACAGGGTTAAGTGAGTTGGCAGGGTCACACAGCTAGTATGTGTCTAAGGTCAAATTTGAACCCAGGTCTTCCAGACTCCAGACCTGGCACTCTAACCACTGTGCCATCTAGTTGTCCATAATATAAAGGTAAAAACAATTTAATTTCTTCTCTCAGGAAGTTGATATAGGTAAATACATTTTAGTATTAAAGGTTATATTCACTATGCCTATGTCAATCCCTTCCATAGATTTTTTTTCCCAGTTAATGACAATATACATTATCAAAACAAGCTAGAAACTACTACAACATAAGTCACTGCCTAACAGCAATTTATGAACATCTGAGCTCTTGAAAAATAAATACTTTTGGTGACTTTGAAAAGATGATTTTAAAATTAGGTTTGTGCTGATTCTTTTATTGCCAAAGCTAATTGTTGACTTTTTTTCTCTGTTAAACCTGTGCAATCATGTCTGTATGTATGTATCATTGTATTGTATATAATCATGTTCTAAAATAATCATAATAATGGGACAAAATACTTGCACAATTTCTCATATTTTTCTATAATTTATGTTTTCTATTCTGTTTATTTAATAATGAAGAAAATGTCTTAGATCGGATGGTTCCAATAGACTTTGAGAAGGCGGGATTTTAAATTCAGTGAGAGCTAAAGAGATGCACATTAATGTTTCAAGCTCTATATATTTAGCCTTTGTACTTGCCAGAGCATAGGGTTGCATTCTTGATGAATCCTTCCAAGCACTCACACCAGCCATCCTTTCCCTTTGAAATGCACTGAGCATTCACACCACAATTCACAGAGGCACAGCTGTCCTCATCTGCAAACAGAGACAACTGCCATCAGAGTATTTCTGAGTCTTTGAAGAGATAATGAATTTTCACGTTCCAGGTCCTACAAAATATTTCAGGATTCTATTTCTTACCCAAGTCCTGAGGAGGGCTAAATCCCAAATGGATTTCTTTCCCCACAAGCTCTTTGCTGACTTTAAAAAGCTTTGTTTAGGTTAAGAGAATTTCAGGGAATATGTTTCTGATTTATTTACAAGCAACTCATCAAATCCGTACTTAAAGAGCTATCTGGTGTCTAAGAAGCTTTGTGAATACATTTGTGTGCTTTTAAAAGCAATTTAAAAAAATTAAAGTATAGCTTGGCATTCTTCAAGAATAAATGAATTCAGATTTCAAAAGTTTCAACATTCTGTTGGCAATCTTCAATCAGCATGGTAGGACAGAATCAATATAATTCTTATACTCCAAATAAAAGGCAAATAGGCTTAAAATATAATGAGTAGATTTGTGACTGACAAAGAAAAAACCCAACCATAAAAATGTTATCCTCAATTTACTGAAATTATATGTGCCAGGACATAAGAAATTAGAATGTGAATGTCACTGTACATATTCATTATTGAGTTTATGCATTGACTTGCAAACCTCAAGGCATTTTACAGAGTCACAAACCATGCAAACTAAATACTGTAAAGAGATCAATCATCTCGTGTCATACTCCTTGGAAAGGCAGCTCCTTTTGGGGATGAGAATAAGGCTTTGAGCAGCAGACAGTGGCAACATTCTTTTGTGAAATGTGAATTCACTTTGGGAACAGGAACATCCCAACAAATTGGCAGATTTCAGCACCCACATGCATTAAAACATCTCTTCTATTATTGAGAGAGGAGATGTAATTGTGCCTAGCTATGTGGGGCAGCTGTAACAGCAGAACCCTCTGAGAAGCAATATGGTAAAAAGAATTATGAATTGGGAAGCATAGGAGCCGAGTTGAAATTCTGACTCTGCTATGTTTTGCCTACAAGACATTGGCAAGTCATTTAACTCTGTGGGCCTCAGTTTATAAAACAAAAGAATAGGATGAGATGAGTTCAAATTCCTTTCCCATTTCATAATCCTCTGTTTGGGGCACCATGGTTTAAGGAGGACAATAATAAATAGGAGCATGTCCACAGAACAGCAAGGATAGTGAAGATTATTAAATCCTATGACACATGAGAATCAGGTGAGCAGAAAAGCTAAAGAGTGAGTGGGGGATAGGTGGAGATGACGATACCCTGTGATCATGCCCCACATGATTTTGAAATTCAGAAAACATCAGTGGGTCCGTGATTGGCCTTAGTCCATCCACAAAATGAAAACTTCAGAAGGAACTCTCTAATGTAAGAAAGGTAGATCGTGATAGGAGAATATTACAGAATGAACCAAATGCTGTTGGTGGACAGTTCCAGTGGGTTGGAAGCCTTGAATATTGAGAGAGTTTGGGGATGATACAGCAATAGAGGCATGGTTTTGAAGCCCAGAGCAAGTATTATCATCAAATAAACCTCAGTTTATTTGTCTCAACCCAGGATAGTTGATGATTTGTGAAGGTCATACAGCAAATCTATGGTAGAACCCATCTCTTGACTCTTTTGCTAGTGAAAGATCTTATCCTGGATAAAGAGAAGATTTGGTATGGGAAGGAATAAATAGCATAGTTTTTTTTGTTTTGTTTTGTTTTGTTTTTAAGTATTTGAAGGACTATCATGTGGAAAAAGAACTACATATAGCTCAGCCAGAGAGCAGAAACAGGAACAAGGGGCACATGGTGCAAATAGGCAAATAGGGATATGAGGCCAGGAAACACTCCCTAACCACTTTTATTCACAATATGTGAAATCAAGTCTTATGTCACTATGTTTCTCACTTTTCTTGATATTCACCATCTTTCCCAATTTTACATCATATGTTACACTTGTGACCACCTAGCTATCTTTTCCCCTCATTCTCAAGATACAGAAAATGGAGCTTAAGATACTGGAACCCGTCCAACTAAACTAAGCTCAAAGATTTAGAGATTTAGGTCACCTAAGCCAAGTGATGTCAAAGTCAAGTAAAAAGTATGTTGTTGCTGAGTTAGTTGCTAAAACTACTGAGTTTTAGTAGTGGTCCAACTCTTTGGTCTCCCTTTGGGGTTTTCTTTGGCAAAGATACTAGAGTGGTTATATAGAGATTCTTTATAGATAAGGAAACTGAGGTATACAGTGTTAAATGACTTGTGCAAGGGTCACACAACTAGAAAATGTCTGAGGCTGAATTTGATTCACAAAGATGAGTATTCCTGATTCCAAACCCAATGCTCTATCTGTTGTCCCACCTAGCTGCCTCAAATAGAAAGCAAATTGACTTTAAAAATCACAAAGTACCATTAATTGTGTTATATGGTATTGTTATTTAAAAAAAAAATTCTCAATTGCATTTTAATCTGGTTCTGCCAGGAGACTTTAACATTCTAGACTAATTCCTTTCATTTCAGAGATAAGGAAAATAAGACTCAAGGAGTGTTGTAATTTCAGAACTAGTATTTAACTACACAGTTATGGTTTTCATAGTCATGATCTTCTTTGGATTATTAGTGTAATATTAGTGAGTATGATATAACATTGTCTCTACTTCTATTCTTACTATGAAGTTATAATTCTTATTTGTAAATTATGATTCATAGTTTAAAGCATTTATCAAGTGCATGATACATAGTAAATGCTTAATATAGGCTTGTACTTTTTTTTTCTTCTATCTCTTATTTTTTCAAAATTTAAATGAACATAACCTTTTTATGTTTTTCCTGCTAAAGCCAAATAGCAACAAGTAAGGATGGCGATCCAAACCTCAGTTTGCGAGGTGGTCTGGAAGATGATCTACAAAGTGAAATTCTTTGAGAACCATTGTTTTGATATGTTTCTAATGGTCTAGCAGACCAAGACCAGAATATGGAACAAAATTCTAAGTTTTTGCAATGGCTGACTTAATATATGGTACAACATTTCTGTACTTCCTCTGCTATCTGGAAAAGGAGGCTATTAATGTTTATATCTTGTAAATTCCTTGAGCTTATATTTGAAAATTAACATCTAGCTGCTACAAATATTGTGCATTCTCTCTCTTCTCTCTGGTTCTGCCTCTCTCTGCTTCTGTCTCTCTCTCTCTCTTCCCTCATCAAAGGATTAAAGGATAACAAAAACAATTATGAGAGAGAATAAACTAGGGAATCCATATGTGGGTGGTTGGCATTATCATAACACCCCAAACAGACTTCATCCTTTTTTCTCAGTTTTTTTTTTTCAGCATAATTTCTTCCTGGAGAATTTTCAAGACTATAACCTCCCATCTGGACTATAAATGAGTCAGATTCATGCCCTGCCTTCTAAAGAAAGAAAAGTTAGGGGAAGAAAAGAATCTAAGTTTAGAAGTTCAGAACCATCTGATCCAGTTCCCTAATTTTTTAATATTGAGGATATTACAGTCCAGAAGAGAAATTAGTTACCCAAGAGATAAGTAGCAAAGCAAAAAATTGAACCCAGGTCCTCTGCTCTTATCATTTCCCACCCAATCACCATGTTGGTTTGTCTTTTTTGATAAATGATCTATATGAACCAAAGACAGAGGAGAAAACTCATTGTTCCTACCTGAAATCATGATTTCAGCTACTAGTCCATGTTTGGGCTCTTGTTCCTCCCTGGTTTTATCTTCTAGTGCTTTTCCCAACACATTCTCCAGTACTGCTGTATCATTATTTGGATTCATCTGGATGGCTGTTAGAGAATAGTAGATAGAATGTTTTTTATCATTTTCATTTAAGATAAGCATTTCTCTTGTTGGTATTTCAAGTAGAATTTTGCTCACAAGTACAAAGCCTGCTCAGAGTTCAATACTGGACCAGTAACTCACACAATCAGGAAGTAAATTGGAATAATGTAGGTTACACAACAACCAACTATTGCTAATGAATATCTATAGTTTCATATTAAACATCAGACCATAAATTGTCTTCCACAAACACATATACCCCCTCACCAAAACAAAGGGATGGAACTGCTTCTCACCATTTGCATTTACATTCTTTAATATGCCTTCCTTCTTCAAGACTGCCCTTACCATTCATTCTAATCTAATTTTTCCCATTTAAAAAATTGGAAAATGAGACACCTCCAAGGTGATTTATTCTGGGTCTTCACACTCCCCTATTACTTGCCCCCCTCCCCAACCATTCCCAGAAAAATCCACACAAATCTCCTCACTCAACAATTAAAGTAAAAGCTAAAGAAAATTGCATTGCATAAAGAGTGAATTCATCAATTGACTTAGTTATCTGTTTATATATGCTGATTTCTACTTTGATAAGTATGGATTGAAAAAAAATTAAAAGATTCAAATTTCAAAATAAATCATCTGATCTTCCTTAGAGCAGCACACATCAATCAGGGAATGAAGATACATGAAATTAGTTTTTTAGGAAGACATATAATGAAATGGGAAAAATATTTACATGGAATCCTTTCTCCATACACATCCCTCCCTCATTTGCCTATTGCTTTGTTTTCTCTACCCATCCCTCAGAGGTTTGGTAAGAGTGGAAATTGTATCAAAGTAGCATGCCAAAAAGAACTCTGACTCCAAATTCAGAACTCAACTTCAAATCCCTTATGTAACAACTCGTGTGAACTCAGACAAATCATTTAATCTCCTAGGTCCTCACTTTTTTCAATTTTCCAATGAAAGTTATTGGACCAGATGGCTTCTGGGGTTCCTTCCAAGGTTCTAGATGGATGATTTATTATTCTTTTTTCAGAACAGACATATTTATACCCCAAAATTGATTTTTTTTTGTTTTATTAATGACATGGGTCAAGAATTTGGCATTCTCTAAGTTGAGAAGCATCGTGAAAAACAGTTTTTTATTATTATGCACAAATTCTTTTCTGATGCTTCATTATGACATAAAGATGACCCTGGGTTTTTCAAGCTAATTCGATAAAATAGAAGGTCTTCAAGAATGATCTCACTAAAACTTGGTATCTGCTTTCTGAAAATCAACCTAGCAATATATGATAGGCTCAATACCATCAGGTTGGCCAAGCCTATATTCCCATCCTCACTGTATATTAGTCTTTGTCTATTTCTCTACTATTCAGTTAAATTAACCTTCTCTCTGATCCTCACATGTTCATTTTATCTCCCATTTCTGTTTTTGCACTGATTGTTCCCCATAGCTGTAATGCCTTTCTTTCTCACCTCCATCTCACAGAATCTCTCTTTTTAAAAATTAAGCTCATGTATCACTTTCTGCAACAGAGTTTTTATTTTTTACCGGGGATCTGTGGGCATGCCCTTTTTTTTTTTTAATTGTTAACTACTTCCATATAATCAGTTTCCTAAATATCTTTTTATTTTAAACATTTAAAATATTATTCTGAGAAAGGATTCATAGGTTTTCACCAGATTGCCAAAGGGGATCTATGACATAAAAAGATCTATATGAAACCTTTCCTGATCCACTTCTTCTATGTCCACTACTAGTGTCCTCCCACTCAAACTAACTTGTATTTAACAATGTTGTACACATTTGTATTTTTTCTGTTTATTCCACATATGTTTTTGTTGCCTTCTTCACTAATATGTCATTTTCAGGAAAGTTCTGCTTTATCTATATATTTGCATATTTACTGCTTAGCACAGTTCTTGGAAAATAATAGGTAAATTATAAATGCCTGTTATTTGATTTGAACAGGTGAAAATACATGATCATTATCAGATATACTGTCATCTTGGTCTGCAGAAATCATGCATGGACACGAGAAGAAGATAATTGAAATTTATGGACCAATATTTGTTATAAAGGATGAAGAAGCAGTGAACATCTTTACAGGAAGTGTCAAAAAAAATTTTTTTTAAGTGACAAGATCCTTTAGATAAGCCAATATATGTTGAAAGATATTATAGACATGGTAGTCACCAAATATTTCTCCAAAAAATGAAATCAACTGACAAATAGTAAATAACTAGTCCCTCACATTTCGGAATTAGCAGTCTATGACTGCAGCAAAGGTAAAATCAATACCATATTAAAACAAAAACTAAAAAGAGAAGACGTTCCATGTAATTAAAATAGTTTTAGTTGTACTCAATTTCTTTAATTAAAGCATTCACCCTTTGAGCACATTAAGAGAGGGTATAAAAACCTTAGTGAAGATAGGAGAGAGAGGGGATGAGGGAGAGAACACAGAGAAACAGAAAGACAAGAGACAGACAGGCAGATAGACAGAAAAAGAGAGGCAAAGACAGAGAAAGAAGGGGGGAAAATGGAGGAGGAGGGAGAAAAAGGAAAAAGGAGGAAATATGTTATACATATATTTTAAACAATTCACCCCACTCACAGAAAATAACTGGTAGGAAAAAAAAATGCTCTCTTTGAACATATGTAGCTAGAATACACTTAAAACTCTAGAGCCATATGTGACTTTCTAGCACTAATATATCTGTGATCATTTTACATCTTGTTATTCTTTGGATTTTGCCTTTTTTGCATTGGTTATTACATTTGCAACAAAAATGACTATCTATTTCCATCTGAAATAGACCCTGGCATTTTTTTTTTTAACCGTTTGGGGTTTTCTGAAAGCCTTCATGATACAAACATTGAACAATCCCAAATCTCTCTTTAAAATATATTTTACAGCCTCCATTTTAATGTGTGCATGGATCAGCTCCTAATAAAAAAATAGACATGTTCACATATCTACCAGAAGTATGAAAGGAAGCTACTGACTAAAACTACAATGCACAAATTATTCTTTGGGAAAACATATTATGCACTTCTTGTGCAACATCCAGGAGGTTACCAAGAAGAGTTGTTGGTTCTATATTATTTGGATGCTATCAAGTGTCTTAGGTTGAGACAATCAAATAGAAGTGTTACTATTTTCTGGACTCACAGTGTAGCAACCAAACAACCAAACAGAAAACTTGGGGTAGGACTACTCTAGTTTTTTGGTTTGTTTTTGTTTTTTCTATTTAGCAAAGCTAATAGTGACACTCTCTCTAACCACTGATGATACTAATCTTTGGCTCCAGCTAAAGCTAATTAGTTATTTGCAATTCATCTTGTTTCTGAAGGCCAAGACCATCTCCATGCTATATATTTAAATTTCTCTATATTTGTACCTACAGCCATTATTTTTCATGTAAGTATGTAACCAAAACAAAAACGATAATGAATGAGGAAAGATAGCTGTGAAGGTAGAAGCAAAATGCATTAGAATACACAATTTTGTATATTTGGGGGAAGCTAGATAACTCAGGAAGATTCTTCTTCCTGAGTTCAAATACAATTTAAAAAACAAGCTGTGTGATCCTGGGCAAGCCACTTAACCCTGCTTGCCTCAGTTTCCTCATCTGGTAAATGAATTGGAGAAGAAAATAGCTAATCACTCCAATATCTTTGCCAAGAAAACCCCCAAAACAAAAAACCCAGAAGGATCAGATGCAACTGGAAAATGACAACTAAAATTCTGTAATTTCTATCAAATTTCTTTAGTTGAAATGAAGTCTAAAAATTACATGAAAACTAAAAATTTCCTCAGAGAAATAGAAATAGCAAAGCTCCCATATCCTCACCCCAAATTAGCAGAAGCCATTCAAATCATATTTGCATCGTATTCCCAGTGTACCTGGTTTTGCCAAAGGATGAATTATAACCAAGGATGAGGGTCTCAGCATGCTGCCTCGAAGACATACCCTGTTTTGGCCAGTCCTCTTGTCCACCCTTATTATTGAAGGCTTAGCCCAATTAGAGAACCAAACATGATCCTCAAATACAGCCACATCAAATGGGTGATCTGGAAGCAAGATATATCAATTAACTGAAGCTTTCCATTGCAGAAAGGTAGGAATTTGAAATTTAAAGTGATATGTACAAAAAGGAGAAAAGGCCACCAAACTGTATATAAGGATCCTTGCCAGTTCACACATTGATTTAGAAAACCCCATATTAGCATTATTTATATTCTAATTGTATTTTTATTTCTCCTGTTTAATATTTCTTAATTACATTTGAATCTGGTTCCAGAGGCATTTGGGAGTGTTACTGCCCACAATACAGCTTTAGAAGGAGTGAAGAGGAGATTGTACTCTGCAACTCTGGACTAGTGGAGAGAGGCCAATGGCCGCTTCTCTGTCATATCTCTGACATAGCTATGCTTTGTAAGGCCAAGACAAGTAGATGATTCAGTGATGAGGGTGCTGACCTTAGATTAAGGATGATGAGTTCAAATGTAGCCTCAAATGCTGTCTAGCTAAGTGATCTTTAAGCTTCTTCTGCCTCAATTTTCTCAGTTGTAAAATGTGAGTAATAATAGCAACTATGTCAAAAGGTTTCTGTGAAAATCAAATGAGATAATCATTGGAAAGCCCTTTGTAAGCCTCAAAGTGCTATATAAATGTTACTTTTTATTTTAATTGTGACCTTGGGCATATTATCTAATATTTGAGTCCCCTGGAAAACTCACCAAAATCTCTTTGATGAATAGATAGATGTATGAAACCATGTGTATACAAAAAAAAAAAGGGGGGGGAGGCACACACCTACACACAACACACACACACACACACACACACACACACACACACACACACACACACACACACACACATAATTCCTACATTAGAAAAAGAAGAATCGGATATCTGAAATTGATAACTAGCCAACAACAGAAATATAAACCCACAAACTTGGATGAACTGATTTTGGATCAGGAGCACAAAGATAAGAGGTTGTGATGAAAGGTTCAATCTTCTAAGGGGTCAACTGGCTGCATCACATTCTCAAATTTGGCCCCAAAACAGATTAAAATGTAACTGGGAAATATTGAACAAAATGAATGAAAATACAATGACACATAAATAATGTTAATGTAGTTTTCTAAGTTAATATATAATCTGCAGAGATGATTTTTGACTGTGTCAACTCCTACTTTGGAGGTTTCTTCAGAGATTGGTGGAAAAAATGAATCTAATGCAGTTACCCTAGAATCAGTCAGCATGTATTCTATCATCTCTGACATTAAGCAGACAGGGTGACTTTTAGCAAGTCATTTAACATCTTTACCTCAATATCTTCTGTAAAATGGGGTTAAAATATCTTTCCTAACCCATTCCACCATTTGCTCTGGAACAGTAATTAAATCAACCCTATAATAGTTCCAGGAACTGTTCCAGCTACTTTACCCCCCTTGTTCACCATTACTACCTTTTTAGAATGTAAATTCCTTGAGGGCAGGTACACTAAGTTTAACCCTTAATGAATGGTTTTTACATTTATTCACCAAATTATCACAAAGAATGAATTTGAAAGCACGATTTGTATATTAAGTTCACAATTATTTGTTGCCACTTTCTGAATCTTCCTCTTTTTTTCCCATCCCCAACTTGCAATTCAGTGCAGAGGATAGGAATTCAGATCACACATACACTGCAGGGTGGCAGAGGAAGAGGGGGGAACTTACACCTTTTCTAGTACAAAATACTGCAATTAATTTTTTATCAAAAGTTAAGGAACTTAAGCAAATTCATGAAGAGATCCACAAAGAAATGGGGGTTCTGAGATCCTGTAGAAAACAATGGCATAAACCTAATATACAGATGGCTACATATATCTGAAGTTACACATGTATCAACAACATCATTGTAATAAACATTTATATAGCAATCATTATGTACTAGGCACTGTGGTAAGGATTTTATAATTGTTACCTCATTTGATACCCAACAACTCTGAGAGGTAGGTGATGTTATGATTCTTCATTTTATAGATGGGGAAACTGAAGCAAACCTAGCTTAAGTAACTTGCCCAAGGTCATACAACTCTGATACAAAGCCCACCATCCATTTCTCCATAATTAGATTTATTCAGAAAGATCTAGATTCAAGCTTTGAGAACTTCTTCACCAGAAGTTTCCTTTGTTAATGAAATAAGAACACCACATTAATTCCCCCACC